>NC_083243.1:21832120-22485245 GCF_032191835.1 Heteronotia binoei | reverse complement strand
TTATCTGGGAGAACCAGGTTTGATTCCCCACTCCTCCTTTTGCAGCTGCTGGAATGGCCTTGAGTCAGCCATAGCTCTCACAGGAGTTGTCCTTGAAAGGGCAGCTTCTGGGAGAGCTCGCTCAGCCCCATTTACCTCACAGGGTGTCTGTTGTGGGGGAGGAAGATAAAGGCGATTGTGAGCCGCTCTGAGACTCTGAGAGAAGGGCGGAATATAAATCCAATATCATCACTGGAAGCCGCAGTCCCGATCCTGCATGTAGGCGGTTCAGGGTATTGGTCGCCTGATGCTAACCCGGAGATGAAAGCATTTTTCGGCAGCACCCTGAATGACCAAGCAGCCTTATCTTGGGACAGCACTGCTTGCTCCACACGGAGAGGGGCCTAGAAAAGGTGGCCTAAACAAAGCTCGTCTCCCCCACCCCAGTTGGCTAGCCGCGGTCAACGGGCATCCTTACTTGTGGTCGAAAAATAACAACAAAGAAAAGGCATGCACCTGCCTCACAAAGTGTGCAAAGACTAAAGCTTGCGTGTTGGAACATCAGAACCATGCTTGACACAGTAGGCAGTGGTCGCCCTGAACGACGCTCTGCTCTAGTTGCCCACGAACTTCTCAGGTTGAATATCGACATAGCAGCTCTCAGTGAGGTCCGTTTCCCTGAGGAAGGTAGTCTTCAAGAACACGGTGCTGGCTATACCCTCTGCTGGTCGGGTAAGTCAAAGGCTGAGAGCCGCCTTTCTGGCGTTGGCTTCATGGTCAGGAACTCCATTGCCTCCAAACTCGAAAACCTGCCAACAGGTCACTCAGATCGCATCATGTCCATGCGCCTCCCACTTCAAAACAAGCAGCATGCAACACTCTTCAGTGTGTATGCCCCAACCCTTCAAGCAGATCCTGCAGAAAAGAACAAGTTCTATGCTGATCTACGCAACCTCGTACGGAAGACCCCTACAGAGGACAAGGTGATCATCCTTGGCGACTTCAATGCCAGAGTAGGTAAAGACTCGGAAGCCTGGAAAGGAGTACTTGGCAAACACGGCATTGGCAACTGCAATGACAATGGGCGCCTCCTGCTAGAATTCTGCATGGAGCACCAGCTCACCATCACCAACACTATCTTCCAGCAGAAGAACAGTCTGAAGACAACCTGGATGCACCCACGGTCCAAGCATTGGCACCTTATCGACTACATTCTGGTGCGCCAGAGAGACCTTCGAGATGTCTTACACACCCGAGTAATGCCCAGCGCAGAATGTCATACGGATCATTGTCTTGTACGCTGCAATCTCCGTCTTCACTTTAAACCCACACCCAGGAGAGGAGGTATCCCTCGGAGGAAGTTTCAGGTTAGCAGCCTCCAGTCAGCCGAAGTTAAAGCTGCCTTCCAGGCAAAACTCCAGTCAAGAATTGAGGACCCCAGTTGCCCCACAGACCCTTCTCCAGAAGCACTCTGGGAACACCTAAAAACTACCGTCCTGCAGATCTCTGAAGAAGTCCTCGGGTTCTCCACAAGAAAGAACAAGGACTGGTTTGATGAGAACAATCAAGAGATCCAAGAATTACTGGCAAAAAAGAGATCTGCCTACCAAGCACATCTTGCTCAGCCCTCCTGTCCTGGGAAAAAAGCAACCTTTCGCGCTGCATGTAGCAACCTCCAGCGCAAGCTTCGAGGCATTCAGAACGAGTGGTGGACCAAGCTTGCAGAGAGAACCCAGCTGTGTGCAGACACTGGTGATTTAAGAGGGTTCTACGAAGCCCTGAAGGCAGTATATGGTCCATCATATCAGGCTCAGAGTCCCTTGCATAGTGCAGACGGCCAAGTACTCCTCACAGACAAGGCATCCATACTGAACCGGTGGTCGGAGTATTTTCAGGTTCTCTTCAGTGCCAACCGCGTAGTCCAATATTCAGCAATCCACCTCACCCCACTTCAACTGGTGAAAACAGAGTTGGATGAGATCCCCACCCTAGAAGAGACTGTTAAAGCCATCAAGCAACTGAAAAGTGGCAAGGCAGCGGGAGTTGATGGAATTCCACCAGAGATCTGGAAGCATGGGGGCACAGTACTACATAGCTCACTTCACAAAGTACTTGTCACCTGCTGGGAACAAGGCAAATTACCACAGGACTTTCGCTATGCAATCATCATCACCCTATACAAGAACAAAGGGGAAAAGTCAGACTGCTCCAACTACCGGGGGATAACCCTGCTCTCCATCGCAGGCAAAATCCTTGCCAGAATACTCCTGAACAGACTGGTGCCCGCCATTGCAGAAGAACTCCTCCCAGAGAGCCAGTGCGGCTTCAGAGCTAACAGGAGCACCACCGACATGGTATTTGTTCTCAGGCAGCTCCAAGAGAAATGCAGGGAACAGAACAAGGCTCTGTATGTGACTTTTGTCGACCTTACCAAAGCTTTCGATACCGTTAGCAGGAAAGGCCTGTGGCAAATCTTGGACCGTTTAGGATGTCCCCCAAGGTTCCTCAGCATGATCATCCAGCTACACGAAGACCAGCGAGGCCAAGTCAAACACTGCAACGACCTCTCGGAGCCCTTCCCAATAGGCACAGGTGTAAAGCAAGGCTGCGTTCTCGCGCCAACTCTCTTTACGATCTTCTTTAGCATGATGCTTCAAAGAGCCGCAGTAGATCTAGATGATGACGATGGTGTATACATCCGCTATCGCACCGATGGCAGCCTGTTCAACCTGAGGCGACTAAAGGCACACTCCAAGACAATGGAAAAACTCATCCGAGAGCTACTGTTTGCTGATGATGCTGCACTCGTCTCCCACTCGGTATCAGCTCTGCAGCATATGACGTCCTGCTTTGCAGAGGCTGCCAAGCTATTCGGCCTAGAAGTTAGTCTGAAGAAGACAGAAGTTCTCCACCAGCCTGCACCCCAGGAAGATTATCACCCTCCCTGCATCACTGTGGGTGAATCAGTTCTGAAGACAGTCCAGCAGTTCAGCTACCTGGGGTGCATCATCTCCTCAGATGCCAAGATCGACAAGGAGATTGACAACAGGCTGGCAAAGGCAAATCGTGCATTTGGCCGACTGCACAAAAGAGTGTGGAGCAACAAGCATCTGAAAAAAGGCACAAAGATCAATGTTTACAAAGCGGTTGTGATGACAACCCTCATCTACGGCTCCGAATCGTGGGTTTTATACCGTCATCACCTGCGACTCCTTGAGCGCTTTCATCAGCGCTACCTTTGCACCATCCTCAACATCCACTGGAGTGACTTTGTGACCAACACTGAAGTCCTCAAGCGGGCGGAGGTTACCAGCATCGAGGCACTGCTGTTGAAGACGCAGCTGCGCTGGGCAGGTCATATTTCTAGGATGGAAAACCACCGCCTTCCCAAGATTGCCCTGTATGGCGAACTCTCCACCGGCCATCGAAATAGAGGGGCACCAAAGAAGAGGTACAAGGACTCCTTGAAGAAATCCCTTAGCACCTGTCACATCAACCATCACCAGTGGTCTGACCTAGCCTCAGATCGCAAAGCATGGAGACACACCATCCACCAGGCTGTCTCTTCCTTTGAGAACGCACGCATAGCTGGTCTTGAGGACAAAAGGAGATTGAGGAAGAATCGCACTGCTACAGGACCAACCCTAAATCAGACTTTTCCCTGCAGCCGCTGTGGCCGGACCTGCCTGTCCCGCATTGGTCTTGTCAGCCACCAGCGAGCCTGCAGCAAACGTGGACTATTGCACCCTTCTTAAATCTTCGTTCGTGAAGCCAAGCCGAGAGAGATCTTCTGATACATGTTTTGGCACCTCGCTGTCATGCAGGCCGTAGAGTTGGAAGGGGGTCGGCCATCTAGTTTGACACACAAACCTTGTCAACGTAGGGAATTTAAAACTAGGACATTCCCCAAAGATGGGTATTCAGTCTCTGCTTGCAAACGTACCCCTCAGGAATTTGGGATCAGGAAGCAATTTTCTCCAGTGGGTTGTTGTAGATTTTCCAGGCTGTGTGGCCATGGTCTTGGCATTGGGAGACCTGACGTTTAGCCTGCGGACTGGTATCCTCAGAGGTGTAACCTAGAAAGTTCTCTCTGGGTCACAATTGAGAAGAAGATGGTAGGCAGATAATTTATACCTACTCAGGCAGGCGGGGTAGATATAAATTACCTGCCTACCAACTTCTTCTCAGTTTGACCTAGAGAGAACTCCAGTTTTCTGGGTTACATCTCTGAGGATGCCAGTCACAGTTGCTGGCGTAACGTCAGGTCTCACAATGCCAAGACCACGGTCACACAGCCCGGAAAATCTACAAGCAATGGACTCTGTGCATGAAAGCCTTTGACAACATAATAATTTTCTCCAGGTCAGTTTGGCCAGGGATCCTATTTTGGGGTGGTGGTGATGGTCATGTTCTAGGCATGGTACAGGGGGTCACTGGGTGTGTGTGGAGCGGAGGTATTTGTGAATTCCTTGCACTATGCGGGGAGTTGGACTAGATGACCCTGGAGGGTCCTTTACATCTCTATGATTCTGTGTTTAAACTGCTTCTCTCATTTGGACTGTTTTTGCCCATAAGGCTGAGGTCTCCAGCATGGTGCAATACCTTTTCTGGTTTCTGCTCAGTATTTTCAGGAAGTGGGTGGGGCCAGGCAGGACTGCTGCCCAGCAGGGCTTCTGATTGGCCACTGGGGAGCTGATTGGCTTTGCAAATTATAGAATTGCCAGGTCTAGGTTGGAAAAGAACCTGGAGACTTGGGGGAGGGTGGATCCAGGAGCGAGCAAGGTTTGGGGAGGGGAGGGGCCTCAGCAGGGTACAGTGCCATAGAGCCCACCCTTCCAAGCAGCCATTTTCTCCAGGGGAGCTGATCTCTGCCAGCTGGAGATCAGTTATAAAAGCAGGAGATCTCCAGGCCCCACCTGGAGGCTGGCAACCCTGTTATGGTTCAGTTGGCAGCTAACACTCCACGGTTGGTTCATTCTCCCTTTCATTCCTCTTTCCCAGTATAGTTCTAGAAATAGCTCCTCTTGTTCTGTTGACCTCGCTTCTTCTCTTTACTTGGTTTATACCCGACTTTTCTCCATGTCGGAGACTCAAAGCTGCTTACATTGTTCTCTCTCTGTCCTTTTTTTATCCTCACAACAGCCCAGTGAGATAGGTTAGGCTGAGATAGAGTGACTGGCCGAAGGTCACTCAGTGAGCTTCCGTGGCCGAGTGGGGGCTCAAGCCTGGCCTTCCCGGATTGCAGTCTGATGCTCCTAAGTCAGGGGTGGTCAAACGTGCTTCACATAAGAGCCACATAGAATAAATATCAGGTGTTTGAGGGCCGCAAGACATGAACATCAGATGTTCTGAGACAAGGCAGGCAGACAGGAAAACCAATATATGGGGGGAGGGAGCGGTGGAAAGAAAGCAACTTTAACTTTTAATGCATTCTCCAAGCCACTGGCTGGCTTGGCTTGAAGAAGTGATTTAAAGAGACAAATGCCTTCTCTAAATCAGCTGATGGGGTGGTGGGGGCTTTGAGAGCCACCCCGATCAGTGTTCCCTCTAAGCTGAGTTAGCGTGTGCTAGCTCGCAGATTTTTAGCCTCCAGCTCACACATTTTTGCCTTAGCTCAGGACGGATGACCCCAGAGCACACTGATTTATGCAGTAGCTCACAACTTTAATGCCAGTAGCTCGCAAGGTAGAATTTTTGGTCAAGACTCTTCAGCTTAGAGGAGTCACACCATATGTATGAAAGAACCACACGTGGCTCTTGAGCCACAGTTCGGCCAGCCCTGCTCTAAGGGCTACACCACATTGGCTCCTCTTTCCTGTTTCTGCAGTGGCTTCTCCTCCAGATGTATAAATCCTTGCGCATCTTGTTCAGAACTTTCTGGATCTTTGGGAATCAACGTCAGCCTGGACTCCACTCCTGCATAGCCTGTCCGGAGCGGTTGAATTCAGACTCCCATCTTAACATCCAAATGGCGCTGAATCGCCAGATTCCCTGAACGCCGCAGGCTTAGCAGGACCCCCAGACAATGACCTCCCTGTTTCATCGCCTTTGGGGAGTCAGTGAGAGATCAGCATGATGGCAAAACGTGGGCTTGGTTTGGTACTGCTGGGCAGGTGGCCAGTTTTAACCTTTGGGGCCGCTTGCGTGTGTTCCTTCCTCTTAAAATAAAGACATAACCCGTCGCCGCCGACTGCAAGCCAGCGCTTTGTTTTGCAAGCGTGGCTAAAACGGGTCCTGCCTTTTTTAGGTGCGCTGACAGTTCTGCTGATGTGGCCGGCTGTACTTGCTTTGTAGATTGCGCATAAATGTTTTAAGCTTTGGGTAAAGGTGGTTTCTGGAGCAGCACTTCCCACATAGCGAATTTTTCTGTTGTTTAAAAATGCTCTCCTTATAGTTGCCGTGTGTGTTATTTCTCTTGTGTGCATGTGAAACTTCCTGTTTTTGAACCCCTCTGTGTGTCTCCTTTTAAAGCTAAGAAAGCTGGTGTGGATAGAGGGGCAGCCCAGCACCTGGGTTTCAATTCCCTGCTTTTTCCACAGAAGAAGACTGCAGATTTATACCCTGCCCTTCTCTCTGAATTAGAGTGGCTTACAATCTCCTTTATCTCCTTCCCCCACAACAGACACCCTGTGAGGTGGGTGGGGCTGCAAGAGCTCTCACAGCAGCTGCCCTTTCAAGGACAATTCTGCGAGAGCTATGGCTGACCCAAGGCCATTCCAGTAGCTACAAGTGGAGGAGTGGGGAAACAAACCTGGTTCTCCCACATAAGAGTCCACGCACTTAACCACTACACCAAACTGGCTCTCTCTGGGTGACCCAGGGTAAACTCTCATGGTGTGTTCACACTGTGGCTGTTTGCAAGTGGCTTTTCCCATTTAACATCATCAAACCGAATAGCAAATTGCATTAAAATGGATTATTTAGCCTGTATGAACTTAACCTTCAGTCTGGCCCACCTCACAGGATTGCTTTGAGAATATAGAAGGGAGAAGGATGTTTTAAGCTGTCTTGTGTCCCAGCCGTGGAGAAAAGCAGGATAGAAATAAACAAGTGGAAGTGCAAATTCTCCAATCCTGTCTCAGTAAGGCTGCTGGCGGATGTAATAACTTCTAGGCCTGGCATAAGCAAGAATGAGTTTGAACAAAGCGAGGGAGAGGCCATGGCTCAGTGGTAGAGCATCTGCTTAACATGCAGAAGTTCCCAGGTTCAGTCCCTGCCATCTCCAGTTAAAAGGTCAGGCATGGCAGAAAACTCAGCCTGAGACCTTGGAGAGCCGCTGCCAGTCTGAGTAGACAGTATTGACCTCAATAGACCAAGGGTCTGATTCAGTAGAAGGCATGCACATGAAAGCTGCCTTGTTGATCTTAAAGGTACCACTGGACTCAAATGTTGTTCTGGGTATTATATTCAGTTACTTAAAATTCTAGGGGTGTCAAACATGTGTCCTGGGGGCCGGAGTAGGCCCCCGGAGGGTTCCTATCAGGCCCATGAGCAAGTCTGCTTTCTTCTCCCACTCTCTTGTTTCCTTCTGCGTCACAGCTTGCTTTGCCAGGCTTGCTCAATTGCACAGGAGCTACAGAGCAAGCCTCTATTTTCTCCATTGGCTGAGGCTCCTCACTTGGGGAGGAAGGGGATGAGGGAGAGCTTGCTTTGCCAGACTCTCTCAGTCTCACAGCAGAGCTACTGAGCCAAGCCTCTTTTCCTTCTATTGGCTGAGGCTCCACCCCCCCTGCTCAGGGAGGGAAAGAGTCGGAGTTTCCTTTGCCCAGTTCCCTCAATCACACAGGAGAGATACAAAATATTTAATTGTGTTGGTCTGTGTCCTTTGTAAAGTTCACATCTCCACTACCTGGCATTACATTTTATGACACACATAGCCCAGCCCAACAGGGTTTCATTTATGTTAGTTCTGGCCCTCATAACAAATGAGATCGATACCCCTGTTCTAGCTGGTCTCATTTCTAATTTGTGTCAGCTAGAATTGGCAGCCTTTTTTACCCCAGGTGCCAATACCTCAGTCTGAAGATGTGCTGGGGGTCGTGGCACTAGAGATGAGGGTTGTACTTGGCCAGATGCCGCGTGTTCAAACTGAGGCCCACTGGTACTGTCAGGGCCTTAGGATCCCCTTTCTTTCCTCACAGGGCAGAACGAGCCTGGTGCCATCAGCGGCATGGTCTTTGCTTCAAAGATTGCGCATAAATGTTTTAAGCTTTGGGTAAAAGTGGTTTCTGGAGCGTCCCTTACCAAATAACACACTTTTCTGTTTTTTAAAAACCCTCTTTGTGTTAAATCTCTTGCCTGCCTGTGAAACTTGCTGTTGTTGAACCTCTCTGTCCGCCTCCATAAAGCTAAGAGAGCCGGTGTGGTGTAAAGGATCAGGGCTTTTTTTGTAGCAGGAGCTCCTTTGCAGCTTAGGCCACACACCCCTGATGTAGCCAATCCTCCAAGAGCTTACCGCACTTTTAGTACAGGGCCTACTGTAAGCTCCAGGAGGATTGGCTACATCAGGGAGGTGTGGCCTAATATGCAAAGGAACTCCTGCTACAAAAAAAAGAAAAGCTCTGGATAGAATGCTAGCCCAGTTTGACCCATATGCCAGGAGTTACCTGCCTCTTGAATAGTGCGCAACTCTTACGGAAAAACAAAACAAAACTGAGAAGAAGAATTGCAGATTTATACCCCACCCTTCTCCCTGAATCAGAGACTCAGAGCGGCTTACAATCTCCATTATCTTCTCCCCCCACAACAGACACCCTGTGAGGTGGGTGGGGCTGAGAGGACTCTCACAGCAGCTGCCTTTTCAAAGACAACCTCTGCCAGGGATATGGCTGACCCAAGGCCATGCTAGCAGGTGCAAGTGGAGGAGTGGGGAATCAAACCCGGTTCTCCCAGATAAGAGTCCGCGCACTTGGTTAGGAAATTCCCAGCAAAGCGCCACTCTCTTAGCCGTTCAGCTCTATCACGTCAGACTTCAGTGAATCCATTTGATGGTGGGAAGCAAATCCTTTCTAGGTTGCGCATTGTTTCTGAGCTGACAGTGGCTGGAAGGAATGCAGAGAGCAGGTTTCCTGTCTGCCGAGCCACTGGAAACGCAGCAGGATTAAGCCATCCTGGTCAATAGGTTTATCTCTGATGCAGGCAATTTGGGGCGGGTGAGTCCCGGCTGATCCAATAGTAGTGCTTCGGAATTAACGACTCTGCAATCCTGCTTTAGCTCTAGAGAGCTGGTTTGATGTAGTGGTGAAGGTTTCATTCCCCACTCCTCCACTTGCAGCTGCTAGAATGGCCTTGGGTCAGCCATAGCTCTGGCAGAGGTTGTCCTTGAAAGGGCAGCTGCTGTGAGAGCCCTCTCAGCCCCACCCACCTCACAGGGTGTCTGTTGTGGGGGAAGGAGATAGAGGAGATTGTAAGCCACTCTGAGTCTCTGATTCAGAGAGATGGGCGGGGTATAAATCTGCAGTCTTCTTCTTCTTCTAATATGTTGAGCCACTGTTGCAGGGAACTTGCGTTGCAAAGGAGCTGACCACAAACTCCACAGTGGAGCAGAATTTGGGATGAGTTTTGTGGACAAGTAAATTTTTCTGAGAACAGTTTTAATGATAACAAGGAAGCTTTTTATGGGCTTGGTTTTCCTTTCCTGTTATGCCGCTTGTGTCTGTTTTCTAAAGCAGAGACTACCTGCTCCATCCCAGGACATTTTGATTTTATTTATTTATTAGATTTTTTTTAGTTGCCTCTCACCCAAAGGGTCTCATAGTGACTTACAACATTAAAACCAACAAGGTAAAAACAACACAACAGTTATAAAATATTAACATTAAAATATGTGGTTATCAACATACTACTGTTAGGACAGCCCAAACATGTGGTTACCCTCCACAGGCCAACCTAAGTAATTCAGTTTTACATGCCCTGTGGAAGCTATCTGTGCATTCCACAAGATAGGGGCCACCATTGAGAAGGTCCTTCTCCTGGTGACAGCTAAGTGAGCCAACCTGGGGTGAGGCAGCTGCAAAAGTCCCCTAGAGCGCTGCGGGGGGTGTCTAATAGGAAGAAGAAGAAATTATTATTATTATTATTATTATTATTATTATTATTAGATTTATATCCCACCCTGTACTCTGAATCTCAGAGTCTCAGTGGTCACAATCTCCTTTACCACCCCCCACCCCTCCACAACAGACACCCTGTGAGGTAGGTGGGGCTGACAGAGCTCTCCCAGAAGCTGCCCTTTCAAGGACAGCTCTGCGAGAGCTATGGCTGACCTAAGGCCATTCCAGCAGCTGCAAGTGGAGGAGTGGAGAATCAAACCTGGTTCTTCCAGATAAGAGTCCTGCGCTTAACCACTACGCCAAAATGAAGAGGCTGTCCCATAGGTATGAGGGTCCTAGGCCATTGAGGGCTTTGAAGGTTACCATTAACATCTTGGATTGAATCCGGAGACTAATCGATTTGCGTATGGAAACAGGTGATCTAAGTCTGCAAGCCTTCTGGGCTTCAAAAGCTACCAATGGAAGATGCTGGGGCTCACCCATCAAACCTTGAAACACCTTGTGTCTCTCCTTCCCTCTCTTTTGTGCTTAATATCCACCCTGATGAAGAACCCTGCGGAACTTGAAAGCTCTGGCACTCATTGTTTTGTGACATTTTAGAATCATAGAATCGTTGAGTTGGAAGGGACCTTCTGGGTCTCTAGTCCAACCCCCTACACAATGCAGGATATTCACAAATGCCTCCCCTATGCCCCCCCCCCCCCCAAGTTACCCCTGCTCCATGCCCAGATATGGCAAAAACAAAAAACCTCCAGGATCCTAAAACTCAGGAGCAAGAAACTCTTCTGATTTAATTTCAACTTGTTGGTTCTGGTCCAACCTTCTGGAGCAACAGAAATCAACTCTGCACCATCCCCTATATGACAGCCCTTCAAGTACTTGAAGATGGTGATCATATCATATCTCAGTTGTCTCCTCTCCAGGCTAAACATACCCAGCTCCTTCAACCTTTCCTCACAGGACATGGTCTCCAAACCCCTCGCCATCTTTGTTGCCCTCCTCTGGACACGTTCCAGCTATATCCATCTTAAATTGTGGTGCCCCAAAATGAACCAAATAATCTAGGTGAGGTCTAGCTAGAGCAGAGCAAAGCGATACCATCACTTCATGGGATTTGGACACTATACATATGTTGATACAACCTAAAATGGCATCTGCCTTTTTAGCTACTGCATCACATTGCTGACTCATGTTCAGTGTGTGGTCCAGTATGACCCCTAGATCCTTTTCGCACAAACTACTGCCCAGACAGGTCTTCCTCATCCTATAATTATGCATTTGATTTTTCCTACCTAAATGCAGAACTTTACATTTATCCCCCCCCCCTTTATAACCCTGTTTGTTTGTTTCTTTTGGCTGATTCTAATGAGAAGATGGTAAAAACAACGCAAGTGACCACAAAGGTTGGTTTCTCCTTTTGTGGACTCTGGAAGTGTCTATGTGAATAGATCCTCCCAGGGCTTTTTTTGAGCACGAATGCACAGGAACGCAGTTCCGGCTGGCTTGGCATCAGAGGGTGTGGCCTAATATGCAAATAAGTTCCTGTTGGACTTTTCCTACAAAAAATGTCCTGGATCCTCCACATTTTTTTAAAAAAATATTCCTGAAAATGACATATACTGAATCAAGCCTGAATTCTCCCTTGAAGATAAAATGATTAAACTGAGGTTATTGTAGTTTGGTCAGAAGGAAAGGTAGCATATAGTATAGACCAGGGTGGCCAAATTGTGGCTCGGGATCCACATGTGGCTCTTTCACACATATTGTTTGGCTCTCAAGCCCCCACTGCCCTGTCTGCTGGCTTGGAGAAGGCATTTGTCCCTTTAAATAATGTTTTCAAGCCAAGCCTTGGAAAATGCATTTAAAGTTAAAGTTGCTTTCTTTCTACCTCTTCCTCCCTCCCCACACTATTTCCCTCCCTCCTTCCCTCCCTTCCTTTTGTGGCTTTCAAATATCTCATGTTTCTGACGTGTGGCTCTCAAACAGCTGACATTTATTCTGTGTAGCTCTTACATTAAGCAAGTTTGATCTCCCTGGTATAGCCTGATCTTGTCAGGTTTCTGAAGCCAAGTAGGGTCGATACTTGGATGGGAAACTTCCAAGGAAGGCTGTGCAGAGGAAGACAATGGCCAGCCACCTCTGCTTCTCACTTCCCTTGAAAGCCCCTTGCTGAGGTCATAACTTGACTGTGGCTTGATGGCATTTTACACACACACACACACACATCATATTTTGGTCACATCACGAGAAGAGTAGCTGGAAAAGACAATAAAGGTAGGAAAAGTTGAAGCGTTAGGAAAAGAGTAAGACCCAACATGAGATGGATTGACTCTGTATAGGAGGGGATTGGATAAGCATATGAAGCAGAGGTCCATCAGTGGCTATTAGCCACTGGGTATTGATGGAACTCTCTGTCTGGGGCACTGATGCTCTGTATTCTTGGTGCTTGGGAGGGCAACAGTGGGAGGGCTTCTAGTGTCCTGGCCCCATTAGTGGACCGCCTGATGGCACCTGGAGGTTCTTTTGGCCACTGTGTTGGACTGGATGGGCCATTGGCCTGATCCAATATGGCTTCTCTTATGTTCTTAGGAAGCCAGAGCCATCAGTTTGCGAGACCTGAGCAAGGCTGTTAACGACAGAACAGTTTGGAGATCATTAATTCATAGTGTCACCATAAGTTGGAAGCAGCACCACAGAGCGTGACACACACAAAATGACACTTTTAAGACTGACTGTGTTACCTTCCCGTTTTCAGAGGCGCACGTACTATAACCTCAAAACAAAGTTGTGCGTTTTTCCTTCTTGTATAAGTCTCTTCCTCTTTCTGTTTTTTTTGTGTGTTTTGTTTTTGAGGAAGTCTATTTCTTTGTGTTTATATGGATTGTTGGTGCTGCACGCAAAAATCTGGAAGACTGGATGGAAGGTGTGACGCTGGGTTGCGCCGAATCCTGCTTCAAGAAGTCAGACTTCCGCATAATACTTCCTTTTGGTGCAAATGTCTTGGGGCTTAGGAACAGGACAGTCATTGCGTGGCTGTTTCATCACAAGCCAGGGTGGATAAAAATCAATGATTAAAAAAATAAATAAAAAGCATCGGATTTTTGATTTAAATCGGATTTTTCTTATTTAAATCGGATTTTTGTTATTTAAATCAGATTTTTTAAAAATAAAATGCTTTTTTGAGGAAAATATATTATCATCCAAAGGTCCTTCCATCATGAAATAAGGATTAGTTTTTAATTCTGAAGCATAAGGCTGTATATTCATGCAGTGTTTAAATTTTTTGGTAATAAATTCTATTAATCCATTCACAATGTCACGCTTTTCCAGAGCTTTCTGTAAGATTACTGGGCAGTTTCTCTGTCTACAAGACATTATCACAGAACATAGATGCTTGGTTTTGCAGTTCTCAAAACTGTAATTTGTGTCTGCGGAGATCACATGCCTCTTCCACACAGCAAAAATGTTATAAAATGAAAAAGTTGAGAAAAAGACCTTAATCTCATTGTTCTGCAAACCTATATACACAGAATCAACCCCTTAAGTGCTAAGTTTCAAAAAGTTCAGTGAATAGAAAAAGATTGCTTGGAGTGGAATAGATCTGCACAAGAAGGAACTTGTGTGATGTGGGAGGGGCAAGCAGTAAAAATGAAACTTTTTGAGCAGAATACTCCATACAAGACTTTGGATCTTTTGTGTGTATAACCCGAGGTTTATCACATTATTCTTTCCCTGGAGGAGAAAACCTATAATGGCAGCAGGCCGTAAAAGAGAGTCTTTATGTAGAAAACTATGATTTAAATAAAGTCTTAATAGTGATTTAAATCAAATCCACCATGTCACAAGCGGAATGCCGTGGCTCGGTGGTGGAGTATCTGCTTTGCATGCAGAAGGTCCCAAGTTAAGTCCCAGGCTTCACCACTTTAAAGGACCAGTCGGAAAGGGATATGGAATACCTTGACCAAGCAGTGTTCTCCCCGGTTCCTACGGCATCATGGACCATTGTGTTGAGCTAATACAAGGGAGACAGAGACTCAGATTCCGGCTTAGCTGTGATGCTCACTAGATTGCATTGGGCCAAGTTCTACACGCTCTGCCTCACAGGGCTGTTGTGAAGATAAAAGGAGAGGATTACCACTTTTTTTTGTGCCATCTTCTGGGCATGGAACAGAGGTCATTGGGTGTGGGGGGTAGGGAGTACTTGTGAGTTTCCTTCATTGTGCAGGGGGTTGGACTAGATGACCCTGGAGGTCCCTTCCAACTCTGTGATTCCATGACTGCAGTTTTGGGAGTGCCCCTTTCCAAAGAACTCTTGAGATCTGTACCCATTTTGGCACCTGCTTCTTTTGCTGACTCCATCCTTCCATGTTCATGCTTCCTTTAATTTTCCTTATGTCTCATGGCTGGTTCCTGCCCACCCGACTCTTCTGCTTGTTCCTTTATGAGAAGTCAAGTTTTTCCAGAAAGCCAGTTTGGTGTAGTGGTTAAGTGTGCGGACTCTTATCTGGGAGAATCAGGTTTGATTCCCCACTCCTCCACTTGCACCTGCTGGAATGGCCTTGGGTCAGCCATAGCTCTGGCAGAGGTTGTCCTTGAAAGGGCAGCTGCTGTAAGAGCCCTCTCCAGCTCCACCCACCTCACAGGGTGTCTGTTGTGGGGGAGGAAGATAAAAGGAGATTGTGAGGTGCTCTGGGACTCTGAGATTCAGGGTGGAGGGCGGAATATAAATCCAATGACATCTTCTTCTTCCTCTTCCTCCTCTTCCTATCCAGCAAAGAACCATTGAGTGCTGGTGTTCTGTCTTGATAAAGAAAACCGTGCTGACGTGCAGTTCAGTTCGTTTGCTTACCTGAGAACCCAGCCTGAGATTTTCCAGCTGCAGCACTTAAAAAAAGAGTAGAACAAACAAACCCAGACTCAGATGTCGTGTGTGTGTGTTCATTCACCACCACCCCTTTTTGTCTCTTTGTGGGAGTGCCTTGTTTTTTGGTGCTCCTTGCACTTTGTGTCTGGACGTATAGAAGGAGAGAAACCCTTGCTTTGCATAACTCCCATCTTTAAAAAGAAAACACAAGCCAAAGAATTTTGTGTGTGTGTGTGATGCACAGAGCTGAGCGTGCTCGAGGGAGCCAGCTTGTTCAGGGTGGGGGCAGCACGGTTGAGAAGCAAAAGAGCATTAAAGCAGGTGGGAGAATTGGTGGCAGGCTGCACCACAGAGGAGGGGGGAGTCCGTGGGAAAGGGGGGGAGGAGGAGGGCCATCTGTAGGGGAGTGTTCGGGGGCAGAGTCCAAATTCTCCGGGGAGGCATATCTTGGAAGATGTTGGAACAACTTGAGGGGGGGGGGGAGGTAGGATAGGGGGTGAAGCTGGGTGGAAAGGAATTGAGGGCGGGGATAGAAAAATTCTGCCTGTTAAACTTGGGCCATCTTTGTGTGTTTGTTTGCTTCTGTATACCCACAGTTGCCATTTTAACACCTGAAAGAGCGGACCCTGTCGTTCTGGTTTGTAGTTGCTTCATTAACAATAAGCTCCTTCGACCAGAACTCTCAAGCCATGCAATAAAGTCACAGCTTATAGGTTTTTCATCTCAGGGTAGCTGTGTTAATTTGCAGTAGAATAGCTAGATTTGAGTCGAGGAGGAGGAGTGGATTTATATCCCACCCTTCACTTGGAGTCTCAAAGCAATTTACAGCAGGGCTCAGGAGCCACATGTGGCTCTTTCACACATATTGGGTGGCTCTTGAAAGCCCCACTACCCCGTTGACTGGCTTGGAGAAGGCATTAGCCAAGCCAAGCCAGCTAGCAGCTTGAAGAATTTATTTAAAGTTAAAGTTCTTTCCCTCTCCCCCATTGTCCTTCCTTCCTTCCTTCCTTCCTTCCTTCCTTCCTTCCTTCCTTCCTTCCTTCCTTCCTTCCTTCCTTCCTTCCTCCCTCCCTCCCTTCCTCCCTTCCTCCCTTTCTTCCTTTCTTCCTCCCTTCCTCCCTCCCTCCCTCCCTCCCTCCCTTCCTCCCTTCCTTCCTCCCCCCCTCCCTCCCTGACTTGTGGCTTTCAAACATTTAATGTTTATTCTATGTGGCTCTTACCTAAGGCAAGTCTGGCCACCCCTGGTTTATAGTCTCCTTTCCCTACCCCTCCCTACAACAGGCACCCTGTGAGATAGGTCGGGCTGAAAGAGCTCTGAGAGAGCTGCTCTTGAGAAAACATTTCTGGAAGAACTGTGACTGTGACCCAAGGTCCGACCTGTCAGCTTGATGTCTATACCTGGAAAAGTTTTAGAAGAAATCAAACAGTCAGTCCTGGAACATTTAGAAAGAATGGATGTGATTATTAAGAGCCAGCATGGTTTTCTCAAGAACAAGTCATGTCAGACTAACCAGATCTCTTTTTTTGAGAAAGTGACTACCTTGCTGGATCAGGGGAATGCTGTAGACGTCGTTTATCTTGATTTCAGTAAGGCTTTTGATAAGTTTCCACATACTATCCTTGTTGACAAGTTGGTAAAATGTGGTTTGGATCCTGTTACCGTTAGGTGGATCTGTAACTGGTTGACAGATCGCACCCAAAGAGTGCTTGTGAATGGTTCCTCATCCTCTTGGAGAGGAGTGACAAGTGGAGTGCCTCAGGGATCTGTCCTGGGACCTGTTTTGTTCAGCATCTTTATAAATGATTTGGATGAAGGAATACAGGGAATGCTTCTTAAATTTGCAGATGATACTAAATTGGGAGGGGTTGCAAACACAGAATACGGCAGAAACAGGATACAGGATGACCTTGACAGGCTGGAAAACTGGGCTAAAACCAATAAAATGAATTTTAACAGGGATAAATGTAAAGTTCTGCACTTAGGTAGGAAAAATCCAATGCATGGTTATAGAATGGGGGAGATTTGTCTTAGCAGTAGTATGTGCGAAAAGGATCTAGGGGTCTTAGTGGATCATACACTGAACATGAGTCAACAGTGTGATGCGGTGGCTAAAAAGGCAAATGCAATTTTGGGCTGTATCAACAGAAGTATAGTGTCCAGATCATGTGATGTGATGGTATCGCTTTACTCTGCTCTGGTAAGACCTCACCTGGAGTATTGTGTTCAGTTTTGGTTACCACATTTTAAGAAGGATATAAACAAGCTGAAACGGGTCCAGAGGAGGGTGACGAAGATGATGAGGGGTCTGGAGACCAAGTCCTATGAGGAAAGGTTGAAGGAGTTGGGGATGTTTAGCCTGGAGAGGAGGTGGCTGAGAGGTGATATGATCACCAAGTACTTGAAGGGCTGTCATATAGAGGATGGTGTGGAATTTTTTTCTGTGGCCCCGGAAGGTAGGACCAGAATCATTGGGTTGAAATTAAATCAAAAGAGTTTCCGGCTCAACATTAGGAAGAACTTCCTGACCGTTAGAGTGATTCCTCAGTGGAACAGGCTTTCTCGGGAGGTGGTGGGCTCTCCTTCCTTGGAGGTTTTTAAACAGAGGCTAGATGGCCATCTGACAGCAATGAAGATCCTGTGAATTTAGGGGGGAGGTGTTTGTGAGTTTCCTGCATTGTGTAGGGGGTCGGATGACCCTAGAGGTCCCTTCCAACTCTATGATTCTATGATTCCAGCAGCTGCATGTAAAGAAGTGGGGAATCAAACCCGGTTCTCCCAGATCAGAGTCCGCACACTTAACCGCGACACCAAACTGGCTCTTAAGTAGCACCTCTTAAGTAGCAAGATTTTCAGGGTGTAAGCTTTTGAGATGCAGGACTCTGATCATCAGACGAGTAGGAATGGAGATCTGTGAGAATGGAGTCTCCATTTCTACTTGTATCTGATGAAAGGAGCTTTGACCCTAGCTCTGAGTTGCAGTGTTCTTTTCCTGTTTGTTTGAAAGGTTAAAATTGGATTTGCGCATGGCAAGGCGTAGTGGGATTACTTGCCAGCCTGATGCGGTAAATTATTACCGCCGAGAGTGCCTGTTAATGGGCAGTGTGGCCAGAGAGAAATTAAAACGAAGCATCGATTTTTTTTTTTAAGCGACGTCAACCGTAACATTTTGGAGAAGCAATTAAGTAATGGCCTAAAATATACTGTTAATAAAAAGCAGGAGTGCTACGCTTGGAAGTGCACACACTTCTCTTTTCTTTGCCGCACAAGGAATAGACTCCAACCTCGAAAAGCACCTAAAGTTCTGGTTCTCGGTGCATTCCCTTGGAAACAAGTCTGCCCTCCCTGTCCCCACCTGTTTTTTCTCCTGGTTTTGCTGGAGAGAATCTTAAAAAAAAAGGGGGCTTGGGGTTGGAAGCAAATCTGGGTGTTTTCAGAATAAAAAGTTGTCAGGTCCAGGCAAAAACTTAAGAACGAAATTCGCATAATAACCGAATTCTCGTGAAATGCCACACAAGCTTTAGAGCTCACCAGAATCCTTCATTGGGGAGAGACGGTGGCTCAGTGGTAGAGCATCAGCTTAGTAAGCAGAGCGTCCCAGGTTCAATCCCTGGCATCTCCCAACTAAAAAGGGTCCAGGCAAATAGGCGTGAAAAACTTCAGTTTGAGACCCTGGAGAGCCACTGCCAGTCTGAGTGGACAATACTTTCGATGGACTGAGGGTCTGATTCAGTAAAAGGCAGCTTCATATGTTCATAATATGTTCATATTAGGTTGGACATTGGTGGTGGAAAGCGTCATCAAGTCACAACTAACTTAGGGTGACCTGGTAGGATTTTCAAGGGAAGAAGAGAGACGAGGTGGTTTGCTGTTGCCTGTCTTTGTGTACCAATCCTGGACTTCTTTGGGGGGTCTCCCCTCCAAATACTAACCGGGGTTGACCCTATTTAGTTTCTGAGATCTGATGAGATCAGGCTAGCCTGAGCCATCCAGACAAAGGCTGGATGTTAACAATTTAAAAAGGCAGGTAGAAGGCAGATTTCTCAGGCCAAGGTCTTAAGATCAGACTAAAGGTAAAGGTAGTCCCCTGTGCAAGCACCAGTTGTTTCCGACTCTAGGGTGACGTCGCATCACGATGTTTTCACGGCAGACTTTTTAATGGGGTGGTTGGCCATTGCCTTCCCCAGTCGTGTGCACTTTCCCCCCAGCAAGTTGGGTACTCATTTTACCGACCTCGGAAGGATGGAAGGCTGAGTCAACCTTGAGCCGGCTACCTGAACCCAGCTTCTGCCGGGATCGAACTCAGGTCGTGAGCAGAGCTTAGGACTGCAGTACAAGCTCCTGCAGGACCATGTTGGCATGATCCAGTTTCATTCCATGCAGGAAACTGTTGGCCATGGCTCGGTTCACAGCTGATAGTGGCTTGCACCTGTGTGGTTGTGTTCCCAAAACGGAGCCAAGAAGGCATTGTGCATATTTTGCGGCCCAAACTGGTGGGCAAATGGAACACTGTGTTAAGAAACAGAGAATAAAAACTCAGAATAAAAAGTTGTCAGGTCCAAGCAAAAACTTAAGAACGAAATTCACATAAAAACCGAATTCTTGTGAAATGCCACACAAGCTTTAGCGCTCACCAGAATCCTTCATTGGGGAGGGACGGTGGGTCAGTAGTAGAGCATTTGCTTGGGAAGCAGAAGGTCCCAGGTTCAATCCCCGGCATCTCCATCTAAAAAGGGTCCAGGCAAGTAGACGTGAAAAAACCTCAGCTTGAGACCCTGGAGAGCCGCTGCCAGTCTGAGAAGACAATACTGACTTTGATGGACCAAAGGTCTGATTTAGTATAAGGCAGCTTCATATGTTCAAACAGTGCTTCTGAAGACGACTGTAGTGAGTGGATGAATTCATTCTGCTTTTTGTGCACTTTCATCCTAGAACTCTAGGTGTTTAGTAGAATTTTGAGGTGTTTGACTTCTTTTTTGGGAGGGGGTAGGAACAGTGTAGCAGCCATGGACTTATCACCTGCTGAACTCAGGGGTGGGAGGGGGCTATGGCTCTGAAGGTTGCCTGAATCATAGCTTCTTCTGGTATGTTTTCAAATGTCTCTCTCCGGTCTGGAGAACTAGCAACTTGTTCTGGTATTCTAGTAAAGGGACTTATAAAGATTTCAGGTTTTCATGGCTGGTAACATCATTAGGGTTTGTAGAGTCTTTCGGGATCAAGTGCCGTGTTCTACTGGAGAAAGTTTTCCTTTCAGACGTTTCGTTCTCAGCTGCGAAGAACATCCTCAGTGGCGTTGCAGCCGGAGCAGGCGCTCAGACCTTCTTGGCTGCTGTGCATTGTGTGGGGGCCAGGGCTGCTGGAGAGCTGCTATTTCTAGGCTGGAGGGGGTGTGATGAAAGGGCAATTGTTTTGTGGATGTGCCCATTGTTTGGTGGGGCTTCGTGGAAGGGTAGTGATAAGGAAACTGGCTGTTGAATGTGACCATTGTTCCGTGTTAATTGCTGGGAGGGTTGGATGGGGTTTGAAGATAAGGAAGATGGTTGTTGACTGTGCTGATTGTTCTGTGGAATTTGCTGGTTGTTCTGAGACTTTCTGCAATTTATAGTCTGTAGGGTGTTTTGCAGAGCTGGGTACCAAGATTGGTGGGTGAAAATGCCTTCTTCCTTTCTGTTAAAATTGTGCTGGTGTTTGTAAATCTCAATAGCTTCTCTGTTCAGGCAGGTATGATAATGTGAGACCGTAGAAAGGACTTCAGTTCTTTCAAAGTGGATGACGTGGTCTCCTTCTTGAAGTGCATGTTCAGCTACAGCTGATTTTTCTGGCTGAAACAAGCGACAGTGTCTCTTGTGTTCGGTGAGACGGGTGTTGATACTGTGTTGGGTAGTGCCAATGTAGACTGCACCACAGGAGCAGGGTATTTTGTAGACTCCAGGGGTTGAAAGTGGATCTCTCATATCTTTGGCCGAGCGCAGCATGTGGCGGATCTGTTGTGTGGGCTTGAAAACTGTGTCAACATTATGGCGTTTGAGAATTTTGCCAATGCGGTCGGTGACAGATTTTATGTAGGGCAGGAAGGCTGTACCCACATTTGTGTGTGGCTCGGGATTTGGTGTGGATGGTCTCCTGGGATGGAGGGCTCTTCTAATGCAGGCCTTGAATTCAGCAGGAGCTCACAGGAGCGCAGCTCCTGAACCTTTCTGAGGGTTCCCCTTCCTCCTCCCCACCTACTTACCTTGTCCACTGAATAGGAGGTGCAACTGCATAACGATTCCTGGATGAGCTCCACCACCTGTTTTTCTAAAAAATGACCCCTGAGTAAATGTCTGATGTTTGAGAGCCGCAAGACATGAATGTCAGATGTTTGAAAGCCGGAAGGAAGGAAGGAAGGAAGGAAGGAAGGAAGGAAGGAAGGAAGGAAGGAAGGAAGGAAGGAAGGAACAGATTTATACCCCATCCTTCTTTCTGAATCAGAGTTTCAAAGCAGCTTACAATCTCCTTTATCTTCTTCCCCCACAACAGACACCCTGTGAGGTGGGTGGGGCTGAGAGCTCTCCCAGAAGCTGCCCTTTCAAGGACAATTCTTACGAGAGCTATGACTGACCCAAGGCCATTCCAGCAGCTGCAAGTGGAGGAGTGAGGAATCAATCCCAGTTCTCCCAGATAAGAGTTCACATGCTTAACCACTACACCAAACTGGCTCTCAACAGGAAGGAGGGAAGGAAGGAAGATGGGGAGGGAGTGGTGGAAAGAAAGCATCTTTAACTTTAAATGCATTCTTCAAGCAGCTGGCTGGCTTGGCTTGGAGAATTGGTTTAATGGGAGAATTGCCTTCTCCAGGCTGGTGGAAGGGGCTTTGAGAGCCACACACTATGTGTGAAAGAGCCACATGTGGCTCCCGAGCCGCAGTTTGGCCACCCTGCTTTATAACCTAAGATGAATTGACTCAATAAAGGAAACTATGGCCCTCGCTTTACAAGGCCTGAGGAAAGTTGTTGATAGGACCTTTTTGGAAGTCGTTAAATCCTAGGGTCACCTGAACTCATAAACGTCTTAACTGCACATAACCCACACAACCTGTATAGCAAACAGCAGTCTGGGTGGAATTCCTCTTGAGTTTCTCATCTTATTTTTTTAATCCGTTTATTTAGCACATATCTACTTTCCTTTCAAGATGTGCAGGGCCACATACCTGGGTCTTCTCAGGGCCTTTTTTGTAGCAGGAGCTCCTTTGCATATTAGGCCACATCCCACCAATGTAGGCAATCCTCCTGGAGCTTATAGCAGGCCCTGTACTTAGAGCCCTGTAAGCTCTTGGAGGATTGGCTACATCAGGGGTGTGTGGCCTAATATGCAAAGGAGTTCCTGCTACAAAAAAAGCCCTGGGTCTCCTCTCCACCCTTGCCTGTGAGGCGGGTCATAGAATCACAGAATCAAGAGACTTCCAGGGTCATCTAGTCCAACCCCCTGCACAATGCAGGAAACCCACAAATACCTACCCCAAATTCACAGGATCTTCATCGCTGTCAGATGGCCATCTAGCCTCTGTTTTAAAATCTCCGAGGAAGGAGAGCCCACCACCTCCCAAGTAAGCCTGTTCCACTGAGGAATCTCTAACGGTCAGGAAGTTCTTCCTAATGTTGAGCCAGAAACTCTTCTGATTTAATTTCAACCCATTGGTTCTGGTTCTGCCTTCCGGGGCCACAGAAAAAAATTCCACACCATCCTCTATATGACAACCTTTCAAGTACTTGAAGATGGTGATCATATCACCTCTCAGCCGCTTGCTCTCCAGGCTAAACATCCCCAGCTCCTTCAACCTTTCCTCATAGGACTTGGTCTCCAGATCCCTCAACAGACCCCTCATATGAGTGTATGTGATTTGCCCAAAGTCACCCAGTGAACTTCCAGAGCTGAGGGTCAAAACACACACAAACACTTTTTGGGGGGAGTATTTGTGTATTTTTTGTGGTGTGTGTGTGTGTCTGCATCTGGAAGTCATGTCAACCTCTGGTGACTGATCTCTAATTGGGGGCCTGGAGAATATTCAGAGAGGTGGCTGAGCAAAGCCTGCCCCCGTCCTCCCAACTGCTGATATTCCAAGGAAGTCTCTCATCCAAGCACTAACCAGAGTTGACCCCTCTTAGCTTCCGGGATCTAACAAGATCGGGCTTGCCTGGGCTATGCGGATCAGGGAAACACACATGACTCTTGACTTTCCCTGCAACTACACATCAGCTGTGGGGAACTTCAGCCAGTTTGGTGTAGTGGTTAAGTGTAGCGATTTGAGTCCCCACTTCTCCACAGGCACCTGCTGATGTGACCTTGAGCCAGTCACAAGTTCTCACAGAGCTGTTCCTCTTAAGAGCAGTTTCCATCAGAGCTCTCTCAGCCCCCCTCCCCCACAGGACATCTGTTGTGGGGAGGGGAAGGGAAAGGAAATTGTACAACTCCAAGCAATTTTTACAGATCTCCCTTGGGGAGAGCATCGGAGCCCCTCGTGCTTGAAGAAGAAGAAGAAGATATTGGATTTATATCCCGCCCTCCACTCCGAAGAGTCTCAGAGTGGCTCACAATCTCCTTTACCTTCCTCCCCCACAACAGACACCCTGTGAGGTAGATGAAGATATTGGATTTATATCCTGCCCTCCACTCCGAAGAGTCTCAGAGCGGCTCACAATCTCCTTTCCCTTCCTCCCCCACAACAGACACCCTGTGAGGTAGATGAAGATATTGGATTTATATCCCACCCTCCACTCCGAAGAGTCTCAGAGCGACTCACAATCTCCTTTACCTTCCTCCCCCACAACAGACACCCTGTGAGGTAGATGAAGATATTGGATTTATATCCCACCCTCCACTCCGAAGAGACTCAGAGCGACTCACAATCTCCTTTACCTTCCTTCTCCACAACAGACACCCTGTGAGGTAGATGAAGATATTGGATTTATACCCCACCCTCCACTCCGAAGAGTCTCAGAGCGGCTCACAATCTCCTTTACCTTCCTCACCCACAACAGGCACCCTGTGAGGTAGATGAAGATATTGGATTTATATCCCGCCCTCCACTCCGAAGAGTCTCAGAGCAACTCACAATCTCCTTTACCTTCCTCCCCCACAACAGACACCCTGTGAGGTAGATGAAGATATTGGATTTATACCCCACCCTCCACTCCGAAGAGTCTCAGAGCGGCTCACAATCTCCTTTACCTTCCTCACCCACAACAGGCACCCTGTGAGGTAGATGAAGATATTGGATTTATATCCCGCCCTCCACTCCGAAGAGTCTCAGAGCGGCTCACAATCTCCTTTACCTTCCTCCCCCACAACAGACGCCCTGTGAGGTGGGTGGGGCTGGAGAGGGCTCTCACAGCAGCTGCCCTTTCAAGGACAACCTCTGCCAGAGCTATGGCTGACTCAAGGCCATGCTAGCAGCTGCAAGGGGAGGAGTGGGGAATCAAACCCGGTTCTCCCAGATAAGAGTCCGCACACTTAACCACTACACCAAACTGGCTCTCTCGAGAAATTTGTGTTTCAAAGTTACGGGGGGCTCCAGACGCGGAGTCCTGACTTGGATAGGCCAGGCTGGCTGATCTCATTCGATCTCGGAAGCTAAACAGGGTCAGCTCTGCTCAATATTTGGATGGGAGGCAGGCCATCAAAGAAGATCAGGGTTGCAATGCAGAGGCAGGCGATGGCAAGCCACCTCTGAACACCTCTTGCCTTGAAAACCCTATGGCAGGGGTGTCAAACTCATTTGTTACGAGGGACAGATCTGACATAAGGGAGACCTTGTTGTGCTGGTCCATGTGTGTCATAAAATGTCATGCCAGGAAGCAGAGATACAATCTTTATAAAGGACATAGAGCAGCTTTTTTTAAAAAGGTGTTTTCTTTGTATCTCTTCTGTGGGATCAAGGGAACTTGGCAAAGGAAACTCTGGCTCTTTCCCTCCCTCCCCAGGGGACAAGGAGGGGGAGGGGCCTCAGCCAATAGAAGGAAGAGAGGTTTGGCTAAGTTCTGCTGTGTGATTGAGAGAGCCTTGCAAAGCAAGCTTTCCCTCTCCCCCCTTCCTCTCCAAGGAAGGAGCCTCAGCCAATGGAGAAGATAGAGGCTTTGCTCAGTAGCTCCTGTGAAATTCAGTAAGCCTAGCAAAGCAAGCTGTGATGCAGAAGGAAGCAAGAGAGAAGGAGAAGGAAGCAGACTTGCTCGCGGGCCTCATAAGCGTCCTCTTGGGGCCTGATCCGCCCCCCCCCCCGGGCCGCATATTTAAGACCCCTGCTCTACGGGGTCACCATAAGTCAGTTGTGACTTGCTGGTGGCAGCAATAGCTGCCACCACCAAACTCCTGGCGCACATCTGTTTTGGCCCTGAGGTGGGCAGCAGTGAGGGCCCTGAAACCAAAAGGTCAGGCTTTGTGTCTCTTTACTTACGGGTGACTCTTGGTTTGTGAAAGCAGCCGGCCAATTAGCGAAATAAACCATTGTTTTAAAATACTTGCACTGCAAAATGTAAATGTAAGGGGGGGGAAATTCTCCACTTGTCAGTATGAAAAATGACAATAGCAGAAAAAATAATACGTAGGACATCTGCTGCAATCTTTTTTTTTTTTAGGTTGGACAGGATTTTCAAATGCGTTCTGGGCACATAATCGAGCATTTAAAAGGAAATGCAAGCAGATAAAGAAGTTAACAGGGAACTGTGTTACCTTTTTACAAGAGCTGTTTGCTAGTTCATGCTACTGTAGATGTTTTCTCCCATACATCATCTCGTATTTGGGGTGGGGTGGAATAACTCAAGCCAGTGGTTTTAAAAGTAAAATTCTCAGAATTCAGAATAAATACTCAGGTTCTCAGTTAACATTTCTATTTCATATTGTTCCAGAGGTAACTGTGAGCCCCCCCCCCCCCAGCCCCTGGTATATTTAGCCTCTGCTGTGTAATTTGCAATAACCCTGATCAGCATGTACAGGGAAGAGGGGATGAATTTATCCCCTTGACTTTGATCTCCCTAACTGATTTTCTGGTGCATCAGGCCCAGAAATGTATGTACATCCTCGTTTATGTGCCCGGATTCTTCACTGAATTAGACATACGAGCGGAGGAGGAGGAGGAGAACGGTGGTGTTTGAAATGCTTCAGTACCTCTCATTCTCCTTTTTGCATTGCCTTTTATGTGGTTACCATAAAAAGACTTTTAACCTGCTTTAAACTGAAACCTGAATTTTTAACGCAGACTTGGCCCGTAGTCAAGCACATTGAAGTAAAAGGTGTGTGTGTGTGGGGGGGGGGGGTTCCCATGTAAAGGAAGAACCTCAGGAAAAAATTGTTGGCTGGACCCTACCCTTAATTTTCATGTGTGTCCTACTGGCTTTGCCTCTCAGCCCACAGAACTCTGCCAAAGGCTGCTCCCCGTAGATAGGGGAGTTTAGAGTTGTAAATTGGATGCAGCAGAACTGCTGTTGTACTGTGGGCTGGGGAGGGGATATTTGAGAATTAAAGGTAGAATCACAGGAGTGTGCACAAGTGGATGTTCTTGTGTAACCATCACACCTGCTTGTCCCTCAGTTCACAGGGTGCTTTCCCAAATGCTCCAAAATCCCCTGGGTTCAAAGGGCCATTTGACATTGAGTCATAATTGGCTTTTGTCAGAAGGGGGATTTATCTAGATACGGATTTCTCGAGTGTGGCCCCATCTGCGGAAATCAAAATCCTAAGATTAGGGGCACACTTACGCAACAAAACATGTTTCTGTAAACTTGGGGAACCCCCAATGTTTGCAGAAAAGATCTGACATCTTGTATGACAGTGTATGATTTTATTGTAACATATTGACCATAGGTCTTAACATTGTTACAATATTAAAAACAGTTCAACAGAATTCACAATATTACAGTATTGCAAAAATCATACCAGTCAGGAGGGCAGTTTTTTTGAGCAGGAATGCAGTTCCGGCTGGCTTGGCATCAGGGGTGTGGCCTAATATGCAAATGAGCTACTGAAGGGCTTTTTATTAGGGTTTGTAGAATCTTTCGGGCTCAAGTGCCGTGTTCTACTGGAGAAAGTTTTCCTTCCAGACGTTTCGTTCTCAGCTGCGGAGAACATCCTCAGTGGCGTTGCAGGAAAACTTTCTCCTGTAGAACACGGCACTTGAGCCCGAAAGATTCTACGAACCCTAATGATGTTACCAGCCGTGAAAACCTGAAATCTTTGAGAAGGGCTTTTTCTTCAGAAAACCTCTTTGTGAAACAATGGTGACATCAGGTGGTGTGGTCTAATATGCAAATGAGTGGTGTGGTCTAATATGCAAATGAGTTCCTGTTGGGCGTGTGTGTGTATGCGGGGAGTCGGACTCGACTGTGTGACTGAACAACAAAAAAATCCTTCTCGCAGCCCGTGCAAGCAAAGCAACTCTGTTAGAGACATAGCCAGCCTCATCTGCAAGCGAAACTATTACTTTTTCCAGGTCTGAAGCTCCTTCATGCAAGAATAACATATTAGCAATACATTTATTTTGGGGTTCACGATGAAGGGGACATTTCAAAATATAGTGAATCAGTTCATCTTATTTCTCCTGAACCACACGCACGCAACATCGTAATGGGGAAGGCACATTTTTTAAAAGTCCCCGATGGACCGCTGCGTGCATAGCTTGGAACCTTAGACTAGTAAAGGCCAGATCTGACATCTTAAAAATACATTGGGGGGTTCAGTCCCCCCCCCCCAAATAGAAGAGCCTTCCTCCCTCTGCGGAGCTGGCTATGAGGCAGTGGGGTGGTGGCTGCTGGAAGCTGTCCCAGCCCTGACATCAGCAATGAGGCAAATATCACAGGTCCCCAGCCTGTTCGTTTTCAACATCCGTGAAGGTCTCTGGCTCAAGGAGTTGCAGTCAAACAGGCAATGTACGAGAATCAGCAATGGGAAGAGAGATCTGATTTTATTTATTGTATTATGTGTCTTTCTCGCTGAGACTCAAAGCAGATTGTGTGTGTGGGGGGGTACAACTTAGTGGTAGAGCCTCTGCTTGGCACGCAGGAGGTCCCAGGTTCAGTCCCCAGCATCTCCAGTTAAAAGAATCTGGCAGTACGCGATGGGAAAGACCTCAGCCTGAAACCCTGGAGAGCAGCTGCCAGTCTGAGCAGACAATGCTGACTTTGATGGACCAAGGGTCTGATTCAGTTGACGTAGAAGAAGAAGACTGCAGATTTATACCCCACCCTTCTCTCTGAATCAGAGACTCAAAGTGGCTTACAATCTCCTTTATCTCCTTCCCCCACAACAGACACCCTGTGAGGTGAGTGGGGCTGAGAGAGCTCTCACAGCAGCTGCCCTTTCAAGGGCAACTCCTGCTATAGCTTTGGCTAATCCAAGGCCATTCCAGCAGGTGCAAGTGGAGGAGTGGGGAATCAAACCCAGTTCTCCCAGATAAGAGTCTGCACATTTAACCACTACACCAAACTGGCTCTACACCAAAATGTACATTCATGTATGCGCGTTAAGTGCTGTCAGGTCATTTCCAGTTTATGACAACCCTACGAATTAATGACCTCCCAGATGTTCGGTTGTTAACAGCCTTGCTCCAGTCTTGCAAACTGAGGCTTCCTTTGTTGAGTCGATCCATCCTATGTTGGCAAAGCGGATTACACAGCGCCAAGTCGGTACCGTCAATATGAAAAGTTGTCTAAGAAGCAAAGGACTAGGTTTACAGAAAACTGAATCAGCTTAGCATATTTGACATGTCAGGAACAAAGAGAGAATGCATTCATTGCATTCACACGTACTTATGTTTCCATCTAAAATGTGCAAAAAGGTTGAAATTCAGCTGGAAATCTGCCTTGCTGGAAAACCTTCCGTCATTTAGGAAGCAACTGCAAGAGCATTGACTGCTGGTTTTCTGCGTTTCACACGCACAATCCAGCAGCCGTGTGAGAAGCAGCATGTCTGTTTCCAGTTTTAATTTCGGTTGGGGTTTGTACCAAAGGCTTCAAGAAAAAGGCAGATTTTTAAGGAGGGGTTTGGAGGAAGAGAAAGAAAATGCCATTGTGAAAGTTGTTCTGGAAGACAGTTCCCCAAACCTAAGGGGAGAGAAGACAGCTTGATAATGGACGTACAGTGGGGACTCTTCCTGTACTCAGAGCTTTTTTTGTAGCAGGGACTCCTTTGCATATTAGGCCACACCCCCTGATGTAGCCAATTCTCCTGGATTACAGTAGGCCCTGTACTAAGAGCTCTTGGAGGACTGGCTACATCAGGAGGGTGTGGCCTAATATGCAAAGGAGTCCCTGCGACAAAAAAAAAAAGCCCTGCAAAGTTGTACTTCATCTCTAACCTTACCTTTAGGATTTTGAAGTTTCACGAGAAGATTGGAAGAGAGCAGTGCTGCTTTTTGAGAGCAAAACTGGGGAGGAGGAGGAGGAGGAAGACTGCAGAGTTGTACCCCACCCCTCTCTTTGAATCAGAGTCTCAGAGTGGGTCACAATTTCCTTTACCTTCCCCCCGCCCCACAACAGACACCCTGTGAGGTAGGAGGGGCTGAGAGAGCTCTTCCAGAAGCTGCCCTTTCAAGGACAACCTCTGCCAGAGCTATGGCTGACCCAAGGCCATTCCAGCAGCTGCAAGTTGAGCAGTGGGGAATCAAACCCGGTTCTCCCAGATAAGAATCTGCGCACTTAACCACTACACCAAACTGGCTCTCTGCACTAAGGAGGGGGAGGGAGAGACCCAGGTGCCCAAGTAGAACAAACACATATGCCCCAATGGATTCTAGGGGCACTCTGTCATTTACTATTTCAGTTACATGCTCTCTGACCTGTTTACTGACGTGTTGATGACCTTTGCACCGAAACGGCAGTAACTCTTTTCTGACACTTTTAAACCAATCTTCTGTTATATATTTATGACAAGTTTTTTTAAAAGCAAGCAGCTGTCCAATTATATCGTTGTAAGCAGGATTTAATTATGGTATCTTCAAAACTATCCTATACGAGGGCGTGTTCACACTGATAAAACGTCAGTGTGTGTCGAGGGAGGCCCCCTGGTGGACTCCGTTTTGCTATTGCAGCCTCCTGGAGAGTTGTGGCCCGTTCGGACTCAATGTCCGGGTCGGAGGGCAGGTTTTTGCTTCAGCGCAGCCATTTTCTTAAAGTACAGCACTTCTCTTTCCTGCACGGGTGGGGCCAGGGCTTTTTTTGTAGCAGGAACTCCTTTGCATATTAGGCCACACACCCCTGATGTAGCCAATCCTCCTGGAGCTTACAATAGGCCCTGTACTAAGAGCCCTCTAAGTGGCATAATAAAAAGTAGAGACATCACCCTGCCAACAAAAGTCCATATAGACAAAGCGATGGTATTCCCAGTAGCAATGTATGGCTGTGAGAGCTGGACCATAAGGAAGGATGAGTGCAGAAGAATAGATGCTTTCGAGCTGTGGTGCTGGAGAAGAATCGTGAGAGTCCCTTGGACTGCAAGAAGACCAAATCAGTCAGTCCTAAGGGAAATCAACCCAGACTGTTCCCTGGAAGGTCAGAAGCTGAAGCTCAAATACTTTGGCCACCGAATGAGAAGGGAGCACTCCCTGGAGAAGATCCTGATGCTGGGAAAGACAGAAGGCAAAAGAAAAAGGGGACAGCAAAAGATGAGATGGCTGGACAGCATTACTGATGTAACGAACACGAATTTGAGCATACTTCAGAGGATCGTGGAAGACCAGGGGGCCTGGCGTGACTTGGCCCATGGGGTCGGAAAGAGTCGGAATCAACTGTGCGACTGAACAACAACAAACTCTTGGAGGATTGGCTACATCAGGGGTGTGTGGCCTAATATGCAAATTAGCTCCTGCTACAAAAAATAGCCCTGAGTGGGGCTGGGGGTTCAAAAATGGCAGAATGTATGCTTTGCTAGCAGAAGGCTGTAACTACAGGACCTGACATCTGGATCCAGATAAGATAGGGTTGATGCTGGTGGAAGGGATTTAAAAGGGAATGTGCTTCCTAGCATCAATGCTCTGCAGTTCTCATTGGTAGTTTTGCTGGGTTGTGGTCTCTTGTTGGAGAAACAGGGGACAGCAAAAAAACAAAAACAAAAAAGTTCCCTCCCAGCAAGATCCAGTTCAGAAGATGTCTTCTGTTTTCAGGCATCATATCTGACCACACTCATCCATGCTTCAGTAGCCTTGAGGCTAGATTACTGTAAGATGCTCTATATAGGGCTGCCCTTGAAGACCGTCTGGAAACGGCAGCTATTGCAAAACATGGCAGGCCATTCGCCATCTGGAGCTAGCTGGCAGGACCATATCACCCCCAGGCCTTGAATTCAGCAGGAGCTCACAGGAGCACAGCTTCTGAACCTTTCTGACATCCCCCTCCTCCCCCCCCCCCACCTACCTTGTCCATTGAAGAGTAGGTGCAGCTGCATAACAATCCCTGGATTAGGACAGCAGGGAGCCAGCCAGCCAGCAGGAGCTTTGCCGCATCCCCAGAAGCCCTCATTAAACTCTGGAGAAGCCCGTGCCACCCTTTCTCCACTTCTTATGTGATTTTGAGTGGTGGGTGGCTTGCTGGCCTTTTGACTGGGGGGGGGCAGCCAAAGAGAGCCCCAGGTGAGTGAGGCCTGCTTGAGCTGGCTGGATCTCTAGCCAGCCCAAGCAGACCTCGCTCGCCCAGAGCTCTTCTTTCTTGCCTCAGTTTGCTTTTGGCTGGAGGGGGTGGCATATGCTAAAGAGTTATGCTAATGAGCTCCACCACCTATTTTTCTACAAGATGACCTATGATCACTCCTGTTTTAAGTCCCTTTCCTAGCTGTTGATCCAACTCAAGGTGTGCGTGTAAAGTGCCACCAAGTCGCAGCTGACTTACAGTGAGCCCAGCAAGTGGCATTCTCAAGGCAAGTGAGAAGCAGAGGTGGTTTGACACTTCCTTCCTCAGCAGTGGTCTTCCATCCAAGTACTGACCCTGCTTAGCTTTTGAGATCATGCCATACTGGGTCAACTTCCCTCCTCAGGTTGTTGGTACTTATTGTTAAATCCCTTCACGACTTGGGCTCAAATACTTGATAGATCGCCTCTCCCAGCATGTTTCTGTAGGGCAGCTTCATTTTCCTTCTCCAGGCCTGCAGTCAGTACCAGCCTTGTCTTACAGAGCAGTTTGGTAGGGAATCAAACCCAGATAATAGTCTGCGCATTTAACTGCTCCGCCAAACTGGCTCTCCAAAACCGGGTTCGATTCCTCACTTCTCCACAAGCAAGTGCTGCAGTGACCTTGGCTCAGTCATAACTCTCTCAGAGCTGTTCTGCTCAAGAGCAGTTCTGGAGAGCCCTCTCAGCCCCACCTCCCTCACAGGGTGTTTGTTGTGGGGAGGGGAAGGGAAAAAGAGCCACTCTGAGACTCCGAGGGAAGGCGGGGTATAAATCCAATCTCTTCTTCTTCATATGGTCAGGACAGTGTGGGCTCAAGCATTCTCAGTAGCTTTTTCTACATCTCGAACAGCCTCCTAGAAGGGAGGGACTGTGGCTCAATGGTAGAGCATCCGCTGGGCATGCAGAAGGTCCCAGGTTCAATCCCCAGCATCCCAAGTTGAAACATCTGGCAGTAGGTGATGGGAAAGACCTCTGCCTGACAACCTGGAGAGCTCCTGTCAGTCTGAGTAGACAATACTGATTTTGCTGGACCGATGATCTGTTTCAGTATAAAGCTGTTCATCTGTCCTCTTAGCTCTCTAGTGTGGCTGCAGAAAACAGTTTGTTCCAGAAAGCTTTGGAGGTAACCCAGACAAAGAGGGAATACCCTGTTGGTGGGGAAATAAAGTGTTCTTAGATTGTTTTTTTTAAAAAAATGTTTTATACCTTATAGACTGTTAAAATGTTTGCCTTATCAAACTGCTTTTATGTTTCGCTAGCTGAGCGTCCTGGCATGCTCAGAACAAAAGTGGACACAAACATTCTGAATAAGTAAATGATTTGGGGCAGCATGTATTACTGTGCAAATACCTCTCTCTGCCTGCAGCCCAGAAGAAATGTTGTCCATCAGAGCCGATAGCGTTGAGCTAGGTAGACCAAGTAATCGGAAGCACACAAACACATGAAGCTGCCTTTTACTGAGTCAGACCATTGGCCTGTTGATGTCAGTATTGTCTGTTCTGATTGGCAGCAGCTCTCCCGGGTCCCAGGTATGGTCTTTCGCATCACCTTTTTTTGTTTTGTTTTGTATCTTTGCTTTGCTGTCAAGTCATTGCTGACGTGCTGACCTCATAGGGTTTTCAAGGTGAGAGATGTTCAGAGGTGGTTTGCCATTTTCTCCCCCTGCGTCATGACCCTGGTATTCCTTGGTAGTCTCCGATCTAAATACTAGCCAGACCTGACCTTGCTTAGTTTCTGAGAGTTGACAAGGCCTGGCTATCAAGTTCTACCTGATCATTTTTTCTGGAGATACCAGGGATTGAATCTGGGACCTTCTGCATGCAAAGAAGATACTCTTATCACTGAGCCATGGCCCCCTCTCAGCTTTATATGAGAAAGAGAGAGTTCATAATATAAACTCTTTACTTACACAGAGCAAAGTAAAGATTTAACTCATGACCAGGGTTTTTTTTTTGGTAGTAGGAACTCCTTTGCATGTTAGGCCGCACCCCCCTGATATAGCCAATCCTCCTGGAGCTTACAGTAGGCCCTGTAAGAAGAGCTCTGTAAGCTCTGAGAGGATTGGCTACATCAGGGGTGTGTGGCCTAATATGCAAAGGAGTTCTTGCTACAAAAAAAAAAAGCCCTGCTCATGACTACTTTTTATGTGGGTACCTAACTCCTTCTCCTGCCCCTGGGCAACCCCAATTATTCCATGTACTTCTGCACAGCTATGTCCTGTCCTCTGTATCTCTGGTCGTGCTAGAGTGGGACAGGCTGAGCTTTCTGTCGATACAAAATTATAACCAGATTTCTAAAAGTTAACTACAGGAGACGGTACTCCTTCGGAACATTCCATGCATTCATTCTACGCTTTCTCTTTGGATACTTTTCGTGAACTTTGCCATTTCAACGATTCTCTGAGCTCTAGTAATAACAGATGCCTTACCGTTGAATCATCATCATGCACTGATTGTATTAGCGACAGTAAAGATCTTTCACAGTTACCAATTCCTCCCCTCCTTTTCTCATCCCTGCAGGAGAGTACATTAAAACATGGAGGCCAAGGTATTTCCTGTTGAAGAACGATGGGACGTTTATCGGCTACAAAGAGCAGCCACAAGATGTCGACCAACGGGAGTCCCCCTTAAATAACTTCTCTGTGGCTCGTAAGTATTTCCCGAACTGTCGTTTCGTTACGTCTCTTGCTTACTAACTTCTCCAAAGCTGTCATGATCTCAGACATTGCTGGAATTTGAACTGCTTTACCTCGTTTGGTTCGTAAAAATCAACAGAATCCCATTTTGGACGAAACTTCTTTTCACCGTCTTGACATTCCTCATCTTGGGAATGGAGCTGTTTTTTCTACCTTGTAATCACTGTGGGTTTGTTCCAGCCATACTTATTTTTTGCTCAGACTCACCTAATTCTCCTCCTTACTACAGACTCTGACCCACCTGGTTTTTACCTGTGCAGATCCTGCAATTCCCAACATGTTATTTTTTTCAGTGTTCAAAAGGGGCTCCTTTCTATTCCTCTAACAGAAAACCGAATTTTATCTACCCAACAGCTGCTTTCTGTACTAAAACTGGTTGTCTCTGTTAAACTTTTCTGAGATTGGATTGAGACCGATTTCCCACTAAACTTAAGCCGCTCTCACTCTCCTTTTCTCCGCGGGGCTGCTGCTGGATTTCACAGAAACTGCCCCGGACCAGCGAGTTGCTCCACCTCTTTTCAAGTTCCCTCCACAGTAGGCAGGATCCTCTGAAAACCGGTTTCTGTCTGCTGTGGAGGGAACTTGAAAAGGACGGGGCAACTTGCCAGCTCGGGGCAGCTTGTACAAAATCCAGCAGCAGCCCCGCAGGGAAAAAGAGCAATGAGACCAAAACAAGGTGAGTGGGAAATCGGTCCCAGTCTCATGGTTTTAATCGGTCCCAGTCTCATCCAGCGAAGGAAGTAGTTTTAACTCAGTGAGTATAAAGGCCTTTAAAAGAGAGACAGTTTGGTGTAGTAGTTAAGTGCGTGGTCTCTTATCTGGGAGAACCGGGTTTGATTCCCCACTTCTCCACCTGCAGCTGCTGGAATGGCCTTGGGTTAGCCATAGCTCTGGCAGAGGTTGTCCTTGAAAGGGCAGCTACTGTGAGAGCCCTCTCAGCTCCACCCACCTCACAGGGTGTCTGTTGTGGGGGAGGAAGGTAAAGGAGATTGTGAGCCGCTCTGAGTCTCAGATTCAGAGAGAAGGGCGAGGTATAAATCTGCAATTCTTCTTCTAAAAGAGGATTAGAGGAGAGGTCCATCAGTGGCTGCCAGATGTTGGAATCAAAGGGAGTTTCCATACTGAGGAAGTAAACCTCTGTATACTTAAGCTCAGGGGTGGTTTGTAGAAAAATAGGTGGTGGAGCTCATCCAGGGATTGTTACACAACTGCACCTACTATTCAATGGACGAGGAGGTGGAACTCTCAGAAAGCTCCTGTGAGCTCCCACTGAATCCAAGGCCTGCCTATGCTTGAAGGAGACCTCAAAAGTAGGTCTTGTCTTCTTTGCCCTGCCTGTTGACCCTCTAGGCCACTGGGTGAAACAGTATGCTGGACTACAGGGACCACTTGGTCTGATCCCACAGGGCTTGTCTTATAGTCTTAAGGGATTTTGGTCATCTTCCGCACTTCCCCCTCCCATAGTAGACCAAAATGATCTCCAGTATGCTGCTCTTTGGGGGACCCCTCCCACCAAAACAGCACAGGGGAATTGGGGCATCTTCAGTGAGGAACAGGAAACTGCAAATTATGCTGTGCAGATTCAGTGTCGGAAATAAAAAAAAGAGGAGCAAAGATAGAAATGCCCGTCAGTTTATTTGTTCAGCTGCAGGCAGGTTACATTGAACCTGATCGTCGTATGTTTGCATACAAGAAGGAGGTAGGATAGAGGAGCAAATGGAAAACAACTAATTTAATTTAATTTTTCAATTTATATCCTGCCCTATCCCGCAAGCAGGCTCTGGGCGACTTACAACGTTAAAACCTTACAGAAACATGAACCGAATCACATCCAGACTAGACGATATCATAATTACAAAATCTGTAAAATTACAGAATTATCAAAATAGTATCCAACATAACTTAAGCACCTAGATGGTAAGGTGCTGATAACTGCTCTTTTCAGAACAGACCCCATATTTGTTGATTCAGAGGGGATGAATCATTGAAGATAACTGTAGGTCTAATAAGCCTTTGGGAGGGAAGACAGCATGGCGTAGCTCTGTCTTGTTAGATCTCGGAAGCGAAGCAGCACCTGTGCTTGGATAGGAGACCACCGAGGAAGGCTCTGCAGAGGAAAGCAGTGGCAGATCACTTTAGCTTCTCACTTGCCTTGAAAGCCCCTTACTGGGGTCTCCAGAAGTCAGTTGCAACCTGAGGGCACTTAAGTACATATGTAAAAAGCCTTTGGCAAACAGGTAAGCCAGGTGTTAGAACCCCGTGCCCTGCCTCTTTGGATTTTCAAGTGATTGCAGAGATCCTGGTAACATCCAGTTTGTCACAGTGTCAGAGACTGCAGACAGCCATCTTTCCACATGGGCAGAGCCCACCATGGACAAGTTCTGAAAGCAGTCTTTGCTCCCAGTTAAATGGGCTTTACAGTTCCACTATTTGCTTGTCCTTCTGGAAAGTTCTTCAAATGGCCTTCCCATCATTCTCTCCTCCCTCGGTCCTTGAAAATCCTCTAGTGACAAAATGAAGATTGAAAGCTTCTTGCTTGGTGCCATCAATTCATGGTGAGATGGCATTAAAAGGGGAGCTGAGTTCGACACCTTCATTGGTAAGAAATTTGACTCTCCCCTCCCTTTTAAGTGCTTGGAGGGGGGGGGGAGTAAATATTTTGACGGTCTAGGAAGTCACTCGGATAACGGGAGTGTCTTTCAGCCACAGAGCGGTAATTTGCATCTCAATGCCTCGATGTCTGTTTGTGTTAGAAATTCTTGCCCTGTCCTACTTATTTGTGAAAGGCCAGCCACTGAGAAAGAATTGAAAGGTTCTTTCGAGTAGTTTAAAATTTCTGTCCCTTGAACATGTCTTCCTTTTGATGGGGAAACGGGAGAGATGATGAATAGGAATACTGGTAGTTTGTACTGGTGTTGGTCCTGTTTTACACAAAGGGCAATAGACCGAGTTGACAAAGTGATAACAATTTTTGTGAGAACGCCACTACAAATGCAACCCTGTAATTGGGAGCTATTTTGTATCCTGCAGGTTCAGCAATGACTTTTTTTTTCATGCACAAATCTCCGACGTGTTCATTTTAGCCGTTTAGAAAAACTTTAAATAATTATGCCCCATTTTTCCCCCTGTTGTGGGGCCCAAATTGGCTTTGTTCTCCCCTCCTTTGTGTTTATCCTTGCTGAAACAACTCTGTGAGGCAACTTAAGCTGTGAGGGAGTGACTGGCCAATGTTGTCCAGTGAGCGTCCCTGGAAGACAGAGAGATTTGACTCTGGGCTTCCCAGATTCTGGTCTGTAACACTGTAGCACACTGCCTCTCACTGGTATCTCAAGAGTTACTTCCCTTTTGTGTCACTGACCCTTGTTGCATAATTTGTGTCTGTCTTGCAACCTTGTGGGTTGACATGACGGAAAAGCCACCCTGGACTGCTGTGGCTAAGTGTGAAAGAGACCTCCAGTCTTCCCTGAAGTCCCCAATTTTAATATTTCTGAGTTTTTTAGGTTCTGTAATTGGGGGGTAAGGAGATGGTGGGTGCAGGAAGTTACTTCGGCAGAGCAGTGCGTGCTTAGAAGTGCCGTACGAGTTTTCCAGCGAAGCTTTTTCTTCCTTTCTTGATGTGTGCTGTAATGATTGAGCAGGGTAATTAGACAGCATATTGTTCGCTAAACAAAACATTTCTGTGTGACATACTTGAATTATAGTGGTTATTAACTGACAAATCTCTATTATTCATCTTGGTTGTGTGCTTTAAAGATTGCTGGATCAGCAAGCTGAACAAATATCAACGGGGCAGTGCTGATTTAGAGGAAACATGTCGATTTTAATTGGTCTCGTTCCTTCCCCTTGTATCGGAAAGCAATAACGGGGGACGTTTTGACGTGAGGTCAAGGCAGCCGACCGTTCACGCAGCCGCCTCTTTTCATTGCCCTGCTGATGTTCTCAGAGCTCATTGTGGCTGCTGGGGGAAAGGCAGCAGGTGGACTGAGTTGGGGGTCAGCAGGCGTTGGGGAATTAATCTTTGACCTTAGCCTTGGGGGAGGAGGACGTAGGTGCTCGGGGATTTCACCCCAGCTGAGCTGAGGTCCTGGGAAATGGCTGCCTCTTGATTTCTTCCACCAGAATGGGAAAGCATCAGTGGCAGAAAATTTGCCCCACATAGCGGTATTCCCTGAATTCCTTCCAGAACAGAATTCGGCGCGGATCTGGGATTTCGTCCCTCTGAATCCAAAGGCAGTGTCAAGCACCCTTGCCGCTATGGGGTTAATTCTTCTGGCTGTTGTTACTTTGAATGCTGTCATTTCTCTCTCATCTTTTCCTCCCGTTCTCATGCGCTGATATTCATACCACCTGGTATTTAGTCTAGGCTCAATGCTGCTTCCTTGCAACCAGGGGTGGAATTCTAGTAGGAGCTCCTTTGCATATTAGGCCACTCACGCCTGATGTAACCAATCCTCCAAGAGCTTACAAGGTTCTTTTTTGTTAGGTCTTGGAAGATTGGCTACATCAGGGGTGTGCGGCCTAATATGCAAAGGAGTTCCTGCTAGAATTCCACCCCTGCTTGGCAACAATGCTGCAAACAAGAATGATACCTTGGGAATTTGAGTTTTTTATACATTCCGTTCTCAAAGCAAAGTTTCCATGAGAATTGATGGGGGGGGCACTTTCACTTCTGGCAAAGTATAACTGTACCTTGGAGTCAAGACCCTTCCAGTCTTTACTCAGGCCTAGAATGTGATCTCTGCACCTACCAGAAGCCTTAATAAATGGAACCAGTTGAAACCAATGGACTGTTGTTGATGTGAAGGGAGATGGGGGTGACAGGCAGAATTCCTGCCAGATTATTGGGCTGAGAAGGTCGAAGTCTGTAGAGGTGTAGGTGGATGCCGCAGGGCCTGCCCAGTGACGTGGCATGACAGGAAATGTTGTTCCTGTCCTGTGGCAAAAGCTCCTGGAATGCAGGCCAATGTGGCAAAGTCGCTTCGAAGGCAGGTAGTTTTGAAAACCACATTGCTAGATGGGCCAGTGGTTGGACTGAAGGAGGTGATGGGCAACTCCTACATATTCTACCTGCGCTGCGCCAGCTACACTGGTTGCCTGTTGAGTACCGGGTTCGATTCAAGGTTTTGGTTATGACTTTTAAGGCCTTGAGTGGTTTGGGACCGATGTATCTACAGGACCGCCTCTTCCACTATGTCCCTGGAAGGGTGTTGCATTCCACTGGTTCAAATCTGCTGGTGATTCCTGGCCCAAAAGAGGTCCGGGTGTCCTCAACAAGGGCCAGGGCTTTTTCAATCCTGGCCCTGACTTGGTGGAACGCTTTGCCTGAAGACGTCAGGGCCCTGCGAGATCTTTTACAGTTTTGCAGGGCCTGTAAGGCAGAGATGTTCCACAAAGCCTTTGTATAAGGACAGCGACAGTTGCCGTACCGGCACCTTTCCTCTCCATCCCCTCTTGGGGGGATCCCCCCACCCATGATGTAATGACTGAATAAGAGCACTTTAAAGACGCCATAGGGTTTGTAATTTTTTAATGTAACTGATTTTATATAGATGTATTTTTTAATGTTGTACATTTCCCTGAGCCTGGTGCTAGCTGGGATAGGGCGATTCATTTCATTTCATTTGATTTATATTCCGCCCTACCCCACCAAAGCGGGCTCAGGGCGGCTCACAACATAAAAATTCTAACAATAAAATTCAAGAATTAAAATGCAATAATAATTTACATAATTAAAACAACTAATATATCAATACATCAATCAGTCTCAGCGTGCTATCTTATAGTCTTCCGTCAGAATATTTCAGTGTTTCAGTGCCGGTCAGTTATAAGCCAACCGAAAGAGGACTGTAAATAATAATAATAATAATAATAATAGAAGAGAACTGTGGGAATGACTGTAGTAGAAAAGCAGCCCCGTTCACTTTCGTGAAGCCACGCCCTCTTCTGCAGAATAAGCCTTTCTGTGTACAGCGATTCTTCTTGTGTTCTTTTTTGTGTGTGTTTAAATCAACGGTATTAAGGAATTTGTGTGCTTATCACGGGGAAACTTCTTTTCATGACTCACGACTGCACTTTTAACATCTGAGCGGGAGGCGGCTGAACTTTGGCACACCCTGAATGAGGAACGAGAAAAATGCATTAAGAAAGAAAAAAAAAAAAGACTCCATTGAGACAGACGCCGCACAGTTTTAGCGGCAAATGAGGCAGAAAGTGCCGGGCCCTGAATTCGGCAAGTCTGAGAGTGCGAAAAACCTAGCCAGCGCAATAAATATTTAATTCGGTGCAGAGGGATGGAAATTAAAAGGCTTTCGTTTTAAAAGCGTTTGAATTAAAAGGTTTTTCATTTTAAGTTGATGCAATCCTACTACTGCTCCCTGCCTCGGTGGTGCTAGAACGTCTGTGTGGAAAATGCAAGTTAAGTGAATGAGATTCTCTTGACGGTATTATAGTTCCGTTGTCGTTACCATGCTGAAATTGCAAAGCCATGGCTGCTTTCCTGGAACCCTGGTAGTTTAGCAACTTTGTATTAAAATGGAAACTGAAATAGTGCAAAAATGTCCATACTGTTGACTGTTTACGGGGCAGGAGGATGTATGACCTCATTGTGACTTTGCATGGCTTTCCATTACCAAATATTATGAGCAATAAAAAGAAGCAAGAGTCCAGTGGCACCTTAAAGAGCCCAGTGGCACCTTAAAATAACATTTGTGGCCAGATATGAGTTTTTATGAGTCACTGCTCACTTCTTCAGATGCAGCTAGAATGTGAGTCCATCCGTCCTGTATATTGGAAAGTGGAGTGATTTCAGATGCCAAATTACAATAGCAGGCAAATGACAATCGCAACTGAATGACAACAGCAGAGGCAACTGGATTCAATGTGATATACAGAGGGATGCTAGGCGTGGAGAAATCAGCATTGGTAGTGAGACAGGAAACCTAGGTCTTGATCCAGTCCTGGAGGAAGCATTGTCTTGAGCCAGTTTGGTGTAGTGGTTAAGTGTGCGGGCTCTTATCTGGAAGAACCAGGTTTGATTCCTCACTCCTCCACATCCAGTTGCTGGAATGGCCTTGGGTCAGCCATAGCTCTCACAGAGTTGTCCTTGAAAGGGCAGCTGCTGTGAGAGCTCTCTTAGCCCCACCTACCTCACAGGGTGTCTGCTGTGTGTGGGGGGGGAGATAAAGGAGATAGAGATGCTCTGAGATGCTGAGATTCAGAGTATAGGGCGGGATATTTATTTATTTATTTATTTATTTTATTTATTTATTACATTTGATTTATATCCCGCCCTCTCCGCAAGCGGACTCAGGGCGGCTCACAGTATCTACACAATTAAACAAATAAAATATATAAAACCATAATTTACATTTTCAGTTTAAAAACATATTACAATTCGAGATTATTAAAACCATTATATAGTGCTGAATACATTATAGCGGCATTAGAATTCCAAGCCGTGAACACCGGCGTTCTGTGTGATGTCCGGTGGCAGCCATCTTTGTCAAGCCTTGAAGGCCTGCTTGAACAACTCGGTCTTACAGGCCCTGCAGAATGCAGACAGATCCCGCAGGGCCCATATGGCTTCTGGAAGAGCATTCCAAAGCTCTGGTGCTGCCACCGAGAAAGCCCTAGATCTTGTCACGCATAGCCTGGCTTCTTTTGGTCCGGGAACCGAGAGTAGGTTTTTTGCCCCTGAACGCAGTGCTCTCTGGGGGATATGCGGAGAAAGGCGGTCCCGTAGATATGCAGGTCCCTGACCATAAAGGGCTTTAAAGGTCAATACCAACACCTTGAAGCGAACTCGGAACACAACAGGTAGCATTGTATAAATCCAATATCAATATCTCGAGCGTCATTATGTTATGGGGAAGAAGAGGGAGTGACATGCGGCCGCCATCTTCTGCAGCAGCCCCGGGTTCTTTGTTGTATCTTTTTCAACAGAGCCCTGCTCTAGTGTCATTTTTGTAACATGGAAAATTGGAGTTGGTGCTGTGAACTCACACGAGGTAACATGCCAGAGCTGGAACATAGTATGATGCCATAGAGTTGCCACCATTGGAACCAGGTAGAATAGGGCTGTCAAATTCATATATATATATATATATATATATATATATATATATATATATATATATATATATATATGAGACCTTGTCGAGCTGGGCCATGTTTGGCTGCGCCGTGTCTGTACCTATTTAAGATTAGGTAGCAGAGATAGAAACTTTATAAAGGACACAGACAAACACAATTAAATATTTTTTTAAAAAACAAAAACAAAACCTTAAAATAAAACTTGCTTAAAATATTAGCACTTGTTGGTCTTAAAGGTGCTTTCTTTGTATTTCTCCCATGGGATCCAGGGAACTGGGCAAAGAAAGCTCTGGCTCTTTCCTTCCTTCCCCAGGGGACCAGGAGGGGAAGGAGCCTCAACCAATAGAAGGAAGAGAAGCTTGATTCAGTAGCTCTGCTGTGCAATTGAGAGAGCCTCGCAAAGCAAGCTCTGCCTCCCCTGCTTCTTCCCCAAGGGAGGAGCCTCAGCCAATGGAGAAAATAGAGCTTTTGCTCTGTAGCTCCTGTGCGATTGAGCAAGCCTGGCAAAGCAAGCGGTGAAGCAGAAGGGAGCAAGAGAGAGGGAGAAAGAAGCAGATGACTGCCAGTTGCTCAAGGGCCTGATAGGAGCCTGAGTTGGCCCCCGAGCTGCATGTTTGACACCCTTGCATTAGTTACTTCTGCCTGCTGTCTAAATCGGTTGCTTGGATGAGCACAGGCACACGAGTTGAATGTGTGAAATATTTGAGATGGCTTTGAACTGAGGGTTTCCATTGGTGCATCCATTCCTGTTTATTTTAAATATTTATACCCTCTCTGTTTTCCGGTCAAGATTGCTTACAAATCCAAGATTATAACACACCCCCTCGGCTCTTCCTGCACAATGACTGCAGCCTTTGTTCCCCCCTGTCAAATCACAGCAGAAGTATGGCAACCCTATAGGCTTTTCAAGGCAAGAGACATTCAGAGGTAGTTTGCCATTGTTTGCCTCTGCGTAGCGACCCTGGTATTCCTCAAATACTGACCAGGACTAATCCTGTTTAGCTTCCTAGATCTGATGAGATCGAGCTAGCCTGGGTTTTATCTAGGTCAGAGCAATGGCAGTCTACTCTCCGTCAAAAGATCTAGTAAATAAAATGGCCTTACTGAATCTTCTAGAAGCTAATAGAGAGGATACCCCTCTCATCTCCTCAGGGGTCCTGTTTTATAGACTGGAGGGTACCATATAAACATGTGGGCTCTGATCGTGAAGAAGAAGAAGATGATGACGATGAAGATTTATACCCCACCATTCACTCTGAATCTTAGAGTGGCCTACAGTCTCCTTTCCCTTCCCCACCCCACAACAGACACCCTGTGAGGTGGGTGAGCTCTCCCAGAAGCTGCCCTTTCAAGGACAATTCTTGCCAGAGCTATGACTAACTCATGGCCATTCTGTGTGCTTCAAGTCCATGAGAAGTAAGAAGAACATAAATTTATACCCCACCTTTCTCTCTGAATCAGAGTCTCAGAGTGGCTTACAATCTCCTTTACCTTCCTCCCCCCACAACAGACACCCTGTGAGTTAGGTGGGACTGAGAGAGCTCTGACAGAAGCTGCCCTTTCAAGGACAACTCTGCGAGAGCTGCAGCTAACCCAAGGCCATTCCAGCAGCTGTAAGTGGAGGAGTGGGAAAATCAAATGTGATTCTCCCAGATAAGAGTCTGAACACTTAACCACTACACGAAATCGGCAAGTTTCTAACCTTTGTGAATGCATGGAAAGGCTTGGAAGTGTGTGGGAGAAGTACCTGTAATCAGATGCCAGGATGGAAGGTAAAGGGGTTGACAGTAAGACTTCCAATGACTGGATGTGGAGGGGAGTAGAGCTACAGTGCACAGCCATGTTCCTCTCTGGCCTCATATGAATGATCTTTCGAAGTGTTAGAATTCAGCTTAGGTACAGGATTTCGACCACATGCAGAATTGTAAGGGTTTTGTTTGCATATTAAGCCGGGAGGCAAGCTTGCAGTTCTCTTGCATCCTTCAATTTACCTGCACTGTGGACTGTGAGTAGCATCAGTGGTGTTTTGTTCAGGTCCCTGATCAGACAAAAGGTGTCCAAAGTCTCACCTATTTAAAACAAAAGGTCCGGTCTCCTAAGCTGCTGCATCTGACTCACCAGCCTGGTCGTCTCTGCTCTCCCAAAGAACTCCTTTCGGGAGATTTCCGTGCCTGATTAATTGCAACAGTTTGCTAGATAAGAATAAAGACAAATGATTACTTAAACCTGCTTACATACCATGACTCTCCTCCCTCGATCTGTGCTAGAATGCCAGTTGATGAAGACGGAGAGACCCAAACCGAACACATTCATCATCAGATGCCTCCAGTGGACCACAGTAATTGAAAGAACGTTTCATGTGGAGACTCCAGAGGAGCGGTATGTTCTCTTCTGACTTGAATGCAGAAAGCAACTTGCGAAAGCAGATGCAAATGTTCAGCGTTATTAGTGCGAACCGCCTTCTCGAAGCTTGCTTTTCTCGCTCTTTTTAAAATAATTGCTCTGGTGTTGTGGGTTTTAGAGTTTCATTTCCGACGAAGTTCACTTTTGTGGATGTCAGTGGGAGGCAGGTGGCATAGAAGGGGATGGAGAAGGAGCACACTGCTGGATCTGGCTTGGATCCAAGCTAGATGTTTTTTTGGGGGTGCGAGTGTTTCTATCCATGGAGCACGGTGTATAAATCGATGGCGCAGCCTCATTTGGAGTACTGTGTGCAATTCTGGTCACCGCACCTCAAAAAAAAGATATTATAGCATTGGAAAAAGTGCATAAAAAGGCAACTAGAATGATTAAAGGGTCGGAACGCTTTCCCTGCGAAGAAAGGTTAAAGCATTTGAGGCTCTTTAGCTTGGAGAAATGTCGACTGAGGGGTGACATGATCAAAGTTTACAGGGTTATGCATGGGATAGAGAAGGTAGAGAAAGAAGTACTTTTCTCCCTTTCTCAAAATACGAGAACTCGTGGACACTCAATGAAATTGCTGAGCAGTCGGGTTAGAACGGATATAAGGAAGTACTTCACCCAAAAGGTAAGTAACACATGGAATTCACTGCGACAGGAGGTGGTGGCAGCTACAAGCATAGATGGCTTCCAGAGGGGATTGGATCAAGATATGGAGCAGAGGTCCATCAGTGGCTATTAGCCCCAAGGTATAGATGGAACTCTCTGTCTGGGGCAGTGATGCTCTGTATTCTTGGTGCTTGTGGGGGCACATTGGGAGGGCTTCTAGTGTCCTGGCCCCACTGGTGGGCCTCCTGATGGCGCCTGGTTTTTTGGCCACTGTGTGACACAGAGTGTTTGACTGGATGGGCTGCTGACCTGATCCAGCATGGCTTCTCTTATGTTCTTATGTTTTCACCTCCCGCTCTCCCACAGAAGCCTGGAATCCCATCCCCCATCCCATTTTGGCCCCCAGAACAAGATTCCGGGGAGGGAATTTCAGGCTGCTGGAGAGAAGAGGTGGGAAAATTGCACTTTGTGAGTGGAAACTCTTGTGCCTGCAGACACTTTTACCTTGGATCCAACTGTCCGTGTGTAAACATGCATAGATAGGTGTATTGCTCAATCATTGAGGCTTAGGATGGGCAGTAAATTATCCGGTAGCCGACATAACATGTGTGAAATCCATGTGTTTATCTCCAAGGGAGGATTTAAAATACTTTAGGAATCATCGGAGTAATTCCACATGATGGAGTGTGGCTATCCCCCTTTCTTCCTTTATTTAAGGAAATCTACGTAGCATCTTTTAGACGAAATAATATAACCATGGTTGAAATACATGAGAAAGAAAAACATTCAATACTTTTAGGAAGAGGCGACTCTAATTTAAAATGTGAGGGGTGATCTGGCTCGACATCTGCCGTGCACCAAAAAGGTTGAGCAACTAGAAAATAAAATAAAATGCAGGTATTTATTATATAGTGCACAGAATCTTAGGATTAAAAATGACATACTTAGGATACTATTAAAAACTCAGATCATAATATACAGCGACAAGGTGAAGTTGCATGTCCAATAACAACAACAACAACAATCACAATAATGGTTACGCATGCCTATTAGGACTAAGGACCCAGTGCATTTCTACCCTAGGGCCTTCTTCAGTGGTCAGACTTGTACTAACGCACATGTAAAAGCATTACATCAATATAAAATAGAAAATGTCTTTTTCAGGCCCAGCATGTTGTGTGTGAGTCACTAAAAAATTGAAGCTCCCAGCAATGGTTTCAAATCAATTCTGTATATATTGAGGAGCCCTCACACATCCACAATGGTCACTAAGAACCCCCATTCTGTCCTGGGCCATAATTCAATTCCCAGTGCATTTTCATGCATAAACCAGAGATCGAGTATCTCCTGCAACATCTGTCACCCCATTGATTGCTAGAGTTGATTCGGCTGACCTGGCTGGTGTCTCCCCCACACCCCCTCCCAGCTGTTCCATGTGCATCCCGGAAAGGGGCAACCATCCCAGACAGAAGGAATATAACATTCTTCCATCAGGGGTATACAATAGCTGTGCTCCCGCTAGAAACTCAGAAAACAAACGAACTCAACTATCTTAAAGATTTCAGTGTCCGGGAAGGAGCCTGCATATTTTGGGTAATTTCTCTTTCTGTGTATTTCCTCCTGTCACGACTCGGGGGTGTTACCAATTGCCGCAACCACTCTGGGTTAAGGGTCCCCCTTGAGAAGGCCCAGAGTCCCCTCCCAAGCCATTCAGGCCTCCTTTAGCTTAGGCCAAATAATAGACATGCGGATCAGGCAGAGTGAACAACAGTGGGGGGGAAGGTTTTATTTTAAAAGATCAGATCAGTGCAATATAAACAAACAAGGTGCATTAAACAGTAAAAGGGGTGAAGAGAAAATAAACAAATGCCATTACTGCCCCTGGGCTATCTCAGTCAGACCTGGGCCTACCCACTCTCAGGGCAAGGGTCTCTTGCAGTAGTCCTTCCTCAGCTCTGCCTCCTAGGAAAAGAACCCAGGCTTTTCCCTCCCAGGCCTTTTATTCGGGCCCTCCTCTTTCTCTGATTGGTCCAAAATGGTGCCAAAACCTTTCAGGGCTTCTGGGAGTTGTAGGCCCTTCCCACCACTACCACTCAGGCTTTCCTGGGCCTACAGGCCTCTAAGGCACAGCCCAGATCATGACACCTCCACAGCCTCCGTTATCTTAAGCCTTGGTCCTTGATCTATCTTGAACATATGAAGCTGCCTTCTACTGAATCAGACCCTCAGTCCATTGAAGTCAGTATTGTCTACTCAGACTGGCAGCGGCTTTCCAGGGTCTCCAGCTGAGGCTTTTCACGCCTACTTGCCTGGATCCTTTTTCGTTGGAGATGCCAGGGATTAAACTTGGGACCTTCTGCTTACCAAGCAGATGCTCTACCACTGAGCCACCGTCCCTCCCCAAATTCTTTGACAGGTTTAAGATTGATTGGGTCCCCCCCCCCCCCTCAAAATTGGTTCCCACTCCTCCAACAGCGAATTCCAGAGGTTCAACACTCCAGTGTTTAGTATTAGTTAGAGGTGTAAGTACTGTTTTTTAAAAGCAGCTGTTTAAACAGCCTCTGATACAGGGAGGGGGACGGACCCTACAGAGCTCTCCTCATTATGGAGGTGCTTATTGTTTAAATGTTGCTAGGGATAGATAAATGATAAACAAATCCTTGTCATTTTATCATCTAATAATTTACATCCCTGATACTTGGCAATTTTATTTCTTATTGGTATTTATTTTGTTTTTAAAAAATGATACCCTCTCTTCCTCTTCATTCATGGAGGTTCAGAGTGGTCTGCCCAAGCATGTACCAATAAACAGAGTGAGAAACTTAACACTGAATTGTTTTAAAAGGGCAAGGAATGCACAGTGCCTCCTACGCTGATTTCAGCAGGGGCTTTGTGCAGGAGCCAACCAACAAATGGGCAAAATCAGCAACTGCCTGTCACATGTTCTGTCTCCACTGGGACTCTTGCCTTGTGGAACGGCCTGCCCAAGGAGGTCAGGAAAACTCCCGGTCTCCTGGTTTTCCACAAAACATGCAAAACTGAACTATTCACAAGGGCTTTCCCGAGCAGATAATAGGGTTGCACTGCACAAAATAGTGTTACGAACTTTCTTTGATAAATGATATAAGAACATGAGAGAAGCCATGTTGGATCAGGCCGGTGGCCCATCCAGTACAATAATCTGTGTCACACAGTGGTCAAAACCAAGGTGCCATCAGGAGGTCCACTGCAAGGTCAGAACTCCAGAAGCCGTATCACTATTGCCCCCTCCAAAGCACAAAGAAGATAGAGCATCATTGCCCCAGACATAAGAACATCAGAGAAGCCATGTTGGATCAGGCCAGTGGCCCACCCAATCCAATACTCTGTGTCACACAGTAGCCAAAACCCAGGTGCCACCAGGACGTCTAGAACTCCCACTGTTGACCCCCGCAAAGTACTAAGAATACAGAGCATAATTGTCCCAGACAGAGTGTTCCCTCTATACTTTGTGGCTAATATCAACTCATGGATCTCGGTTCCACATGTCTATTAAATCACGTCTTGAAGCTGTCTATGCTTGTAGCTACCACCACTTCTTGCAGCAGTGAGTTCCACATATTAATTACTCTAACACCCCTTGTTTTCGTTGCATCCCCCATTTCTCCCACCCTTTCCCCTGATGGCAGTCTGAACCTTTGAAACCATTCTCTCTTGCCTGTACCTCTTACCCAAAGAGCCAGTGTAATGTAGTGGTTAACAGTGCTGTCGAATTTTTAAAAAATCTCTTCTGTGCATAGCTTCCCCCATCTGCTTCCCACGTCCCTTCTCCTGCAACTTAAGAACATAAGAGAAGCCATGTTGGATCAGGTCAGTGGCCCATCCAGTCCAACACTCTGTGTCACACATAAGAACATAAGAGAAGCCATGTTGGATCAGGCCAGTGGCCCATCCAGTCCAACACACTGTGTCACATAAGAACATAAGAGAAGCCCTGTTGGATCAGGTCAGTGGCCCATCCAGTCCAACACTCTGTGTCACACATAAGAACATAAGAGAAGCCATGTTGGATCAGGTCAGTGGCCCATCCAGTCCAACACTCTGTGTCACACATAAGAACATAAGAGAAGCCATGTTGGATCAGGTCAGTGGCCCATCCAGTCCAACACACTGTGTCACAGAAGAACATAAGAGAAGCCATGTTGGATCAGGCCAATGGCCCATCCAGTCCAACACTCTGTGTCACACATAAGAACATAAGAGAAGCCCTGTTGGATCAGGTCAGTGGCCCATCCAGTCCAACACTCTGTGTCACACATAAGAACATAAGAGAAGCCATGTTGGATCAGGCCAGTGGCCCATCCAGTCCAACACTCTGTGTCACAAAGCGGTCGAAACCCAGGTACCCTCAGGACATCCCCCATTGAGGCCAGAACTCCAGAAGCCCCTCCCACTGTTGCGCCTCCCCCCAAGCTGTGGTTTATACTGCTATATAAGTGAGCTCCTATTTGTAATTTCTCTGTTGCTTAATGTTAATACTTAAGCTCTGTTTCAGTTCTTACTGGTGGTTCAAGGCTTCTAAAATCCTAAAGTGTCAACCTTTTGTTGATTTTATTGACTCACTCTGTGTAATCCGCCTCGAGTTCCTGTGAGAAAGTGGGCTATAAAAACCGTAAATAAAATAAATAAAATTTCAAGAGCTTTTAATTGATCAGCTCTTTTACCATCTGTCTTAGTTGTCGCAGTTTATTAGTTGTATTATTACAGTTTTACTTTATTACAAGATTTTCTGCATTATTGTGAAAGTCGCTTGAGAACATGGGCGGGGAGACCAGCAGTGGGCTTATATGCCCTTCCCTTCATTTCCCAGCCAGCATATGTTGGTTTGCTATTAATGCCATGTTGCTGCTTCATTTTTATTCTTCTTAGGGAAGAATGGACAAAAGCCATCCAAACAGTAGCAGACAGCCTTAAGAAACAGGAGGAAGAAATAATGGATTTTCCATCTGGTTCCCCCAGTGATAATTCAGGTGCTGAAGAAATGGAAATTTCTATGACAAAACCAAAACATAAAGTGGTAAGTGTTGGACTGACATTCTCTCTCCCCCACCTCCCATTTCCAATGATTAGCAGCTTTATTGGAGACTCCACAGTAGGGATGGGCACGAACCGAATTACAAACCAAGTTTGCAACAAACTTGACTGGTTCATTGATTTGTGAACTGAGATTGAGGCAGTGGTTTGTGGGTCAATTTCGTAGGTCTCTTTAAATGCCTTGTCTTCACTTTCTGAGGCATGCCGCTGCTGCTCCATGGGTGAAGAGAAGACGTGTAGGTCTCTTTAAATTCCTTTTCTTAACTCCCTGAGTCTGCCGTGGTGGTGACATTCTTCAGTGAGTGAAGAGAAGGCGTGTAGGTCTCTTTAAGAACATAGGGAGAAGCCATGTTGGGGTGGAAAGAGTTGGCAAAGAGATTTTTTTTTCCCTTCCTCTCCCAAAAGGCTAGAACTCAGGGGCGTCCCATGAAGCTGATTGGCAGTAGGTTCAGAATAGACAAAAGGAAATACTACTTTAGAATGATGAAAATGTGGAATTTGCTGCCAGAAAATGTAGTGACGGCCACAGGAATAACCAGCTTTAAAGGGGGATTAGACAGATTCATGCAGGAAAATGTCCATCGGTGGCTACTAACCATGGAGCCTAAAAGGAACCTCCATATTCAGAGGCAGTCAGTCAGCTTCTGGATCCCAGAGTTTCTGAGATCTGACATAATCAAGCTAGCCTGGGGCCAACTAAATAACACATAAGTGTTCAAGCTTTCAAGTTCCCCAGAAGACCGTGGACTCTAGCCATGGTGACTGAAAGGAACCTCCACATCCAGAGGCACTAAGCCTCTGAATCCCAGAGCCAGGAGGCAACATCAGGGGAAGGCCTTGGCCTTGTCGTTGACCCTCTAGAAGAACCGGTTGGCCACTGGGTGAGGCCGGATGCTGGACTAAATGGACCACTGCTCTGATTCAGCAGGGCTGTTCTTATGTTCTTAACTTCAAGTATTGGAAGGGGGAGAAATGGAATTTTCCATCTGTTTAATTTTGTTGTGTATCGTTTTACAACTCTTTGGGGCAAGACTGAGCAGTTTTTATTCATTTATTTCAGTCGTGTATTTTGGAAAGCTGCAGGAAAAGTTGCCCCCGTGATCTGTAAAAGCACAGAACCTTTCCAAGCTCTCGGTCATTTCCCTTTGTTTATGTGTTTTCGGAAACCATCCTGCAAGCTTCTAACCTTCTTAAATCCTGTCTTCAACAGACTATGAATGAATTCGAATATCTTAAGCTGCTGGGAAAAGGCACCTTCGGGAAGGTTATTCTGGTGAAAGAGAAAGCGACAGGACGGTATTACGCTATGAAAATCCTGAAGAAGGAAGTAATTGTAGCAAAGGTGGGACACGGGACAATCCAGGTTCCTTTCCATTGGCCCCAGTTCTTGTTGAGCAGGAGGAGGTGGAGCAGGGAAGCAGAAACAAGGCAATCCGTAGCCAGCAAGATCATTATCTTCTAGCGCCTCAAGCCAGTAAGCTAGGTTAACTATCAGGGAGTACCACTCTGACCAATTGATGCCAAGAGGCTTCCCATAATGGTGTAACTGATTTCCTGCAGTTTGTTGCTTTGGCTCAAACTGGAGTGATATATGGACTGAATCCTCACTTTAGGTTTCGAAGATCACAAAATTCAAGACTAGATAATCTAGGTATTCTTTTTTCCTGTTAGCTTGTTTCTTTCTTTCTTTCTTTCTTTCTTTCTTTCTTTCTTTCTTTCTTTCTTTCTTTCTTTCTTTCTTTCTTTCTTTCTTTCTTTCTTTCTTTCTTTCTTTCTTTCTTTCTTTCTTTCTTTCTTTCTTTCTTTCTTTCTTTCTTTCTTTCTTTTCCCCTCTGTCCATGAGATATTTTTCTTCAAAGAGGTACTTTGACTTTTAAAGGGTAAATTCAGTTCTGCAAAACTTTCAGGAGAGGCAGTTATATATTTATTTAGAACGTTCCTAGGCTACCTCTCAGAGTAAGGGAAGCAAGCCTGGAGAAGAGAGCTGCTGCTTTGCTCTACAGCGCCCCATTGTCTGTGGCCAGAGGTGGCATTGCAGCTACCAGACAAGCAGGAATAAAATGAGACTAGGCAGCAGCAGTGTTCCTAGAGACCTTCTCAAAATGAGTTAAAACAGGGGTACCAAGTGTTTTTAGAAAGGGGCTGAGGCTCAGTGGAACTCCTGCCCAACGGGGCTTCTGATTGGCTGTTGGAGGTCTGAGTGGCAGCGCAGACTAAAATAATGTCATTTTGGGGGCCACTGCCACTACACTGTAGGTTTTGATCTCTCTTACTCTTCTTTCCCAGCATATTTCTTAAAATTACTCCTTGAGCGGCTTCTTCTGTGTGTGTGTGTGGTTCTGCCCACAACCCTGTGTCAGAATTCCAAAGGTGCCACTTGCTCTAAAAGGTTGGGGACCTCTAAGTCTAAACAATGCCATAAAATCTTTAAAACAGCAACAGACAACTTACCAACTTTAAAACAAGGAGGAAAAAAGACAAGCTTAGGGGCATTTAAAACAACCTAAAACACCATTCAGCGGCCTAACGTGGTATCTGTAAAAATGACACTAGAGCTAGAAGCTTAAGAAAAAATGGAACTGCTCAGTTCAGAAGCCTAGGGAAGAAGATATTCTTTGCCCTGACACCCGGAAGAGAGTAATGTAGGTGCCAAGTCAGCCTCAAGCAGGAGAGCATTTCAAAGGCCAGGTGCCACCGCTGGAAATAGACCCCTCTCTGGTTCCACATCCCTAACTTCTGAGAGCCAGTTTGGTTTAGTGGTTAAGTGTGTGGACTCTTATCTGGGAGAACCGGGTCTGATTCCCCACTCCTCTACTTGCAATTGCTAGAATGGCCTTGGGTCAGCCATAGCTCTCACAAGAGTTGTCCTTGAAAGGACAGCTTCTAGGAGAGCTCTCTCAGCCCCACCTACCTCACAGGGTGTCAACTTTGGAGGAAGACGATAAAGGAGATTGTAAGCCGCTGCACCTGATTCAGAGAGAAGGGTGGGGTATAAATCTACAGTCATCTTCAGATGGGGGTACAGAGAGGCGGAGCTCTAAGTAGGATCTGAATTGGCAGATTGGACATTACCGCTGTTGTTCTATCCACAATTATAAATCTTATGTATCGTTTTTGTTGGATCCATTTTGCTGCCTCCCACCCTCTCTCTTCTTCATTTATATTTTCAATTGCCTTATGTGTGCAGCTCTGCTTTTCCCCTTTTATCCTTATCGCCTTTGCTGTCGGTGGACTGTAGTGGGGAAGTGGGAGAATGGGTGGTGGGGTTAGTTTCCGGTTACATTTACTGTCCTTTGTAAGATAAAAATCATAATTAACAAAATATTCTGTTCTTTATTCATCTGGTCTCACTGCAGGATGAAGTGGCACATACCCTGACAGAAAACCGGGTTTTACAGAACTCTAGGCATCCTTTCTTAACAGTGAGTATTTTATTTATTCGATTGGACACCTTCAGTGTTATTATCCAAGGCTGTGATCCACACTGGGACCCCATATAAAAGCTGTGGTATCACTTTAGCCTTAAAGATTTTTAGCGCGACTGGGATAAACTGATTGCCTCTGCTGTCAAAGAAGCGCTGGATGGCTGCAACACTAACATTGACTGACTTAATTATACAGTTACGATGATTAGTCCAAAGTGTGTTATATTGAAAATGAATTCCTTGGTATTTGTAGTATTTTACTTGTTCTATCTCTTTGCCGCCTATTGACCATTTAGTTGGTTTCCAAGATTTGGAAAAAACAACAATTTTAGATTTGTCATAGTTCAATAGGAGCTTATTGTTGTTAAGGAAGGTGATATAGGTGATAAATATTTTATTTATTTAAAACGTTTCTGTCACCTTTTGACCCAAACAGGGTCTCCAAGACAGCAAACATAAAAAAAAAAATTAAATTAAAATATTTGTCAAGTCAGAAGTTATCTTGGAATGTAACAGGAGTTTTATCAGCAATATTAGTTCACAGCTGCGCAGTTATTCTTCGATATTGGAATTATCTATTCTGTATGTTCTTCATGTACCTTGATGGCGGTGTGCATATTATTAAAAACATTAATGAAGTTTTTTAATTTTTTTAAAAAATCAATATATTGGACTCTTTGAAAAAAGCATTTAAAATAAAGTCTGTATAAAATTATTTGTGGGAGCTCCATGGCGCAGAGTGTTAAAGCTGCAGTACTGCAGTCTGAACTCTCTGCTCATGACCTGAGGTCGATCCCAGCGGAAGCCGGTTTTAGGTAACCGGCTCAAGTTGACTCAGCCTTCCATCCTTCCAAGGTCGATAAAATGAGTCCCCAGCTTGCTGGGGGGAAAGTGTAGATGACTGGGGAAGGCAATGGCAAACCACACCATAAAAAGTCTGCCGTGAAAACGCTGTGAAAGCAACGTCACCCCAGAGTCAGAAATGACTGGTGCTTGCACAGGGTACTACCTTTACCTTTTTATAAAATTATTAAATAAGGACATATAATTATAAAAACGTGTTCTTTCATGTGTTCTTTCTTAAGAAAAATGTATGAGATTGGGGGGAGGTAACGGATCTTCATGGACAGAAGCCAGTCTTGGAAAGGTGCATTTTCCAGCGTGGACAGCAGTGGATCTGAGGATGTGATGGTGATCTGTTGATATAAAAGGGGGGATACTTTGTGTTTGACATAGAACATAGAGCAGGGGTGGCCAAACTATGGTTTGGGAGCCACATGTGGCTCTCACACATATTGTGTGGCTCTCGAAGCCCCCACCACCCCATCGATCGGAGAAGGCATTTCTCTTTTTAAATCACTTCTCCAAGCCAGCCAGCTTGCTTGCTTGCTTGCTTGCTTGCTTGCTTGCTTGCTTCCTTCCTTCCTTCCTTCCTTTGTCTTACAGCTCTCAAAATCTGACATTCATGTCTTGTGGTTCTCAAACATCTGATGTTTATTCTGTGCAGCTCTTACATTACGTAAGTTTGGCCACCCCTGACAGAGCCATTGTGGTTTAGTGACTGGTGTGATGGACTAGCTATCATCTGGGAGACCCAAGTTCGATTCCCTACTCTGCAGTGAAAGTTTGCTGGGTGACCTTTGGCCAGTCACATATGCTAATCCTCACCTACCTCACAGAGTAGTTACGAGTACAAAGTAGGGGAGAAGAGAATAATGTAAGCCACTTTGCGTGCTCCTTGGGGAGAAAGGCAAGGTATAAATGAAGTTAAATTTTTAAAATAAATATACACAAAGGGGAGGTGCTACATGGTTTGCTAAAAACGACACGTGAGGCAATGAATTGACAGGCATGAAGGGAAGAGAATTAGGAGGTTGCATTTCTGAGACCTTCAGAAGAGCCCAGCTGGATCAGACCTGTGGTCCCTCTAGTCCAGCATCCTGCCTCACACAGTGGCCAGCCAGTTCCTCTGAAGGGCCAACAACAGGGCAGAGAACAAAGCAGGAGTCGAGTGGCACCTTTAAGACCAACAAAGTTTTATTCAGAACGTAAGCTTTTGTGTGCTCTCTAAGCACACTTCATCAGACAAGGGGATCAGGTATTGTGGGCTGAAATACATGCAGTTTGTTGTTTAAGAGCGCAAACTGGCTGTCACACAAAAGCTTACATTCTGAATAAAACTTTGTTGGTCCTGCCAGGAGGCAACATTGAGGGAAAGCCTCAGTCTCTATGCCCCGTCATTGGCTGTCCAGAGGAATTGGTTGGTCACTTAGTGAGACAGAATCCTGGACTAGATGGACCACTGGACTGATCCAGCAGGGCTCTTCTGATGTTCTTATGAAGGCCTCGGCCTCTCTGCCCTCTTGTTGGCCCTCCAGAGGAACTGGTTGGCCACTCTGTGAGACAGGATGTTGGACTAGATGGATCACTGGTCCGATCCAGCAGGGCTCTTATGTTCAAGACCTTCTTGATATTGCCTCCTGACGCTGGGATTCAGAAGTTGACTGCCTCTGAACATGGAGGTTCCCTTCAGTCATGGTGGCTAGTAGACACTGATAGTGTCTCCTCCATGAATCTGCCTAATCTCCTTTTAAAGCTGTCGGTGCCTGTGGCCGTCACTACATCCTCTGGCAGCGAATCCCACATTTTAACTATGCTCTGCATAAAGAAGCATTTCTTTTTGTCTACACCGAATAAGAGCAGCAGCGGGATTCTATCAGGAGCTCCTTTGCATATTAGGCCACACACACCCCCGATGTAGCCAATCCTCCAAGAGCTTACAAACAAGAGCCTTGTAAGCTCTTGGAGGATTGGCTACATTGGGGTGTGTGGCCTAATATGTAAAGGAGCTTCTGGCTAGAATTCCACCCCTGAATAAGAGGATTGGGAATGTTGTGTCTCCACATAAGTTTACAGCATGGCTCAGCAATATGGCAATAACAAAATGAGATTGTAATGCATACTCGCTTTGTAGGTACACCGACTGTCTCTGCATCTGACAAAGTGAGTTTTGGTTCTCAAAAGCTTATACCCTGGAAATCTCGTTGATCTTTTAAGATGCTACCAGGCTCAAATCTTGCATATGTCTGTCTGTCCCCTTTTTTTTTAAAAATGCCTTTTTTAATGGAGTGCTCTCAGGTTCACCCACACACCTGTCAAGTTTCAGGGACATTCCCAACTTGACCCAATCTCTCCCTCCATCCATTGTTAGCTTTCGGAAAGTCCCCGGTTCCCAGCAAGCGCTTCCGAATCTGCCAGACTTGAAGTTGCAGCTTTGTTTAAGCAGCTGGCAGGTTCGGCGGCTGTGCTGGCCTGGTCCACAAGAGAGAGCCTTGTTCTCTTATCTCCCGTACCCCAGTCAACGTGTGGAATGTGATGCAGGAGAAATAGTACCTGATGACTGTGTTAGGGAAACTGCTCTCAAAATAAAGTTGGGGAATTAGAGTGAGAGACAGCTAGCCCCACAACGGAATCTTTGTTATCTGTGTATACGAGGCTCAACCGATCAGAGAGTCAATGCTCAATAAAGAACTCTAATTTAATAAAATCAATTGTGGTTTATTTGAAACAATAGTTCGTTCACACAAGGTATAAAATCAATCACACATTCATACAGGTCTAGGAAAAATAGAGAGATCGATAGGGGAACATAAAGGAATTGACATACAGGGCAATACTACCTCTCGCAGACTCCAATGGAAGGCTCCGATGGCGACGAATGAGGGAATGGGGGGGTAAGGTCCCGAAACTGATCAGGAATCGGGGGTGTTACTACCCAGCGGGAATGGGGGGTTTACTGAGTAGAAGGCACACCTGTGGGTAGCTAGTCCACAGGTTATATAGAGTCACCTTAGTCCTGAGGGGATGGGAGGTGACTGGGAGTGGCAATGGGAGGTTCTGCTGATGACCAAGAAGGCTGGACTTCGGCTGGACCAATGGTGGGTCAATGGCGACACCTGATTGGGTGTGTACTTCAACCAATGAACATCACCTTCATCCTGGGCATCCTGGAAACTTCCAGGTTGCGACAGGGCCTGGGGCGGCTCCGTAGGTATCAATGTGGGAATGACTGGGTGATTGGGAGGAGATGGGATTAACTGGGAAAGGGACAATAGAGAATCAGATATGCACCTAGGTATTCCGGTGTAGACAAAAAGGCTTGATGGTATCAGGAGAGATTCTTCCTCTTTCTCAACTCTCCGGGGTGAAGACAGTTGTTTAGGAAACCACTGGGCAATCAGGATTAATAGTGGAGCCATTAATCCATTCATAAACTAAGTGGGTTGCTTGCGGGCTAGGAATGACTCAAGGTGTGTACGTGTGACTTTCCCACTAAGGAGGAATGGAGTCTCTAGCCTGGCAGGGTGTGCTTGGACAAGCTTGATTGCCTTATGCAAAAGCTTAAGCAGATGCTTGAGATGGAATCAGGAAAGCAAGATGGATTCTGCTTGTTGTTAGCCTTAGATTCATGAAGGCAGGCTGGAAACATGGTGGCCTTGCTTCTTCCACGGCAGTGGCCAAGACTGGGCACACAAGGAGCAGCTGGAGCATGTCTTCAGAGACGTAGAATGCAAAGCTGAGGCTTATGGTATCCACATAAGCCAGAAACTGCAAGCAAAGTCCACTTCTTAGAGCAGAGGTGTGAGAGTCAAATCTCCAGGCACCCTGGCAACCATGCTGGTGATCATGATGTTCACATGTATGAAAAGTAGGGGGCTTTTCCTCACAGTTCCCCCCCTCAAGACCTATGTCACCATCTGGTGGCGAGGTCTTGCAATAACACAATGTCCATATCTGTAGTTGACAGGCGGCGAGTCCACGTAGCTTCAATTGTCTACCGGGGTGTACCGTCTATCTAAAAAGGTTGGAGCCACTATCTAAACTATTCAAAAATCAATTTGGAAAATATTCCAATAGGCCAAAGGTTCCTTCCTTTGAATACTACGATGCAGGGATAACAGGCATTGGCAACATTGTAGGGCATACAGTATTAAAACACAGGGTTACAATCATTGAAATAAAAGTTGAGTTCATAAAATCATTACTGCCATTTAAACCAGATAAATAACAAGAATTGATCTATAAATCACACACAATCATGACAATAATTGATTGGGAAAACACACAGGTACATTAGAGTTCATGGTTACAAGTGAATCCATATCTTAATCTTGAGTCTTCTTTTCCTCTTCTCCCCCCCTTGATAAGCTTCTTATACTGGGGTTTGAAGAGGATCTTCTTCCAGGTACCTATTGGGTATGTGAAAGTCCTAGTGGAGGGTGAACTAAAGAGTCTTCCCACCCCCCCTAGCACCCAGCGAAATCTGTCTTTATTGTTGCTAAAAGGGAGTCTTCCTGTAACCCAGCATGTAATTGGCAATGGTGCTTTTCTGCCTGTATCACTGATGGTCCATAGAGCAACAGTGGGCTTTGAGGAAAGAACCAAAAAGGAACCAAAAACATTCACACATGACAACATGGAGATGATTCTGTACCATTGTAGGGAGCAGTGAAAGCAGATCAAAAACGCATACATTCAACCATGAAGAAAGGAGTCTTAAAAAGCTATTAGTGAAGTGTCCTCCTGTCCAGAGTATGGTGACCAGTGAGCTTTTACGTCACAAGCTTACATATGTCATGTTAGGGGCCTGCACTGGGCCAGTTTGCCTATTACACTAAGCATTCAGGACTTTAGGAGGCTTTTTCCTTGTCAAGGAAGGAAAGTAACATACACAATTCAGAAAACACAACCCCAAATATACTTTGTTGCAACATAAAACTTAAAATAAAACATTGTGCACAATCCAGGAAAATGACCATAGTTTGGGGCGTCCCCCATATGATGAAAATAGTTCCACAAAGAAGAGACAAAAGAAAACTTTTGCTATAGCTTTGGAATATAATAAATTGTCAAAACAATATAAAACTTCAAAAACAAAAACTGAGGCCTCAATAGAACAATGCTAGCTAGCTTTACATGAGAGGGATCATACCCAAAATGGCAGGTGAGCTAGAGCAGAGAAATTAAAAACCTGGACATAAGTGAGGTGATCAAGTCCCACTAAATCCAGTTTTTCTCTAGGCTAGTTCAGCTAAAATGATCTCACATGTGAGCACAGATTTCAACAAAAACTTAACAAAACAAGAATTCTGAAAAGCAACATAATGGTTACACATACATAAAACAATTCTTAACAGGACTATCAACAATTAGAACTACTGAGCATGCATTAGGCTTGATTTGCAGGTCCAGATTCCCTGCACATCTATATTGAAAGAAAAGATGAACAAACTTAACAAAACAGTTACAAAACAAATCCTAGAAATCAAATTCTGGTTAATTCACCTTGACAAACACATTAAACAATTCATAAAAAGAGAAAAGTTGTAGCAGGGCATTTGTAGTACCAAGAGAAAATGCTTAGTTGTTGCAAGGGCAAGTCAAAAGAAAGACTTGAAGCACGAAAGCATATCCCTTGAAGAAGAAACCTTTTATGGAGTAAAAGGCAAAACTAGGATGATGGCACAATGCTCCAGGTTTAAGGCTTGTGCCAGAGAACGATTTTCCTCTGTGCATGCACAGAGTGCAAAGAATGTGTTGCTGGAAGGCAACATGCTGTCAGGAATACCAAGTAGACCAACATTTGAACATGATACAACAAGACTTGAATTGGGGAGCATTAATAGGCTCAGCCAACTGGTTATAGATGCAGAAATAACACAAAAGACATTTAGTAGCAAGAAGAAAATCATGATTAGAAATGAACCCTGAGGAATCTACATTAAGAATCTAATAGGTTATTGCTCATTTCCTTGAGAACATGGGAAAATAGAAAAGGGTTTTCACTCAGAAAAAGTCTAGTTCTAACAAGATATAGGTGGAGGCAGAACCATTCAGTGGTCATTATATTGCTTAAAACCAAACAAAGATACTGAGCCCACAAGTTGGGGCCTCTTAAGAACATGTGGATACTTCTTTCCACAGGCAGACTGGATTAAACTAAAATTAAAACTCAAGCTTCACCAAATAGCTAAAAGGGAAGATTGATGATGCAAATGGCATTCAGAGAGAAAATGAAGATATCAATAGTTGAAGTACATTTGAGGAATCCAAATTTCTAATGGAGACCAAGAACTTTCAGGAATTCTGCCAAAACAAGAGTGTTAGTTCTTGAGGCTTGAGAGAGAAAAAGCACAGGGAGAGGGTAATTTTACCCCAAGGAAGTGTACAGATGTCCTACACTTCTTGTAGGAACCAAAATTTGTGAGATAAAATTTTTTTAGCTCTAATGTTTAGCAAAGGGCCTATAGATTGCACAGCACTTTCCTTTTACTACAAAGCACTGGGAATGCCCAATAGACTTTGAGGAGCAATTTCCTAAAAGGGTTTCCCTTAAAATCAAAGCTACAAAACCTGAGTATAGGGGAGATTGGTACCAGTCACTAGAAAAATATTTTAAGACTTAAAAGGTACAGCAAAAATAAATAACAGAAAGAAAGCTTCTGATCTAAGAGATTTCTTAGTATTAGGGCAGTTTACAGGCAGAGGATTTTCTCTAGCAGAGAAGGATTGGCTGTAAGTAGAGCTGTGGGATGCCAGCTCCAGGCTGGAGATTTCTGAAATTTTGAATTAAATTTGAAAATCACAAGGCATGCAGTCCATTTCTTTGGACACTTATTTCCTCCAGAGGCTTAGCCTCAATGTACTGGGGAAAAGGCTATGATTTTGGGAGAGACCTCCAGGTCTCACCTGGAGACTGGCGACCTTACAAAAACACAGTAGTATGCACATCTTCCATCCAGGTATTTCTCTGGCTGGGAAGAGGCTGTCTCTGTGAGAGACTGCAATATTTAAAAAAAAGTTTGGTAATGAAAAACTTTTGAAATTATATCTTTTTGGACCCAAAATCAGAAGATGAGAATTCAAAATAGCACAAAAATACCTCAACTGTATTTCCACCCCCCCCTAGATGAAGAAGGCGGGGAGGGTTTTAACAGACAAACCAAAAATTCCTTCCCTCTTGGATGAAGTTTAGCTTAACAAAAGGCTAAAACAGACACAATGGATTTGGCCAGTACTCTCTTATCTGACCCTGATAAGTTTTTACAAAGAAAGGTGGAGGAGGAAAATAATGAGCTTTCTGCCTGGGTGGGGCTCAAAATTGTAACTCTTTTCCAGTTTCTTTAACTCAAGCTGAATTTGGCTGAGTTTATTTCAAGAGGGTCTGCATGAGATTTGCCAATCAGTACTACATTAGTTGTTGCTGGAGGTTCTCCTTTCTGTACTTTCAGATTTAAATGACAAACTTGCCCATTTGAGGTTAGCGGTCTTGTGTTGCTGTGACCTTTGAGAAGGAGAGGCAACACTTCTTACAAGACAATGAGGCTCTCTCTCTCTCAAAGACACTGAGTTGCTTGTACCTTAGGGAGACCCGAGATAAACAAAAATTTAATTTCTCAGGGCAATGCATTTAAAATTCTATCCCTTTGCTTAGTTGCTTATCAAATCTTTACTGCTACAGATTTCCATTGAGCAAGAGGGAGAACAATTAGCATTTCTTCCTGATGGCAGGAGTGCTGAGCATTTGCAATACTTTAGCCAGTTCTATTTGGGCCAATCTGCAGGCACTCTGTACAAGCTCAGAGGCTATACCATTTAACATTCATAGAACTGAGGAAATAAATATTTTTTTTTGACTTTATAAGCAAGAGAGAGAAAGATGAACTTGGGAGTTTCACAGATTTTCATTCAGCCAATTTGAAAGTTAAAACAGTTTCTTACATCTTGCTCTGAATGCTTTGAATTAACAAAAATTAGTTCAACCTCTCTTTCTCAGGTGCTTGATGCTGGCATTCTTAAAGGGTTAAACTGAAGATATTACATCAAGCTCCCATTACCCTGCAGAGAAAACTAACTCTGCAGGCTGGAACCCTTGCTGGGATTCCAGGAGATCTCCAGGCCTTACCTGGAGAAATGGCCTGGTCTAATTGTAGTCCAAGTCATTGCTTGTATGTTTTCTTATTTAGTCAAGGGAAAAGGTGCCCTTGTTACCTTTAAACCTAAATAAGGCCAGATCTCTCTGTTTTAAGAGACATTCAAGTCTAGGAGTTAGATTTTCCTTTGGGTGGGGGGAGGTTCAGAGACAAAGGAACCTTGCCTGCCCATGTGGGATTACCATTCTCTGAGTTCCACAGAATTCTGGCTTTCAAATTCCCCAAATGGGATGAGCTAAATACAGTAAATTTCTAGCCAGAAGGGCTGAGACTTGCTCATGTAGGAGTGTCTGGAGCAAGTCCTTGCTACAATGAATACCTTGTGCCATGATTGTGGAACTCTGCATAGGCTCAGAGACCACATTTCCTTCATGATTCTGGGGTAAGAGAACTGAAATAGGGACTGTTTTCTCATTTTCATGGGGGAAAGAAGTCTGGGGCTGCACAGCTGGGTTTGCCCCGCCATATTTCCTTTTATCCTGCACTTCCAGAATTTCCAGTCTCCTCTCTGTGGCCCTGCAAGACTCCAGGACATGTTGCAGGAGACTGGCAGTTTCCTTTTCTTTACTAGCTTCTAACTTTTGCTGAAGTTCCTGATTTTTCTCAGCAAGCTTTTGGATTTCTAAATCTTTTTCCTGAGTAGGATTTGTAAGTTTCCCTACCCTTTCCTTATTAGGGAAATCTTCCACAGCAGTAGCTTTGGGGAAGCTATCTCCATTTTCTGCACACCCTGTGGCATTGGGAGCCATGTGCCCTGGTGGCTTTATGGCTTCTGAAAGTGCAGCAAGTAACATATGTGTGGGCTGCTTATCAAACTGCCTCATGTCTGCTCCAGTGGCTCTAAGCTGGGACCAAGCTACCATTCTGACTTTGTCTCGAGGGGTCCACTGGGCTGAGTGGGGACAGCATCGCCTAGGAGCATAAGCCTGCTTGTATAGGGGAACCCTTGGGGCAAGCTGGGGATGGCAAGAAGAGCTGGAACCAAAGCCACTGTTTTGGAACTTCCAGTTCTTGCTCTCGTTTCCATGCCCATCCTGTTCCTGATTCCAGTAAGCAGGGTGCTGGCCTTTTCTATTTAATTGTGCTTGAGTGAGCTGTGTTTCTAAAACAGCAGCCTTCTTCTCAGATTCTTGGGCATGCTTTAAAGCATTCTCCAGTCTCCATTTGGCCTCATGGAGAGAGTGGGTTAAATTTTGTTTGTCTATTAGGTACTCATATCTCTCAGCCCTGAACCTTTCTACCTCCTTCTCATAAGTTTTTAACCTAGCTTCTGTCTTTCTAAGCTCAGAGGATACCTGTTTTTGCTGTTCTTCTCTCAATCTTGTCCTTTCTTCCTCATGAGTTTCCAGCATTTGCTTTATTTTGGCCTCATGACTCATGAGAATCTGCTCTTTCTCTGCTGCATAGGCCTGGAGCATGAGTTCCTTCTCTGCCACATGGCTTTGAAACTCCCGCTTCAGCACTGATGCATGGCTTTTAAGAGTTTGTTCTAGTTCTTGTTCCTTTAATTCTAACTGTTGCTCTTGTTTCTTAACTTGTTCCCTAAGCTGTCTGTTCACATTGGAGCTTTCCTGCAAGGCTAGGAACAGACCCCATGATGCGAAAAGATCTCTTTTTCCTGGCTTGATCTTTTTCTGAGCACATTGGTCCTCAAACGTGTCTCGAAAGAATTGGAGGGGGTCAGGGTTCTTAAAAACTCCTGCTTTCCAAGGGTTGTCTCCCTTCTTCACAAGCCACTTCTCTAGCTTGGGAAGCTCCTGTTCTTTCTTGGCCAATGCCATAGCTTACACTTTAGTTCCTCTCAAAGTCCTAACTTTACTTGCAGGGCTGGTTTTCCTGCACTGTTAGGTGCCTAACCACAGGCCACCAAAATTAACTGATGCAGGAGCCTTCCCTGGCACTTTTCCTGCTTATTGGGGAGCAAAGAACTTGCAGGACACCTCTGTGTGTCTCACAAGTAAAGGAGAGAGTTGCAGGACCTTCCTTAGTTCTCTGCAACACTAACAAATGTTTGTGGCATGGGCTTATGGCCTTGCACACATTGTTGAGCTCCTCAGGAGGGGCTTTTCTCTAGCCTCTGCCTCCAAACAAATCAAAAGTTTTAAAAGTCTCAGAGCCTGAGCTTTTCCTCTGTTGGCCCTAAGCAAAAGGGAAATTTTTCGGCTGAGAAGAGTTCCTACCTCCTCAGACCCGGGACAAATTTTTAACCCCAAAGGAGAGCTTCTTGCTCCTTCCACTAAATCCTCTTAAAGGCACAGCCAAGTGTAAGAACTAGCAGCATATTTCCAGATGCTTCCTGGCTCCTATGTGCTATTTTACACCTGGGCTGGCAACTTTACTTATGTTCCCTTTTTTTGTTTTGCCTACTGCCAATCTCTGATTGCGCTTCGGCTTGGGTTTAGGGGGCAGCGAGCCAATCCTATGATTGCGTCTCGGCCAGAAAAGGGAGCCACGAGCCGACCCAACGATCGCGTCTTCGGGCAAAAGGGAGCCACGAGCCGACCCAACGGTCGCGTCTTCGGGCAAAAGGGAGCCACGAGCCGACCCAACGGTCGCGTCTTCGGGCAGAAGGGAGCCACGAGCCGACCCAACGGTCGCGTCTTCGGGCAGAAGGGAGCCACGAGCCGACCCAACGGTCGCGTCTTCGGGCAGAAGGGAGCCACGAGCCGACCCAACGGTCGCGTCTTCGGGCAGAAAAGGGAGCCACGAGCCGACCCAACGATCGCGTCTTCGGGCAAACAAAATAAAAAGTTGCCCAGCAGTCAGATTGCAGCGGTCCTACGACCCGCCTGCCCTCCTGACTGTCGGGTGCCTTAGACTAGCCTTGGCCTAGACTCGTGTAAGGACTTGGGTGTGTGTGTGCAAGTGTCTGAGTGTGTATGTAGTGTGTGTGCATGTGTGCACTAAGCTCTAAAGAAAAGGGAGAAGGGAAGGGCGCTCTATCCAGATCTTAAACAATCCTAGCCTGTCCTGACATTCCCTCCCACGATAGACGCGTTTAGAAAGGCCTCGGGACAGCGGCCAGGCTTCACGGGACTTCCCCCTTGCATTCGATCGGGCTCAGTCCTCTTGCGAGGTGTCTGGCCTCCTCGGGGCGGCTGAGAAGTCCAACGCTGAATGATAGAAATGGGAGTAGCCCAACCCACAATTATAGATGCTCGCTAGAGCCGTTCACACAGAACTCATTCACTCAATCACTCATGCAATAGCCTCCCTAGCAAGACTGTTTGAACGGTGCAACCCTACGTCTGTCTGTATGAAGACACGCGTGTCGACTCGCGTGTGTTCCTACAAACAGGATAATGCCCAAGCTTTCTCCACCAATTTCTGTTAGGGAAACTGCTCTCAAAATAAAGTTGGGGAATTAGAGTGAGAGACAGCTAGCCCCACAACGGAATCTTTGTTATCTGTGTATACGAGGCTCAACCGATCAGAGAGTCAATGCTCAATAAAGAACTCTAATTTAATAAAATCAATTGTGGTTTATTTGAAACAATAGTTCGTTCACACAAGGTATAAAATCAATCACACATTCATACAGGTCTAGGAAAAATAGAGAGATCGATAGGGGAACATAAAGGAATTGACATACAGGGCAATACTACCTCTCGCAGACTCCAATGGAAGGCTCCGATGGCGACGAATGAGGGAATGGGGGGGTAAGGTCCCGAAACTGATCAGGAATCGGGGGTGTTACTACCCAGCGGGAATGGGGGGTTTACTGAGTAGAAGGCACACCTGTGGGTAGCTAGTCCACAGGTTATATAGAGTCACCTTAGTCCTGAGGGGATGGGAGGTGACTGGGAGTGGCAATGGGAGGTTCTGCTGATGACCAAGAAGGCTGGACTTCGGCTGGACCAATGGTGGGTCAATGGCGACACCTGATTGGGTGTGTACTTCAACCAATGAACATCACCTTCATCCTGGGCATCCTGGAAACTTCCAGGTTGCGACAGGGCCTGGGGCGGCTCCGTAGGTATCAATGTGGGAATGACTGGGTGATTGGGAGGAGATGGGATTAACTGGGAAAGGGACAATAGAGAATCAGATATGCACCTAGGTATTCCGGTGTAGACAAAAAGGCTTGATGGTATCAGGAGAGATTCTTCCTCTTTCTCAACTCTCCGGGGTGAAGACAGTTGTTTAGGAAACCACTGGGCAATCAGGATTAATAGTGGAGCCATTAATCCATTCATAAACTAAGTGGGTTGCTTGCGGGCTAGGAATGACTCAAGGTGTGTACGTGTGACTTTCCCACTAAGGAGGAATGGAGTCTCTAGCCTGGCAGGGTGTGCTTGGACAAGCTTGATTGCCTTATGCAAAAGCTTAAGCAGATGCTTGAGATGGAATCAGGAAAGCAAGATGGATTCTGCTTGTTGTTAGCCTTAGATTCATGAAGGCAGGCTGGAAACATGGTGGCCTTGCTTCTTCCACGGCAGTGGCCAAGACTGGGCACACAAGGAGCAGCTGGAGCATGTCTTCAGAGACGTAGAATGCAAAGCTGAGGCTTATGGTATCCACATAAGCCAGAAACTGCAAGCAAAGTCCACTTCTTAGAGCAGAGGTGTGAGAGTCAAATCTCCAGGCACCCTGGCAACCATGCTGGTGATCATGATGTTCACATGTATGAAAAGTAGGGGGCTTTTCCTCACAACTGGTACAAGCAGTACAAGAGAATCTGTGCTCAGGCTAACATTGATGAAAGGGCTGTCCATCTCCTCTCTCACTGTTCTAGCTCTGTTGTCATCATCGTTCTCGTCTTCCTCTGCTCCAGGTCCCGTTGATTGAACCAGTTTAGAAACGTAAGAACATAAGAGAAGCCATGTTGGATCAGAACAATGGCCCCTCCAATCCAACACTCTGTGTCACACAGTGGCCAAAAAACCAGGCACCATCAGGAGGTCCACCAGTGGGGCCAGGACACTAGAAGCCCTCCTACTGTTGCCCTTCCAAGCACCAAGAATACAGAGCATCACTGCCCCAGACAGAGAGTTCCATCAATATGCTGTGGCTAATAGCCACTGATGGACCTCTGCTCCAGATGTTTATCCGATCCCCTCTTGAATCTGTCTATGCTTGCAGCCATCACCATCTCCTGTGGCAGTGAATTCCATGTGTTTATCACCGTTTGGGTGAAGAAGTATTTCCTTTTATCCATTCTAACCCATCTACTCAGCAATTTCATTGAATGTCCACAAGTTCTCGTATTGTGAGAAAGGGAGAAAAGTACTTCTTTCTCTGCTTTCTCTATCCCATGCATAATCTTGTAACCCTCCATCAACATCTCTCCAAGCTAAAGAGCCCCAAGCATTTTAACCTTTCTTCATAGGGAAAGTGTTCCAACTCTTTAATCATTCAATTCTTTAATCATTCTTATCTGAAAAGCATGATTGTTAATTGTGGGCCTTTTTTTGTAGCAGGAACTCCTTTGCATATTAGGGCACACCTCCCTGATGTAGCCAATCCTCCAAACGCTTACAGGGCTCTTCTTACAGGGCCTACTGTAAGCTCCAGGAGGGTTGGCTACATCAGGGGGTGTGGCCTAATATGCAAAGGAGGTCTTGCTAGAATTCCTTACAGGGCTCTTAGTGCAGGGCCTACTGTAAGCTCTTGGAGGATTGGCTACATCAGGGGTGTGTGGCCTAATATGCAAAGGAGTTCCTGCTACAAAAAAAGCCCTGGTCAATTGCCTATAAGGACATTGTCTACATATCTGCTGGCTGCGTCTTGTGATAAATCAGGGGAAAGTTTCCTAGTAGATTGTGGCTGGTTACTCTTGGGACAGCCAGGCTATCCAAAGATAGTAGGGGCTTGACGAGACCAGTCTGAATCCACACCCCACGCCCACCTTCATTGCTGCTCTTCTATCACTTAGGAAACCGCTGGGAGCTGTACATTGCGGGGCAGTGTTGCTTGGGCAGGTGAATCTGTTGGGCAGATGGTGCCATCCCGCATCAAGGCCGCCCCTTGCCCGGGATGTCACAATCTCCATAATGATAACAATTCTAGAGGAGTAGCTGTGTTAGTCTATTGCAGCAAAATCAGAGAGAACTTCCATAGGACTGCCAAAAGTGGCAAAAAAAAACAACCCCTCAAAGGGTTCCATGACAGCCAGTCTCACAAAGAGGCTGGTTGCAAGACCTGTAAATTGAAACTTAATTGTGTGCCAAAATTGTGGAATCTTGCCATGTTCTGATATTTGTTAGCTGGTCAAAGCTTCATTGGAAACGAGAGAAGATAAAAGTACTGCCTCGCTGCTGTGTTTCAAGACTATTATATAAGACAACTGAACGTTGTGGAACTTTAACCATCACGTGGTCTCCTCAGGAACTGGACTGGGGATTCCCTTTAAGTGGGAAGGACTTTTCTATACATTCCCAGGACTGGAATGTTTACATACTTATTTTTGTCCTTCTTTTGCACTAAGTGTGGGTGTTTGTTTCAGGGTATGACTTGTGTAATAATTTGTATGAGAGTGATAATAGAATATTTGAATTTTTCTTAAGTTACCTTGGAAAATCTTTTCTTTGTGAGGCTGTTTGTCACGGAACCCTTTTGGGGTTTTTTTTTTTTTGCCATTCTTGGCTGTGATTCTCTATTTGGTTTGCATGGCCCTTGAAAGGGCAGCTTCTGGGAGAGCTCTCTCAGCCCCACCTACCTCATAGGGTGTCTGTTGTGGGGAGGGAAAGGGAAAGGAGATTGTAAGCTGCTCTGAGATTCAGAGTAAAGGGCGGAGTATAAATGCAATATCATCATCTTCTTCAGCAGTTGCTGTGGTGAGTGGGCAACCCAAACCCCAGGTGGGATGGGTGCAAGTGGCGACAGAGGGAGTCTGCTGGTTTTTTACCACCTCTTGGTTGACGTGGTACCGCTGTGTGTGAGCAGTCAGGGCTGCCCCCCACATCCTGGGGTCCTGGTCGGCTGTGCCTTTTGCCTGTTGGCTAAGACTGCCCCAAACATGGAGATTCTCAGAAGATAACAGAAGTGTAACTTTAAAAAGCCAATAGGGTTCGCTATTATCAGGAATTAATCTGCAGCACCAAGGAGACTCCAAATTGGAAAGAAACCTGGTTGCATCTTGTGACAACGATGCCGGGCAAAATGCATTATTATTTATGGATCTATTTATTTTTATCGTCTGCAGCATAAGCCGCATCTCCTTGTCTGGCTCTGAAACCCCAGCTGGAGCTTCTGGGCTGCAGCCCAAGCAAAACAAAACTTGAGGGCATGTCGAACCAAGCTGCTCGTTCTCGTGATGTCGGAATGTGCCTGACGCAAGGAGGCACTGGCATTTGGGGCGGGAGGAAGATGTCCACCCCTCGCTTCCCTTTGCACGTTCTGCGTTTGTGACTCGCAGCCGGGCGGGTTCGTAGGGATGAGATTTCTCGGCTGTCATCAAGGAATTGCAGCAGAAAGAGCTGAGGCGGGGACAATGTTCCCTCTAAGCTGTGGAGTCTTGTGAGCAAAAAGTCTACTTTGTGAACTACTAGCATTAAAGTTGTGAGGTACTTCATAAATTAGTGTGCTCTGGGGCCATTTTTCCTGAGTTGAGACAAAAATGTGTGAGCTTGTGACACAGCCGGGCCTAGCAGGGCCTTCTGCTGGCTGCCACCACTCTGGTAAGGGTCTGTACGGAGGGCCCAGAGCACCCAACCACCCATGTATCTTCCTTATTAATAGGTACCGCCTAATTGTGACCAAGGAGATGTGAGGACCCAAGGAGTATAAGAACAACAGTTTATTTACAGTGCTTGAAGAATAAGTAGGTGACAAAGATTTAGTGCTAAAGCGAATATGAAAACAGTAAAGGTTGGCACAAAGAAACAAAAGCCCTGACGCGTTTAACGATACAGTCTCTACTCTAATAACCAACACTCACCCCTTGCCTTGGATGAGGGATCTTTCCCCTGCTACAAGCTCTCTAGGCTACAGCCTATCTCTAGCTCAGCCTTCCAGGAAAAGAACGCACCCTGCCTGGGCTTGGCCCTTTTATATTCTCCTCCTAGGCCTCACCCCTCTCTGGGATAGTTTCCCTCCAAAACCTTGCCACCCAATCGGGGACAGAAGGTATCCTGGGAAATGTAGGCTCTTTTGTAACTCCTAGGCAGGCTTCTCTGGGCCTGCAGGGCTCGCTAGGCCCAGGATCATGACAGAGCTGGATGCTAAAAAATTATGAGCTAGCTCACACTAACTCAGCTTAGAGGGAACACTGGGGGAGGGGGAGGATAATGTTGCCTAAATAGGATGGTTACGTTCACAGCTTTTTTTTTATAGCAGGAATTCCTTTGCATATTAGGCCATACACCCCTGGTTCTCCTGGAGCTTACAGTAGGCCTTGTACTAAGAGCCCTGTAAGCTCTTGGAGGATGGGCTTCATCAGAGGTGTGTGGCCTAATATGCAAAGGAGTTCCTGCTACAAAAAAAGCCCTGGTTATGTCTCACCAGCAGTCTGTATGGGTCTAGCAGCCTGTGACCGCCAAAAGTAACCACTGAATTTCATAGGATTATCCCAGGAAGATTCAGGTTTCTCAGTGTGAGCTATGGGGCAGTGCAGTGGCCTTATCTCAGGAGCTCAACCTCACCACCCCCCAAAGTCTGATTTTGCCCTCGCATGGTGCACAGCTATATGAGTCATCCCTCAGCCATCCTAACCCCCATTGCCCCTAGCTCCTGTGCCCCCCTTAGTACCCCGCTCCTGGGTGGCAAATCCCATTTGCAGCTCAAGTTGGCATTACAGGTGTGCGTTTGGGTATTTCCGATCCAAAACTGTGCCCAAAATTCCCTGTTTAGTTTCAGATCAGATATTGCCAATCTGAAACTCCACAGGGGGTTTCAGACTCTGTTTTAGACTGGAAATACAATAATAATAATACTTTTTACTTATATCCCGCCCTCCCCGCCGAAGCAGGCTCAGGGCGGCAAATATGCAAATGCACGTCATCGTTTGCATGGCGTTGAGAGCTTCTTTTGTGTGTTGCTGGCTCCTTCACTTTGCTGGCATTTGAGCTTTGGAACTTGGTATATCCATGTTTGCGCTGATCAACACTGGCAACTCAGCAGCTATTTTGCTTGAATTTGGAGTGGAGAGGAAATGTGTGAAACGTTTCTCTGGAACATGTACCAGGCAATGTTCCCTCTAAGCTGCAGAGTCTCGTGAGCAAAAATTCTACTTTGTGAGCTACTAGCGTTAAAGTTGTGAGCTCTTGGATAAATTATTATGTTCTGGGGTCATCCTTCCTGAGCTAAGGCAAAAAATGTGTAAGCTGGAGGCTAAAAATCTGTGAGCTGGCTCACGCTAACTCAGTTTCGAGGGAACACTGGTACCAGGATACTACCTATGTATGTGTTTCTCATCATGCATTTAGGACCACCCGAAGGCTAGGAAGTGATGATGAGGGAAGGAGTAGGATCCCAGATACAAATGTTTGACGGTTAAGCTTACCAAACTGTATAGTAAGACAGAAATCATTTTTGCTTACTCAGATGATTCAAGTAGATGTTCACAAATCTTTACGAACCTCACAAGGACATGTTTCGGGATGTGTCCAGCCCTGTAGTTTGGATCCCACCTAGATTTCTGCAGGTCCAGAGATGAGAGGGCGATTTTTGTCATTCACCCCATCCCACGGGAGACCTGATTTTCTGCTAAGCTATTGTTGGGGGGGGGGAGGTCCCCCATCTCCTAGGGACGCCATTTCAGCACGTGTTTTGGGCTGTCCCAGAAGGGGGGCATCATCATAGGCTCCAAGCCTATGTACTCTTGTGTCTGGTAGAGGAAACAGGACTTTTTTTGTAGAAGAAGCCCAGCAGGAGCTCATTTGCATATTAGGACACACACCCTGACTCCAAGCCAACTGGAACTGTGTTCCTGTGCCTTCCTGCTAAAAAAAAAAACAAAAACCCTGAGAGGAAATATTTGAAAAATGAGTTTGAAATGTGTAAGTATAAGAAAACCTTTAACGTATTGGCCGGGCGTATTCTGCATGTTTGCCATTTATTTATTTATTTTGGTAGATTTATATCCTGCCCTTTCCCATAATGGGCTCAGGGTGGATTACAGACATAATAAAAAACAGTTAAAATCCAACAATAAAACAGCACAGCTCAATAAAATATAACGTAGGCAGAGTGGGCAAATTTTGCAGATTAAAACATAAATTGTGCTGTGCATACACAGAACTTTTAATAGTTGCAGAACTGAAAATCTTAAAAAACCTAATGGGTGTGCCTGCGCGTGCATGGTTTTCTTTAAAAACCAAGGTTATAGTCCACATGGTTGAGAAGTGTCAGCCGTGCCAGTCACATCTCAAAAGCCTGAAAAGAATAAGCAGTGACCCAAGTAGGCTGGCTTAGTAAATGCCTCTGGTTGCTGTGAGAAATAGGTTGCTGAACTAGATAGAGGTTTACAAGATAATGCATAGGATGGAGAAAGTAGAGAAAGAAGTACTTTTCTCACAATACAAGAACTCGTGGGCACTCAATCAAATTGCTCCGCAGTCGGGTTAGAACGGATAAAAGGAAGTACTTCTTCACCCAAAGGGTGATTAACATGTGGAATTCACTGCCACAGGAGGTGGTGGCGGCCGCAAGCATGGCCACCTTCAAGAGGAGGTTAGATAAAAATATGGAGCAGAGGTCCATCAGTGGCTATTAGCTGTGCGTGTGGGTGTATATGTGTGGGTGTGTGTGTATATATATATATATATATTTGGCTGCTGTGTGACACAGAATGTTGGACTGGATGGGCCATTGGCCTGATCTAACATGGCTTCTCTTATGTTCTTATGGACCCTTGTACTTCACAGGACATCTTACGGTTAAAGCTCTTGGCTTGCATGCAGAATGACATGAGTTCTGTCTGGAGTCCCCTGCCCAAGAGCTGTAGAGCCACTACCTAAATCCACATAAGCAGGCTTTCTTGGAAAGACAACTTGCCTGTTATTACCAGCTTCCCTTAAGTAACTGTGGTTAGAACAGAACCCTGTGGTAGACAGCTAATGCGGAAAGGGGTTTCTGAAGCTGGGCAGGAGATTGGGCTTTGGGACCTGTGTTTGAATTCCGGCTTGGGTTACAGATTCAGAGGATGGCTTCAGCTGAGCCACAAGTCGCTCAGCCCCAGTTCTCCAGCCGGCATAGTGGAAATAAGAGCAGCTGAAAATGACGGTATTGATACTTGTTCCTGAGCAGGGGTGGAATTCTAGCAGGAGCTCCTTTGCATATTAAGCCACACACCCCTGATGTAGCCAATCCTCCAAGAGCTTACAAAAAAGAACCTTTTAAGCTCTTGGAGGATTGGCTACATCAGTGGTGTGTGGCCTAATATGCAAAGGAGCTCCTGCTAGAATTCCACCCCTGCCCCTGAGCTCGTGGTCTACATGTAGGTTAATTTAGGAGGAGACATGTAGGAGATTGGGCTTTGGGACCTGTGTTTGAATTCCGGCTTGGGTTACAGATTCAGAGGATGGCTTCAGCTGAGCCACAAGTCGCTCAGCCCCAGTTCTCCAGCCGGCATAGTGGAAATAAGAGCAGCTGAAAATGACAGTATTGATACTTGTTCCTGAGCAGGGGTGGAATTCTAGCAGGAGCTCCTTTGCATATTAAGCCACACACCCCTGATGTAGCCAATCCTCCAAGAGCTTACAAAAAAGAACCTTGTAAGCTCTTGGAGGATTGGCTACATCAGTGGTGTGTGGCCTAATATGCAAAGGAGCTCCTGCTAGAATTCCACCCCTGCCCCTGAGCTCGTGGTCTACATGTAGGTTAATTTAACAAAAATACCCAACAACTTGATATTAAAGAAAATGGCACGCGTTATTTTAAAAACCCGTCTTCTTTTGCAGGCCTTAAAGTATTCCTTTCAGACGCATGACCGGCTGTGCTTTGTCATGGAGTATGCCAACGGAGGGGAGGTAAGAGCCACGTCTCTCTCTGTCAAGCGTTCTTGTGCGTTCGGCGTTTGACCTCCGTGTACTATTTTAGCGGCTCCCGAGTGCTTGGAGCGTGTCGTAGCGGGCCTCGGTGGCAGGACACGCGCTTCCCGTGAAGAGGGTCCCTAGTTCAATCCCCTGGCATCTCTCTTCGACAGCATATCGGGTAGCAAGGCCAGGGGAAGTCCCGGGACCCCTGGAGAGCCACTGCTAGTCAATACGTGGCAGTCCCGGTGGCCTGACTTGATCTAAGACGACTTTTGATGAGAAAGACAGGTGAAAGTCTCTTGAGGTGTAATCATGGCTGCAGTCCTTGTGTGCTTGCCCACTGTGAATTAGGAACCTTTGACTTGGAGGGAAACGTGTTCCGAATTACATAGAAAGATGGATTATCGTTTCTGTGTGACTGAGGGAAAGGCGAATATTCGTCCTTTGTCCCATGGCATTGTGAGTCAGCTTAAAAAGAGAGGGGGAATCTGGCTTCCTATCCTTCCAAAATGACACAGTGTTGTCTTCCCGGTGCAAACTGAGAGACTTATGGGAGTAGGGGATATGATAGTAGACACCCCTTCCTCATGCATAGCTTGACATGCGCACTGAAATTCCAGAGAGTTCCTTGGTACACCCTGGATTAGCAAGAGGGAACAAAACACACTGATGAAAAGTCAGCAGTGCGTTCTTTTCTGCCAGACTAGCTTGATCCCATCCGATCTAGGAAGCTATGAAGGGCTTGCCCTGGTTGTCTAGGGTTGCTATGCAGAGGAAAGCAATGGCAAACTTGCCTTTGTTTCTTTCTCACCTTGCAAACTCTACAGGATTGGCATAAGTCCAGGTGTAACTTGATGGCACTCTCCGCCACCAGTTTTCAAAGGCCCCAACCTGAGTGACCTAGATTTGCCCAATTTCATCAGATCTCAGAAGCTAAGCAGGGTCAACCCTGGTTAGTACTTGGATGGGAGACCACCGAAGAAGCCCAGGGTTGCTACGCAGAGGCAGCAGTGGCAAACCACCCCTATTTGTCTCTTGCCTTGAAAATCCTAATCGGTGTTCCCTCTAAGCTGAGTCAGTGTGTGCTAGCTCGCAAGTTTTTTAGCCTCCGGCTCACACATTATTGTCTTAGCTCAGGAAGGATGGCCCCAGAGCACGCTGATTGATGCAGGAGCTCACCACTTCAATGCCAGAAGCTCACGAAGCAGAATTTCTGCTCACAAGACTCCACAGCTTCGAGGGAACATTGGTCATCATAAGTCGGCTGCAGTTGGATGTCTTTTTACGCACACACTATTTTCTGGTTCATGGCTTATAATGTAGGGAGCTGGGAGGGGAAGTTTAACAAGGAACTAGTTAGGAAGTAAATCTGTTCCTCCATTTTGCTTTGTGAGTAGTTTGGGGCATGGTCTGGGTTTGCATTTTGAGTTCAGGGAGAGAAATGGCAAAGCCTAATCTTGCTTACATACGAGACTTCCGTATGCCAAAAATGAGCCCTAAGACAAACTATGGTAAGAGGTGAAGAAGATACTTTTTTTGGGGGGGGCACTGTGTGACACAGAGTGTTGGACTGGATGGGCCATTGACCTGACCCAACATGACTTCTCTTATGTTCTTATGTTCTTACTCTGTGGGCAACAGAGAACTGTACTTGGGAGCATGTGGACTTAAGAACATAAGAGAAGCCATGTTGGATCAGGCCAGTGGCCCATCCTGTCCAACACTGTGTCACACAGTGGCCAATATATGTATGTGTGTGTATGTGTACACACACACACATATATATATATACTGTGGCTAATAGCCACTGATGGACCTCTGCTCCATATTTTTATCCAATCCCCTCTTAAAGCTGGCTATGCTTGTAGTTGCCACCACCTCCTGTGGCAGTGAATTCCACATGTTAATCACCCTTTGGGTGAAGAAGTTGAGGCAGGGTTGACTTGTTTAAATTTACCACTCACACCAAGATGTGAAGCTAGCAAGTTTTGTTTCTTTGCAGCTGTTCTTCCACCTATCACGGGAGCGTGTCTTTTCTGAAGACCGGGCCCGTTTTTATGGAGCTGAGATTGTATCAGCACTGGATTACCTGCATTCAGAGAAGAATGTGGTCTACAGGGACTTAAAGGTATGTACAGGGGTGCTGACTTTCCAGAAGGTAGCCCGGTGTGGTTTTGTCTAAAATTCCATCCGTGAGGCTTGTGTTGCTAAATCTCTTTAGAGCCTGGAAAGAATAACGGTGTTTTGATTGGTGATTTTGCTCAACTCTCTGTATTATGGCGACTTCTAGAGATGCCTGCAATAAAGTGGATTCTGGTTCAGGGATACTTACGCCAAGATGGATTTTTGTTAATCTTGAAATTGTCACAAGACCCTTTGTTGTTTTGGCTGCAGAGGAATGAATGGTGATCCTTCTGGCCTGAACACCATGGAATTTGTTTCAGCACAATCTACTGGAGTAAAATAAGACCCCATGAGTCCCCACATGCACTAAAAACAGTGATGGAGGAGTGGCTTTTTTTATAGCAGGAACTCCTTTGTATATTAGGCCACACACCCCTGATGTAGCCAATCCTCCAAGAGCTTACAGGGCTCTTAGTACAGGGCCTACTGTAAACTCCAGGAGGATTGGCTACATGAGAGAGGTGTGGCCTAATATGCAAAGGAGGTCCTGCTGCAAGAGAAGGCCTGGATGAGGGTAAACATTACAAAGTACCTAGCTAGATTTAGACCCTCCCTGTTTTCACTGGAAGGCCATCTGATTAACATTCCATAGAACTGGTGTAAGTGACTCAGTATGGGAAAATGTATGTGGTGTGGGGGGGCGGGGGTTGATCAAAAGAATCGCTCCACTTGAGACAGGCTCTAGGTGTTGTGAAAACTCTGACTTCTTCTGCAAAAACCAGGTATCTGTTGTTGTTGGACAGACTGGATGATGTTTCGCCACCCTGAGATATATTGAAATCTGGCCTGAGGTTGAGAATATCATTTTTTTCATCACCTGCCTGGAGTCTTAGCAAGAAAAGCAGACTGCAAATAAACTAAATTAAGAAACACCTCCCAAATACAACTTGCTGCCAATCGGTCTTCATTACCGTCCACAAGCTGGGTACACAATAAAACCAGTGAAGTGTTCATACTACAGACCACTTTCACCATTATTGTACAGTCTTACTACACATAGAACAGAGTTAAAGCTAACATACAACTTGTACGCTAGAACTTAGACTGATTCACCACTAGGCTTGTTCTGGCATTGGAGCTCTTTTTCCCCTGACGCTTCCATCTGATTTTGCACAAGCTGCCTTGCTGCAGTGACTTGGCCCGCCCCTTTCCCGCGGCAAGCAAGATCCTCTGAAAACCGGTTTCTGCTTGCCATGGGAAAGAGGTGGGGCAAGTCACAGCAATGGGGCAGCTTGTGTGAAATCAAAGGGAAGCGTCGGGGGGGGGGGGGCGGAAAGAGCTCCGACTCCAGAACAAGCCTAGTGGGGAATTGCTCTTACTCTACCCAAATTCTTATGGCAGAGGAGAGAATTTTGGCAGCTTGTACAGTAACTCTCTGATTAATTCCAGCCAGTCACATTTCAACAACTTTCTGATCCTTAAAGAAGAAGACTGCAGATTTATACCCCGCCCTTCTCTCCGAATCAGACTCAGAGCAATTTGCAATCTCCTATATCTTGTCCCCCCACAACAGACACCCTGTGAGGTGGGTGGGGCTGAGAGAGCTCTCCCAGAAGCTGCCCTTTCAAGAGAGAGCCCTTTCAAGAGAGCTGTGGCTGACCCAAGGCCATTCCAGCAGCTGCAAGTGGAGGAATGGGGAATCAAATCTGGTTCTCCCAGATAAGAGTCCACACACTTAACCACTACACCAAACTGGCTTCCGCCCCATTTCCCTTAATGGGTTCCAATAAATGCAAATGCGCTGGCCTGTAAAATTTACACTGAAACAGTGCACATGCCAGTGTTTCAATCGAATCATCCAAATGGGGACAAAATCTGTAATTAGCTGGAATCTTCTTATATCTTGCAATCAAAATAGCTGGTTTGTGTGTGTGGGGGGGGAGGTTCATGCAATTGTCAGACTAAACTGCTGGGGAGGGAAGAGGTGTTTTCTTCTGAGTGTCAGAACAGCTTAAATAGGAGGAAGGTTTCTTAAACTGGAGGAAGGCTCCTTGGATTGACCCAGATCTTCTTTGGGGTCTCTGTGCTTCACACTCATGGGATAGAGCGCCTGCGCCGATCCCTGAATCCGTACCTGAAAAGCCCTGGATTTTTCTGCGCTCGGCGCCAATGGGTATACGCAGGCGTCCCAGTACGCATGCTCACCGGCACCAGCGTGGGGATCCCACCAGTTCCTTTCTGACCGCTGCGCGGAGAGGTTTACCTTTCGTGTCCCCAGTCGGTGAGATATCAGTTTTTGCCTTTATTCGTTGTATATAGCCCGTTTGTTGTTTTCTTAGTTAGATAGTTAGTAAAAAAAAAAAAGAAAGAAAGAAAGAAAAAAGTTTTGTGTGTGTGTTTGTTGGACTGCCCTTTGGGGCCTTTCCCCCCCGTTTGTTTTCCCCCAAAAGTTTTTTCCCCTCAGTGGACTCTGAGTGGGTTTTTTGGCGATTGGCGTCTATGGAAAGATGGGGTTTTTTCAAACGCTGCCGCTCTTGTGGGAAGAAGATTGCCCCCCCAGATGGCCATTCTCTGTGTCTTCTCTGCTTGGATGAACCGCACCGCGTGGAGTCCTGCCCACACTGTCTCCGCTTCTCCAAGCAAACGCGGAAGAACCGGGCGGTGCGGCTTTTGGCGGCTTTAACTGAGTCGGCACTCCACCCTCAGAAATCGGCATCGGGCCCATCGGCATCGACCATGGCAGACACCTCGGCCCCAACAGTCACATCGGCCGATGTGACCCCGATCGTGACCGAAATGCCGATCGAGCGAGGCTCCTCCACAAAATGATCCCATGACGGATCAGTGGACACGCCTGCCAAGAAGCATCGGGATGACTCAGGGACCCGAACATCCGCTCCGAAGAAGGCCAAGTCCAAGGAGAAGCGGAAGAGGCCCCGCACTCCATTGCCTTCTCATGGCGTTTCGACACCGATGTCCTCTGCTCCGCCGAGGAAGATCCTGGCGTCCCTGTGCCACAGCCCATCGGCATCGAGAAGCAGTACTCAACAGCCCTGTCTCTCGATGTCTGAGCATGAGATCGACCTCACCCAGTGATCCTCGTCATCCAGGTCGCGGCGTCGCAGTGGGAGCGGTTCGATCTCAGAAGTGGAGGCTTCGGTGCCGATGGACCCGTCTCCCCTGATGGAGCCCAGAGGCAGACGGGAGCTAGAGCCCTCCATGGCACCACGCCGTTTCCCACCGCTACCATCGTGGGAGCAGCATCAGTGGCCGCCCACCTATCCGTATCCCTACCCTCCTTACCAGTGGTATCCACCAAGGGAGTTTGCGGAGTGGGATCAACAGTCAGAGGCATCCTGCATGTCGAGGCTGTCGCACCATTCCCAAAGGCCATCGGTATCGATCCCTCCGGAAAGGCGCACCACCCCAGCGGCTGAGACTCGTCGGCAACCATCGACGTCGATCCGCTCGCCGATTCGAGAATCGACGCCGATCCTCTCTGAGCACTCCGTACACCAGGAGTCTTCTTCATCGGACTCAGAGAGCGGTACCGACGCCCAGGAAGGTGCTTTGGAGCCTTCGCCAGGTTCCCAAACGGCCAAAGATCTTCCTATTTTGCCATTGGAGGATCTGAAGTCCTATGGCGACCTGGTGAAGAGGATGGCAACCTCCCTCTCCCTGCCTGTGACGCAACCACAACCTGTCGTGGATGATAATGTCTTTGACATTATGCAAAGGGACACATCCACAGCAATCGCTTTGCCGGTCACCAAAGTGATTCTGCAGGCAGTCAAGGAGCCCTGGAAGAAACCATCTTCGACTCCGGTGTCATCCAGAAGGCTGGACCACATGTACAGGGTCCAGGAGCCGGGGGCTGAGTTCCTTTTCACCCATCCGAAACCGAACTCAGTGGTCGTCTCGTCTTCCTCCAAGGCACGAAAGGTCCACTCATCCCCACCTGACAAGGAGGGAAAAAAGCTGGACAATATGGGAAGGAAGGTCTACTCCGCAGGGGCCCTAAGAGTAAAGGTATCTAACTATGCGACTTGCATGGCTAAATACCAATACTCCGTATGGGAACAACTCACCCCTCTCTTTTCTTCCCTGAGCGAGGACAAAAAGGCTGCTGCCAGGAAGCTGCAGAAAGAAGGCTTTGCTGCGGCCAAGCAACAATTGGCTGCAGCAAAGCACATGGTGGACGTGTCGGCAAAGGCCATCACATCCGCTGTGTGCATTCGTCGGCACTCCTGGCTAAGGTCAACAGCCCTGCAGCAGGACACTAGGGCTTTTGTTGAGGACTTGCCCTTTGAAGGGGATGGCCTTTTTAGCACTACCACGGACAGTGCACTGCAAGAAATAGGCAAGAGCCTGAAGACCTCCAGGAACCTGGGTGTGCAGGCCACCTCCAGGGCTCCCAAGGCGAAGCAGTGGCACAAACCATGGGCCAAGAAGCCTTACCAAAAGTTCTCGCCCGAACAGCAATGGCGACCTCTCTCCACCCAGCCTGACAGACTATCGTACTCAGGCAACAACAGGAACCGCTATGGCTCTCAGGCCACTGGCAAATCCAAGGGTGCTCGCCCTCAGAAGCAGGGCCTTTGACTTTCCTGTGGCACGCGTCATCGCCCCTACTGGCTCAACAGCTATCCGCCTCCGCCCTTTCCTGCCTGCCTGGGAGTTGATCTCTACAGACAGGTGGGCTTCGTCCAACATACAAGAGGGCTACAAAATAGAGTTTGCTCAGATTCCGAACCAATCCGTGGTGATCACCACTCCCCCGTCCCCATCTCTGCTGGCGGAGGTGAACAACCTCCTACAGAAACAAGCCATAGAGAGAGTTCCAATGGAGGCAAGGATGGGAGGTTTTTACTCTCTCTACTTCCTGGTCCCCAAGAGGGACGGGGGCTTAAGACCAATTATGGATCTCCGGAATCTGAACAAATTTATTCTGTACCAGAAGTTCAGAATGTCCACGCTGCAAACAATCCTGCCCCTCATCAATCAAGGGGACTGGATGGCGACCCTGGACCTCAAGGATGCCTACTTCCATGTTAGCACCCATCCGGCGTTCAGGCGTTTCCTCCAGTTTGCAGTGGGTTCCCAACACTTCCAGTTCAAAGCCCTTCCATTCGGCCTAACCACTGCACCTCGGGTGTTTACGAAGATGATGAGCGTTGTGGCTGCCCATCTCCGTCTCCAGGGAGTTGTCGTTTTTCCATACATTGACTGGCTCCTTGTGGCAAAGTCGAGGGAAAGTTTGTCAACGCACATTGCCATCACTCTACGTCTTCTCGACACCTTGGGGTTGCAGGTCAATTTGGAGAAATCTCACCTTACTCCGTCAAGGACAGTGCAGTTCATAGGGGCTTTGCTGGATACGAACCAGCATCGTGCATACCTGCCTCCGCAGAGAGCAGAGGATATTGTCGGTCTGGTACAACTGCTACAGAGGCGAAAATGGGGCACAGCACAGCAGCTTCAATGGATGCTGAGGCTGATGGCAGCGTTGACAAGCGTACTACTTTTCGCGAAACTGAGGATGAGAGGCCTACAGTTGGGGTTTCTTTGCGAGTTTCGCCCACTCAGAGACTCACCTCGAAAGAGGTTCATCATCCCATCCGGGACTCTCCAGACGCTACAGTGGTGGGGGTCAGAGAACAACAGCTCCCTTCCATCTCCCACCTTCTACTGTGACTATCACCACAGATGCTTCCTTGTGGGGTTGGGGGGCCCACTTGGAAGGCCTGTGTGTGGGGGGCCAGTGGCTGCCAAATCTGACTCAGTTCCATATAAACTATCTAGAACTGCTGGCAGTTCACTTTGCCCTACACTCTTTCCGCTCCTTAGTGGCGGGGAAGACTGTAGCGCTACTTATGGACAATACCACTGCCCTGTGCTACATCAACAGGCAGGGTGGGACAGTGTCTCGTCAGCTCTGCGCATTGGCGATGGATCTCTGGTTGGAGTGTCTCCAATACGACATCTTCGTGAAGGCGGCACACCTTCTGGGGGTCCTCAACATTCAGGCAGACTCCCTCAGCAGGGGTGGGGCTTCCCCGCATGAGTGGGAACTGCAGTGGCGTTTTCTAAAGCCTGTATTCCAGCTTTGGGGGTACCTGCAGCTGGATGTCTTCTCCACGGCCGAGAACAAGAAATGCCCCATGTTCTGTTCCAGAGGGGGAGCGGATCCAGCCTCTCTGGGAGATGGGCTCCTGCTTTCTTGGGAGGGCCGGTTCCTCTACATGTTCCCGCCTCTGCCGTTGTTGACGAAGGTGGTCAACAAAATAGCAAGGGAGAGACCATGCTGCATCCTGGTGACTCCCTGGTGGCCTCGCCAGAACTGGTTCTCGGTCCTGCTCCAACTGTTGAGGGGAGTCTTCTACCAGTTCCCGGCAGAACCGGACCTTCTGTCAGCCCAGGGCGGGCATGTATTCCATCACAACGTGCCCCATCTGAAGCTGACAGCGTGGTTCATCGACCAGTAGGGTTCTCTGACAGGGTCCAGCACGTCCTTATGAACAGCAGAAAACTGTCCACCCGTGCTTCCTATGACAGGAAGTGGCGGAGATTCACTAAGTTCTTAGTTGACCCTTCAGTCTCACCTAGCTGGGTGGGGTTGTCGGCAGTTTTTGATTTTTTGTTATCCCTAGTGGATGTGGGCCTGGTTTTTTCCTCCATCAAGGTGTATTTGGCAGCAATATCTGCTTTCCATGATCAGGTGGAGTGGTACTCTGTTTTCGCACACCCTCAGTCCAAGAAGTTTTTGAAGGGGTTGTTTAGGCTTCATCCCCCATCAAGATCGCCCCCACAGTTGTGGGACTTGACGTTAGTGCTGGACAAACTAACTCGTCGCCCTTTTGAGCCAATGGCCATGTGCTCTTTGCAGCTCCTGTCATGGAAGACTGCATTTTTGGTTGCCATCACATCAGCGCGTCGTGTTGGGGAGCTCACGGCGATGCGTTGTGATTATCCTTATCTTGTTTTTCGAGAGGCTGGGGTTTCCCTGGCTCTGGACATTAGTTTTCTTCCGAAGGTGGTCTCTCAGTTCCACCTCAATTTAGAAGTTTGGTTGCCCACTTTTTACCCTAGCCCTTCCTCGGACGAGGAACGTAGGTTGCATGCTTTGGACATTAAGCGTGCTTTGCTGTTTTATTTGAACCGTTCAAAGAATTTTTGCAAGGACAAGCAGCTTTTTGTTTCGTACGCTACTCCCAAGCTAGGTTCCAGGATTTCGTCTCAGAGGCTCTCAAAATGGCTCACGGAGACGATTAAACTCTGTTATTTGGCAAAGAAGCCGTTACCTGGACCTGTTCGTGGACACTCCACCAGAGCGATGGCCACGTTAGTGGCGTTCCTGAGAGGCATGTCCCTTACTGACGTCCGCAAGGCTGCCACCTGGTCTTCTCCGCATGCCTTCATGAAGGACTACACGCTGGACGTGCATGCTCAGCAGAGGACTCGGTTGGGAACTGCGGTGTTGCAAGCTGTTTCTTCCGGTTGACCGTCTTCCCGCCTCCAGGTATGTCTTGCTTGCTAGTCTCCCATGAGTGTGAAGCACAGAGACCACGAAGAAGATAGACAGGTTGCTTACCTGTAACTGTAGATCTTCGAGTGGTCATCTGTGCATTCACACTTCCCGCCCTCCTTCCCCACTGCTGACGGTCTCCCTCCAGTAGGGCCTTCCAGCGGTCAGGAAGGAACTGGCGGGATCCCCGTGCTGGTGCCGGTGAGCATGCGTACTGGGATGCCTGCGTATGCCCATTGGCGCCGAGCGCGGAAAAATCCCGGGCTTTTCAGGTACCGATTCGGGGATCGGCGCAGGCGCTCTATCCCATGAGTGTGAATGCACAGATGACCACTCGAAGATCTACAGTTACAGGTAAGCAACCTGTCTTTCTGCCCTGTTTAACTTGAGGAGGGGTCTTGGCTCGGTGGATGAGCCTCTGCTTGGCATGCAGAAGGTCCCAAGTCAAATCCCCGAAACTAGAAGCATTCGACTAACTTTGACCAGAACCAGAGCCTTTTTGGGCCTAGCCTAGTGGGATGCTGTCCCAGCTTGAGATCCGGGCCTTGCAAGATCTGTTACCAGGGCCATAGCCATCAGAGGGGGCACAAATGGTGGGGCACCCAATGGGGGAGGGTGCAGCAGAGTCTATAGGGGGCACTGCCCCTGTGCCCCGCCCCTGTTGGCTACAGCCTTGTCCATTACAGTTTCACAGGGCCTGCAAAACAGAGCTGTTCCACTAGGCCTATAAGTAAAGCTTCTGATGGATGAGACTGACAGCTCTATCTGATTGGGCCCTTTGTCACCTCTTTTCCTGCCTCTCTCCAGTTTTGAGAGCCGGTTTGGTGTAGTGATTAAGTGCGCGAACTCTTATCTGGGAGAACCAGGTATGATTCCCCACTCCTCCACTTGCAGCTGCTGCAATGGCCTTGGTCAGCCATAGCTCTTGCAGAACTGTCCTGAAAAGGGCAGCTTATGGGAGAGCTCTCTCAGCCCCATCCACCTCGCAGGGTGTCTGTTGTGGGGGAAGAAGATAAAGGAGATTGTAAGCCGCTCTGAGACTCTGATTCAGAGAAAAGCGCAGGGTATAAATCTACAGTCTTCTTTTTCTTCTTCATGCAACCATATCTTCCCAGATAGGCTTTAATTGTATTGTTTTGTGTCATTTGTTGTTATGACTAGTATTTTAAGAATTGTTTAAATTCATTTACGGTGGTTATTATGAAAATATTGTTACTTGTCCTGCATGGTAGTAGGGGAGGGTGAGTCAGTAAATAATAAATAAATACAAAGAGGTGAAACTACTTGGTTAACATGAAAGGAGACATAACTTCAGCAGCAGGACAGTGGGGAGAAGGGGGGGGCATTCTAAGAAAGCATAGAGAGTGACTGTTTCAAACACACGCTCGAGATTTCTGCGTCGTCCGTCCAGCGATGAGCCGCCTTCTTTAATGCGATTTTAAATTTTTATTTATTTTTTTAAGTTGGAAAACTTGATGCTGGACAAAGACGGGCACATAAAGATAACGGATTTCGGGTTGTGCAAAGAAGGGATCAAGGACGGAGCGACGATGAAGACTTTCTGCGGCACGCCGGAGTATCTCGCGCCGGAGGTACGTTGATTTTCGGTCGCCTTGCGCAGCTGCAGTTGAACTAAACGGAGATTGTGAAATGCTCTGAGACTCTTCGGAGTGGAGGGCAGGATATAAATCCAATATCTTCATCTACCTCACAGGGTGTCTGTTGTGTGTGGGGGGGGGAAGGGAAAGGAGATTGTGAGCCGCTCTGAGACTCTTCGGAGTGGAGGGCGGGATATAAATCCAATATCTTCATCTACCTCACAGGGTGTCTGTTGTGGGGGAGGGGAAGGTAAAGGAGATTGTGAGCCGCTCTGAGACTCTTCGGAGTGGAGGGCGGGATATAAATCCAATCTCTTCATCTACCTCACAGGGTGTCTGTTGTGGGGGAGGGGAAGGTAAAGGAGATTGTGAGCCGCTCTGAGACTCTTTGGAGTGGAGGGTAGGATATAAATCCAATATCTTCATCTACCTCACAGGGTGTCTGTTGTGGGGGAGGGGAAGGTAAAGGAGATTGTGAGCCGCTCTGAGACTCTTTGGAGTGGAGGGTAGGATATAAATCCAATATCTTCATCTACCTCACAGGGTGTCTGTTGTGGGGGAGGGGAAGGTAAAGGAGATTGTGAGGTGCTCTGAGACTCGGGGGGACCCACGGGGGAAAATTTTCGTGCACACGGGGTGATGACATCACCCAGAGGGGACATCATCACATCAGTCACTGAAGTGCTGTTGTTTCTCGGCGCTGAGGGGTGGGGGAATCCTTCCGGCCCTCAGCACCAAGAAACAACAAGCGGTGCTTTCAGGCTTCAGCGTTCTCCGAGCTCGGGGACAGCTCGGTGGCTCAGGGACAGCCCGAGCAAGCAGGGGGGGCGCCTGCCCTGCGCCCCTGTTGGGAGCTGGCACCTAGGCAATTGCCTACTCCCATGTGCCGGCCCTGGCTTTGAGACTCCTTGAGATCGATATATAAAGCGGTGTATAAAAACCAGCTCTTCTTCTTTTTCTCCTTAATAGTTTTCTGAATCTTGTTATGCCGTGTTCCGTCCCTAACTTCTCATTACCCGGCTTGTTGTGTGGTTTTGCAGCGTCTCCAACCAATAGCCCCAAAGGCCTCCGGTGATGGCTTAGCATTCAAACCATCCGGACGGCATGTGAGCCAATGTCCCTGAGTACATGAAGTCACCCAGCCTGGGGAAAGGGGGGGGGGGGTAAGGGAGAGATAGAGAGAAAGAAGTGGGGCTTACCGCCCTGTCATCTGTTTGTAATTGGAGCTGGGCCTGTGAGCCTGTTTGTACAGTTGCCGCATAGTTGTTTTAGGGCCATGCAGGAATTTGGTACATAGACGGCAGCGGCTGCCCAGCACGGCCTTTGATGTGTCGGAGGCATCATCGGTCACCGGGGTGTTTACAGCTGCTGCACCTTCCCTTGTAAATTCCACCCTCGCAGCTGTTTGGGAGCTCTTGGCTCTCTACCTGACAGAGCTGCTTATTTTTAAGTCGAAATGACCTTTTTCTCCTCTGACCTTCTATTCACCCTACCTTGTGCCGTAAATCACGGCTGGATGAGAACCCTTAAATGCCAGTATTGAGGCAGAGAGAGAAAGAGACAGAGATAAAAAGTATTCCTTACTTCTTCTTTTTGCTATTTTTTTTACTGTCAAGACACAGCTGACATAAGGAGAGACTTGCTGGATCAGACCAGTGGTCCATCTAGTCCAGCATGCTGTCTCACACAGCGGACAACCAGTTCCTCTGGAGGGACAACAACGGGGCATTGAGGCCTTCCCCTGATAAGCATTAAGGCCTTCCCCATCAAAAGAGCCCTGCTGGATCAGACCAGTGGTCCATCTAGTCCAGCATCATGCTTCAGTTGTTTGCCCTCCAGTTCCTCTGGAGGGCAAACAACAGGGCACAGAGGCCTTCATAAGAACTTAAAAAGAGCTCTGCTAGATCAGACCAGTGGTCCATCTAGTCCAGCATCCTGTCTCACACAGTGGCCATCCAGTTCATCTGGAGAGCCAACAACAGACATAGAAACCAAGACCTTCATAAGAACATCACAAGAGTCCTGCTGGATCAGACCAGTGGTCCATCTAGTCCAGCATCCTGTCTCACACAGTGGCCATCCAGTTCATCTGGAGGGCCAACAACAGACATAGAAACCAAGACCTTCATAAGAACATCACAAGAGTCCTGCTGGATCAGACCAGTGGTCCATCTAGTCCAGCATCCTGTCTCACACAGTCCCTCTGGAGGGCCAACAACAGGGCAGAGAGGCTGAGGCCTTCATTAGAAGAGCCCTGCTGGATCAGACCAGGGGTCCATCTACTCCACCATCCTGTCTCACACAGTGGCCAACCAGTCCCTCTGGAGGGCCAACAACAGGGCAGAGAGGCCGAGGCCTTCATTAGAAGAGCCCTGCTGGATCAGACCAGGGGTCCATCTACTCCAGCATCCTGTCTCACACAGTGGCCAGCCAGTTCCTCTGGAAGGCCAACAACAGGGCATAGAGGCCGAGGCCTTCATTAGAACATCAGAAAAGCCCTGCTGGATCACACCAGTGGCCCATCTAGTCCAGCATTCTGTCTCACACAGTGGCCCACCAGTTCGTCTGGAGGACCTACAGGGCATAGAGGCTGAGGCCTTTCCCTGATGTTGCCCTCCTGGCTGTGGGATTCAGAGGTTTTGTGCCTCTGAATGTGGAGGTTCCCCTCAGTGACTAGTTACCATCAATAGACTTCTCCTCCATGGCTGGTTACCATCGATACTTATCTTCCATGAACCTGTCCTATGGTGACCCCATAGGATTTTCAAGGCAAGAGACATTCAGAGGTGATTTGCCATTGCCTGCATCCACGTCATGACCCTGATATTCTTGGAGGTCTTCCAGCCGGATAGTAGCCATCACTGACTCTGCTTAGCTTCCGATTTCTGACACGATCAAGCTAGCCTGCGTTATCCAGGTCAGGCTTTCTTATGCCTGATTCTGATGTGTTCGTATCAGCATTTTTGATACGAAGCACCCTTTCTTGTTGGTGTAGAGTCCAGTCACGCCTTAGACACCAACAAGATCTTTTTTGGGGCAGGGGAGGGGTAAGTGGGTTCTAGATCAAATTGAGCCTGAACTCTTCCCTAAAAGCTGAAACGTCTAAACTGAGGCTATTGTGCATTACAAGAAGACAAGAGTCACTGGAAAAGGCAATAATGCTAGGAAAAGTAGAAGGCATCTGGAAAAGAGGAAAATCCAACAGGAGATGAATTGATCTTATAAAGCAGTGGTGGCCAAACTGTGGCTCTTTCACACAAACTGTGTGGCTCTTGAAGCCTCCACCACCCCATCGGCTGCTTTGGAGAAGGCGTTGCTCTCTTGAAATCCAGTGGCTTGGAGAATGCCTTTAAAGTTGCTTTCTTTCACCCTTCCCTTCCCCATCTATTTCCTTCCTTCCTTCCGTCCTCAAACATCTGACGTTTATGTGGCTTAAGCAAGTTTGGCCACCGCTGCTATAAAGAAAGCCACATCCCACAGTTTGCAAGACCTAAGCAAGGCAGTTAATGACAGGATGTTTTGGAGGACATTGGTTCATCGGGTCACCATAAGTCGGATGTGATTTGATGGCGCAACGCACTCAGAGCTTTCAAGAGTCCTCTCTCTGTTGGATACTTGACAAAGGGAGCTTTGACTTTAAAAAGCTTATGCCCCAAAATCTTGTTGGACTCTTAAAGTGCTACTGGAACAGAAACGCAGGGCTTTTTTTTGTGTGTAGCAGGAACTCCTGTGCATATTAGGCCACACACCCCGATGTAGCCAGTCCTCCAAGAGCTTACAGTAGACCCTCTCAGTACAGGGGCTGACATCTGGCCCCTGTGGAAGGGGAACGGAAGACATACGACGCTTTGTGTGAGGCTAAGCAGGTCTTGGACTGGTTAGCCTTTAGATTACCGTATTTTTCGCATCATAAGGCGCTCCAGACGATAGGACACACCTTCCTCCTGGGGGGCGATCCGCTGCCTCCGATCCCGGCACTTTCCCCACGCCTGCCTGCCTGGCTCCAGCTCTGACGCTTACAGCAAGCGCCAGGATCACTCCCTCTGCCCTCTGATCCCGGCGCTTGCTGTAAGCATCAGAGCTGAAGCCAGGCAGGCAGGCAGGGAGGAAGCACGCTGCCCTCTCCACAGCTGGCACTCGCAAAGCACTGAGTTTGCAGAGGGGGTGGGTGCTTCCTCCGTGCCTGCCTGCCTGGCTTCAGCTCTGATGCTTATAGCAAGCGCCGGGATCGGAGGGCAGAGGGAGTGATCCTGGCGCTTGCTGTAAGCATCAGAGCTGGAGCCAGGCAGGCAGGCACGGAGGAAGCGCCGGGATCGGAGGCAGCAGATCCCCCCCCCCCCCCGGAAGGAAGGTACCAGTACCTTCGCTCCATAAGACGCACACCCTTTCCCCCCCACTTTTTTTTGGAGGGAGAAGTGCATCTTATGGTGCGAAAAATATGGTAACTGTATGCAGACTCCCCTGAAACTGAGTGTTAAGGAAACAGCAAAAAAGCAGGAGGGGGCTGCTGTCTCCTTCACCGATTCCCCACTAGCCTTATGTCGCTCTCACGCTTCTCTTCTCTGCGGGGCTTCCGTTGGATTTCACACTATCTGCCCTGGGGTTGCAGCTCACTTCTCCTTTCTCGCATGGCAAACAGAAACCAGTTTTAGAGAATCTTGTGAAATCCAACAGAGGCCCCGCGGGGAAAAGGAGTGAGAGAGTGGCATAAGGCTAGCGGGGAATAGTTCCTCCTCTGGTTGCAGGCCTCTCGGAAGCTTCTGTTTGGATTCTGTGGAAAGCAGGATGTGAAATTTAGGTAGGGTCCAGAGCTGATCCAATGAGGCTGTTTAAGGGAGGGACAGTGGCTCAGTGGTAGAGCATCTGCTTGGTAAGCAGAAGGTCCCAGGTTCAATCCCTGGCATCTCCAAAAAAGGGTCCAGGCAAATAGGCATGAAAAATCTCAGCTTGGGACCCTAGAGACCCACTGCCCGTCTGAGTAGACAGTACTGACTTTGATGGACCGAGGGTCTGATTCAGTAGAAGGCAGCTTCATATGTTCATGTGTATGTTCTCAGCAGAAGCAACATTTGATGGTGTTGTGAAGAGAAGACTTCACAACAGCAGCTTTCAATCCTGTTATCACCTCTTACGCCACCGTACTTGCTAAGAACGACTCTGATAGCTACTATGGGCAGGTGGTTGAGCCAACATTCGTGTTGGGATTTAGTCACATTACTGGTTCCATTCCTGAAGCTTCCTTATAGGTAGTGGGCGTGGGTTTCCAGTGGCAGTCTGTCCGTGAGGTCAGGTCTGATTGTCTTGCAGCGTTGCTCCTTGGGAAACTACTGCGCCCACTGAAGTGAGCATACAGATGCTGATCTTTGTTTTTGGGTTGCATTCGCTGCAAAATAATTCCGGAATTAAAAACAAGGGGAGATGCATGCGCATATTCTTGCTTTATGAGGAATCTGACTCCCATTCTGAGCTGCTTCATTCATTCATTCATTCATTCATTCATTCATTCATTCATTCATTCAGGTAATTCATAGTCCGCCCTTTTCCAAGGATGGGCTCAGGGCGGAAAACAACATTCTAAAAACAGTGTAAGATCTGGTGTTGGGAAAAGCTCTTTGCATATAAAGGAGGGGGGGTGAGCTTGGTCTGTTTCCCCCTTTCCTGAGAACATCAGAAGAACCCTGCTGGATCAGACCAGTGGTCCATCTAGTCCAGCTTCATGCCTCACACAGTGGCCAGTCAGTTGCTCTGGAGGGCCAACCACAGGGCATTAAGGTCGAGGCCTTAATTAAAACATAAGAGCCCTGCTGGATCAAACCAATAGTCCATCTGGTCCAGCCTCCTGTCTCACACAGGGGCCAAACAGTTCCTCTGGAGGGCCAACAACAGGGCATTAAAGCTGAGGCTTTCATTAAAACGTAAGAGCCCTGCTGGATCAGACCAGTAGTCCATTTGGTCCAGCCTTCTGTCTCACACAGGGGCCAAACAGTTCCTCTGGAGGGCCAACAGGACATAGAGGCCGAGGCATTCCCCTGATGTTGCCTCTTGGCTGTGGGATTCAGAAGATTAGTGTCTCTGAACATGAAGGTTCCCCTCAGTCACCAGGGCTAGTAGCCATTGACAGACCTATCCTCCATGAATCTTTCAAATCCTCTTTGAAAGCTGTTTATCCCTGCGACATCTTCTGGCAGCAAATTCCACATTATATTCATTCTGTCCGTAAAGTAGTATTTCCTTTTTTCCGTCCTGAACCTACTGCCCATCAGCTTTATTGGAAGCCTTTGAGTTCTAAGAACATAAGAGAAGCCATGTTGGATCAGGCCAATGGCCCATCCAGTCCAACACTCTGTGTCACACAGTGGCCAAAAAAACCCTCAAGTGCCATCAGGAGGTTCACAAGTGGAGCTAGAAGCCCTTCCACTTTGCTCCCCCCCCCCACAAAAAAGCACCAAGAATACAGAGTATCACTGCCCCAGACATTTCCAATAATATGCTGTGGCTAATAGCCACTGATGGACCTCTGCTCCATATTTTTATCCAATCCCCTCTTGAAGCTTGTAGCCGCTACCACCTCCTGTGGCAGTGAATTCTACATGTTAATCACCCTTTGGGTGAAGAAGTACTTCCTTTTATCCATTCTAACCCAACTGCTCAGCAATTTCCTTGAATGCCCACGAGTTCTTGTATTGTGAGAAAGGGAGAAAAGCACTTATCTCCTTTCTCCATCCCATGCATAATCTTGTAAACCTCTATCATGTCACCCCGCAGTCGACGTTTCTCCAAGCTAAAGAGCCCCAAGCATTTTAACCTTTCTTCATAGGAAAAGTGTTCCAAACCTTTAATTATTCTAGTTTGCCCTTTTCAGGACTTTTCCCAATGCTATAATATTCTTTTTGAGGTGCGGTGACCAGAATTGTACACAATATTCCAAATGAGACCACACCATCGATTTATACAGGGGCATTATGATACTGGTTGATTTTGTTCTGCTATTTTGGGAAGGGGAGAAAAAGTTCTCTTTGTCAGCTCTCTCCATCCCATGCATCATTTTAGAAACCTCTATCATGTCCCTCCTTAGTAATCTCTTTTCTAAGCCCAAAAGCCCCAGTCTCTTCAGCCTTTTCTCCTGGGGAAGGTGCTTCAGTCCCCCTAATCATCTTGCTTGCCCTTCTATGTTACTTTCCCCAGCTCTTCAGTGTCCTTTCTGAGATACAGTGACCAGAACTGCCCACAGTATTCCAAATACTTTTTTTCCCTCCCCACCCCCTCTTGGGGGGATCCCCCCACCCCTAATGTGATGTAATGACTGAATAAGAGCACATTTAAGACGCCATCAGGGTTTGTAATCTTTTTAATGTAACTGATTTTTTAATGTTGTACATTCCCCAGAGCCTGGCACTAGCTGGGATAGGGCAATTCATCAAATGCAATAAATAATAATCATAATAAAATGAGGTCGTACTACAGATCTATACCAGGGGTGGCCAAACTTGCTTAATGTAAGAGCCAAATAGAATAAACATCAGATGTTTGAGAGCCGGGAGGGAGAAGACTGTACATTTATACCCTACCCTTCTCTCAGAATCAGAGTCTCAGAGCAGCTTACAATCGCCTTTATCTTCTTCCCTCACAACAGATACCCTGTGAGGTGGGTGGGGCTGAGAGAGCTCTCCCAGAAGCTGCCCTTTCAAGGACAACTCTGCAAGAGCTATGGCTGACCCAAGGCCATTCCAGCAGCTGCAAGTGGAGGAGTGGGGAATCAAACTCTGTTCTCCCAGATAAGAGTCCGCACACTTAACTATTACACCAAACAGGAAGGAAGGAAGGAAGGAAGGAAGGAAGGAAGGAAGGAAGGAAGGAAGGAAGGAAAATAGGTGGAGTGGGGAAGGGAGGAGAGAGGTGGAAAGAAAGCAACTTTAATTTGAAATGCATTCTCCAATGAGAATACTCCTCTTGGAGGAGTGCTTTAAAGAGAGAAATGCCTTCTCCAAGCTGGCTGATGGGGCAGTGGGGGGTTCGAGGGCCCTACAATATGTGCGAAAGAGCCACGTGTGGCTCCCGAGCCGCAGTTCGGCCACCCCTGACTCATACGGAGGCATTACCACATCAGCCGTTTTGTTCTCAGCCCCTTTCCTCATAATTCCCAGCCCCTTTCCTCTTCCTTACTGCCGAATCTCCTAGAATAGCCAACCGTCTGGTTTTAGTTGAAGGCACTCTGGGCCTGAGTCTGAGAGAGGGCCCTTGCCAGGAATGGGCCGGGCCTGCTAACTGCATTGTCACACCATCCCGCCTCCACGGCTCGACCCCTCGTGCGTCTCGCTGGCTCATAAAGGATGATGAGGCCGGCTCCTGGAATCCTGGCAGACGAAGCAGCTGTGTTGGTCTTCTACATATATGGGGCAGCTGCAGAACCAGCTGTCGCTCCTCCGTTCGAATCATACGGCAGGAGATGCCGTAAATAGACCTGCGTGGGGTAACCCGATACCTGGCAGCCGCCCGGTTTTCGCTGCAGGCCCTTTTCCAGGTTCCAGTAATTTTTCCTCCCTCGATGCAGCATGCGAAGCGGTGAGCGGACGCTAAGGGGAGGGGGGGGGAGCAGAGGGAGAAAAACAAATATTAAATTGCTGGTGTGTTTGGGCAGCTCGACTCTTTGCAGCGCATTTAGGTCTCCACGTTTGTGAGATCCATGCTGGGCTTTACCGAGTACACTTTTGCCCAGGGGTGTCGAACTCATGTTATGAGAGGGGGGGGGGGGATCTGATGTAAAGGAGGCCTTGTTGGGCCATGTGCGTACCTATTTAAGATTAGGTAGCAGAGATATAAACGTTTTCAAGGACACAAACACAAATATATAGTGGAAAAAACTTAAAACTTGCTTAAAACCTTAGCACTCATTGGTCTTAAAGGTGCTTTCTTTGTATGTCTCCCATGGAAGCTCTGGCTGTTTCCTTCCTTCCCCAGGGGACGGGGGGGGAGGAGCCTCAGCCAATAGAAGGAAGACAGGCTTGGCTCAGTACGCGACTTTCTCCCCAAAGGAGGAGCCTGAGCCGATGGAGAAAATATAGAGGTTTTGCTCTGTAGCTCCTGAGTGATTGAGCAAGCCTTGCAAATCAGCAAGCCTTGTCTGGTGGTGCACTTGCTTGTAGTGGTATGTTGAGGAAGTTAGAGAGGGGACTTTTGAGACCGGCTGTGAGAACAGCCGAATGGAGTGCTCGGGGGAGCAGCACTGGCCTTTGCCCATGGCGGGAAGCTTCTGCAGCCACGGCCCGGAGTTTGAAATTGACTGGGCGGCAAGAGTGGAGAATCGGCAGAGCCAACAGCGAGTGGCGGCGGAGCGCCAGTTGGTGCGACGGTGATCTGTGCCTGCGGCGGGAAATTGTTCCTGTTACGGCCCGGAGCTCGAGAGCATCCGGGTGGCAAGAGTGGTGAGCCGGTGAGGGCAGCGAATAACCAGTGAGGTGTGACAACAGGGTGTGGCGGCACAGCGAAACGAGAACTTTGGGCCCTTGGCTGAAGGGGAGCTGGCAAAGAGTCAGCGGAGAGTGTGTGGCGGCGTGCGGTGAGAGTCAGAGGGGTGGGGCCCCCAGTCCCCAGTAGGGGGCAGGGGTTACCCCGGCCCGGAAGCCACTGCCGCACGAAGGGAGACGCATTGTCGGTGCATCCGGGGGCCTGAGGGGGGTCTCTACCCTCCTGGACACTGTGACGCCCAACAAGGTGCGGCTGACGGCCAGCAGAAAGAGAGGAAACCCACTGGCTTGTGAGAGCCGCTGGTTTTTGAGAACTGTGGTCCTTGCATCTTGTACCAGCGCTTTAAAAAAGAGCTGGTGCCTGTACCGCACACCATTACTTTAACAGAACTGCTGCCCTTGCACTTTACACTAGCACTTTAAAGACATTTAAAGATGCTCTAATACTCAGATGTACCAGCACTTTAGGAACAATCTATAACATCTGCAGCAACACTTTAAAACTGTCCTCTAGTCAACAGATTAATTGCTGTGGTATACTCTAGCGTCTTCCAACTGATTGACCCCGCCCATTACTATTGCTCTTTTTGATATTTTAATAATTGACTGTATACGGACCTAAATGGAATATTTTAACTAAATGAATTGATATGTAGATTTTGCTAATTAATTAGATAGACTGTGGGAGGAGAGGGTTTAAGTTAATTGGAATAAATTATTAGTAGCAGGAATTAGTTTTAGCTAGGCCATAGAAGATATTAATTAGTTAACTAATTGATAGAGCATCAGGTTGAGTGGGTGTGGGAGCAGGATACGCTGATCTGCGTACTGTTGGTGATCTGAGAGTTAGTGAAGACGCATCGGCAAGAGATGTCTGGTCAGGGGATTTCAGTGCTCCTGGGGAGGAGAATGTACAGCAGTGGGAGCAGGCGGGGTTGGAATGGAAGGAGACTGAGACACAGGAGAACTCGCTGTCCTTCCAGCCTGCATGCCATCCCAAGGATAGCGGGTATGGGGGCCAAGTGGAAATACTCGCCTCCGTCCCTGGTGTTGTGCAATGCCAGGTCCATAAATAATAATAAGACCTCAGTCCTGCGAGATTTTCTAATCGGGCAGGACATGGACCTGGCTTGCGTGACGGAGACCTGGGTGCGGGACGGGGAGATGGTAGCTCTCTCCCAAGTAGCCCCGCCGGGGTTCTCCGTTCTTCACCAGGCACGGACTAGCGGGCAGGGGGAGGGTAGCCTTTTTCATACGGGAGGATTGCTCCTTCAGGGCGCTTCCGTCCCCCAAGATCATGGGCATAGAGTGTGCTGGCCTGATGTGGGATGTTGGGGAGAGGTTGGCAATCTGGCTGGTGTACCATCTACCACCTTACCGTCCCTGATGGAGGCTGTGGCAGGCTGGGCATTGGAGTACCCTCGACCTATTGTCCTGGGTGACTTCAATGTCCATGCCGAGGACGCAGCTTCCACTTGGACAGCAGACCTAGTGTCTTCCATGGCAGCACTGGGACTCTCCCAATATGTAACAACGTCCACACATCAAACGGGGCACACGTTGGACCTGATCTTCGTGGCGGGAGTTGCAATGGATCAGATTTCTGCCGAGGCAGTGCCATGGTCTGATCACTATGCCCTGAAGGCCCGTGTGGATACTCCACCTGTACCTTGTTTAGGCGGTGAGCAAGTTTTGGCTCGCCCACGAAGCCAGATGGACCCTGTGCGGTTTCAAATGGCTTTGCGGGATCCCTGGCCCTCTGGTGACTCGTTGGATGAGCTTACAGAGATCTGGAATAGCCAACACTCCACAGCCATCGACAAGATCGCTCCCCGACGTCCTCTTCCTCCTCGTTCACGATCCACCCCATGGTATACCCTGGAGCTGCGATCGATGAAACGGCGATTAAGACGACTAGAGAGATAGTGACGGCGTACTTATGACGAAGCTATGAGAACATCTTATAGGTCATTTATGAGGACCTATGAGATGGCAGTCCGATAAATAAATAAAGCAAGCAGAAGGAAGCAAGAGAGAAGGAGAAGGAAGCAGATGGCAGCCATTTGCTCGGGGGCCTAATTTGGCCCCTGGGCTGCATGTTTGACACCCCTGCTTTAGCCTATCTTCTGCCATGAACGGCTTGTGGTCTTCATCAGAAAGTTTGCAGATCTGTTGCTTACAGAGAAGGACGTGGTACACTATTATAGTAAATAGTGGCATCATCGTGGGTTTTTTTTCTGTTTAAACTCTCACTTTTATTCAGTTCACTGATTTAATGAAAATAACGGCAGTATAATGCAGTTAATCTGTTAAGACTATTAAAAGATGAGTTTATGGTGTTTATAAAAACTCTGACCAGGCCCATCTGAATGGCAGCAGCACAAGTGAAAACAGCAATTTAAAAAGCAGTTACTATGGGACTGTGGTGGATTTAATTAAAAGCATAAAAACCCACACGGTCAGGCCCAGCAGTTAGGAAATTAGAAACAGTGACAATGGACTTGAAAACAGGAACGGTTGGGGAGAAGAAATCCCAGCTGCCCTCCAAAATAAGATAGCTTTTGGGATTCCAGAGTCTGGAGGGGCCATAACCAAAAAAGGCTCTGCAGAGCAGGCCCTGCCGACAAAATTCAAAAGAAGAGGCACAGACTCATACAGTGAATATGAGGTATTCTATTCCTCAACTATTGAGCACTTCAATGGACTGTGTTGGGTAATCCAATACCTGTACATTGACAACTGGTGTAATTGGGCAGCCTGGTTTTTTTTTTCTTTTCATTCTTTGGTCAGGGGTGGGGTTGGGCTCCTCCTCCTCCTCAAGGTGCAGGCTGGTCTGATCTCATTAGATCTCAGAAGCTAAAGAGGGTCAGCCCTGGTTAGTACGTGGATGGGAGGCCACCAAGGAAGCCGAGGGTTACTGTGCAGAGGCAGGCAATGGGAAACCACCTCTGAACTTCTTGTGCCTTGAAGACCTCTTGAGGGGGGTCACCATAAATCAGGGTTGTCGAACTCATTTGTTATGAGGCCCAGATCTGACATAAATGAGACCTTGTTGGGCCGGGCCAGGCCATGTGTGTACCTATTTAAGATTAGGTAGCAGAGATATAAACTTTATAAAGGTCTTAAAGGTGCTTTCTCTGTATTTCTCTCATGGGATCCAAGGAACTGAGTAAAGGAAGCTGTGGCGCTTTCCTTCCTCAGGGGATGGGGGGGAGCCTCAGCCAATAGAAGGAAGAGAGGCTTGGCTCAGTAGCTCTGTGCGATTGAGAGAGCCTGGAAAAACAAGCTCTGCCTTCCCCCCTTCTTCCCCAAGGGAGGAGCCTCAGCCAATGGAGAGAACAGAGGTTTTGCTCTGTAGCTCCTGTGCAATTGAGCAAGCCTGGCAAAGCAAGCTGTGATGCAGAAGGAAGCAAGAGAGAGGGAGAAGGAAGCAGATGACAGCCAGTTGCTCGGGGGCCTGATAGGAGCATTCGGCCCCTGGGCTGCATGTTCGACACCCCTGCCACATGTCATCTGCGACTTGCTGATGTTTTCCACCGTAGCCGTGTTTGCCAACAGGCAGGCGGTACAGAAACTTCTTCCAAAGTGAGCCAGCTTATAGTGCAAACCTGGTCTTTTCAAAATCCATCATTTCTAAACTGATGAATCGCATTAATGCCTCTGCTCTTCCCCAAGTAATACGAGGAAACTGGTCTCTTGTGAGGATGCTCTAGGCTGATCCTCCTGCACTTAGGGGGTTGGACTAGATGACCTTGAGGGCCCCTTCCAACTCTGTGATTCTATGAGGAAAGAACCCAAATAGGGAATTTTGTATCGGGTCAGTGGTCCCACATCCAGTTCTGCTAGTAGACATTGATAGACTTATTCTCCATTAATCTGTCTGGTCCCCTTTTAAAAGCTGTTCATTCCAGCGGCCATCCCAACTAACATCCAGTGGCCACTGAGGCACCTTAAAAAGATGAGTGAGCAGCTCTGAGCATGGGTTAGTTCCCCACATTTGGTGGAAAAACTGAAAGGCATATCCTGCAGGTATCCGTGCCTCCAAGGAGTGCTCTTTCTCCATGGTGCAGGAGCTGTAGAGGGGAATGGGCCATCATCAGCAGAACAAAACTGCAGGGTCCAACCCAGAAGTCTCTTTTGACTGCTACGGTGGTTATTGTTGGTCTGTTCCTCCAGCCATTGTAAAGACTGTCTGGGCTAGCGGCTTTTGTGGCATTGTGCCCAAGAAGAAGACTGCAGATTTATACTCTCACCTTTCTCTCTGAATCAGAGTCTCAGAGTGGCTTACAATCTCCTTTATCTTCTTCCCCCACAACAAGACACCCTGTGAGGTGGGTGGGGCTGAGAGAGCTCTCCCAGAAGCTACCCTTTTCAAGGAAAACTCTGCGAGAGCTATGGCTGACCCAAGACCATTCCAGCAGCTGCAAGTGGAGGAGTGAGGAATCAAACCTGGTTCCCCCAGATAAGAGGCCGCACACTTAACCTCTACACTAAACTTCAGAAGTAGTACTCCCTTTTTGCTTGGTCTCAGATGTACCATAAGTCTTTGGCCTGTTCTCTCAAGCATGAGTAGCTGACTCATAAGAACATAAGAAGAGCCGTGTGGGATGAGACCAGGAGTCCATCTGATCCTTGGAGCATCCTGTCTCACCAAGTGACCAACTAGTTCCTCTGGAGGGTCAGCAACAGGGCATAGACCCTTATGTTTCCTCCTGGCTCCTGGATTCGGAGGTTTAGTGCCTATGAATGTGGAGCTCTTGCTCTTTCATCAAGGCTAGTGGCTACTGATAGACTTATACTCCATTGATCTACCTGATCCCCTTTTAAAAGCTGTTCATTCCTGTGGCCGTCACAACATCCTCTGGCAGCAATGTCCACATTTTAATCACTCTCTGTGCAAAGTGGTATTTCCTTTTTTTTTTCCGTCCTGAACCTCCTGCCCATCGGCTTCACTGGATGCCTTCCAACAGGAACTCTAGAAGAAAAGTACGTCATTTCCGAACTGGGCGAGATGGGAGACAAACTGTAACTGGCTCTTGAGGGAGAGTTTGTTGTTGTTGCTGCTAAGGAGCAAGATGGAGGAGCCCAGTTTGGATCAGGAAGAAGGCAGGGTGGCTCAGGGGCAGAGCATCCGCTTTGCATGCAGAAGGGTCCCAGGTTCAATCCTTGTTAAAAAGATCAGGTAGGAGGAGATGTGAAAGACCTTTGCCTGAGAACTGCTGCCTGTGTGAATGAACAATACTGATCTCAATGCACCGGTGGTCTGATTCAGTATAAGGCAGCTTCAGGTATCCGCATGTCCAATGTGGCTTCAGACGTACCCTTCCCCCAGGCTACTGTTTGCAAATAGCTGTTCCGCTTGAATTCAGAACTGTGGCGCATCCAAAGGAGTCTCTCTCATGCCCACATATTTGAGGATCACAAATATTCCAGTGCCTCATCAAGGTGCCTGAAAATCAATAGGAGTTGGCACGAACATTCTGAAAACGAACTCTTTTGCTTGTCGATTTGGGTGGGTAGCCGCAGGGCTTTTTTTTTGTAGCAGGAACTCCTTTGCATATTAGGCCACACACCCCTGATGTAGCCAATCCTCCAAGAGCTTATAGGCAGTGTTCCCTCTAAGCTGAGTTAGCATGAGCTAGCTCACAGATTTTTAGCCTCCAGCTCACACCTTTTTGTCTTAGCTAAAGAAAAATGGCCCCAGAACACAATAATTTATGCAGTAGCTCACAACTTTCATGCCAGTAGCTCACAAAGTAGAATTTTGGCTGACAAAACTCTGCAGCTTAGAGGGAACATTGTTTACAGGTTCTGCTGTAAGCTCCAGAGGATTGGCTACATCCAGGTGTGTGGCCTAATATGCAAAGGAGTTCCTGCTGCAAAAAAAAGCCCTGGGTAGTCGTGTTGGTCTGAAGCAGCAGAACGAAGTTAGAGTCCACTGGCAAGAGCAACAAAGTTTTATTTTGGGTATAAGCTTTCACGTACGTGTGGATTCTGCAGGTATCCATGCCTCCAAAGGGTGCTCTTTCTCTCTTTTACTTGTGCCCATTACTGCTGGAACACACCCTACATAATGGTTTTACTGGTCGATCCTGGGTTTTTTTTAGTAAATTTCCCCCCCCCCCCACATCTGTTTCTTCCCCACCACTCGTGGTTTTATAAATCTCTTATCAGGTTTCACCTTCAGCACTTACATCCTCAAGCATTAAAGCACCAGCTGTTTTAAACTGACCTTCAAAATAGCAGATATTTAGTCTCCCCTCACCTGTTCTCTTTTAAAGTGATTTCCCACCTCTTACATTATCTTTCTGGCTGAGTATCAAAAAAAAAACCCCGCAGCAGCAGAAGGGTTGGGTTGTTTTTAGAGAGCTAGCTTGGTGTAGTGGTTAAGTGCAGAGACTCTTATATGGGAGAACCAGGCTTGATTCCCCACTCATCCACTTGCACCTGCTGGAATGGCCTTGGGTCAGCCATAGCTCTCGCAGAGCTGTCCTTGAAAGGGCAGCTGCTGTGAGAGCTCCCTCAGCCCCACCCACCTCACAGGGTGTCTGTTGTGGGGGGAGAAGATAAAGGAGATTGTAAGCTGTTCTGAGATGAAGAGAGAAGGGTGAGATATAAATCTGCGGTCTTGTTCTTCTTTTCCCTGGGGAGCCTCAAAGCGGCTTACAATCACCTTCCTTTCCTCTCCCCACAACAGGTACCTTGTGAGATAGTTGGGGCTGAGAGAGTTCCGAGAGAATTGGGACTAGCCCAAGGTCACCCAGCAGGCTTCAGATGGAGGAAGAGTCTGGAGTCAAACCCCATTCTCCAGACCAGAGTCCGCCACTCTCAACCACTGCACCAAACTGCCTCTCCCCACAGTAGGCACCTTGTGAGGCAGGCAGGGCTGAGAGAGTTCTGTGGGGAATCAAACCTGGTTCTCCAAACGAGAGTCAGCCACTCTTAACCACTACGCCATAGTGGCTTCTAATCATGCTTTTAAACATGGACACACCCTAGACATTCCCCACCTGCAATAAAGCCACATGGGGCGAAATCCATATCTAGTAACACTTTTAGGAGCCCCGTGACGCAGAGTGATAAAGCTGCAGTACTGCAGTCCTAAGCTGTGCTCACAACCTGAAGCTGAGTTCAGGTAGCCGGCTCGAGGTTGACTTAGCCTTCCATCCTTCCGAGGTCGGTAAAATGAGGACCCAGCTTGCTGGGGGGAAGATGTAGATGACTGGGGAAGGCAATGGCAAACCACCCTGTAAAAAGTCTGCCATGAAAATGTTGTGAAAGCAACGTCACCCCAGAGTCGGAAACGACTGGTGCTTGCACAGGGGACCTTTCCTTTTCCAGTAACACTTTGTTATTATTTTGGAGCTCCCAAACTATTCATTCTCTCTCTCTCTCTCTCTCTCTCTCTCTCTCTCTCTGAGTCAAAAGCCATTTTGGAATATTTCCAATTTCTCCAGCTATGGCCAGTTAGGTTCTGATTCCCTGAAGTGTGGGATGTCTCAGTTCACCGAGTTTTCACATCCTTCCAGGGTTTTGTTTGGGTTTTTGTAGAAAAAGCCCAGCAGGAACTCATTTGCATATTAGGCCATACCACCCCTGACACCAAGCCAGACGGAACCGGGTTCCTGCTAAGAAAACCCCTCCTGCATCCTTAAGTGATTCTGCTGTATAACAGGCAGGCTGTCTTTATGAGGTGCAGAATCCATCTCCGTGTCTGTTGCATACTCTGGGTGTCTTCCATACATTCAACATGCTGGATGCTTTAAGTCTGCCATCTTTCCTGCTTGGAGCTACCCATCTCTGCTGGGGGGGAAGGCATATGCATAGGCATGCAGTAAACGTAGATTTTGCTGCAAGTTCATGGTCAGCGTGCTGTGTATTCTTGGTGCTTCGGGGGGGGGCAACAGTGGGAGGGCTTTTGGAGTTCTGGTTCCTCTGGAGGACCCCCTGATGGCACCTGGGTTCTGGCTGCTGTGTGACACAGAGTATTAGACTGAACTGATCCAACATGGCTTCGAGAGCCAGTTTGGTGTAGTGGTTAAATGTGCGGACTCTTATCTGAGAGAACCGGGTTTGATTCCCCACTCCTTCACTTGCAGCTGCTGGAATGGTCTTGGGTCAGCCATAGCTCTGGCAGAGGTTGTCCTTGAAAGGGCAGCTGCTGTGAGAGCCCTCTCAGCCCACTCACCTCCCAGGGTGTCTGTTGTGGGGGAGGAAGATAAAGGAGATTGTGAGCTGCTCTGAGACTCTTGAGTGGAGGGCGGGATATAAATCCAGTATCATCTTCATCTTCTTCTTATGTCCTTATCTCATTTCCTTAGAGGCCCACTCCAAAATGGAAATGGGGAGCTTGGGCAAACAGTTCCAACCGCCCCCCCCCCCATATCCCTAAAGTTTCATTTTCTTCCCAGCTCTTCTGCCTCTAGTTGGTGGCTGGGGAGGGCGGGGAGAGACAGCATCTGTCAGCGGTCTGGTTTCCCTGTCAGGGCTTCCACCGTTCTGTCCCCTGCTATGAATCAACTGAGCTCCCGGTGTGTATGAGATGGAGCTCGTAGTGGGTGTGAGAATTTGTCCTTCTGAAACCTTCAGGGGATTAATTTTGAACTGCAGCAGGAGAAAGTTTGTTTCGGCACTGTCGCTTGCAAGGAAAGTGATGAAAAGTCTGCGGGCAGAGGCTTTTGATATTAACCAGAAAGGAGGCAGATCAAGGTTTCCGAAGAAACAAGCAGGGACTCCCGAAAACTCCTACCCTGCCACAAATTTTGTTAGTCTTTAAGGCGCTACTGGACTCTTGCTCTATTCTGAAGCCGGTCTCCGCCTTCGTGGCACGTTTCCCTACTCCACTCCCTTGCCATATCAGCTAGACCTAATGGCATGGATCAACTGAAGTGTTTCTGCAAATGGAAGGATTTCTATCTTGCCTTTACGGGCAGGCATTCAACCATTGCTGCGCCAACTGCACTGGCTACCTATTGAGTACTGGACCCGCTTTGAGGTTTTGGTACTGACATTTAAAGCCTTATGCGGTCTGGGATACCTGAGGAACCACCTTTCCCCATATACACCCCAGAGGTTGTTGCGATCAGCTATGCAACACCTCCTGACCACCCCTGGTCCTAAGGACGTCCAACTTGCCTCAACCAGGACCAGGGCCTTTTCAGCCCTGGCCCCTGCCTGGTGGAATCAGCTCCCTGTGGAGATCCGGGCCTTACCTGAATTACTGCCATTCGTAGAGGCTGCAAGACGGAGTTGTTCTGCCAGGGCTATGGTTGAGGCGTCCTATTATTCCTTCATTTGGCCTCCCTTGTGGTGACATCATGCTTTGTTACAGTGCTATCCTATTGTTATTACCATAGTTTAAGGTAGGCCTACAACTGGTTGTTGATGTGCTGTGTCCGTGGGCACAGCATATTGGATCAGGCCAGTGGCCCATTCAGTCTAATACTCTGTGTCACACAGCAGCCAGGACCCAGGTGCCATCAGGGGGTCCTCCAGAGGGACCAGAACTCCAAAAGCCCTCCCACTGTTGTCCCCCCCCCCCCCCGAAGCACCAAGAATACACAGCATGCTGGCCATGAACTTGCAGCAAAATCAATGTTTACTGCATGCCTATGCATATGCCTTTCCCCCCAGCAGAGATGGGTAGCTCCAAGCAGGAAAGATGGCAGACTTAAAGCATCCAGCATGTTGAATGTATGGAAGACACCCAGAGTATGCATCAATGAACAATATTGCTTTTACTGTTAATTTTAAATTGGTGTTTTAACTTTGATAAGTAGGTTTTTGTTGTTATTTTTATATGCTGTGATCCGCCTTGAGCCCGTTTACGGGAAAAGGTGGAATATAATCCTATTAAATGAATAAAATAAATAAATAAAGTATGACATTTTTGTGTCCCCCCCCCCCCGCTCTGGGGCCCCTGTCCCCCATGAGCAGAATTTTGGGGGTTCATTTTGAACTGCAGCAGGAGAGGGAGAAATGAGAAAGTTGTCAGTAAGTCAGTCAGTTTATTTACAGTCACAGACCAAGTAAGTCATATTCCACAGGTGGGAAGGCTTCTCACTGCAAAAAAAGTTCAACTGATCTGAGCCAAAACGTTTCCCACCGTCGCCTAGCAGAAAGTCAGGCTTAGAAGTATTTTTGGTAAACACAGATAACTCGAGGTGCACCGCTGTATGTTGTTTTCATTGCAAAACCTTCCTTGGTTTTTGCTACGTTTGTTCTATTATATTTAGTTTTGATTCCACTGGCTACCTGGGTTACCTGTGTTTTCAGGGTTGTTTTACACATGTGAAGAAGGGAGGTGCGTCCTTTCTTCCTCAAAATAGCTGGTTTTGAGATTACAGCATTCTACCTTGCCCACAGTGTCTGTGTTTTAGTGCTTTGGTCTATACAAGGGGTCCCCAACGTGGTGCCCGCTGACACCTTCCTGGCACCCACCAGTTGTTTTTAGAAAGTAGGTGGGGCCATGGGTGGAATTCTAGCAGGAGCTCCTTTGCATATTAGGCCACACACCCCTGATGTAGCCAGTCCTCCAAGAGCTTGCAAAAAAGAGCCTTGTAAGCTCTTGGAGGATTGGCTACATCAGGGGTGTGTGGCCTAATATGCAAAGAAGCTCCTGCTAGAAGTCCACTCCTGGGTGGGGCAAGGCGGGGCTTTTTCCAGGCAAGATTTCTGGTTGTTCACTGGAGGTTCGATAGTGCGGATTTTTACAAACGTCGCTTTAGCAGCAGCTGCCACCACAGCACAGGGTTGTTCACTGTGGGAATGAAGGTAACCTGGGGCAGCCATTTTGTAGCTGGCTCCACCTCCTGCAGCAGCCATTTTATGGCAGCCATTTTGTGGCTGCACCCACCATGCTGTGTCATAATTCCAACGGTGTCCACAGGCTCAAAAAGGTTGGCGGGGGGGGAGCTGCTCTAGACAGATTTATTTATTTTAGCTGAGTTATATTCCACCCTCCCCACAAGCAGGCTCAGAGCACAATACAACATATAAAATAACATAGTTAAAACATATATATTAAAACAGTTAAAATAAGAATTAAACAGTTTGCCATCAGCCAAGAATACACAGGGACCAGAGCCGCTGAGCAGAGAAACTTCTAAAGGACTGGGCCCATGCAGAGAGGACTGTGGCAGATGCCATGCAGGAAAATGAAGGTGACAAACGGATTGACAAGTAGGTTTTAAAAAAAATCCCACGTTCATGCTTGCATGAAGTAAGAGGCATCGTCCTTATCTGCTGGAAGAATTAATAGCAGCAGGCCTCGGATTCTGCAGGAGCTCACAGGAGCACAGCTCCTGAACTTTTCTGACGATTCCCCCTCTTCCTCCCCACCTACCGTGTCCATTGAATAGTAGGGGCAGCTGTATAACAATCCCTGGATTAGAAGAGCAGGCAGCCACACAGCCAGCCACCAGGGGCTTTGCAGTGCCTCCAGCAGCCCTCACTAACCCCTGGAGAAGCCCACACCACCCCTTTCTCTACTTCTTATGTGATTTTGGGTGGCAGGTGGCTGGCTGGCCTTTTGACTGGGGGGGCGGCCCAGGAGAGCCCCAGGAGAGTGAGGCCTGCTTGGGCTGGCTGGATCTCTAGCCAGCCCAAGCAGGCCTTGCTCACCCAAGGCTCTCCTTTCTTGCATCAGGTTGCTTTTGGCTTGGGTGTGTGGGACATATGCTAATGAGTTATGCTAATGAGCTCTGCCACCTATTTTTCTACAAAACGACCCCTGAATAGCAGTCTTGATGTTGCTCTCAAAGGAAAGAATGAACCAATGGGAGGCTGCCTGCTGGGCACACAGGACGTCCCCGGTTCAATCCTTGGCATCTCCAATCAAAGGTTCCTCGGAAGGCAGAGGATGGGAAAGACCTTTCTTGGCTGGAGCCCTTGGAGAGCTGCCACCAATTAGAGTGGGCGATACTGAGCTAGGTGGGCTGATAGCTGTTCTTGGAATAAGGCAGCTTCCTGTGACGGGTAACCTAACCTTCTGATGCTGTGCCCTTTGCAGGTGTTGGAGGACAACGACTACGGGCGTGCGGTGGACTGGTGGGGCTTAGGAGTCGTCATGTACGAAATGATGTGTGGGCGTCTCCCCTTCTACAACCAGGACCACGAGAAGCTCTTTGAACTCATCCTCATGGAAGAGATTAGGTTTCCGCGCACCTTGTCGCCCGAAGCGAAATCTCTTCTATCGGGCTTGCTAAAGAAGGATCCTAAGCAAAGGTGAGACCCATTTGTGTGTCCGGGCTCGGGAAATTAGTACTTCCCTAATTAGTACTTGAAATTCGGCAGAGCCTTGCCAATCACAGAAGGCCCCCTGGACAAGCACCTCACATGTGCATAAAAGGTGGGAGGGGGGGGGGTCTCACCACCCTGAAAGATAAAAATTGGGTGTAACAGCTAGATTTGAGTCTAGGACAGAGGTGGCCGAACTGTGGCTCAGAAGCCACATGTGGCTCTTTCAACACATATCGTGTGGCTCTTGAAGCCCCTACTGCCCAGATGGCCAGCGTGGAGAAGGCATTTGTCTCTTCAAATCACTTCTCCAAGCCAAGCCAGCTGGTGGCTTGGAGAAAACATTTAAAGTTAAAGTTGCTTTCTTTCTGCTTCTCCCTCCCCATCTATTGGCTTTCCTTCCTTCCTTGGAGCTCTCAAACGTCTGATTTTCATGTCTTGAGGCTTTAAGACATCTGACATTTATTCTATGTGGCTCTTACCTTAAGCAAGTTTGGCCACCCCTGGTCTAGGAGTACCTTACAGACCAACAAGATTTTCAGAATATAAGATTTTGAGACTCAGAGCTCCCCACGTCAGATATCTGAGAAAGGGAGATTCGACTCTCGAAAGCTTATTTCCCCAAAATCTTGCTGGTCTCGAAGGGGCTACTAGACTCGAACCTACCTGTTCTGCTGCAGACCAAAACAGCTTTCCTCCAATATGAGGGGTGAGCAATTCAAAAGTTATTGTTTTTAATTTCATATTAGGAAAATGGGAAGGACGTAATTATCGTTTTCGTTAAATAGCTGGGGTGGTGTTACCGTTACCGAAAGTCGCGTCGGGAAAAGTTTTGGTTTTAATAAATATCGGAACAGTACTCCCAGTTTACTGAAACAAGTTATGATGCCGTTTCTGTAGGAAATTAAAATGGTAATTTTTGAAGCGCCTCTCCATCCCTGAGGCGTCAAGAGCAGGAAGGAAGAAGCAGTGTACCTCAGCCCCCAGCTGCTCTGCAGTGCATCGTCCCTTAAAATGTTCAAGGGCTACTGTTTTCGGTGGTAGAAGGCCTGAAGCCAGAGGCCAGGTCTGCCCTCCCTCCAAGGAGCTGAATACAACCTTCTCCGTTTAACCTTTACAACAACCCTTTGAGGTAGACAAGGCTTGAGTGTGAGTTGTTAGGCCAAGGTCCCCTAGGAAGTTTCAAGGGAACTGCTGGGTTTTGAACTCTGGAACTCCTAAGCCTGAATCAGACATGCAAAGTGCTAGACAGACATGCAAAGTACACAGACACTCCGTACTGTTGGGTGTTTCCTTTGTATTCGCACAGAGCTCTAGGTGGTGGGAAAACGTGGAAGGCTCCTGCCTTTGCCCCAGTGGCTTGTACCAGGACAGCATGCAGCTATTTCCAAAGGCTGGCTGGTTTTTTGACAGCCAGTTTGGTGTAGTGGTTAAGTGTGCGGACTCTTATCTGGGAGAACCAGGTTTGATTCCCTGCTCCTCCACTTGCAGCTGCTGGAATGGCCTTGGGTCAGCCATAGCTCTCGTAGTTGTCCTTGAAAGGGCGGTTTCTGGGAGAGCTCTCTCAGCCCCACCTACCTCACAGGGTGTCTGTTGTGGGGGAGGTGGGGAGGTAAAAGAGATTGTGATTGCTCTGAGATTCAGAGTATAGGGCAGGATATAAATCCGGTATCATCATCATCATCTTCTCCTCCTCACCAGGCTGATTGCTTGGTCATATTCATTAATGTATTCAAGGCACGTAGGCCTTTAGACAGAATAATGTAACAGTGATTGAAATCCTTGAGAAAAAGGAACAGTCAAGGGAGAGGGGAAAGTAAATATTGAATACATAATTTAAAATGTCAGAATTAAAATAGCTACAGAATCGCTGGAAGCAGGGGATGTGGCTTAGTGGTAGAGCATCTGCTTGGCATGAAGAAGGTCCCAGGTTCAATCCCCAGCACCTCCAGTTAAATGATCTGGCAGTAGTGGATGATGTGAAAGACCTCAGCCTGTGACCCTGGGGAGCTGCTGGCAGTCTGAGCAGACAAAACTGACCTCGATTGGCTAAGGGAAGGGTTGTGGCTCGGTGGTAGAGCATCTGCTTGGCATGAAGAAGGTCCCAGGTTCAATCCCCAGCACCTCCAGTTAAATGATCTGGCAGTAGTGGATGATGTGAAAGACCTCAGCCTGTGACCCTGGAGAGCTGCTGGCAGTCTGAGCAGACAAAACTGACCTAGATTGGCTAAGGGAAGGGTTGTGGCTCGGTGGAAGAGCATCTGCTTGGCATGCAGAAGGTCCCAGGTTCAATACCTGGCATCTCCAGTTGATCTGGCAGTAGATGATGCGAAAGACCTCAGCCTGAGACCCTGTAGAGCTGCTGCCAGTCTGAGCAGAAAAACTGACCTAGATTGGCTAAGGGAAAGGTTGTGGCATGCAGAAGGTCCCAGGTTTTCTCTCTGGTACCTCCAGTTAAAAGATCTGGCAGTAGGGGATGTGAAAGACCTCAGCCTGAGACCTTGGAGAGCTGCTAGACAAATACTGACTTTGATGGACCCAGGGTCTGATTCAGTAGAACGCAGCTTCATGCATTGGTGTGCCTGTTTGACTAGGCACCAAATGAATGGCAGTGACACAAATTTTTAGTGCAGCTACGATATCTTTGGCAACTGCCAGAGAGATGTGATTTTTGTTTCCAAACAGAAGATGAAGTAATTGATAGTCCTCCAGACAAGGTGGGAAAAGTTAACCAGAGATGCTCTTCAGCTGCTGTAGAATTTGCACCTGAAGAAGAAAGTGTGCCAAGGTTTAACTTGTTCTTACTGTGGTTTAATTGTTTGCAGTTGATGGTTGCTTCGATAGCTGCCTTGAATTGAAGAAGAGATAAAGCAGGACTCTATTAAACGTATAAGTGGATATGCTGCATTACATCTGTGTTGTCATTTATTACAGTCTCATAGAATCATAAGAGTTGGACGGGACCTCCAGGGTCATCTAGTCCAACCCCCCATGTAAAAAAAATGTCGTACTCACAATGCATAGGCCGTACAAGAAGTGGATGGTGCTAAGCACTAATCACAGTGTCTTTTCTCTCCACAGGTTAGGTGGTGGGCCGGATGACGCCAAGGAGATAATGCAACACAAATTTTTTGCCGGCATCGTATGGCAAGATGTATATGAGAAAAAGGTATCTAACTGTAATCTGTCATGAGTTTTTATCCAATTCTAGAAAACTCGGGGTAACACACATCAGCCTCGTCAGAGAGCCAGTTTGGTGTAGTGGTTAAGTCCAGAGACTCTTATCTGGGAGAACCAGGTTTGATTCCCCACTCCTCCACTTGCACCTGCTGGAATGGCCTCGGGTCAGTCATAACTCTCTCAGAGCTGTTCTGCTGAAGAACAGTTTCTGGTCAGAGCTCTCTCAGTCCCACCTACCTCACAGGGTGTCTGTTGTGGAGGAGGAAGGTAAAAGGAGACTGTGAGCCGCTCTGAGATTCAGAGGGAAGGGTATGGTATAAATCCAATATCATCTTCTTTTCTAATTCCTCACAACAACTCTGTGAGGTAGGTTATGGCTGAGAGACTGTCCCATACTCACCCAGCAAGCTTCGTGGACGAGTATGGGATTTGAACCCATCTCCCTCTCCACCGTCCAGGGCGATTCTTTTGGAGAAAGCCTGACGGGCAAATGGAAATAAAATTGTATGCTGTCACTACACTCAGCTAATAGTGGTGCTGTTCTCCAGGGCCTGGAGCTTTCCTCAAATTCTTCGACCTCAATTTAAGCTGTTGGTCATTACCTTGAAAGCCATTTGTGGCCTAGGACACACATATATATCTGTGGGACCACCTCTTCTGATATGTTCCTAAGTGGCAGTTACACTCTGTGAATCAGGCCCTGTTGACAGAGCCAGCCTGCAGGGCATGTGAAGTCCATAAGAACGTAAGAGAAGTCGTGCTGGATCAGGCCAGTGGTCCACCCAGTCCAACATTCTGTGTCACACAGGGCCCAAAAACCAAGTGCTGTCAGGATGTTCATCAGTGGGGCCAGAAGCCCTCCCACTGTGGCCTCTCACAAGCACCAAGAAGACAGAGCATCACTGCCCTAAGACAGAGTGTTCCTTGTAACTAACAGCCACTCGTGGACCTCCATCTGTTTATCCAATCCCCTCTTGACGTCTGTGCTTGTAGCCACCACCACTTCCGGTGACAGTGAATTCCACGCGTTAATTGCTCTTTGAGTGAAGAAGCACTTCCTTTTTATCTGTTTTAAACCGACTGCTCTTTAATTTCATTGAGCGCTCACAAGTTCTTGTATTGTGAGAAAGACCATCACTGCCCATTCCAGAGCATATTCTATAGCAGCTCTTATGTCATGAAACGGCCTCCTCAAATCTGTTAGGAAAGCCCCCTTCCCATTTTTTGTTTTTCCAGAGGCTTTGCAAGGCTCAGTTGTTTAAAGGGGCTATTACGTAAGTGAATCGACATTTTTAACCCATTGGCATACATGGACTGAGTTGGAGAGTCAGTTTGGTGTAGTGGTTAAGTGTGCAGACTCTTATCTGGGAGAACCAGGTTTGATTCCCCACTCCTCCACAGTAATAGCTTTCGTAGGAGTTGTCCTTGCACGGACAGCTGCTGCGAGAGCCTTCTCAGCCCCACCCATCTCACAGGGTGTCTGTTGTGTGGTGGTGGGGAGAAGATATAGGAGATTGTGAGCTGTTCTGAGATTCAGAGTGGAGGGCGGGATATAAATCCAATATCATCTTCTTCTGCTTGAGCTTTGTTAAGTATTGCATGTTTGTGTGCATGTTATGTGCTGTCAAGCCGCTTCCAACTTACGGCGACCTTATGAAACTAGGTCCTCCAAAACATCCTGTCCTTAACAACCTTGCTCAGGCCTTGCAAACTGAGAGCCGTGGCTTCTGTTACTGAATCACCAAATCATAGAGTTGGACGGGACCATACAGACCATCTAGTCCAACCTCCTGCGCCGTGCAGGATCAGCCTTAAGCATCTCCGACAAATACTCATCCAGCCGCGTTTTGAAGACTGCCAATGAAGGGGAGCTCACCACCTTCCTAGGCAGCTGGTTCCACCTCTGAACTACTCTGACTGTAACAAAATTTTCCCTAATATCCAGCCGGTACCTTTTTGCTTGTAATTTGAGCCCATTGCTTTGGGTCCTGTCCTCGGCTGCCAAGTGGAACAGCTCCTTGCCTTTCAGATATTTAAAGAGCAATCATGTCCCCTCTCAATCTCCTCTTCTCCAGACTGAACATTCCCAAGGCCGTCAGCCTTTTCCTCATAGGGTTCTTCCTCCAGGCCCTTGATCATCCTTATTGCTCCCCCCCCTCAATCTCCTCTTCTCCAGACTGAACATTCCCAAGGCCCTCAGCCTTTTCCTCATAGGGTTCTTCCTCCAGGCCCTTGATCATCCTTATTGCTCCCCCCTCAATCTCCTCTTCTCCAGACTGAACATTCCCAAGGCCCTCAGCCTTTCCTCATAGGGTTCTTCCTCCAGGCCCTTGATCATCCTTATTGCTCCCCCCTCAATCTCCTCTTCTCCAGACTGAACATTCCCAAGGCCCTCAGCCTTTCCTCATAGGGTTCTTCCTCCAGGCCCTTGATCATCCTTATTGCTCCCCCCTCAATCTCCTTTTCTCCAGACTGAACATTCCCAAGGCCCTCAGCCTTTTCCTCATAGGGTTCTTCCTCCAGGCCCTTGATCATCCTTATTGCTTCCCCCTCAATCTCCTCTTCTCCAGACTGAATATTCACAAGGCCCTCAGCCTTTCCTCATAGGGTTCTTCCTCCAGGCCCTTGATAATCCTTATTGCTCCCCCCTCAATCTCCTTTTCTCCAGACTGAACATTCCCAAGGCCCTCAGCCTTTCCTCATAGGGTTCTTCCTCCAGGCCCTTGATCATCCTTATTGCTCCCCCCTCAATCTCCTCTTCTCCAGACTGAACATTCCCAAGGCCCTCAGCCTTTCCTCATAGGGTTCTTCCTCCAGGCCCTTGATCATCCTTATTGCTCCCCCCTCAATCTCCTTTTCTCCAGACTGAACATTCCCAAGGCCCCCTCAGCCTTTTCCTCATAGGGTTCTTCCTCCAGGCCCTTGATCATCCTCATGGCTCTTCTCTGCACCCTCTCAATTTTCTCCACATCTTTTTTGAAGTGAGGCCTCCAGAACTGCACACAGTATTCCAGGTGTGGCCTGAACAAGGCAGTATACAGTGGAGCTGTGACCTCCTGTGATATAACAGCCCTTTTGATACAACCCAGGATTGAATTTGCCTTTTTTGCCACAGCATTATGCTGGCTGCTCATATTTAGTTTACAGTCCACTAGGACCCCAAGATCTCTTTCGCACACACTACTTCCCAATCAATCAATTCATCTCATGTTGGGCCTTCCTCTTTTCTTGCTGCCATCAACTTTTCCTAGCATGATTGGTTTGTCTGGTGACTTTTGTCTTCTCATATTGTGAGTACAATAACCTCAGTTGAGTCATTTTTGATCTAGAACCCACTGATTTGTCTGGGTTAGCAAGCTGTATTATTGGATAGTTCTGTTGTTCCCAATTAACATTGTAACCCGCCTGGAGTCCATTCTTGGGAGAAAGGCAGACTAAGAATGCCATAAATCAGGGCTTATTTTGTAACAGGAACTCCTTTGCATATTAGGCCACACACCCCTTATGTAGCCAATCCTCCAAGAGCTTACAGGGCTCTTCATACAGGCCTAGTGTAAGCTCCAGAAAGATTGGTTGCATCAGGGGTGTGTGGCCTAATATGCAAAGGCAGGACTTTTTTGGTAGCAGGAACTCCTTTGCATATTAGGCCACACGCCCCTGATGCAGCCAATCCTCCAAGAGCTTACAGGGTTGTTAGTACAGGGCCTACTGTAAACTCCAGGAGGATTGGCTACACCAGGGGTGTGTGGCCTAATATGCAAAGGAGTTCCTGCTACCAAAAAAAGCCGTGCCACAACCTGGGCCCTTTTGTGTGCGACCATCTGCTTTGCCACCCAACCTCCTCTTCTTTTGGAAGCATGCAGGGGCCACTAGGGCAGTTGGGAACCTTTATGTGACTGCTCAAGGACTTAATTTGTCTTGCAAACTTCCTGGTACTGCTTCCTCTACCAAAGCCTTCTTTGAAGATAGAATAGCATTGGGTAGCGATGTTGATCTGAAACAGAGGTGGCCAAAATTGCTTAATGTTAAATGCCACACAGGATAAACATCAGATGCTGGGGAGCCAAAAGGAAGGAAGGAAGGAAGGAAGGAAGGAAGGAAGGAAGGAAGGAAGGAAGGAAGGAAGGAAGGAAGGAAAGCAACTTTTTAACCAAGCTGCTAGCTGGCTTGGCTTGGTGAAGTGATTTAAAGAGACAAATGCCTTCTCCAAGCTGGCCGACACACACTTCAAGAGCCACACATTATGTGTGAAAGAGCTGCAGTTTGGCCACCCCTGATCTGAAACAACCGAAGAGTGTTTGAGTTCAGTGGCACCTTTAAGACCAACGAAGTTTAATTTCGGGTATCAGCTTTTGTGTGCTTGCACCTTGCACTTAAAGGTGCTACTGGACTCAAAACTTCGTTCTACCGAAGCTTGGTCACTTGGACCCATCTCCTTCCAGCATTTCCTGCCTTGTGTGTCTCTGTCCTTGGTGGTGGTTTATGTCATGGATGTTTTATTTTTAAAAAATGACTAGCTGAACAATTTGCGTACGCACAAGCATGATTGCTTGAAAGTGTGTGTGTGTGTGTTCCATCACAGATGTTCCTTGTTGTCCAGACTCCCCTTTCTTCTCTCTTCCCTCTTGGTTCTCCCAGTTCCTGTTTTATCACTGTGTGGCTCTCTGATGCCCTCTAGTGTTCTCATTGGTTTATAACGTGTATGCTCTCCATAAGTCAAAAGGGACACTTCTAACTCTGGCAGATGTTTGAGGCTGTATTTTTGTTTCTTTCTTCAGTGACTTCTTTGAATTGGGGGGGGGGGGGCGGCAGCATAATTCTTCCCAAGCAGATGGCCATTTATCAATTAAAAATACCTTCTGAGTATCATGTAAAAACTGACAGTTTCATCTGCATCAATCAGTCAGTCTTTCTGCGGGCCAGTTTGGCCAGGGATCCTGGAGGTTTTTGCCATCTTCTGGGCAAGGAGCAGGGCTCACTGGGGATGTGTGTGTGTCAAGCAGAGAAAGGTTTTCCACCTCACCTTCTACTTGATCCTATTAACTGGAGATGCCAGGGATGGAACGTGGGTCTTCTATACGCCAAACAGACACTCTGTCATGGCCCCTTACTAGCTGCCTTATACTGAATCAGGCCATTGGTCCATCAAGGTCAGACTCATAGTGGCTTCCAAGGGGCTCAGGTTGAGACCTTTCTCATCACTTGCTGCCAGCTCCATTGAATGGGAGTCAACAGGGATCGAACCCAGGACCTTCTGCATGCTAAGCAGAGGCTCTACCACTGAGCCTCAGTCTCTTGCACTGCTACTGCCGTTCCGCTGTCGGGCCAACCCAAGGTGTCTCTGCTCCAACAAAGGTTTTTAGCTTTCGCACCCTCCAGCCTGCCGCTGCCCTGTTGTGACAGACACAGATTCAACTTTGCTGGCTGTAAAGACTGGTTTGGGAACTTGTCCAGTGCTTTATGAGTACAGAAAGTACTCTTCCGTCGCCGCTGTTGTGTGCAGTTGATACAAAACAGAAATGCAGTGGCAGATTAGGAAAGGAGTTTTTTAAAGAGGCTTTTCTTAAATTTTTGCTTTCTTCTTCTGCAAGAATCCCCCTTTCCCTCCTTTTCATGAGAAGCTTGTCCAGGCAGGGTCCGTCCACAGAAGGAAGCAATGCTGCACATGTCCTCAAATCACATAACATTTGTGACCAGGGCTTTTTTGGGTAACAGGAACTCCTTTGCATATTAGGCCACACCTCCCTGATGTAGCCGATCCTCCCAGAACTTACAGTAGGCCCTGTAAGAAGAGCCTTGTGAGCTCTTGGAGGATTGGCTACATCAGGGGGTGCGGCCTAATATGCTAAAGAGCTCCTACAAAGAAAGCCCTGAAGGTGACCCTGGGAATTAACAGCCTCCAATGTGTTCTGTCATTAACAGCCTGGCTCAGGGTTTTGCAGACAGAGGGCCTTTGTGGCTTCCTTGATCCGAGTCCATCCATCTCTTATGAGGTCTTCCTCATTTTCCTGCTGCCTTCAGTTTTTCCTAGCATGATTGATCTTTTCCAGGGAGTCCTGCCTTCTCATAATGTGACCAAAACTACGATAGCTTCAGAGCAGTTGTTTTGGCTTCGAGTGAGAATCCCGAGGCTAGAACCCACTGGTTGATCTTTTGGGTGGTTCATGGTACTGGAAGAACCCACCTCCAACATTACCTTTCAAATGAATCCATTTTCTTCTTGTAAGCTTCGTTCCTTGTCTGACTTTCGCATCGATCCACAGCAATGGGGAATGCCACAGCATGAGCGATCTTTGTCTTGGTTGCCAGCAACACATCCTTACGCTTAAGAATCTTTTCTAGTTCCTTCATAGCTGCCTTTCCAAGCTTGGCATCAAGCGTGGCCTAATAGGCAAATGAGTTCCTGCTGGGCTTGTTCTACAAAACAAGCCCTGTGTGAAACAATGGTGCTATGGGTGTGTGGTCTAATAGGCAAATGAGTTCCTGCTGGGGTTTTTCTACAAAACAAGCCCTGTGTGAAACAGTGGTAACATCAGGGGTGTGTCCAAATAGGCAAATGAGTTCCTGCTGGGCTTTTTCTACAAAACAAGCCCTGTGTGAAACAATGGTGCTATCAAGGGGTGTGGCCTAATAGGCAAATGAGTTCCTGCTGAAGAAAAAGCTTTTTGTGAAACAGTGGTAACATCAGGGGTGTGTGTCCTAATAGGCAAATGAGTTCCTGCTGGGCTTTTTCTACAAAACAAGCCCTGTGTGAAACAGTGGTAACACCACGGGTGTGGCCTAATGGGCAAATGAGTTCCTGCTGGACATTTTCTACAAAAAAGCCCTGTGTGAAACAATTGTGCTATCAGGGGGTGTGGCCTAATAGGCAAATGAGTTCCTGGTGAGCTCTTTCTACAAAACAAGCCCTGGGTATAATCCCCCTTTAAAGACATCTGTAAGGACAGAAGATGGAGTGAGCTTTGCCTTCTGGCCAGCACCACCCTTCCTGGGAATTGATCCCCTTCCATTCCCATTTTGCCTCATCCGTGATTTTCCCCAGTGAGCTATCGGGGCATAATAAAGTTCAGCCTGTCAAGCAATTACTTAGAAAGCCAACAGGAAGCAGCCAAAAAGCCAAGGTGACTATAAAGAAATAGGAAAGCAGTAGAGGGTGAGTGAGCAGGTGAGAGAGAGCGAAACAAAATCCCCACTGTAGGTTTGGAAGGGGAGGGTTGTTAATTAGGAAATGGAAGGCCGGATGCAGCTCCGAGAGGATTCACATATTCCAGCCTTCGAACTGGACAGCCAAGGACCTGATCCATCACTTGATTAAAAGGATCTGCTTTACCTAATGTGGTCGGTCGATTTGCAGGTTCTGGCACACGTCCTCTTTAAGAAACGGTACATTGATTTGGCAGGGCGCATAGGAAAAGAAGTGCGTGTGCATATCGGTATGTATCGATCTGTATGTCTATAGACGTTTCTAAAATGGCAAGGGGAAAGGGTTATGCTGCAATGCCTTTACAAAGGATTTCTTTTTCCCGGAACTCAGTTTTCCAACTTGTGATGGCCGCAGAAATAAAACAGCTTTAAAAGGGGATAAGGTAGATCCGTGGAGGAGAGGTCTGTCAGCGGCTACTAGCCATGGTGAGTGAGAGGAACCTCCACATTCAGAGGCACCAAACCTCTTATTCCCAGAGGCAGGAAGAAGCAGCAGGAAAAGACCTCGGCCTCTATGCTCTGCGATTGGGCCTCCAGGCTGGCCACTGTGTGAGACAGGATGCTGGACCAGAGGGACCACTGGTCGGATCTTGCAGGGCTCGTCTGATGTTCTAATGAAGGCCTTGGCCTGTTGTTGGCCCTCCAGAGGAACTGGTTGGCCACTGTGTCAGGGAGGGTGCTGGACTAGATGGACCACTGCCTCTGAATGTGGAGGTTCCCCTTAGTCACTATGGCTGGTAGCCGCTGATAGACCTGTCCTCCATGAATCCATCTAATCCCCCTTTTAAAGCTGTCTGTTCCTATGGCCATCACTGCATCCTTTGGCCGCAAATCCCACATCATCATTCTCTGTGCAAAGTGGTATTTCCTGTTGTCGGTCCTGAACCTACTGCCCGTCAGCTTCATTAGATGCCAGTAAAGAACCCCATGGCATTATGGCAAAGATAAAAGGATGGGGGGGATGTCGTCATCACTCTGAGCTTGTAGAATATGTCCATAGAGTTTCAAACTCCCTCTCTGTAATTTAGGATTGGGTTGGGTTTTGATTCCATCGTTTGGATTTAAAGCTGTGCTCTTGGGCTTGCTCTTGAGTACCCTGCAAACTCAGTTGTTTGGCTTTTGTCTTTGTTTCCTAGCTGGTACCTCCATTTAAGCCACAGGTGACGTCTGAAACGGACACGCGCTACTTCGATGAAGAATTCACAGCACAGATGATCACAATCACCCCCCCAGACCAAGGTAAAGGGACAGCAGCTTTCCTCCTTTGTAACTCACCAGCCTTGTGCTAACAAAGTCGTGGCACACCGCGATGCGGCCTGCTGACTTCAGGAAGCCAAATCTAAATACTGTGTAAATGTAACAGCTAACAACCAAGATCCCTAAATGCACTTCCAACACGTAAGCCTAAAAATGAGACTCGCACTTTGTGGGGGGAAAAAAACACCCAGTCATTGCTCTTTATTTATTTACTTACTTCAGATTTTTTTTTCAAAGGGTAAAGTTTTTATTGAATATAAAACAGAATACAAATTAGAACCTTAAATATAACACAATAAAAGAGCACTGCTTGCATATAGTAAATAATCTGAAACAGAGCAAAATTAATTTAAATAGTAGCAATCAGAAATATAACATTTTTAATAGAAATGATTATTTGGAATAACCTCATTTTCAATCAGGTAATTAATATTTTTTTAATTTTTATAATTTTTATTGGTTTTAACTACAAAAGAAAAAGCATAAGCATAGATACAAAAAAAAGAGGGGGGGCATATACAGGATGGGAAGGGCGGGGTGAAAAAAGGAAAAATATAAATATATCAATTTTAAATCTACCTCCAAATAAACTATCCAATTCGTTCTACCTGCAAGTATAAAATTCTCCATATATTTTACCATCTTTATCTTTTATTAAAAAAACCATTTTTACTAAGCTATTATTTGCAATACAAGTCTAAACAGTTCTTCTTCAACACATATAAATATGAACACGTCAGAGCAGTCTCAGCACAAAATTAACTACTTTGGCTTAACCTTGTTAAAAACACAAACTAATTTGTTAGTTTATCACCATTCTCATTAACAGACACGAAAAATTCATATCTTTATCCTTAAAAAAAAACTAAAAAGAAATACAACCTGGTATTATGTCTATCTCAATATAAACAGTTTCTCATTATTAAAAAAACAAATCTAGCAGTTTACATAACATCTGTGTTGTCTGCCTTTTTAACAATTAATCCACCTCTTGTATTCCTATTAGACTAGGAAAAACAACTTTTTATGACCCAAAAATAAAAATCTGGTACCTGTTCTTATTGTGAGTTACCTACCCAAGTATCCACCAAGGTAAAAACATTTCAGGAAACCCTTCTTACTAAAAAGAAATCTATCGCCTGAGTTATAGATTAGCTTGTAGAATTACCCATATCTATAACAAACATAGAAACTAATATCATTATCTATTAAAAACAAGTTCAGCAATTTGTCAGGAAATTACGTTATCTGCCTTCTTAAAAATTAATCTAAAATAACTTTTTATATAAAATTCTTTTCAAAAACTTTAGCCCTTTAACTTTTAAATCCATATCATTTTAAACAAGATAGCTTATTGTAGCCCAAAAACAAAACAAAACAAAAAGGAAGTCTCACTTAGCCTTCTAATTTCACATATCAGAATTTCTTACAAAGTCCATGTTCAGCTATCCACTGAGAAAAATCTCGTTCAGGAGGCTCTTCTTTCTGAAATATTTCCACATCATGATTTTCTGGTTAAAATGCATCTTCTTACTTCTTAATGTAGTCATCCTTCTCGAAGGAGATGAGAAAAATTCCACAGCCTTTGTTCCTCTCAACCTAGCTTGAGTCGGTCTCCATTTCCGGCTTTCTTTTTTAAGTACGCCACAAGATTCCATTTTAATTTTCTTTTGTTGATTTCCCTACAGCTCAGTCTCCCATTTCAATTCCACCGACATCACCAGGTTCTCTTTAGCACTCTGCTTGTGTAGATTTGAGGTTTCGCTAGCTTTCAACAAAAAAGCTGCCATTTGCTTCTTAACCAAGTTAGCCAATAAACCAAGATCTTGCCTCAGAGATTTTAAACTGCTTAAAATGTCTTTTTAATAAGAAATTTCGCTTCGCAAAGCCATTTTTCTCTGTTGGCAAACTCAGTTCATTAATCCTGATTAAAAAGTAGCTCAGAATCCCAGATAGCCCATCCTTCTTAGTCTCCTCCAACTGAAATTTTAGATGTTAACATGTGAATTTCAGATCAGACAACAAGGAAAAATCCCTCTAACAGGTATCTCATTTTGTTCAGACCGTATTGCAGCCAAATAATAGTCTCTTTAACAAATATCCCGTTATGATCTGGGTCAATTTAAATGTCCATATTCCGATTAATTCAAATTGCTTCCAGTACTTAAAGATGTTCTTGACTTTTCACGGCCTCATTCACAGGGAAATTAGAGATATTGATCTCTTTCCCTTCCTTTGAACTACTAAATCATTAAAATGTAAAAAGGACCCATTAGCCCTTGGCAATTGAAAGCCAACTTACTTGCATTGCAGATTTGTCATGCTTGAGATAGAGGGGTGATAGATCAAAAACTTGTTAAAGAAAAGAAAGGCAAGCATCGAGCATTCACCTCTTGCTGCTGTATTACCGATCGCGACGGGAAGAGCTTCAGAGCACACAGAAGGAACAGGAGCAACTGCCATTGCACCCCCGTTCCCCTGTGAAAGCCCCATGCCTAAGAGAACCCCCCCCCCCAGGATCTCTTTGGGGGTGTCACATCCGTTGCACCCCTCCCCCTGCCCGATCAGAGGGAGCCGCAAGCAGGAGAGCTTGCGAATCCACTTGCTAGCAAGGCGACGTAGCCCAGAAGTCCGTCTCAATCAGGTAATTAATAATGGGAAACTAAATTGCAATCAATTTAGCTTCTTCTGTCCCGCCCTCTCTGCAAGCGGACTCAGGGCAGCTAACAATCATTACAACAACAATTTTAAATCACAGAATTAAAATAAAACTTAGCAATTAAAAATTACATTTATGGTGCTACTTCAGAGTTTTAATATAGGCAGAATTCTAGTTTTCTTCAATCGCCAGTCCAGTTAATGGTGTTATAATTTCTTCTTTTTCTGGCTGCGGTCCGTATGATGGTCCCCATATAATGATCCTTAGCAGTATTAAAGTGGCAGTCCTCTCCCGTTTAGATATTATAGGCCAGTTGGAATAATTCAGTTTTGCAGGTCCTGCGGAATTGGGAAAGATCCCTCAGGGACCGTATGGCCTCTGGAAGGGCGTTTCACGTCATTGGCACTGCCACCGAGAAGGCCATGGCCTTTGTAGAGCACAATCTGGCCTCCCTTGGTCCAGGGATAAATAAATAGTGCTCTCTGGGGAACGTATGGAGAAAGGCGGCCCCATAGATAGACAGGTCCTCGACCATATAGAGCTTTAAAGGTCAATACCAGCACCTTGAAACAGACTCGGAACGCAATAAGTAGCCAGTGCAACTCTTTCAGCACCGGTTGAATGTGCTCCCATCGGGGGAAGTCCATGAACAACCATGCTGCAGCGTTCTGCACTAACTGTAGTTTCTGAGTCAGAGTCAAGAGCAGCCCCATGTAGAGGGCACTACAGTAGTCTCTTCTCAAGGTGACCCTAGCAGCCAAATGTTTGAGCTGTAGAACAAGGGGACGCGTGTGCTGTGTGCAGTTAAGTCACTTCCAACATATGGCAAGCCTGTGAATTAATGACCTCTGAGTCGTCTCATCGTTCACAGCCTTGCACAGGGCTTACAAACCAAGGACCCTGGCTTCCTTGATTGAGTCCCTCCATCTCCTGTTGGATCTTCCTCTTTTTCTGTTGCATAAGAACACAAGAACATAAGAGAAGCCATGTTGGATCAGGCCAATGACCTATCCAGTCCAACACTCTCTGTCACACAGTGGCCAAAAAGACCAGGTGCCATCAGGAGGTCCACCAGTGGGGCCAAGACACCAGAAGCCCTCCCACTGTTGCCCCTCCCAAGCACCAAGAATACAGAGCATCACTTGCCCCAAGAGAGTTCTAACAATACACTGTGGCTAATAACCACTGATGGACCTCTGCCTTCCACTTTTCCTAGCATTTGCCTTTTCCAGAGATACCTGTCTCGCTAAAATGGCACCATCAAAAAGAATGCTTTCCAAAGAACAGGCTGAGCCAACCTAAGGCAGCAGGCGAGCTGTTTGTTTGTTTTAACTACGCATTGCCGTCAAAATCCGTACTTCCGTTCAGTACAGACAGTTCTGACCTTGTTGAGGCCAGAAAAAAAAGGCTGTAAGTCCTACGTGCATTTTAGGGGCTGGATTCAGAAATCCTTCAGCAGAAAGTACTGATGGTCGTGGATATTTCTTGCGTAACTTTTCCCCAGCAGCCCTTTCCAGTCCCCGGAAAGTTGGTTCTTAGGATCATGGGGGACCCTTGTAGGTTAATAATCATGTGGATTGGGAGGTTGCTGCCTGGATAGGGGAAGGGGAGGTCATCGCTGCTCCTTCTGCAGTGTTGCATAGATGGAAGGTGGAGGAAGAGGGTTTTTCACCTGCTAGGTCCTGGGTCCCCAACGTGGTGCCTCTGGGCCCCCACCAACACCTTTTCCAGTGCCCCCCAAATGTTTTTAAAGAGAGGGCAGTGCTAAAGGGGGCTTCCAGTTGGCCACTGCACGGGGCTGCACGGATTTTTAAAAAGAATTGCTTTGGCAACAGTTGACACCAGGGGTCGTTTTGTAGAAAAATAGGTGGTGGGGTTCATTAACATAACTCATTACCATATGCTGCCCCCCCCCAGCCAAAAGCAACCGTATGCAAGAAAGGAGAACCTTGGGCGAGCGAGGCCTGCTTGGGCTGGCTAGAGATCCAGCCAACCCAAGCAGGCCTTGCTCATCTGGGGCTCTCCTTGGTCGTCTCACAGTCAAAAGGCCAGCAAGCCACCCGCTGCCCAAAATCACATAAGAAGTGGAGAAAGGGTGGTGCAGGCTTCTCCAGGAGTTAATGAGGGCTGCTGGGGGTGTGGCAAAGCCCCTGGTGGCTGGCTGGCTGCCCGCTCTCCTAATCCAGGGATTGTTGTGCAGCTGCACCTACGATTCAATGGACAAGGTGGGGAGGAGGAGGGAGGCCATCAGAAAGGTTCAGGAGCTGTGCTCCTGTGAGCTCCTGCTGAATTCAAGGCCTGGCTGACACTATTCACCGTGTGGCGGAAGGCAAGCTACAGTAGCCATTTTGTGGCTGGCTCCACATTCTGCAGCAGCCGCATTTTATAATCCAAAGGCACCCGTGTGCTACATTATTGTAATGAACGCTAATCCAAAAATATCTGTGTCAAACCTTGTTTTGTTTCTCCATAAATACCTACACAATCTCTCATCTAATCAGAAAATTCACGTCATTAATTGTTCAGAACATTGAGCGTTTGAGTGTTACTTTAAAATATATGCCTTTGAGGCAACCACCTGTATTAGATTTAGAAGATTTGTTTTAAAAGTTGAGTAAGAGCCCCATTGCAGAGAGTGTTAAAGCTGCAGTACTGCAGTCCTAAGCTCTGCTCACGACCTGAGTTCGATCCCCTGCGGAAGCTGGGTTTTTAGGTAGCCGGCTCGAGGTTGACTCAGCCTTCCATCCTTCCGAGGTTGGTAAAATGAGTACCCAGCTTGCTGGGGGGAAAGTGTAGATGACTGGGGAAGGTAATGGCAAATCACCCCATAAAAAGTCTGCCGTGAAAACGTTGTGAAAGCAACGTCACCCCAGAGTCAGAAACGACTGGTGCTTGCACAGGGGACCTTTCCTTTCCTTTAAAAGTTGACATGTTTGCTAGAGATGCTGAATGCCTTTTTGTGAATGATCGAATGTGAAAGTGATTGATACAGCGTTCCTCAATGCAGAACTACTGGAGAGAGAAAAATATTGTCTTCCATGGTGGTGAGCAGGTCTTTTTTTTTTTTTTTAGCAGAAACGCGCAGGAACGCAGTTCTGGCTGGCTTGGTGTCAGTGGGTGTGGCCTAATATGCAAATGAGTTCCCACTGGGCTTTTTCTACAAAAAAAGTCTTGTGCACCACAATGGTGATGTCAGGGGGCATGGTCTAAAATGCAAATGAGTTCCTGCTGGGCTTTTTCTACCAAAAAAAAGTCCTGGTGGTGAGTCTTTGCTGCCCTTGATATTTATCACATTGTTTTTATATGGTTTATATATTGTGTATGAATTTTATTGTAGAGAGTTTTGATGAATTTTTTGGCATCAGGTTAGTTCAGATCGCATTTTCCAAGATCCTATCAGTGGAGCAACGCAGCTCTTATGGAGTCAGCACAGCGGAGAGACTATGCGTTTTATGAATATGCAAGTTAACCCTTGCAAAAGAACTCTAGTTTGAAGTAGACTTTATATAGTCAATTTGATCCATTGGGCTTATATATATATGATTATTTGAGTATATTATGGAGTATATTTGAGTCTATTATTATTTACTATATTTTTGGAACTGCATCATTATGAATTCAGTGGATCACGGTGTAAATTTAGACGGAGATTGTGTAGGGATAGAAACAAAATAAGGTTTGACACAAATATTTTTGGATTGGTGTTTATTACAATAATATTATCTATTTGTATCACACAGTGTCTTTTGGTTTCTTGTGTGCGGACTCTTATCTGGGAGAACCAGGTTTGATTCCCCACTCTTCCACTTGCAGCTGCTGGAATGGCCTTGGGTCAGCCATAGCTCTCGCAGGAGTTGTCCTTGAAAGGGCAGCTGCTGTGAGAGCCCTCTCAGCCCCACCCACCTCACAGGGTGTCTGTTGTGCGGGGAGAAGATAAAAGAGATTGTGAGCAGCTCTGAGTCTCTGATTCAGGGAGAAGGGTGGAGTATAAATCTGCAATCATCGTCTCCTTCTCATGGCTGACCTTTTGCCATAGTTCTGGGTATATTTCTAGCAATCAATTTTGTGGCAGCTGTTTTCTGGCACGCTGTGTCAGAATTCTGAAGGTGCCCGTAGACTCAGCAAAGTTGGGGACCCTCTTGTCAGGTAGAGGGGGCAATAGGTAAGATGAGCAAAGAAATTGCTGAGCAGTCAGGTTAAAACGGATAGAAGGAAGTATTTCTTCACCCAAAGGGTGATTAACACGTGGAATTCACTGCCACAGGAGGTGGTGGCGGCTACAAGCATAGCCAGCTTCAAGAGGGGGTTAGATAAAAATATGGAGCAGAGGTCCATCAGTGGCTATTAGCCACTGTGTATGTGTGTGTGTGTAATATATTTTGGCCACTGTGTGACACAGAGTGTTGGACTGGATGGGCCACTGGCCTGATCCAATATGGCTTCTCTTATGTTCTTAAGTGTGACACAGTGTTGGACTGGATGGGCCATTGGCCTGATCCAACATGGCTTCTCTTATGTTCTTATGTGACACAGAGTGTTGGACTGGATGGGCCACTGGCCTGATCCAACATGGCTTCTCTTATGTTCTTCTGTGACACAGAGTGTTGGACTGGATGGGCCATTGACCTGATCCAACATGGCTTCTCTTATGTTCTTATGTGTGGCACAGAGTGTTGGACTGGATGGGCCATTGGCCTGATCCAACATGGCTTCTCTTATGTTCTTATGTGTGACACAGAGTGTTGGACTGGATGGGCCATTGGCCTGATCCAACATGGCTTCTCTTATGTTCTTATGAGGGGTCCATGCTTTCATTACTTTGCACCTCATCAAGCGCATCACTGTTGAGGTTAACCCTAACTGTGCTTTCTCGCTGCTTCCAGACGACAGCATGGATTGCATCGATAGCGAGCGACGGCCTCATTTCCCTCAGTTCTCATATTCTGCCAGCGGGACGGCTTAACGTTTTGCTCGCCCACGCAGAGGAAGCGGCTCAACAGCATTTTGGTGGACATTTATTTTGATGACGGACACTAGAGAACTCTCTACGACACGTGAATTGCAAACTATGTTTGTACTCGGGTTCAGTTGAATTTGTAGAAAGCCTTGCGGGTTGTATATTTAAAGCAATCCTGATGTGTTTTTGAGACCGAGTCTCTGATGCATTTTTTTTTTTAGAAGGAAGACAAGAAATCCATTCTTAAAATGATTAAAATGTTGTTTAAAAATAAAAGGGGGGCATTTTCTTCTGGAAACAACTACCTTTTAGGTTTTTTAAGGATATGCACCCCCGACACCGTTTACTTTCTAGAAGTTTACGGCATCCAACACAGCAGCTACATTGACCATTTAACTAAACAACACAGTTTCTTATTTATTTCATACTGTTTGTCATGTAAGTAGTAAACAGCACTCTTACGATACAAGAGACAAGACTTAAGAGAGTGCAAGAATGGACGTGACAAAGAAAATGAAGAAATTCCAGAGATGTGACGGTTCAACTTCCACTCGGGCAGTCGTGAAGATGATTGGCTGCTCTAGGAACTTAACTATAGGAATGGCATTGATGACCTCAGTGAGGTGAAATAAATTGTGTGTGAGAGAAAAAACATAAACCCGGCTGCGAGAGACGTTACATATCCAACGGAGCTGAGCATGAAATCCGTTCCGTTTTTGACATTACGCAGGCAAGATGGTGCGTTGAACGATCCCATTGTTGTGTGTGTGTGCACGCACACGCTAAGATTGGCTTTGCCAAATCTTGGCAACCACCCCCTGGCAATTCCTCGTGTACAGGCCATTTTGAAACCAGCTGAGGAAGTCCCGGAGCACTGCATCGCTTCCCCACCCCCACTCGCCTCGTTGGAGTGCTTGTTCCAGGAGTTTTCCCAAGGACACGGCCCCCAGGCATACGAGGCAGTTGCCCAGCGCCATCTGCAAATGCTTACACAGCTGCAAAACTGACCTTGTGGGAAGTCCGCTTTCCGTTTTTAAAAACCCACAGAAAGCTTTTTCTCGAGTTGCCTTTTAACGGAATGAATTGATGCAGCAAGGGACATATTTTGAGCACCGGAGCCATTTTTCTTCATACTTTCAAGGGTCCCTGGTCGAAGCGACCACGTGCCAGACACAGTTCAGACGGCAATCCTGAATCTTCTGCTCTTTTTTTTTAAATGTACATTTTTGTAAAGGTTCTTGCAGGGGGGAGGGGACACTTCTGTGCTTGGAGGAGACTCCTTTAACAGTGGCTGGGGTGGGGTGTAAAAAGAAAAAAGGGTAGGGTGGCACTTCATGTGTTCAAGGAAATAAGGGCGTTCAAAAAGGTTGGTTTCCCCCCCCCCCCCCATTCTTGAGACTTCCCCCCACCCCCCTTCCCCTCTATGGTTTTGTCTTGTATTTTCGTAAAGAAACCACTTCATTCTGACTCTGCCAAAAAATGATATCAAGACCCATCTTTTTTGCCGTTGCTGCAGCCAGGGCTTTCTGGCTTCCACTTGTGCTGCGAACAAGTTTATTCATTTGTGGCTTTTCTGTTTGTTCCTTTAGATATGCTTTTGTTTTGTTTTGTTTCTCTGTTCTCTTATCTGTACAAAGTTGATTAAATAAACTCTGCAGTTCCTTAGCATTTTTTTTTTAATTTGAAAGGGAGCATATTTAAAGTTACCCTCAAACTTTTCCCTCTACACGAAACCCCATTATGTTTTGGTTTGTTTTTGTTTTTTTTAACCAATGTTCCGTTCTAGTATTTTTACTTATGGTATGAAAGTTTCCCTCGAAATACTTCAATAAAACGCGCTTTAACAAGTTACTTTGGTCTGTGTTTTGTCCCCACCGAAATGCTTCCTTGCCTGCGCCTGGAACGCTTCAGTTCCTGCTACCATTAGACAAGCTTGACTGAGGGAGGCAAAAAAACCTTTTCTCTCCTGCAAAAAAATGACCCTACTCTCAAATAGTGGCTCCGAAACGCAACAGGACTGTCTGTCTGGACTTCTAAAAAAAAGATGTTATGGCGCTATAGAGGAGAATGTAGAAAAAGCCCAGCAGGAACTCATTTGCCTATTAGGCCACACCCCTGGTGCCAAGCCAACCAGAACTGCGTTCCTGCTCAAAAAAGCCTTGGTGGAGAAGTTACAGAGTAGTGGACCCCTGTCTTTTTGAGCCTGTGGGCACCATGGGGATTCTGACACAGAGTGGTGGGCGTGACCACAAATCGGCTGCTGTGGGAGATGGCGCCAGCCATTAAATGGGCCTTACAGGAGGCAAACACCCACACTTACACACCCAAACAGGAAGGTCACATGCAAGGGACAAGAAGAGTAATTTTTTAAACATGCCCTTACAAAGAGAGAATGAAAAAGAAATGTTATGGTGACTCACCAGCAAGCTGGCACAACAGTGTAGGGATTTGAACCCGACTCTCCCAGATCCTAGCGTGACACTCTAACCACTGGCTGTCTGCAGTAAGGGCACCGCCGCACATTATAGTTGCTGTTAGCCCGATGTTCTAACTGAGTTTGCTGCAGCAGACAAATAGGATATACATGTGTCTATACATTTTTAAACACCTATGCACATATGCCTGGGAAATCAGATTGGAGCTAGAGACACACATTTTAAAAAATTGGATAATTAGTACATTTTTATCCTGCCCGCTCCTCCCAAGTTCCTCAGAGTGCTGTCCATTGAGAGCCAGTCTGGCATAGCGGTTAAGTGAGTGGACCCTTATCTGGAGAACCGGGTTTGATTCCTCACTCCTCCACTTGCAGCTGCTGGAATGGCCTTGGGTCACCCATAGCTCACAGAAGAGTTGTTCTTGAAAAGGCAGCCTCACAACAACCCTGTGAAGTAGGTTAGGCTGAGAATGTGTGACTGGCCCAAGTTAACCCAACAATTTTGCATGTTATAAAGCGGGGATTCAAATCTGGTTCTCCTACTGTACCACACTGGCTCCCCTCTGCTGAGCTCAAGTGACTCCCGAAGTGTCCCCCAACTTTGCAGGAAAATCTGTTCAGCATCCCTGTGGTCCTGATCAGCAGATTTAAGTATCCACAGCTGGGTGTCACTATTAGCAGGTGGAGCTAATTAGCATAACTCATTAGCATATGTCGCCCCCCCTCCCCCAGCCAAAAGCAACCCAATGCAGGAAAGGAGAGCCCTGAATGAGCGAGGCCTGCTTGGGCTGGCTGGAGATCTAGCCAGCCCAAGCAGTCCTCACTCACCTGGGGCTCTCCTTGCCCACCTCCCCCCAGTCAAAAGGCCAGCAAGCCACCTGCCACCCAAAATCACATAAGAAGTGGGGAAAGGGTGGCGCAGGCTTCTCCAGAGGTTAATGAGGGCTGCTGGGGCTGTAGTAAAGAGTTAGTGGTGGCTGGTTGGCTACCCACCCTCCTAATCCAGGGATTGTTATTCAGCTGCACCTGCTATTCAATGGACAACGTAGGTGAGGAGGAGGGTGAACCCTCAGAAAGGTTCAGGAGCTGTGCTCCTGTGAGCTCCTGCTGAATTCAAGCATTACTATTAGTATATATGCCACGGTGTCACTATTAGTATACAGAAACAACACAGCTAGCCATTTCCTGCTCCAGGCTTTCTTACAGCGCTGAGGCCTCATTTTGGGCAGGAACTCACAGGATTGGAGCTCTAGAACCTCAAAATTTTATTGTGCTCTTCCTTTCATAACTCCCACCCAAATACTTGCTTCAGGGCTCCACTGTTCAACCCCCCCCCCTGTGAGAATTTTGCTGAACTCTTTTACGATTTGACAAACTTTCTAATATCCCCCCACCCCTGCAAAAAATGGGGGAATAACCAAAATATATAAAGCAGACGGATGGAGATCTCCCTCATGCCGCTGTGGCCACACAGGATAAAGTCATTTTAAATGTATGACGAGAGTAAGATTTTTTAATGACAATTCAAGAAGCATTTTGAGGTAGATGCTGAGCAGATAAAATTTAGTATCTGTCAGGGGTGATGTGGCATATGATGTCAGGGGTGATGTCCAGTGATGTCAGGGGTGTGGCTTATGCAAATGATTTGTGCTCATGAGCTCCAGCACCTCTTTTTCTACACAACGTTCCCCGACAGCGCGTTATTTCTTAAAAATGTATTAATAAACAAAATTCTGCATTCTACAATCTACATTCAAATATCATAAAGTAACTGAGCAACGATCTTATTACAGGTAGTTACCACTAACAACAGTTCAGATAAAACGATACAATATTTTAAAAGGTTCATGACTCCAATTATACTTTCCACTATAATCTGCTTTCAAATAATTTAAAAACAAATCAGATCGGAGTAATACGGATTGACAGCAGTGCGTTCTGTAAAGCCAACATCCTGCTCGAAACAGCTAGCTAGAGCAGTGCGGCGAGTCAAAATGACTACGCAGAGAGAGAGAAAATAATAAAGGCATCTGCCGCTTTCACGGAGAGACGGGGAGGCAAAACCAGCCACAGCGAGAAGGGATTGCTGAGCAGATGTGAACAGGGACGCATTCTGGGGCTCCCAACAGCCTGACTTGGTTGCAGGGGAGGGGGGGAAAAATCAGTCAGCCCTGTAACAAAAGCAGGTGGCCGCCCTGGAGGTTAGTTGAGTGAGGGCGAAAGAAGTGTGTCAAAGGGAAATAGCTGGTCAAGAGGCCTCTGTCAGAGCATGAGAAAAAGCACCTCTCAGACTGGGCTGCTACGAAAGGTTCACTTAGGCAATAAAATCTGGCTGGAGAGGAGGGTGAGGAGAAGCACAGTGGAGGGGGGTTTTTTATATACGCAACTTGACCGGGGCTCAAAAGCAAGTGGATTCCCACCACTCAGTTCTTGTTAACCTTAAAAAGTCCTTAATGTGGCTATGTTTGTTTTTTTTAAAAAGGGTTTTGGATGATTAAAAGGCTCTGCATGCAATTGTGTGGGTGTGTGCTTGAAGAGTTTTCTGGGTACACGCCCCACCCCAGAAGCTTTATTAGACCAGGGGTGGCCAAACTTACTTAATATAAGAGCCACACAGAATAAACATCAGACGTTTGAGAGCCGGAAGATATGAACATCAGATGTAGGTGGGAAGGGGGGAGGGAGTGGTGGAAAGAAAGCAACTTTAACTGCATTCTTGAAGTCGCCAGCTGGCTTGGAGAAGTGATTTCGAGAGAGAATAAGTAAACTTCCTGCCCAGATTGTCTAATACAGGGGTGGCCAAATCACGGCTTTGGAGCCACGCGTGGCTCTTTCACACATGTTGGGTAGCTCTCAAATCCCCCACCGCCCCATCATCCAGCTTGGAGAAGGCATTTCCCTGTAAGAATATATTGGGTCCTCTTATTTTCTGGAACAGGTCAGATCTTTCCCATTAGAGTCCTACAGGATGGAGTAGATCCCACAGCAGGCTCAGGGTTACCAACTCAGGGTTGGGAAATTCTTGGATGATTTGGGGGTGAAGCTTGGGGAGGGACCTCAGTAGGCTACAAGAGTTGGTTTTTATACCCTTTTTTGCTACCCAAAGGAGTCTCAAAGCAACTATGATCATCTTCTCTTTCTCTAAGAACATAAGAGAAGCCAAGTTGGATCAGGCCAGTGGCCCATCCAGTCCAACACTGTGTGTCACACAGTGGCCAAAAAACCCCCCAGGTGCCATCAGGAGATCCACTAGTGGGGACAGGACACTAGAAGCCCTCCCACTGTTGCCCCCCCCCCTCGAAGCACCAAGAATACAGAGCATCACTGCCCCAGACACAGAGTTCCAACAGTAATAGCCACTGATAGACCTCTGCTGCAAATGTTTATCCAAGCTGGCTATGCTTGTAGCCACCACCACCACCTCCTGTGGCAGTGAATTCCATGTGTTAATCACCCATTGGGTGAAGAAGTACTTCCTTTTATCAGTTCTAACCCCGACTGCTCAGCAATTTCATTGAATGCCCACGAGTTCTTGTATTGTGAGAAAGGGAGAAAAGTACTTCTTTCTCTGTCTTCTCAGTCCCATGCAAAATCTTGTAAACCTCTATCATGTCACCCCTCAGTTGACGTTTCTCCAAGATTAAGAGCCACACCAAAGGCACCCTGTGAGGTAGGTGGGGCTGACAGAGCTCTGAGGGAACCGTGACTGGCCCAAGGTCACCCAGCAGGTTTCATGTGGAGGAGGAGAAGGGAATCAAACCCCATGCTCCAGATTCGAGCCAGCCGCTTTTAACCACTTCACCAAACTGGCTCATCCTCCAAAGCAACTGTTTCATTCAGGGAAACTGAAATCCATGGTCTGGGGTAATTCTGGGAGATTTCCAGGCCTCACCTGGAGGCTGAACAAACAAACTGTGGAATATTAACGAAAAACCCTTTTGGTAAAGAAAAATACACTTATTATATCCTTCACAGATTCTTAAAGCTGAAACAGCAAAAAGGAAACAAACTCCTACCAGAATTTTAAATATTTTTCAGTTATTCCAAACAACAAGCTCTATAGTGATGGAGCATACATTCGGATACAAAAAAATCATCAAAATTCACAGTTCATACAAACAGTTATAGTCCTTTCCTGGATGTATATCAGTTTCCAGCTTCCAAGACGATCCCCCCCACTCCGATGCGGCGAATTAAAGTGCTAGTGCTCACAATGATTCCATCAGTCTTAGAAGAGTTCTTTTCGTTTTGCAAAATCACCAGACTAAAGGCTTCTCATACTCAAAGTAAGAAAGAAATTGAAATTCAGACGTGGGTATAAAAAGAACCCCTTTTTTATGAACTGTGAATGTTGATGATTTTTTTGTATTCTAATATACGCTTCATCACAGTAGAGCTTGTAGTCTGGAATAACTATGAAAAATATTTAAAATTCTGGTAGGAGTTTGTTTTTCCTCATTGCTGTTTCAGCTTTAAGAATCTGTGAAGGATATACAGTAAGTGTATTCTTCTTTACCAAAAGGGTTTTTCGTTAATATGCCACAGTTTCTTTTTCATTCCTGCTCCTTACTGTGGTACTCTAATGGGTTCCTTCCTTGCCTAGAAGCTGGCAACCTAGAAGCAAGCTGGGTTCTTAATGGCTGAAAGGAAGTCCAGGAGTCTTATGAAGCCTTAGAGTCTATGTTATTTTCCAGCATACGCTTTTGAGAAATACCAGAGCTCATTTCTTCAGACACTCAAATCCATGAATGCTTAGGGTGGAGCAAAAACAGACTTCACGAAGGCTTCGCTAATGCCACAGAGTTAGTTTCTGTCCCAGTGGTGTCTTTGTGCAAATTAGTATTACCAGCTCTGCTTGGGAAATACCTGGAGATTTTGGGGGTGGAGCCTGGGGAGGGAGGGGTTTGGGTACAAGGGAATATAGTCCACCCTCTAAAACAGCCATTTTCTCCAAGGGAAGAAGAAAAAGATATTGGATTTATATCTCGCCCTCTACTTTGAATCTCAGAGTCTCAGAGCGGCTCACAATCTCCTTTACCTTCCTCCCCCACAACAGACGCCCTGTGAGGTAGATGAAGATATTGGATTTCTATCCCGCCCTCCACTCTGAAGAGTCTCAGAGCGGCTCACAATCTCCTTTACCTTCCTCCCCCACAACAGACACCCTGTGAGGTAGATGAAGATATTGGATTTATATCCCGCCCTCCACTCCGAAGAGTCTCAGAGCGCCTCACAATCTCGTTTACCTCCCCCCGCCCCACAACAGACACCCTGTGAGGTAGATGAAGATATTGGATTTATATCCCGCCCTCCACTCTGAAGAGTCTCAGAGCGGCTCACAATCTCCTTTATCTCCCCCCCCCCCCCCCACAACAGACACCCTGTGAGGTAGATGAAGATATTGGATTTATATCCCGCCCTCCACTCTGAAGAGTCTCAGAGCGGCTCACAATCTCCTTTACCTCCCCCCACCACAACAGACACCCTGTGAGGTAGATGAAGATATTGGATTTATATCCCGCCCTCCACTCTGAAGAGTCTCAGAGCGGCTCACAATCTCCTTTACCTCCCCCCCCCCCCCCCCACAACAGACACCCTGTGAGGTAGATGAAGATATTGGATTTATATCCCACCCTCCACTCTGAAGAGTCTCAGAGCGGCTCACAATCTCCTTTACCTTCCTCCCCAACAACAGACACCCTGTGAGGTGGGTGGAGCTGGATAGGGCTCTCACAGCAGCTGCCCTTTCAAGGACAACCTCTGCCAGAGCTATGACTGACCCAAGGCCATGCTAGCAGGTGCAAGTGGAGGAGTGCGGAAAAGGACACTTTCACCCACGCTAAATAATGCAGCTCCAATCCACTGCAGCAACTGTTTGCAAGCGGATTTTACCACTTCACCTGCCTACTAAAATCCAGCTGCAAAATGGATTGAAAGTTCAGTATTTAGGGCAGGGGTGGTCAAACTTGCTTAACTTAAGAGCCACACAGAATAAACATCAGATGTTTGAGAGCCACACGACGATAAGGAAGAAAGGCAAATAGATGGGGGGAGTGAAGGAGAGGTGGAAAGAAAGGAACTTTAAATGCATTCTCTTAGCTGCTGGCTGGCCTGGCTTAGTGATGTAAAGAGAAAAATGCCTTCTCCAAGCTGGCTGATGGGGTGCTGGAAGCTTTGAGAGCCACACAATACATGTGAAAGAGCCACAGTTTGGCCACCCCTGATTTAGGGTGTGTGTGTGAAAGTGCCCTTAAAACTGCCAGCTAGTCTTTCATTCACCAGATGAGCTTGGACAGTCTTTGCTAGCCAGCTGGTTGTTTTTTTTTTGTACTGCTCCTTCCATCTACCTACCTCTTTGACCTCACTCTCATCTGGTTCCTTCCTGGATGGCTTAAAGAGACTATTTCCATCTCTCCCCCCCCCCTAAAAAAAATGGCACACTCAGCAGTTGTTGCTCCTGAGCATCTGGCTCTGCCAGTTTGTGCACATCTGTCGCAGACTCTCACCGTTCTAGCTGCCCCCAGGGAGAGTTAATAATATGCTACACTGAAAACCAGACTCGGTGTACAAGCAGCTAGGGCTTCAAAAGGATAAGCATTGGTTCAACCCAAGATGGAAGGGGTCTTCAAAATTCTTCTTGCAGCATGAGACCCTGGAGAGCCGCTGCCAGTCTGAGTAGACCAGGGGAGGCCAAACTGTGGCTCAGGAATATAGACTTGCATTGCATCCCCTGGACTTCATTGTTAGTCATATTTTCCTTTTTATTATTCTTGGGTTGTCATGAGGGTCAGATAGCTTTTGCTGACCTTCCCTTCCCTGTAGTCACCCAACTACAGGGAAGGAACAGTGGCTTAGTGGTAGAGCATCTGCTTGGGAAGCAGAAGGTCCCAGGTTCAATCCCTAGCATCTCCAAAAAGGGTCCAGGCAAATAGCTGCTCGGTTGGGGAGGGGCGGTGGCTCAGTGGTAGAGCATCTGCTTGGGAAGCAGAAGGTCCCAGGTTCAATCCCTGGCATCTCCAAAAAAGGGTCCAGGCAAATAGGTGTGAAAAGCCTCAGCCTGAGACCCTGGAGAGCCGCTGCCAGTCTGAGAAGACAATACTGACTTTGATGGACCAAAGGTCTGATTCAGTATAAGGCAGCTTCATATGTTCATATATGTTCTGATAGTGACAGGTCACCTGAAACTGTAATTATCTCATACCATAAGAAGATATTGGATTTATACTCCACCCTTCACTACTACTCTGTGTGTCTTACAATCTTCTTTCCCTTCCCCTCCTCACAACAGACAGCCCGTGTGGAAGGGGAAGCTGAGAAAGCTCTGACAGAAACTGCTCTTGAAAGGAATGGCTCTGCGAGAACTTGTGAATGACTGAAGGTCACATCAGCAGCTGCAGGTGGGGGAGTGGGGAATGAAACCCGGTTCTCCCAGATAAGAGTCCACGCACTTTACCACTACACCAAATTTGGGAAATATGGTCACACTGTTACAGGAACGGGGCATTACTATCAACAGGGTAACTGACTGCCCACAATTTTGAAAGGAGTCTAAAAACAAAAGCTTCTGTCTCTTCAGCAAGTAAAGCTTAGATCAAGTGGGATGCTTTTCACGAGATACAACACACAGCAGAATGAGAATTCACTATTTGTAATTGTTCTTAGTCGTGAGGACCCAAACATTATAAATAAAATTAGGGACAGAAGTGCTGGCCCACTGCCAGTAGAATTATACAAGGCCACAACATAGATGTTCCCTCTGTCGTAATTCTTATTCTTGAGTCTAGAAAACAGGGATATATTGGTAGCCTTCTTTTCTCCCTAATGGGGACCTGAAGTAACTTAAATCATTTTTCTCTCCTCCATTTTTAACCTCGCAAGTCCGTGAGCCAAGGTGTCCCAGATCTGAGACTGACACAGTGTGCTCACACTACACTAAATAATGCGTTTTATACCTCGATTTCTGCTATTCTTACAAAGTAAAATCCGCATGTAAAACTATAAAAATACAGTGTAGTGTGAACGCACCCAAACTCTTGACAGCTACACCACACTGGTATCACTATTTGAAGAAGCAAGCTTTGACTCTCAAAAGTTTACACCCTGGTAATCTTGTTGGTCTATAATATGGACTCAAATCTTGCTCTTCAACACAGCTGCTCTCTGAAACCACACTCCCAGCATTCTGACGCTTGGCATATGAATTACCTTGCATGCTCTTGCAGTAAAGAAGAATCACGATTAAAAACGATGGAGAAGATGAGTTGGATTTTATACCCTGCCCTTCTCTGCCCTAAGGAGTTTCCGCCCTGAGCCTGCCTTGGCGGGGGGGGGGGGGGGATAAATAAAATTTTATTATTATTATTATATTATTATTCAAAGCGGCTTACGTTTTTCTTCCCTTCCTAAGCGCAACAGGCACCCCTTGTGAGGTAGGTGGGGCCGCGAAAGCTCTCAGAACTTGATAGGGGTAAAACCACGGTGAGACAGACAGCAAGTGCGTGTGCAAAGAAAGAGGGGTTAAGTTCAGACAAAGGTGCAAAACCTGTGTATGGCGGAGAGGGAATTTAGAGAGTGGAGGCTACGTAGAGGGGGGGGGAAGGGCTGAAGAATACATGCAGATCTTTCCAGGGTTAGAATGCTGGTGTGGCCCCTCCCACTGTGAGCTGAGTCATCCCATTTTGCTGTAAAGCTTCCCCTGGGGCATAGGAATATACCCTAGCCTCCCAATTCCACACTCATCAAACTGAATGGACAACCATATCTGCACACACCTCATTCGGGGCACTGTATCAATGGTACCAACACTGTACTAAGAGAGCTGCCTCCTCTGGTAGCCAAGGCCTGTACTGCCGATATTGCAGGCTTAAGGGGCTAGCAGGTCTCCAGATCTTCCACACAGAAGCTGAAGTATACTGTCAGCTTCCTCTGTGCTGCTTACCTAAGACCAACCCCTGAATTAGGTGCCTAACACAGCAAGGATTCTCTGTGCCATGAGAAGTCATCACCTCTTCAGGAGAGACAGTAGTTCTGCCCAGCACCACTGCACCAATCACATTTCAGAGTATACTTCCCTTTAGCTGGGGTCCCCAATCTTTTTGAGACTGCAGGCACATTTGGAATTCTGGCCTGGCATGGGGGATGCAGCAACAGAATGGCTGCCACAAATATGATTGCCACAGCTTAGATCTGTCGTCAAAGGCTTTCACGGCCAGAGTTCATTAGCTGTTGTAGCTTTCCCGGGCTGTATGTCCGTGGTCTTGGCATAGTAGTACCTGACATTTCGCCAGCAACTGTGACCAGCATCCTCAGAGGTATAATACGAGTTCTATGTCAAAGTGAGCCAATTTGGTGTGGTGGCGAAGTGTGCACTCTTATCTGGGAGAACTGGGTTTGATTCCCCCCTCCTCTACTTGCAGCTACTGCAACGGCCTTGGGTTAGCCAGAGCTCTCGCAGAACTGTCCTTGAAAGGACAGCTGCTGTGAGCCCCTCTCAGCCCCACCCACCTCACAGGGTGTATGTTGTGGGGGAGGAAGGTAAAGGAGACTGCGAGCCGCTCTGAGACTCTTTGGAGTGGAGGGCAGGATATAAATCCAATATCTTCATCTACCTCACAGGGTGTCTGTTGTGGGGGGGGGGAAGGTAAAGGAGATTGTGAGCCGCTCTGAGACTCTTCGGAGTGGAGGGCAGGATATAAATCCAATATCATCATCTTTGCTTTTTTCACTACCGCACCAGATACCATCTCAGAACATTTAAAAGCAATGATGTTTAACAATGAAGACTCAAAATACAAAAACGTTTATTTGATTAAACCACGGTTAGAGAAATATACAGTATAATATTAGAGGAGAGAAAAATTCTCAGATCTCATATGCTAAAATAAAATTGTCCAGCTTTTTTTTTTTTTTTTTTTTAAAAAGCTTATGTGCTCTTTTAGAAGTCCTGGCGCTTCAATTGCGAAACATTAAGCAGCCGCTGCAAAGGATCTGCTCGCTGACATCGTCTGATCTGGAAGGAAAGAGAAGGGCAGCTGGTTTTTCAGTAGGGTCGAGGAAAAAAGAACAACCCCCGTCACTGACCTCTATGTGCATGTCCACCCACGTCAAAGACAAAAATAACTGAGCAAATTATCCGTGCAAGAATTTTCTCCGCTGGAACAGATCAGAGTATATCTAGACTAGCAGTCCGGACTCCAGACCACCCAAGAACTCACAAGCAGTTCCTGAGGAGGTCACCTTTCTGGAAATCAGCTTTCCTTCATAAGGCTGTGCACAAAGGCAGAATATTTCTGCATGCTAGTTTCTGCAGCCACCATGCATGAAGGAATTCTTTGTCGTCTTTAGCTCTCGAGACCGTTATTTATTTTGCACCCTTCCTTTCTCCCTAATAGGGACCCAAAAAGATTCACATCGTTCTCCTCGCCTCCATTTTGTCCTCACCACAACCCTGGGAGGAAATTTAAGAACATAAGAGAAACCATATTGGATCAGGCCAGTGGCCCATCCAGTCCAACACTCTGTGTCACACATAAGAACATAAGAGAAGCCATGTTGGATCAGGCCAATGGCCCATCCAGTCCAACACTCTGTGTCACATACGAACATAAGAGAAGCCATGTTGGATCAGGCCAAAGGCCCCTCCAGTCCAACACTCTGTGTCACATAAGCACATAAGAGAAGCCATATTGGATCAGGCCAATGGCCAATCCAGTCCAACACTCTGTGTCACATAAGAACATAAGAGAAGCCATGTTTTAGAGGCCAAAGGCCCCTCCAGTCCAACACTCTGTGTCACATAAGAGAAGCCATATTGGATCAGGCCAGTAGCCCATCAAGTCCAACACTCTGTGTCACACATAAGAACATGAGAAGCCCTGTTGGATCAGGCCAGTGGCCCATCCAGTTCAACACTCTGTGTCACACAGTGGCCAAAAAAACCTAAGGGCCATCAGGGGCCAGGACACTAGAAGCCTGTTGCGCTCCCCCCCCCACAAGAAAACAGAGCATCAGTGCCCCAGACAGAGTTCCATCAATACCCTGCGCCTGATGGACCTGGGAATGCGTGACTGACCCCAAGGTCACCCAACAAGTTTCCAGCTCACTGGGTGAGCGCGAATGTGAACTAGGATCTACCAGATTCTAGTTCAACACTCCAACCAATACGCCACACTGGCTCAGTGTTTTTAAAAAGCAATCTAGCGGCAGTGTTTTCCAGCAATGAATCACTGCTTTAAAGAATATGCATTTCTGTTTGTTATCAGCCTACTACAAGTCGACTTCATTGGCTAACCCTTATTATTAGGGCTAACCAAAATCTTACACCAGCCCAGCTTTTGAAAGCCTTTGAACTCTTCAAAGGACCACAAGCTGCAGCTTTCAATACCAGCAGTCTATCCAGTTTCTCTCATGCCTGCCCCACCAGTCTTAAGGGAAGCCCAAACACTGTACCTGTTTTCTTGTGTAAAACAGATCCAGGTGGGTTGCTGTGCTGGTCCAAAGCAATGGAGCAAAGTTTGAGTTCAGTGGCATCTTTAAAACCAACAAAGTTTAATTCCAGGTATAAGCTTTTGTGTGTACGCACACTTCTTTAGATACCTGAAAAATCTGAGGAAGTGTGCACACACGCAAAAGCTTATACCCAGAATTAAACTTTGTTGGTCTAGACTTAAAGGTGCCACTGGACTCTAACTTCCTTGTATAAAAGGTAGGGCATAGTGGATAGAGCAGGGGTGTCAAACTCATTTGTTATGAGGGCCGGATCTGACATAAATGAGGCCGGGCCGTGTGTGTACCTACTTAAGATTAGGTAACACAGATAGCACAGATAGAAACTTTTAAAAGGACACGGACAAATATGACTAAAGATTTTTTTTAAAAAATACCCTTAAAACAAAACATGCTTAAAACATTAGCACTTGTTGGTCTTAAAGATCTTTCTTTGTATTTCTTCCATGGGATCCAGGGAACTGGACAAAGGAAGCTCTGACTCTTTCCCTCCCTCCCAGGGGACCAGGAAGGGGGGGGAGCCTCAGCCAATGGAGAAAACAGAGGCTTTGCTCTGTAGCTCCTGTGTGACTGAGCAAGCCTTGCAAAGCAAGTTGAGATGCAGAAGGAAGTGAGAGAGGGAGAAGGAAGCAGATGACAGCCAGTTGCTCGGGGGCCTGATTCGGCCCCCTGGCTGCATGATTGACACCCCTGGGATAGAATGTTGGACCAGCGTTCTGGGAGACCAGGGGTTCAAATCCCAGCTTCTGCCATGGAAGCTCACTAGGTAACCTTGGGCCTGTTACAAACTCTCAGCTTGGTCTACTTCACAGGGTTGTTGTTCTGAGAACGAAGGAGGAGAGAATGATGGTCCCAAGCTGCGTTGAGTCCTGCAGGTGCCAGTCTGCAACTGGGAAAAATCAGCAGCTGCTCATACACTATGCCTTCTCTATTGCGTCTCCCCCCCCCCTTCTAATAGTCTGCCTGAGGTCAGGAGGACCCCCATTCTCCTGGCATTCGACAAATTATGCATAACTGAATCATTCAGGAGGGCTTTTCTATGCAGATAATAGGACACCACTGCACAAAATTATGCACAAAGTTACCTGAATAGATTACTAGGGAATGTCATCTGTACAGCCTCCAACTTTCCCTAGTTTCTAGCAGCAGTCCTGTTATCCCCCACTGCCACCCAGACACCATACAAAATGCTTTTTGAGGTGACTTGGATAAATTATTAGGGACTGTGGTCTAAACTACTGTATATAGTTTACTCTAAAACTGATCCTACGGTGTAATTTTGCATTTTTTACTGTGCTAGACTACCAATCTGTTTTGCTTCAGTTTTGTTTTTTTAATTCCTGGTTAGTTCTACAACTACAAGTAACAGAAATAAACAGCGGAATATTTTAAAAATGCACAGATGCATAATTAACAAGGCTCAAAGTCCATCCACTGGACACACCAGTTATGAACCTGCAACTCTTGTTATGTTAGTGAAGAAGACTGGTATTCATCATCGTTAGCTAGGTATTCCAAAAAAGAGAACCAGACAGCTATAAATTTTGAATCATGGTGTTCTGAGTTTTTAACGTTGTAATGATTCAGCAATTTTTTCCAGTATGCATAGTTCTTGAACCTTTGTTAGCCTGTCAAAAATTGTTAAGGCTTTAGTAGTCTTCCAAAGTCTGGCTACGGTGCATAACTTTTCTAATAGAGTAGTATGAGTGGGAATTGGGAGCGCACAATTAAGAACATAAGAACATAGGAGAAGCCATGTTGGATTAGGCCAATGGCCCATCCAGTCCAACGCTCTGTGTCACACAGTGGCCAAAAATTTTTTTTTATACACACACACATATACACACTGTGGCTAATAGCCACTGATGGACCTCTGCTCCATATTTTTATCTAACCCCCTCTTGAAGGTGGCTATGCTTGTAGCCGCCATTACCTCCTGTGGCAGTGAATTCCACATGTTAATCACCCTTTGGGTGAAGAAGTACTTCCTTTTATTCGTTTTAACCTGACTGCTCAGCAATTTCATCGAATGCCCACGAGTTCTTGTCACATGTTTAACAGAAGAATTTCAGGCCTATGGGAGATATTGTAACCTGTGATGAGTTTGATATAGGACAAAACAGACTTCCAAAAATTGCATAATTTCACAAAGTTTGTTTTTCTCTGAAAAAAGAATAAGACGACTGGAGCTTTGGGATGTTCCATTTCTGATCATTTTTATGCTGCGTGCACGGGAGCCCTCCACAATTAAACGAGAGTTGCAGCTCTGCCCTTCAATTACATGAATACTCACTCGATCACCGAACACAAGGAACACGCAACAGCATTACAGCAGCTGCAGAGTTTGCTGCAGTTCTTGCATATGGGCCGGTCACACTGCGTGCAGGCCTCTTGGGCGTCCACTGTTCTAACACACGACGAGCAGGGCTTGGAAATTCCTTCTGCTGTTACTGTGGAAACAGCGCTAGGGATCAGAAGCGATTTCAGCCCTTGGTAGCCTTCAGAGATAAATCCCTGTGAATCCCTCCCCCACCCCTGAACTAAGCCACTAGAATGTAGAACCACAATCCTGACAAGCAGTTTGCAATTCAACTACTCTTAATAAGAGTTCAAAAGAAGGGCAATTTAAAGGCTTGGTCAATCCACAGAGCTGGGGTCCCCCACTTAGTGTAGCCACCAAATGGTTTTCGCCACTGGGTAGGGCCAGGTGGGTCTTTTTTCTGATTGGCTGTGCAGATTTTTAAAAACACTGCTTTGGTAGCAGCTGCCACCACAGCACAAGGATCTTCCTTGTGTGACCAAAGACAAGTTGTTGTTGTTTTTGTGACTGGCTCCACCTCTTGCAGAAGCCATTCTGCATTTGCACCCACCTCACTGTGTCAGAATTACAAGGATGCCCGCACGCTCAAAAAGATTTGGGGGACCCCTGACACAGAGCAAAAAAATTGTGATCCTGCCAGTCCTCTTCACAGTGGCAACAGCACAATATCCCAGCTACATAGGCCCATAAGGGACTAGCTTGCTTTTGTTTTTGTTTAAATGATATCACACTTTTGTTATGAGGGCCTGATCTGACATAAATGAGACCTTGCTGGGCCAGGCCACATGTGTTCCTATTTAAGATAAGGTAGCAGAAGTATAAACTTTATAAAGGATACAGACAAACACAATTAAAGATTTAAAAAAAATTAAAATAACACATGCTTAAAACATTAGCACTCATTGGTCTTAAAGGAGCTTTCTTTGTATTTGAGTCAGTTTGGTGTAGTGGTTAAGTGTGTGGCCTCTTATCTGGGAGAACCGGGTTTGATTCCCCACTCCTCCACTTGCACCTGCTGGAATGGCCTTGGATCAGCCATAGCTCTGGCAGAGGTTGTCCTTGAAAGGGCAGCTGCTATGAGAGCCCTCTCAGCCCCATCCACCTCACAGGGTGTCTGTTGTGGGGGAGGAAGGTAAAGGAGATTGTGAGCCGCTCTGAAACTCTTCGGAGTGGAGGGCGGGATATAAATCCAATATCATCTTTGTATTTCTCCCATGGGGTCCAGGGAACTGGGCAAAGGAAGTTCTGGCTCTTTCCTTCCTTCCCCAGGAGACCTAGGAGGGGTGGGGAAAGGGCCTCAGCCAAAAGAAGGAAGATAGGCTTGGCTCAGTAGCTCTGCTGTGCAATTGAGAGAGCCTGGCAAAGCAAGCTCTTCCTCCCCCCTTCCTCCCCAAGGGAGGAGCCTCATCCAACAGAGAAAATAAAGGTTTTGCTCTGTCGCTCCTGTGCAATTGAGCAAGCTTGGCAAAACAAACTGTGATGCAGAAGGAAGCAAGAGAGGAGAACGAAGCAGATGACAGCCAGCTGCTCGTGGGCCTGATAGGAGCCCTCTGGAGGCCCGATTTGGTCCCCGGACCAGATGTTTGACACCCCTGGTTTAACTAATCCTCCAACAGAGAAGAGGGCTGGGCTCCTAGTCTTCCCTGAATCAGTAAGGGCACTAAGCTCAGCACTCTGTGGTATATTTAAAAAATAAATAAATCCAACATACAGTTGGTGCTGAATGTCAGGGGCACATATCTTTATAGCATATAAGACAACTATTGAGTTTTCTCCCTGGTACAAAATAATGGTGAATTGGAGGAAGATTTGCTGTGCAAAATTAGCTATTTGCTATTGTGTAATCAGTGTAAAATTTGCTATGCTTTGTTATTGCTATAGAACTTGTTCGGGTGCTGGAGTAACTCCACAGCCGCTTTGTCATGCTTACAGTCGCAGATTTTATATATTTTTTCCCATCAAAGAGACCCGGGGGGGGGGTGCGTCCCTCTTTGGCTCAACCCGATCTACTTCAAAGGGTTACTGCAGGATAAAACACAGAGGAACGCTGCCCCATTCCTCTGCTTCAATCAGAGAGTCTTTTATTTATTTAGAAAATTTCTACGCGGCCTCTCCAGGAAACGTACTCAAAGTGGCATATGACACATAATGCTGTTACTCCTCCTACTTGGCCCTTGCTTGCATCCACACTGTAAATGTGTCTTGCCATCACTGGAGGCAAGCAGGAAAGGAATCAGTCACAGGGGCATTAAGTCCATGTACCTGTTTCTCTTGAGCGGGGCGGTCGAAGTTTCCCATCCTGCCCGATTAACATTTGTCCATTGCAGGAATACTGAGAGCAAGCTTCCGGTCTGCCTGCCGGTGATGCTGGATACTGTGTAATTAGACAGGCTCCTGCCACGCTTCCGTCCCACTTGCTATCCATGTAAGTTTGGGCTCCTTTGAAAAGCAGCTGTTTTGTTTTTTCTGCAAATGGTCAAGAATATTTATTATATTAGATTTACAGCCTGCCCTTTCCCGAATGAAGAAGATGACGACACTGGATTTATATTCCACCCTCCATTCTGAATCAGAGTCTCAGAGCGGCTCACAATCTCCTTTACTTTCCTCCCTCACAACAGACACCCTGTGAGGGGGGTGGGTCTGAGAGGGCTCTCACAGCAGCTGCCCTTTCAAGGACAGCTCTGCAAGAGCTATGGCTGACCCAAGACCATTCCCACAGCTGCAAGTGGAGGAGTGGGGAATCAAACCTGGTTCTCCCAGATACGAGTCCAAGCACTTCACCACTACACCAAACTGGCTCTTAGTGGGTAACAACAATCAATAATACAAAGTTAAAATCAGATTCATATAATAAAACAACATAGTAGTCTAAAAACAAACTCTAATTCTGCAGTTGGTGGTATCAGTCGCCTCCACTCTTCCCATACATCTCCCATCTGGCATAAAATAAATGGCATCCCCCATGCATCAGGAAGGCCACAGAATAACAAAACATCCACAGACTCAGCTGAATGTTAAGATACTTAATATTAACTGTTCCAACTCCCGAAGTCACCCTGATGAACATCAGCTTCCTCCACCTAAACAAAAGCCCTTTCAGGTTCTGGAATTTCCAAACTCTGAAGCAAACTGAGGACCACAACTTAACTCCCACCTCCATTCCAGCCTATTTACTTGTTTTATACCCAGCTTTTCTTTCCAATGAGCACCCAAAGTGACTTACAAAATTTCCCCCCTTTTTCGTCTCATCCTCCCAACATCCCTGTAAAGCAGGAAAGGCTGAGAATATGTAACTGACCCAAGGTCACTCAGACAAGCTTCCAAAGGCAGAACGGGGATTCAGACCTGAGTCTTCCAGAGCCTAGACCAGGGGTAGGGAACGTTGGCTCTCCAGATGTTTTTTGCCTACAACTCCCATCAGCCCCAGCCATTGGCCATGCTGGCTGGGGCTGATGGGAGTTGAAGGAAAAAACATCTGGAGACCCAACGTTCCCTACGCCTGGCCTAGACTGCCACTCAGAACCCCACCCAACATTGGCTTCCAGTGACAGTCCAACAGCCATAACATCAATGATGTTTCACAAGTACAATTCCTTCCACGAACACGGAGCATCTTCAGTGGTTTTGAACCCTGCTAGATGTTTTTGAGCTGTGGTGCTGGAGAAGAATCTTCAGAGTCCCTTGGAATGCAAGAAGATCAAATCAGTCAGTCCTAAGGGAAATCAACCCTGACTGTTCCCTGGAAGGTCAAATACTGATGCTGAAGCTCAAATACTTTGGCCATCAAATGAGAAGGGAGCACTCCCGGGAGAAGTTCCTGATGCTGGGAAAGACAGAAGGCAAAAGAAGAAGGGGTGGCAAAAGATGAGATGGCTGGACAGCATTACTGATGTAACAAACACAAATTTCGGAGGATGGTGGAAGACAGCAGGGCCCGGCGTGACTTTGTCCATGCGGTTGCAAAGAGTCGAACTCGACTGTGCAGTTAAACAACAACAGGAATAGTTTGATACTGGCACACTCCAGAGATACGCTTCCTTGGCCAGCTGCTACTATGCACTCCCCTCCTGGGCAACCAAACTGCCCTGCTACTAAGCAGGGCCTATTTTTTCCTTAGACACACCCTCTAAAGATTCAAAAATCAAAATAGAGACATGCTTAAATTATACCTAGGCCCCACATCAAGTATCACTTCCCCTTTCCTTACTGCAGACTGTTAGAAACTCTTCCCTGCCTGGCTGCGCTGGTGCATTCTGCAAGAGGCCTACAAGGAGAGCTGGCAGCATTTCAAAATAACGCTTCGGCATCAGCAGAATGTGAAATGACATTGCACGATGTTTTTGTGTGGGTGCTCACATGTGGATGGGCACTAGAAAATAAAAGATTACCTACACGTGCTTCAAGAGAGAAACAAAGGAAACCCTGAAGGAAAGCAATGCTGAGCAGTTCATCCTCTGTGCACGTGTTAATTGCTGTCCAGTTGCTTCCAACCTGTGGCAACCCTATGGATTCATGACTTCTAAAATGTTCTATTGCTCAGGTCTTGCCGACTGAGGGCTACGGCTTCCTTGACTGAGCCAATCCATCTCATGTTGCGTCGCCCTCTTTTCCTGGCATTACTGTCTTTTCTAGTGACTCCTGACTTCTCATAATGTGGCCAAAGTACGATAGCCTCAGTTTAGTGATTTAACTTCTAGAGAGAGTTCAAGCTTGATTTGATCTAGAACCCGCTTATTTGTCTTTTAGTTGGTCCACAGTTTCATCCAACATCACATTTCAAAGGAATCAGCTTTCTTCCTGGCATCTTCCTTCATTGTTCCACTTCCACACCTCCATACACACACAAGCAGTTCATAACCAACAACATTTAAACGAGGCATCGCCCTGAGGCAAAAGAGGAACAAATTAAGGACCCAGGGCAGAGGTCAGAGCAGCAGGAGACCCATAACAAATGTGGAGACCCAAGTTCAAAATTCAGCCATAAAAGCTCACAGGACATCCTCTGGCCAACCATTCTCAGCCAAACTTTTTATGTTTGCTGTAAGGGTCAAATCTAGAGAAAAGAATTCTGCACGCAGCCCTGAAATCCTTGCAGGAATGGCACGATACAGATATATTTATTGCATGCTTTTTTTCTTTTTTTAAAGATGCCTTTCTTCGTATATATGGATCTCCCATTCTCTAGTGACTAGTCAGTCACCACAACCACCCAGTGAGGCAGTTTATTTACAGTTGGGGGTGGAGTGGGAAAGAAGGTGCATCTCCAGGGAACATTTTATCCAGAGATAAAACAAAGTACAAAAGAATGATGTGAGCTGTTTTGGGTTTCCACTGAGGAGGAAGGTGAGGCATAAATAATCAAACCCAAATTTATGCTGCGAAAGAATGTTACTGAGTAAGTTTTACAGCAAGTAGGGATTTGAATCACAGCACGATTTGATGGCACTTTCCACCACCATCTCATCCCACCTCTACTAGTTCTCAATACAGCACACAAGTACGGTACATTTATTTACATTATTTATAGTCCACCTTTCTCGCTGGAATTTCAAGGCACCAAATGAGTCAACCCTATTAACAAGATGGGACTGAAATAAGATTTGGATCGCAGCACCAACCAGAAGTCTACAAAACAGAACTCTTAAAGCATTAGGGTGACACATTATTGGTGCTTCCACACATGCTAAATAATGCAGCTGCAATCCACTTCAGCGACCATTTGCAAGGGGATTCAGCCATTTCGCACAGTAAAATCCAGCTGCAAACTGCACTGAAAGTTGACTGAAACTGAGCTTAGTGTGTGAAAGCACCTGATAAATGATGGGGGGGAAATCACACAAGACCCAACCCACAGTAAACGATATACCGTAGAAGAAGAAGATATTGGATTTATATCCCGCCCTCCACTCCAAAGAGTCTCAGAGCGGCTCACACTCTCCTTTACCTTCCTTCCCCACAACAGACACCCTGTGAGGTAGATGAAGATATTGGATTTATATCCCGCCCTCCACTCCAAAGAGTCTCAGAGCGCCTCACAATCTCCTTTACCTTCCTCCCCCACAACAGACACCCTGTGAGGTAGATGAAGATATTGGATTTATATCCCGCCCTCCACTCCAAAGAGTCTCAGAGCGCCTCACAATCTCCTTTACCTTCCTCCCCCACAACAGACACCCTGTGAGGTAGATGAAGATATTGGATTTATATCCCGCCCTCCACTCCGAAGAGTCTCAGAGCAGTCACAATCTCCTTTATCTCCCTCCCCCACAACAGACACCCTGTGAGGTGGGTGGGGCTGGAGAGGACTCTCAAAGCAGCTGCCCTTTCAAGGACAACCTCTGCCAGAGCTATGGCTGACCCAAGGCCATGCTAGCAGGTGCAAGTGGAGGAGTGGGGAATCAAACCCGGTTCTCCAGATAAGAGTCCGCACACTTAACCACTACACCAAACTGACTACAGATCCAAGTCCCCCCAAAAATTAATCAAGTAACTTTGCAAAGCACTGTAGATAGATCCAGGTGGGCAGCCATATTGGTCTGAAACAGTAGAACAAAGCAGGAATCAAGCAGCACCTTTAAGACCAACAAACTTTTATTCAGAATGTAAGCTTTCATGTGTATGCACACTTCTTCAGACTGACACACACAAAAGCTCACATTCTGAATAAAAGTTTGCAAAGCATTTTGTACAGAGATCAGGGACGGGGACAGAGAATGAGACTGCAAACTAGGAAAGCTGCCAATGCCTTAACCTACTTTTGGCACCTGTGGAGGACCTCTTCCATTATGTTATGGTTTGCCCATTGTATTCTGAAACTAGATGCAAGTTTCTGACTGAAATAAGAAATCAATTGTATACGGCTTCTGATACGGATAAACTAATGTTTCTATTATCAGATATTGTCTCTGCGGTTTCTTACAAGGTAGCCCTTTTTGCTTTGGCTGCTAGTAATATCAGGGCAAAGGCAATTTCCAGCAGACAGTAAAATGATGTTGTTAACCAGACTATTACAGCCTGACTATGGAATCTCAGGGTTGCTGTATGTAAATAAGATTTTAAATAATCTAAAGTGTTCATCTTATCCTTGACTACTTTCAACTTGTATGTTGCTGTAATTGCAAATGCCAATGGTTTTATGCAATACATTTTTATTTTAACTGTACTTTTGGCACCTCAAGAGAGCACTAAAAACCAGCGTTTGCAAATTTGAGAAAGGTCAGTGGGGCAGGACAGTATCTTGGAAGGACCAGGGTGCGGGCTTCCCTTGGTTTCACATTGCCAGTCCTGGAATAAGTACACTTCTCGCGAGAACGAGATCTGCGGTTAAGGGTTGGGGGCTCTTGACCAAGGAATTTCCTTCCCGCCAGCTCTCGCGAGAACGAGACTTCGCCCGCCCGCCGTCTCTTCCCCCCTCCCCAAGTTTCCTCACCGAAGATTTCTCGCCGGTACCTCTCGCCCATGACGCCTTGGCTCAACTCCCGCATTCTGACTCGCGTTTTCAGCTGCAGCGGGGCCGAGTCCCCGAACGGGCAGGACCGCTTCGGCATCCCTTTTTTTTTTAACCAACCGCCACCGGGTCACGCGATTATTATCGCGCGCGGGAAACTCTAGACAACTGAGACAGCCTCCCCTGAGGTAAACAGGAACGCACAGCCCGCCTTTCTTCAAGACCAACCGCCCCCTTTTACGTCACCGTCGGGCCTGCCAATCGTGGAAGGGACAAGCGGGAAGGACAACCAATGAAAGACGCGAGTAGGCGGGTCGATGTGACATCATCGGATTAGGCGGGGAAAGGGAGATAATAACCAAGGGCGCGAAGTTGTTCGGTTTACGGTTGAGGGCGGGCTCGCCGCGTCACTCCCGACACGACCAATCGCTCTCAAGCTTCTACCTGCCTTTTCCACCCAGTCCCCCTTCGCTCCCTTAGTCGCTCTCTTCCATTGGCGCACTGAAGGTTGTCGCGTTCGGATCGAGTGCGCGTGCGTGGACTTTTCGCGCGCTCGGGCCGCTGCTGTTAAATAAGTTGTGGTTTGGCCCTGTGGAGAGGGCGACCGTCGGCGGGCTGTTGGGCAGGCGGGGAGGGAGTGAATCGCTAGGCGAGCCTGCCTCGGGAAACGGACGGCGGCCGGTCCTCCCCTGCCTTTAAACAGAGTCCTTCAGTTTCTCCCATTTTTTTCCTCACTGAGGTGGGTTAGGTTGACAAGCCCGTGCAAAGCAGCGACACATCAACGTCTGGATCCTGTTGAGTCAGCCTATAGCTCAGCTGCGTCGCACCATACTCTAGTGCCTGTGCAGAACTCGCCCGCGGCTGGGATCATGGCTGCAATTCATCTACCAGAATTTGACCTCGCTCGCCCAGACTTGTGGAAAACCTGGGTGAAGCAGCTGAACTGTTATGCGCTCTTCCACAATATCAAGGATGAGGAGACTCAGAAATACCTCCTGCTCAGTGCCTGTGGCCTCGATACCCTGGCATTAGCGAAGGCCCTCATCGCACCCACCACGCTGCAAGATGCCACTTACGAGGGGGTGGTCCGGGCGCTCACCGACCATCTGGTGCCCCGGCAGACTCGCATGCAGCGCCGCCTCGAGTTCTACTCCCGGCACCAGAAACCCTCTGAATCAGTCGCGGCGTATGTTGTCGCACTGCGGGGACTAGCGCGCAAATGCGAGTTCCCAAACCTAGATGAATCTCTCCTTGACCAATTTGTGGTGGGCATTCGCGAGGATAAACTGCGCTGGAAGCTCATAGTCCAGGATGACCTGACCCTGATGAAGGCGCTCCAGGAGGCTGCCGCACATCTGGACACTTCATCTGAATCTGAGGCATCTGACGGCGAGGAGGCCCATCAAATTCAACACCCCCCTCGCCGCAAGACCCGACCAGCAACCACCGCTCGTTTGCCCAACAGCCAGGCTCAGGTGGCCTGCGCAAGCTGCGGAGAAATGCACGAGTGTCGTTCCTGCCGTTTCCGGAATGCCACGTGTTGGAGTTGTGGCAAGACAGGCCACATTGCCTGCGTCTGCAGAACTAAGGGATCCCGGAGACGCCAAGCCACCCACCAGGAGTTCATGTAGTTGCATACTACCACCATTGGCCATCTCCAGGTACTCAATCTGCCCTAGGACACCCCTGACAAAATCAAGGTCATGGTGTTAATAGAGCGTGCTCCATGCCAGATGGAGCTAGACACCATGTCCTCTATATCAGGGGTCCCCAACCACTGGGCCATGGACCAGTACGAAAGAGGCAGCACAGCCTTGCTCCAAGGCTGCTTCCCCTTGAAGGGGAGGTCGCCATGGAGCGAGACCAAACCACCTCTTTCATCTGCCCGGGTCCTAGGCCAGCAGAAGGGACAGCATTGCTGTGACCTTAGGCTACCCCTCATTTATAGATCTTTACCAATCAGCTGATTGGCAGGGGTCTTTAAATGGGAGGGGGAGGCAGAAACAGCCCCAGTCCCCCCCCCCCATTTAAAGACCCCCATGGGGGGAGAGGATGTGGCATGGGCAGGGGGGGCAGCCTGGAGTGGCAAAAGCCCCAGTGCCGCCTTCCCCACCAGTCCATAGAAAAATTGTCTTCCATGAAACCTGTCCCTGATGTCAAAAAGATTGGGGGGCACTGCTCTATATCAGTCATCTTCGAGGACACACTCAGGAAACTTCGTCCCTGGGGAGGTCCTCATTTGCAGCCAGCCAGGTTCATCCTGAGAGACTTCCAAAAGAACCCGGTGACTATTAAGGGATGGGGCAGTTTCCTGGTGCAATGCAAGCACTTTGATGGCATGTTGGACTTGTTGGTAGTGGAGGGCAGGCTCACGAGTCTGTTAGGACTGGCTTGGTTCAAACTCTTTGGAACTGAAGTCATTGGGGTGCACCAGATGCAACCATCAAGCCTCTTAAGCTTCTGTGACAAGTTCCCAGAAGTATATGATGGGTCTCTTAGCCACTATACGGTCCCCCAGTGTCACTAAAATCAAGCAGTGTAGCCCATAAGGCTAAAGCACGTCCTGTTTGCACTCAAGCTGAAAATAGAGGCTGAGCTAGACTGCCTCGTAGCACAAGGGGTGTTGGAGCCAGTGCCACACACTCTAAGGGAAACCCAGATAGTGACACCCATTAAGCCCAATGGAGTCATCTGCATCTACACGGACTATAAGTGCACTATCAATAAGGCACTCCCTGCTTGCTATGAAGCCTAGTGAGTGACCTGGGCAAGTATGCTCTCCAGGGCTTTTTTGGTAGAAAAGGCCCAGCAGGAACTCATTTGCATATTAGGTCACACTCCCTGATGCCAAGCCAGCCTGAACTGTGTTCCTGCTCCAAAAAAGCGCTGAAATCGCTTTCTCTTAGTCTAACCTACCTCACAGGGTTCTTGTGAGGAGGAAGGGAGAGCCACAGGTGCCGCCACCCTAAGCGCCTTGTAGGTCAAACTGAATAAAAATGTACTGAAAACCTAACCTGAGCCTTTCACTCAGCAAAAGGCCGTTTGAGCCCTACTCTGACACAGTGGCTTCAATCCACTGAAGCATCTCTGCAGACACAAGAATCTCTGCCCTCAGCATGATTTCTCTCACCTACTGGTGTAATCTGAAACATCTCCTAAAATGCCTTCCAGGTGTTACATTTGGGGCAACGGAGGGAGGTGAGAAAGGTAGGCATTGGTGGTTCCAAACCAGTTATCTGCTCCATTTAGGTTTCTAATCCTTCACTAATCCATTCCCAAGCTTCAGCACTTCAAGATTTTATACCATGTACCATATTCTGTGCTTGTGTGGTTGCCATGGCATGTTATGATTCCGTTCACAACTCATACTGTTTGTGCATAATCCTGTCAACATTTTTTCTATCAGATTTTGAAAACATAATACAAATGTTAATTCAAAACCTTTATTTCTTCCCAGGCTACCTCACGGCTTCTGGTGAATTTCCTGAAAATGTATTGTTTTCCATTTTAGATTATCATTTATATGCCATTTTAGAGTAGCTGAGCTGAGAAAGTGGAACTTCAACAGACATTTCAAGACGAACCACAGACACTTTGTGAAACACTACCCAGAGAACAACGAACTAGTCAAAGCTAGGGAGCTGAAGACAACAGTCACGGGTCTGGGGAATTCTGATTGCTCTAAGTCAAAGGCTGCAAAAATAGCATCATTGTGGGTAAGCTATCTACTTGCTCAATGTAAAAAAACCAACTGAGAATGGAAAAATAATTACACAGGCATTCCTTGAAGCCATTATTACTTGAGAACTCTAAATACGAAGCTGAATTTCTGTCTTCCATTAATGGCCTTGAAAACCCTACAAGTTGGCTGCAACTTGATGGCAAAACCCCCCAAACCCCATGCGCTTCTCTTGTGGCCGGGATAAATTGTGGTTTCAAATCACGCATTACAGTTGTGAAGTAGGCTACAGCAACATGGGGCTACCCCCTGAAGATGGTTTGGAAAGAGCAGTTGGTGCAGCACACGGCAATCCGCATGGACCTTATTAGACTTATTTTGTGATCTGGGCAGCGGGGGTTGCCAGTTGGTTTCTCCGCCCACTCAGAGGTGCTGATTCTTACCTTTCAACAGGGGTGGAATTCTAGCGGGAGCTCCTTTGCATATTAGGCCACATACCCCTGATGTAGCCAATCCTCCAAGAGCTTACAGGGTTATTAGTGTGGGCTAATAGGCAAAGGATCTCCTGCTAGAATTCTACCCCTGCCTTTAAAGCCCTTTGATCCTGCGATCAAACCTTGGGTTTTAAAGATTTTTTTTTCTCGCTGCTGTTGTTTTTTTTCAAAGGATTGTTTTGTATCATTCTTATTGATGGTACCTATCTCAAGTTCTGGTTATTTAGGAGAAAGGCAGGCTTATAAATTTCTATTAATACAAAATGTGTAATTTCTTCTTTTTTTTTTAAATGTGAATAAAACTACATTCAAAAGTTGAACAAATGAAGTGGCATGAAAGATGTCCTTTGCTTGGGATGCTGCTTGGGTCTTGTGGCAGTTCTGGCAGAGCACCCTGCTTTCCCTTGCTCTTGAATATCTGCAGTCCTTTACACTTTCAGCAGCTGGCCAGCCATATGGAGAACGGATGATGTAGCCATTAATAAGCCGTTCTCTCCATGAGTTTGAGTAGTTCACAAAAAAAAAATCACCTGGAAAAAGGCCCTCTGCTTCCTCGGGCAGTGAATATAAATTTGTGTGTTGCATAGAAACAGGCTTCGTTCTGTGCTGAATCACCTGCCGATTTGAACGTTAGTTGGTCTGATTACAGCATTGCCTGAGAGAGCAGTCCTAAGTAGGTAGACTCCTACCCAGGCTTAGTCATTGGGGCTTGCAGAGCTTTTCTGTAGCAGAAACTCCTTTGCATATTAGGCCACACCCCTTTTATGTAGTCAGTCTTCCAAGAGCTTACAGGGCCTACTGTAAGCTCTTGGAGGATTGGCTACATCAAGAATGTGTGGCCAAATATGCAAAGGAGTTCCTGCTACAAAAAAAAGCCCTGGTGGCTTGCTCCCAGGAAAGTGTTATTAGGATCACAGTGTGAGTTGTCTAGCTGTTGAGGCAGTGGCTACACTACAAATTGGAAACAGTTGCATAGCTGTATAGCAGTCATGGCAGCCCTTCATGAATCTTGGCGGGGTTGGTATAAGTGCAGAGAAGCTTCTGTCAGGGATCCATTGCCTTTCTCATAGGACTGTGTTTTGGGGGGGTAAGAGAACAGTGAATTAGTTTGGTAGGCCCACTGAAGCTCTGGTGACCTACAAAACACAGCAACATCCTCTGAGGAGCACTGAGAAAGATCTTAACGGATATATTGGATCAGGAGATGATCATGCCAGTAATTCAATTGTATTTTTTCAAAGGAAGGACACATTTCTTTGCATAGCTGGTTTTATACCGTGGTAATAGATTTCTGTAACTGGCAGGGGTTTTTTTTGTAGCAGGAACTTCTTTGCATATTAGGCCACACACCCCTGATGTAGCCAATCCGACAAGAGTTTACAGGGCTCTTGTTCCAGAGCCTATTGTAAGCTCTTGGAGGATTGGCTACATCAGGGGTGTGTGGCCTAATATACAAAGGAGTTCCTGCTACAAAAAACCCCCCTGGTTCTACAGCTACAAGTAACATAAATAAACTGTAGAACAAAATAGGAGTCGGTTGCACCTTTAAGACCAACTTAGTTTTATTCAGAACATAAGCTTTCGTGTGGATGCACACTTCTTCAGACGAGGAATGCGGTACAGTAAGCAGAGCTACATATAGCTGGTGGGGTTTGGAATGCCAAGTGGTACAAAGTTAAAAACCAATAGCAGAATAGTAAAATTAACAAATTCAGAAAACCTTTGATCTGGGTTGCCTTAATGTGGGAAACCATAAAACAGTAACATGTCAGAATGTGAGAATGCCTGTTAATTATTCTAATGCTAATAAACCTGGGTCAAAAAGAAGGCATTCTCACATTCTGACAAGTTACTGTTTTATGGTTTCCCACGCTAAGGCAACCCAGATCAAAGGTTTTCTGAATTTGTTAATTTTACTATTCTGCTATTGGTTTTTAACTTTGTACCACTTGGCATTCCAAACCCCACCAGCTATATGTAGCTCTGCTTACTGTACCTCATTCCTCGTCTGAAGAAGTGTGCATGCACACGAAAGCTTACGTTCTGAATAAAACTAAGTTGGTCATAAAGGTGCAATCGACTCCTATTTCGTTCTACTACTTCAGACCAACACGGCTCTCTATTTGGATCTATAAATAAACAGTGGGACATTACTAACTGGTAATAGGCGGTCATCTCAAAACTGGATTGGCTTCAGCTGGAGGATCTTTACAATATAATCACTGTATTTGAAGAATGGGGAAAGTCACTATGAAATTTTGTTGGCAAGAGAGAAGTGAAAAGAGAAAGGCTAGACAGAATTTTTACAGGAGTTTCTCTTATATAACTACTTAGGTCCTTCTCCATTTATCATGAAATTTTAAAGTGAATGGTGGTTGGTGGCTATCCCAAACATCAAAGGAATGCTAAGGAAAGGGAAAAGGTTCCAGTAAGCCCAGCAGGTGTTATTAGGAGGGATCTGCCCATGTCTAAGAACAAAAACGATAGATTTACTGGTTGAATAAGCCCCAAGGATAAGTTGGAGCAACTGGTACAGACATGGGGTCGATTTTTGGCAGACCTTCCCCAAGCATCAACTCATTCTCTGGAGTCCATTGTATTTAGGAATCCAGGAAATTTCTTACTGCACCCTACAACGTATCAAGCACATATTCTAAAAGTTAAGGAGTTGCACAGTCATTAGTAACTGGACCATTGGACTCCTTTTGTAAACCTCCCACAAAGGGGTAGAACTTTTGAACACCATCCTCATCTTTTTAGAGTGCAGAGGGATACATCATCCAGGGAAAGAATATTTTCATTGGTCCTGACTTCAAGGGAAGTTTCCATACGGCATCCCCTTTCTTGTTGGTCAAATCACACATACACACTCTCACCTGAAATCTTCAAGTTAGAACAAGAAAGCAGATACGGAAGCCATTAATGAACACCTAATCCTCCAGCAACATTTAGGGTTGCAAGCGGGGGATGATAGTGACAGAAATCCCTCTGTGGAAATGCAGTATTGAATCCAAGCCAGCTATCTCAAATGTTTTTGAAAATGAGCAGCATCTCTTTCTGAAACAATAAAGGACAGGTGGGTGGCTGTGTTGGTCTGAAGCATTAGAACAAAGTTTAATGAGTCCAGTGACACCTTTAAACCCAACATGATTACTTCTGGGTATGAGCTTTTGTGTGCAGTTTTCAAGAGCCAGTTTGGTGTAGTGGTTGTGCGTGGACTCTTACCAGGGAGAACTGGGTTTGATTCCCCACTCCTCCACTTGCAGCCGCTGGAATGACCTTGGGTCAGCCATAGCTCTGGCAGAGGTGGTCCTTGAAAGGACAGCTCCTGCGAGAGCTCTCTCAGCCCCACCTACCTCACAGGTGTCTGTTCCGGGGGAGGAAGGTAAAGGAGATTATAACCCACTCTGAGATTCAGAGTGGAGGGTGGGGTATAAATCCAATACCTTCTTCTGCATGCACACTGAATATCTGAATAAGTGTGCATGCACGTGGAAGCTTACACCCAGAATTAAAATTTGTTGGTCTTAAAGCTGCAACTGGACTCAAGAATAAAAACACAGCATGTTTATTCCTTAAGGCAGGTTTGTAATCACATGAACACATATAAAGCTGCCTTGTATTGAATCAGACCCATGGTCCATTGAGATCAGTATTGTCTACACAGCCTGACAGCAGCTCTCTAGGATCTGAGGCTGAGGTCTTTCATATCACCTACTGCCTGGTCCTTTTTAACAAGATGCCAGGAATTGAACCTGGGACCTTCTGCATACTGTATCACAGAACCATTACTCCATCACAAAGATGTCGACTGTTTTTGCCACATGCTGGCCTTAACCCACAGCTATGCAACCCTAAGTCTGCTAAGAATGTGCAGATAGTGCCAGAGGTGTTGACAATATTACATTTCTTAACTGCTGTACAACATCTGCCACCTCCTTGTTTGCGAGCTAACCAAGAACAAGAGCAACAAAATCTGTCTTGTCTATATCCACATGTTTTGTCATGTTAGCCAGACAGCAGAACATGATTTGCTAATCAGTAGCTGCTCAGGCCAGTGGAAGTTCATCTGCTCTAGAGCAGTGGCTTCCAAACTCTTTGGCACCAGGGACCAATTTCATGGAAGACAATTTTTCCATGGACCAGTGGGGGGGGGGGTGTGCTGAGGTTTTTGCCACCCCAGGCTGCCCCCCAGCTATCCCTGCACCTCCGTGGGGGGTCTTTAAATGAGGGCTAGACAAAGGTCGCTGCCACACCACCCCTTCCACATGCCTGAAACCTGGGCAGATGAAAGAGGTGGTGCAAGGGAAGCAAGGTAAGGAAAGAGGTGTTGCAAGGGAAGCAAGGCTGCACAGCCTCTTTTGTCCGCCCGGGTCCCAGGCAGGCAAAAGGGTGGTGCGATGCCCTCTGCCTTGTTCCATGACCTGGTTGCTAACAGGCCATGGACTGGTCCCAGTCCATAGCCCAGGGGTTGGGGACCCCTGCTCTAGAGGCTCAAGGATTGATTTTGGAATATGGTAGAAATATGTTGAAAGGTGTCCTTAACCATGCAGTTTCCTGGGCTGATTTTGTAGGAAGTGAAAGACCTTGCATTATCTCTTAGCCTCAAACTTCAGAGGGGAGCTATAGAGAGTCAGAAGGATAGATAGGCCAAGACCCGGAACATCCTTTCTACTGTTCTGATGCTATCCCTTTGGTGTGTAGATTGCTATTCTCCGGGAATCTTTCTTCCAGCAGATACCTTCTCTTGCACCCATCTCCATCTTGGCACCATGAGGGCAGGATGTAACTTCTGAATCTCTATCCATCCTTGCTAGTTAGATATACATTAGAATCCTGTCAGTGTCCTGTCTAGAATGGAGTTCCTTGCAATAAAACACTTGTATTAGTTTTGCAGAGGCTCTGTGTGTAACTTTAGCAGCACACACAAACCAGATGGATTCTGCTGTGTTGTGTGCCTTGCCCTGCCCTAGATAGCCCAGGCTGGCCAGATCTCAGAAGCTAAGCAATTGGCCCTGGCTAGTATTTGGATGGGAGCCCTCCAAGAAATATCAGGGTTGTGACACCCACACATCTATGTGCATAGGCACCAGCCTCATCATCAAGGCACTGTATGTTACACACACAGATGGGGTTTTCACAACCCCGGAACCACATGCAAATAACGGGAGGGGCCAGCACACTTGTGCCCTTTCTCCCACTATGTGCAATGATTCAAAAACACTTTGGGGTTTTGTATAGAGGACTGGCAAGTCAGATTACTGGTCCTTCACGGTCAGTAGATCTATCTACTGACTGGCAGCAGTTCTCCAGGGTCTCAGGAGAAGATTTTTCACATTACTTACAACCTCGTATTTTTAACTGGAGATGCCAGGGGTTGAACCTGCAACCTTCTGCATAAAGAGATGCCCTGAGCCATAGGCACATCACATTCTTATCTGTCAGATTAAAAAAACATAGTTGCACTGTTTGGCTTCCCTCACAAGCAAGCACAGCTATGATAACTAGAGGGTGCACTGACATAGGATGTCCTGTTTGCTTTAAATACTGCATGTACATACACGAAGCTGCCTTTAACTGAATCAGACCACCATCCATCAAAATCAATATTGTCTACTCACATCGGCAGCAGTTCCTCCAGGATCTCAGGAAAAGGTCTTTCACATCACCTGTGACCTGATCCTTTTCACTGGAGATGATGGGAATTGAACCTGGGACCTTCAGCATGCCAGGCAGATGCTCTACCACTAAGCTGATCTCCCATGTAGAATAAGAAGAATGAGTACTCAGAGCTACAGAGGGGGAGGAAGTGAAATTCTGAGAAACTTAATATGGCAGAAACCAGTTAAATGTTGGAACAAACATGGTAAACTCCCATGCTTTTCTAATCTTAGGCAGGATTTTGGGTAGTGCAGCCATTTTTTTAAGGTGTTGAGATGGGCTTAAGGCAGTCACCATTTTTGATTGAAGGGAGAGAGTTTTTTTTTTAATTAAAAATCCCTGGTGCCACATCAAGGGCTCCTTGCAGCTGCTTTTGAGGGACCAAGAGACTCCAGCCTCACTGTAGTTTGGGCTCTATCTTAGCTGATATTTTGGTTAATACACATGAGTACAATTTCCTGTGAATTCAAAAGAAAGAAAAACAGGACAAATCTTGCATTTCCATAAGGCTTTATTGAGCAAAAAAGGAGATTTCTAAGATAAGAGTATTCATTTCCATTTACAATATACAAAAATAACAAAGATCTGTGCTTGGCTGTACTCAGTAACAGGGACACAGAAAACAAGAACTTAGTCCTTTGTCTTCCCCCTATATTCTGTGCTAGGATATCCTCTTAAGACATCTGCTCTGCCCCCAAACCCAAGTTCGGTTAAAACAGTTTTGTTTCAGGTTATGAATATTGAATTTAAACCATACCAAGCGAAGCTACACTCAACTATTAACAACCACGTTCCACGCAAAATGATTCTTAAAAATATAAAACAGGAAAAACAGGCACTGTGATAAAGGCCATTACTCATTTCAAAAATATACTTCATATTAATGTTTGTATCACTGAGTGAACTGTAAAACAACTCCAATGCCAATTTGGTGTGGAGAGCCAGTCTGATGTAGTGGTTAAGTGTGCGGACTCTTTATCTGGGAGACCCGGGTTTGAATCCCCACTCCTCCACTTGCAGCTGCTGGAATGGCATTGGGTTAGCCAAAGCTCCCACAGACGTTCTTGAAAGGGCAGCTTCTGTGAGAGCTCTCTCAGCCCCACCCACCTCACAGGGTGTCTATTGTGGGGGAGGAAGGTAAAAGGAGATTGCAAGCCGCTCTGAGTCTGATTCAGAGAGAAGGGTGGGGTATAAATCTGCAGTCTTCTTATGAATTAAAAGAGGTCTGAATTTCAGGGAGGGAAAAAACACATTTCTGCTGAAATTTAAAAAAATCAAGAAGATCAGAGTCAAACAATAAAATCACAGGAACAAAAAAAAGTTTCATTGTAATTAAAAGGCCTGATGATAAATGGGCACAGTCCATGGGAAAGTTCTGCAAAAGGACACAATTGCCATGCGAGACCTATCGTTTCAATAGGTCTCGCATGGATAATCTTGCACAAGGAAATGGCTGCTGCCAGCCAGCAAACAGTTCATTTTGTTTAATTCTCTTATCAATTTCAATAAGACCTTTCCTTTCCTTTTGCATCAGGCCTTGAACAGCAGAAATCATTTAGCAGAAAATGTATTTCCAAGTAATGCAAAGATAGATTAAACCCAAGCAATGATAGTTGGAATTCAAAGCTGCTTTAAAAGTTGCTGGCGATAATTTATGGCTTATTTCCTGGACTTCCCGCTATTGAATGCTGAAAACCCAACCTTAGTAAAAGCAGGGCTGCATTAGTCAATTTTGCTGTCCAAGATGCTCAGTATGTGCCAAGGCACCACAGTCCGAGGGAATGCTCCGGACCCTTTCCTGACAGGAACTGGAGCCTATCAGAAATGCAAACCAATTAGCACCCCACCAAATACACAGAGCCATGCTATTAACAATTTCTGAAAGTGCTTCACAAGAAAAGTTATTCGTTGCAAAGATATGAAAAACAGAAACGCTAATTTTAGGGAATGGCCTAGGGGAATTCTGAGAGAGATGCATAGGGACAGTTGTTTGGATGGAAATGCAGCCTAGAAAGGTTTTATATAAAATAAAGTAAGTATCCTAAAGAGGGCCCTGGTGCAGCCAAAACAGAGAATCCACTGTCACCTTTAAACACTTAAAAATACTCTTCTTCTGCCCAGGATATCTCCACATATACATTGTACATGCGACCAATGTTCCCTCTAAGCTGCAGAATCTTGTGATTAAAACATATGAACATATGAAGCTGCCTTATACTGAATCAGACCCTTGGTCATCAAAGTCAGTATTGTCTTCTCAGACTGGCAGCGGCTCTTCAGGGTCTCAAGCTGAGGTTTTTCACACCTATTTGCCTGGACCCTTTTTTGGAGATGCCAGGGATTGAACCTGGGACCTTCTGCTTCCCAAGCAGATGCTCTACCACTGAGCCACCGTCCCTCCCCTACTTTTCTACTTTGTGAGCTACTGGCATTAAAGTTGTGAGCTGCTGTATAAATTATTGTGCTCTGGGGTCATCCTTCCTGAGTTAAGACAAAATGTGTGAGCTGGAGGCTAAAAATCTGTGAGCTAGCTCATGCTAACTCAGCTTAGAGGGAACACTGCACGTGACCTCTGTCCCCCGTTTGTTGGCTCTCTAAGGCACCTGCTTGGCTCCTGTATGAAATAGGATGCAAGAATAGACAAAACCACTGGTCTGATCCAGCAGGGCTCTTATGTTCTAAAGGAGTGGGGAACCTCCGTCCTGAGGACCATATACGGCCCTCGGGGATTGCTGGACCGAACTGAGCCATGTGGTAGCCTCCCTGGGGCCTGGCTGGCCAGCAAGGATCATGGTGCCCAGACATGCTATGCAGCAGCCTCCCCAGGGCCAGGCAGGGATCACAGGGCCCAGATGTACTGTGCCGCAGCCTCCCTGGGACCCGGCTGGCCGGCCAGAATTGCTGCAGGGCCTGGAAAAGTTACTGTCACAGTTCAGTTTGCACTTGATTATCCCAGATGGTGTGGCCTAATATGCTAATGAGTGTGTGACCTAATATGCTAATTTGAGGGGATGTGGTCTAATATGCTACTGAGTCCTGCTAGGCTTTTTCTACAAAAAAGCCCTGGACCTATGCATTTGCCTAGGGCGGCGAGCCAGGTGTGTGTGTGTGTGCCAGATTAGGCTCTCCCCACGACTTTAAATAGAAAAACAATTATTTGCATTCATTTTGCTGGGCTTAATCATTCTCCCTCGGCGGAGCACTGTTTTTTAAGTTGATAATTTTTAATGGCCTGCGAATGATGTTATAAATATCCATATGGCCCTTGGCAGGAAAAAGGTTCCCCACCCCTGTTCTAAAGATTCCCTGTTAACTCCTGGGTTGGTGAAAGCTCTGCAGGTACCTTTTTACGGACTGTAAAGCTCCACCATAAAGGTAATAACTCGTCCTACATAGGAGGTCTACAAAGGTACCCATGTGCCTCTAACTCTGGAACACACTATATCTGCAATGTTCAGGATTCCAGCAGAGGCTATGTTTTTTAGTGATAACATGCAACCTCTGAGGCTTATGGCCACTCCTACTCTAGATAAGGCTGTTACTAGCAACAGGACACAGCTAGTTTTCTTCTTGTATGCAATATTTCCACAACAGAAGTCACGGAGCTTGGGAAAGTTCTGCCTGAAGAGGAACAAAATGGCCATAATGTCACAGCTAGGGATGGGCACAAACTAGGAAAATAAGAGGTTCGTTTTGGTTCGTGGGGCCACATGAACCACAAACCTTCACAAGCCTCATTGGTTATTGAACCTGTTTGTTTTGTGAGGTTTACGACCGGGCGAACTCGCTGCTTGGACTTCACTCGCATGCGGCAATTTGCAAAAGCCATTCAAAGCCTGACTGCCCAATGTAGCCCACAAAGGAGGCGATCCTGCGAGGAGAAATCTTCCCCCACAAGCTGGGCTGGGCAGCCTGGTTCAAACACACGCATGCACATGAAAGCTCATACCTTGAATAAAACTGTGTTGGTCTTAAAGGTGCCATGGACTCAAACTTTGTTCTGCTCCTTCAGCCCCACACAGCTACTCACCTAAAACTACTGTTGGTTTGCAAAGCAACTGAGAGTGCAGCAGTAAGGACTTGCTGCTGCTCACTCACAACACCCCAGCCACTCGCCATCTGCGGGACATCACACTCAGACCAGGAACTAAACAGGTGTGTGTGATGCTACTATGTCCACGTCCCTTCCTATGTTTTGTAGAACCTTCCAACCTGGCCAAAGTTTCTTTGATCGCCCACCTGTTATGCAACAGGCAAGAGCACAGCACATCCAAAGGAGTGTGTGAATACTTTTTTAAAAAAGGTGAAGGTAGTCCCCTGTGCAAGCACCAGTCGTTTCTGACTCTGGGGTGACAGACACCACATCACAACATTTTCACAGCAGTCTTTGTTCGGGGTGGTTTGCCATTGCCTTCCCCCGTCATCTACAGTTCCCCCCACCCCAGCAAGCTGGGTACTCATTTTATCAACCTCAGAAGGATGGAAGGCTGAGTCAACCTTGAGCCCGCTACCTGAACCCAGCTTCTGCCGGGATCGAACTCAGGTCATGAGCAGAGCTTAGGACTGCAGTACTGCAGCTTTACCACACTGCGCCACGGGGCTTCATGTGAATACTTGGGATGGCCTAAAGCTGGCTTTGTGTCTCCAGCTTGATCCGCTGCGGAGAAGAACTTCAGCTACTGGCTTTCTTCACTGTATGGGCCATCTCCTTTGCTCCTCCCTCATTTGTATCTGGGCAGTTTCTGGGATAGTTTCCAAGGTGGTATTTTTTTGCTTTGACTGGTAGACGTGAAAAGGACTACTCCATTTTGGTTTACCATTTCAATTGCTTAACACCTGAATAGCAACCATTCCCCCTTAACTGTCATCTACATTCTGGCATAAATTTCAAGTATTTGCAGAGGCTAGGAAAAATAATCTTTGTTTCAAAGGTGACCCTGAATTCTCCCCCCGTCCCAAAATCTGTCCTGTTCCTGATTTTTTAAAAATACATATACCTACTTGAAAATACAAGAGACGTCTAACCAAAATCTAACAATAACACTTCCGTTTTAAGAGCTGCTTCATCTCTGCTCGGAAGTCAGAAGGAGCAGACAAATACTAAAAATTGCTTCTCAAAGTTCTTTGTTCATTTAGAAGAGCTGGATCATCGATTCCCTTGATTTTCCAACTCCAACCCATTTCACTGCGGAGGAAAGACATAAATAATTATTAGCACAATTTACTTGGAAGTAAACACTAACATATTTTAGGCCATAATCTTAAATGTGTTAGTGCCGACTCCAGATCCCCTGCAGATTGAAAGCCAACGGATTTAGAATTGTGGTTCTATAAAATGAAAAGGATACTTAAACTTTGCCAGAAATGAGTAACAAAACTCAAATGTGGTCTATAAAACACTATCAACTAACAATTTATTCTAACATTTTAGCTCCATGCAATTACGCAGAGCATTTTTTTAAAAAGCCAAACTAATTGAAGCTATAAACGTAGAAAAGCTACAACGTAAAAGGCTATAGGCATGCTTATGTCCTTTTTAGCTATTAGAATCTTCCGCAATGGCAAATCCTCTGAGGCTGCAGATACTCCTGCAAATTAACAACTTCTGCAAATCAACATCTTGGTTGTAGCACTGATTTCTCTTCCTCCATTTCCATAAGAACATAAGAGCCTTGTTGGACCAGACCAATAGTCCATCTAGTCCAGCATCCTGTCCCACAGAAAATGAATGACAAGAGAGGCCAGGTCCATCAGCCACCTCCTGGAAGACTGGACACCTTTGATCCAATGGGTTTTACTTCTCTCTCCTGTTCCCCATCTCCCCACATTTATACCTTCAGCTCAAAGAGTAACTCCTGCTCCAAGTTGGAGAAACTCTATTGATTTTGGCTTGTTCCTGTTAGATTTTTAGTTAAGATAAAGAATATGCTATTTATCTATGCTTGATTTGGTACTTGTGAATATTTGTGTAAGGACATGTTCCTCCTCCCACTATTGTGCCAAATCCCTCAATATACTCTATATTCCTTTTAAAAGCAGGTCTCTGTCATCCCCTTTCCTATTGAAAACTCTCTACTCACAGACACTTCTAAAGTAAAAGATCCCAGCTTTCTGCACACTCTACAAACACGCAAGCCAATTCTCCGTGTTTCACTTCTCTCTCCTATTCCCCATCTCCCCACATTTATACCTTCAGCTCAAAGAGTAACTCCTGCTCCTGCTCCTGAATTTATGTTCACATGTTTTAGCGGGTGTAGGAACAGATGCGTATCAATTACACACAAAGCCCCAATCACATCCAGTTTGGCCCTTGACAGAACTAGATCACTGCAGGGTACGGGCCCCACTTGTTTGGGAATCACTCATTTAGCCCGATGAAATCCTGCCAAAGGTGACGCTGTTGTTGTTGTTCAGTTGCACAGTTGATTCCGACTCTTTGTGACCCCATGGACCAAATCACACCAGGCCCTCCTGTCTTCCACCATCCTCTGAAGTCTGCTCAAATTTGTGTTAGTTACATCAGTAACGGTGTCCAGCCATCTCTTCTTTTGCTGTCCCCTTCTTCTTTTGCCTTCTGTCTTTCCCAGCATCAGGGTCTTCTCCAGTGAGTGCTCCCTTCTCATTGGGTGGCCAAAGTATTTGAGCTTCAGCTTCAGCATCTGACCTTCCAGGGAACAGTCTGGGTTGATTTCCCTTAGGACTGACTGATTTGATCTTCTTGCAGTCCAAGGGACTCTCAAGAGTCTTCTCCAGTGAGTGCTCCCTTCTCATTTGGTGGCCAAAGTATTTGAGCTTCAGCTTCAGCATCTGACCTTCCAGGGAACCGTCTGGGTTGATTTCCCTTAGGACTGACTGATTTGATCTTCTTGCAGTCCAAGGGACTCTCAAGAGTCTTCTCCAGCACCACAGCTCGAAAGCATCTATTCTTCTGAAGGTGACATTACTGGCCAACAGCAAGTCTTCCATGTATGGCGTCTTGCTGTGGAAGCTCAGTGGGTGACCTTGGGCCAGTTGCACTCTCTCAGCCTAACCTACTTTGCAGGGTCACTGTGGTGACAAAACAGAGGAGCAGAGAACGATGCAAGTCACTCTGGGTCCCCCAGTGGGACAAGAGTGGAGTATTTAAACTAATTTATACAGAACAGGGGCTGTCTTGGAAGAGCAAAGGGAGCCTACCTGCCACTCCGACGTGGTTTTCCACAAACCGAATGTAGTTTTGTGCTTTTGGTGGGAGGTCCTCCCATTTTCTGGCATTAGTTGTGTCTGTCTTCCACCCTGGCATCGTTTCGTACTCCACCTCCACTTTCTGCAATATTTCTTGGTTAGCTGTATTTTTAAAAAAAACCAAACCCAAAGAGGTGTGAATCAGAACACAATTTAACGTTGAAAAAACTTGTACAAATATTTGGCATCATTATTAAGACATAACTGGTTGGGTTGGCAACAGCCGCTTGTTAGTCGACGTCAAGAAAATAAATGTTTAGGCTGAAGGAGTTGTCTGTATCCATTAGCTGCTCTCGGGCAGATTGTATTTTATTTTACGCCATGCTTCCAAAACTATTCCTGAGGGAGCTTACAAATCCCATTAACACAATAAAGAGTAGGCCCTAAACTAGAGGAACTACAGTAAAATGAGTTTTCGCGAATACAGTAGTAAATATCAAATCAAGTGAAATAAAAAAAAAAGAGATGGGAGGAAAAAATAAAAATGAACCGCAGTCACAGAGCCTCAGTTTAAACAGGAAATAATGAAGACGGCTGTTCTGTTTTCAAAAATTCTGGCATCAGTGTTACAAATAACACTTCCTCGGGAGGTGGTGGGCTCTCCTTCCTTGGAGGTTTTTAAACAGAGGCTAGATGGCCATCTGACAGCAATGGAGAGCCTGTGAATTTAGGGGGAGGTGTTTGTGAGTTTCCTGCATTGTGCAGGGGGTTGGACTAGATGACCCTGGAGGTCCCTTCCAGCTCTGTTTCTATGATATGTAGTCACCTTACTAGGTGAATGGCTCACACATGTAGCAGCACCATCCTGTGCGGGGGAAGGAGGGCAAAGCATTGCTAAGAATTGGCAGTGGAAAGTGCTCTCAAGTTGTAGTTAATAGCAACCCTATAGCGTTTTCAAGGCAGGAGACAAACAGGCCTCTGCATAGTGACTCTGGACTTCCTTGCTGGTCTCCCATCCAAGTACTAACCTTCTTTGCTTCCAAGATGCGATGAGATCAGGCTAGCCTGAGCCATCTAGGTCAGGGATGCAGAGAATGACAGGCAAGCAATTCCTTAAAGGTTCTGAAATCAAGATAGGTAACAACATACCTGGAAAATACGGAATCCTTTTCCCTCCCAGCTTGTAAGCAACGCCAACTTTGATCTCGTCGAGGACGTCCAGAATATCCAGCTTGGTTAATGCCAGACTGCCCAAAAAAAATCAATAGTCATATAGAATCATAGAGTTGGAAGGGATCTCCAGGGTCATCTAGTCCAACCCCCTTCACAATGCAGGAAACTCACAAACACCTCCCCCTAAATTCACAGGAAGATGATCTTCAAATTAATGTAAAGAAGATCTTCAAATTAATGCTTTAACGCCCCACTTCCTGTCTAAAACCCCTCCCCCCTTGCTTTCTCCTATGAATGTATAAGCCATCTCCAAAAAACGAACAGATATAAAATATGAATTTCGGTAATTACATAATGACTCTAACAGATGAATTACGAGAGTTTAATACACGCTTAACTCCCCCAATCCGTTTTCAAAAAACAGATATGGGCCACAGAGTAAAAAAAATATCAAATTCATAATAGTTTTTAAGCATGAATATAATGTATCAGTTAAGATAATGTATTATGCACAAGTGTTAGATTATTTTAAAACTTACAGGTAATGCAGGTGGTTATTTCCCCCTTCCCCCAGTATGAATTATTTGTATCTTAAGCTCCCAGAACCTACTATCCCTATCTCCAGTGCATGCACATATAATCTGAATCCATCCTATAAGCATAATTAAGGGAATCAGAGATCGATCACAGAATCATGCCCACACCTCTTCTCTCGAGCATGTATTCTGACCACCCTTCAGCCTAATCAAAGATCACATCAGCAGACCCACTAACCATGGTTAGGGCTAATCAAGGTGCTATCTTACCTGGTTCTTCAAAAATTGATTAATTCCTTCCCCCCCACACACACCCTTCTCTTTCTCCAGGTTATAAAGCAGTAGGGAGACACCTAGAGGGTGGGATCACACTAGAGATTTGGTATGTCATTATCTCAACTCCGAAAAAGCCGTTTGAGTTTGGTCCGTTTCCGAGGGATCAGACACTTGCTGTGGTCTGTGGTTGCCCATTCAATGTGCTAGCGCAGCTCAAGCACCAAACCACTCCAAGAGGCAGGTTAAATTTTTAATAAAGTCGCATCGCGATTGCACACAAGCAGAAAAGGATGAAGTGACAAAAATTCTGAGCGTGCCGGAAGTGGTTTGGCACAACCACACTGCTTTTCTGTTTGAGAGTTGCCCCAGGGCCATCAGACAGCCACAGCAAATATGTGACCTAAAGGTGATTCAGGGGGATACTACTGGAAAGATCCAGGTGGCTTTTTAATCCGGATAGGCGGCGTCTGGAGATGGGATGAGAACGGGTGCAGCTTGGAGGGCAGATGTGCTCATGTGATCGTGCACATTTAATCCGAATGGGAGGCATGGCTAGGTCGGGCCAAATCTCTTGTGTGATGGCACCCCAAGGTTACTTCCACACCGGGTGTTTGGTTCAGCGGGAATGCTAACATGAAGGGTTTCTGAAGTGCCTTCACAATTTCTCGCTTTCTTTCAGCTTTGCTGTGATCCTTCCTAAACCTCCTTTTTTGGAATAGGAGGGAATGCCATGTGGACAGGAAAAATCCAGATCTCTTCCGATCCAACCTGCATCAGTACCACTTCTCCTCCTCCTGTGACCACCATTTTCAATTGGGTACCCAAATACATTTGAAGGAAAGGCAGGGAAAATCATGGGAACCAGAATCTATGAGTACTAGGGTTGCTAACTTCCAGATGACACCTGGAGATCTGCTATTACAGTTGACCTTCAGACAAGCAAGATCAGTTGCCCTGCAGAAAATGTCTGGCTTTGAAAGGTAGACTCAATGGCATTATACCCTACTGAAGTCCCTCCCCCCCGCACCCTCCACCCCCAAAAATCTCCTGGTATTTCCCAACCCAGAGCTGGCAACCCTAATGAATACTGGATAGCTGCTACAAAAAGTTCTTTGCTTGTAGCAGCAATAAGACCTGTTACCATGTTGGAAGCAACCTATGTCAAATGTGGCTTCTCACTGAGGCAGAGATTAATATTCTCTCATGACAACAGGGGCAATATAGGTTTTTGTCAATACACACACAAAAAATACTATACTTGGCTAGACTACTCTTAAAAGTTACCTACATATTGGTAATCCACAGGGTAAAAAGCTATGAGTTCCAAGTGTAGCTCAAAATCTGTGATTGCTTACGCGGTGAATCCGTTGATCATATGAGCGTATCGCAAAATGATAAGGTCTAGCCAACCACAGCGCCTCTTCCTGCCCGTGGTCACTCCCCACTCGTGGCCTCGAGACTGTAGGAGGTCTCCGATTTCCTGCCGGGAAGCAAAAATATTGACCGTCGGAGCTAAGCATCAGGCAGTCGAAAGGATCTGATCGTTCCGTTTCCAAAGTCAATGCCATAGTTAAAAGTCAATACACAATGATGCATAAAAACAGTAGATTGGCTCTGACCAAAAAGTTAAGAGTCCATGGGATTCCCATGTACACAATACACCACATTCTACACATTATTCGGCAAAATAATGCTTTATGTAGTGGTGGAAAGTACCAATTTACAGTGACCCTTGTAGGAGTTTCAAGTCAAGTGACAAAATAGAGGTGGGTTTACCATGGCCTTCCTTGGCATAGCGACCCTGGCCATCCTTGCCAGTCTCCCATCCAGGGGTGGAATTCTAGCAGGAGCTCCTTTGCATATTAGACCACACACCCCTGATGTAGCCAATCCTCCAAGAGCTTACAAAATAGAGCCTTGTAAACTCTCGGAGGATTGGCTACATCAGGGGTGTGTGGCCTAATATGCAAAGGAGCTCCTGCTAGAATTCCACCCCTGCTCCCATCCAAGTACTAACCAGGGCCAACCCTGCTTAATTATGGTTTAAAGCAGTGGTGGCCAAACTTGCTTAATGTAAGAGCCGCATAGAATAAACGTCAGATGTTTGAGAGCCACAAGACATGAACATCAGATTTTTTTTGGGGGGGGGGGAGAAAGGAAGGGAAGGGAGGTGGAAAGAAACCAACTTTAACTTTAAATGCATTTTCCAAGCCACCGGCCAAAGGGGCAGTGCGGGCTTTGAGAGCCACACAATGCGTGTGAAAGAGCCATATGTGACTCTCGAGCCACAGTTTAGCCACCCCTGGTTTAAAGACATCCAGCCTATATCAGGGGTGGCCAACGGTAGCTCTCCAGATGTTTTTGCCTACAACTTCTGGCTGGGGCTGATGGGAGTTGTAGGCAAAAAACATCTGGAGAGCTACCGTTGGCCACCCCTGGCCTATATCAATTTTTAAAGCAATTCTTGTCTTTGCTACAGGCCTTTAATCCACATACTAGGGCACACCATTCGTTTCTGAAACTGGAGGGTGGGAATCAACTTGTTCCAACTAGTTTTTCCAGCAAAGCTGTCTCCTCCAGCTATTAGAAAACACAAAAGGCAAATTCTGCTGAATTCCACATGGCGAGACTCGGGGACCATGCCACAGCAGTGAGAGAACATCACCGCAAGCCACAGGTGCCTGCCTTGGCAACAGAGTGGTATGCTACAGAACTAGGGTGGCCAGCTCCTGGTTGGGAAATGGAGATCTGGGTATGAAGCCTGGGGACAGTGGGTTTTAAAGATGGAAGGAGAGAGACTCCATCCACCAAAGCAGTCGTTTTTGACAAGGGAATTGATTTATCTCGCCTATGATGATGATATTGGATTTATATCCCGCCCTCCACTCCGAATTTCAGAGTCTCAGAGCGGCTCACAATCTCCTTTATCTTCCTTCCCCACAACAGACACCCTGTGAGGTTGGTGGGACTGAGAAGGCTCTCACAGAAGCTGCCCTTTCAAGGACAACCTCTGCCAGAGCTATGGCTGACCCAAGGCCATTCCAGCAGGCGCAAGTGGAGGAGTGGGGAATCAAACCCGGTCCTCCCAGATAAGAGTCCGCACACTTAACCACTACACCAAACTCCCGAGATCAGCCTAGAGATCAGCTATAACCCCAGAGGATATCCAGCCACCACTGGGAGGATGGCAGCTCTAAAAGCATGCAGAAATTGCACAGTACTAGGAAATTAAGCAACTGTGTAAAGAAAGAGATCATTAAGGCCACATGCATCCTGCTTTCAGAAGGAGGCTTAATATTTGTGGGGCTCCAGGAAAAAACACAGCCCCTCTCAGCATTAACTCTGCCTGAGTGTCAGACAATGGCCATCCATTAGTTACTAAATCCACAGGTGTTAACTCCTGTGTTCTTTTCCATTGCTGTGGTTTTTTTGTGAACCCTGGAGGAATCAGATGGGGGTGGGGAGTTTTAGGACCCACATGGCTCCACAGTAATAAGGGGTAAAAGTGGTGGAAATCGCTCCTCTTTCCTGTTTCGCTCATGCACTTCTGCTAAGGAAGGGGGGATTAAACACACCTTGCCCCATCTTCCTCCAGTTCGCCAACTCACAGCTGTTCCTCTGTGTGGATTCTGCAGCCTCCCTCCCCACCAGTGATCTTTTCAAGAGTCAGAGGGAACTGCAGCAATGAAGAGGAGTGTGGGGAAACTCCTGTGTGCCTTACACAACTCAGGCAGTACAATACGGCCCACCGTTCTTCCCTAATCAACCTCATTTCTCGGCATCGGTCAAGTCCAACCTACATTTATCTGTTCAGTGGGAAAGGCTCCAATTCCCACTCTTGTCGTGTAGGCCTTTACTACACCATACACCTCTCCAATATACTGAGGAGGGATACCGAGTCCGGTACAAACGCCGCCCACGGTGCAGTTGGAAGAGGTCACGAAAGGGTACGTGCCTGCAAAAAAGAAATACAAAACATAGGAATTGTGCATAGAAGACATGCTGTTTTGCTCTATATATTTTAAAATAACCTCTCACATGCACCATTAATTACTCTGAGGGGTTTTATAAGGCTAGAAGAGCCTCGCTTATAGTAACAAAATCATATGAGGGTGGAAGTCGGCACAGCAAAGAAGAGCTTGTGAAGGGGGTTACTGGGGCAGAAAAGCAGAAACTGAATCTTAATTTTATAGTTTTTCTTAAGGATACACTACATGCAGGGGTGTCAAACATGTGGCCCGGGGGCTGAATCAGGCCCCCGAAGGGCTCCTATCAGGCCCCCGAGCAACTGGCTGTCATCTGCTTCCTTCTCCCTCTCTCTTGCTTCCTTCTGCATTACAACTTGCTTTGCCAGGCTTGCTCAATCACACAGGAGCTAGAGCAAAGCCTCTGTTTTCTCCATTGGCTGAGGCTTCTCCCTTGGGGAGGAGGAGGGGGAAGCTCTCTCAATCGCACAGCAGAGCTACTGAGCCAAGCCTCTCTTCTACTGGCTGAGGCTCCTCTCCCTCCTGGTCCCCTAGGAAAGGAAGGAAAGAGCCAGAGCCTCCTTTGCCCAGTTCCCTGGATCCCATGGGAGAGATACAAAGAAAGCACCTTTAAGACCAACGTGCTAATGTTTTAAGTATGTTTTATTTTAAGCTTTTAAAAAAAATCTGTGTGTTTATCTGTGTCCTTAAGTTTGCATCTCTGCTTCCTGGCACGACATTTTATGACACACACGGCCCAGCCTGACAAGGTCTCATTTATGTCAGATGCAGCCTTATAACAAATGAGTTTGACATCCCTGCACTACAGCATGGCAAGTGCAGGAGGCCTACAGTGACCCTGTAGGATCTTCAAGGCAAAAGGCGAACAGAGGGGGTTTGCCACTGCTTGCCCCTTAGTAATGTCCCAGGTCTTCCTTAGCGGCCTCCTATCCCAGTGCTAACCATGGCTGACCCTCCTTAGCTTCCAACTGACCTGCCCAGGCTAGTCCTGGTATATATCACACCCCATTCCGAAACAGGAGATTCCGAATGGGAGAGTCAAGTGGTTAGCATGTCAGCCTAGAATTTGGGAGACTCTGCCATGGGCCTTCCTAGGCCAGTCACACACACTAAGCCTGAGCTACCTCACAGGGTTGTTGTGTGGCTAACACGTACAAATGATTCTGAGGGCTGCTTCTAGTATTTTTAGACACAACAGAAAAGAGCCAGAGACCAAACCAGCACATGTATATGTTTCCGTGATGAAGATGTACAATCTCCCAGCCAGCCTGCGGAGTTTACTGTACACTGAATGTGCATTTGTGGCTGGGAAGCAAATGTGTAACTCCTCCCTACATCCACACACACTTAACAACCCTGAAATCCAGAGGATGTTTAAACTGCAGGTCTTTATATCCTGTACTGCAGAAATACCTTAAGAACATAAAAGAAGCCATGCTGGATCAGGCCAATGGCCCATCCAGTCCAACACTCTGTGTCACACAGTGGCAAAAAAAATTATATATATATACACACACACACACTGTGGCTAATAGCCACTGATGGACCTCTGCTCCATATTTTTATCTAACCCCCTCTTGAAGCTGTCTATGCTTGTAGCTGCCACCACCTCCTTGGCAGTGAATTCCACATGTTAATCACCCTTTGGGTAAAGAAGTACCTCCTTTTATCTGTTCTAACCCGACTGCTCAGCAATTTCATCAAATGCCCACGAGTTCTTGTATTGTGAGAAAGGGCAGAATATAAGCCCACAAAATAAATAAATTTATGGAGGAAGACAAGCGTACTGGAGAAGGTGGCTTACCAAAGTCAATGTCAAGCAGAGCTGCGTTGGCCCCTTCCACGAGGATTTTCTTTGGCGAGCCATGCAGAGCCTCATACATAAAATAAACTCCATCTCGGACCATGGGTCTTATTTTTTCAGCATAGGCCTGCAAGAGTCAACCTGCATATGTTTAATCAGATATTTCTACTGGATTGGCTACACGACAGAAAAAAGACCAGAAGCTAAGGCAGAGCATCATAGCCTTCAGGAGACTGAAGCCTCTAATTAGGGTGATTCACTGCAGGTGAATTTGCAGTTTCTCTGAGGATAGTCAAGCCATCTGTACTCTCAGGGACAAGACTCCCAATTGTAACTCAAGAGTGATTGCAAATTTTCTCCTCCAATTTATGCTAGTCACCATTTTATCTAAAACAATGAACTGGGCTCATGTCTTTCTGCAGTACTTCCTCCCTACGGTTGCATCAAACAGATGCACATTCCTCTCTCTTGTTCTTACAGCCAGGGGACGCTAATCAGGAAGTTTCCTGGAATCCTACGAAATACAACCAACTCATTCCCATATATCCAGTTCATAATCCACCAGCTCTCAGATATTCTACAAAGTTTGCCAAGTGTCCCTACTAGGGCCACTGACTTTGAAATGGCAGTAACAAGCCCAAAGCCCATCTCTCAGCCAAACCTAAATGTCTAGCAAGGGGGTCTCGGGCCAGTCATGCAACAAAGTGAGCCCCTTTGCCATCCTGGAGAGCCGTTGCCCTTGGAAGTGATGCTGTGTGAGAGGGGATTCATGTATAAAAATTACACTGCTCACTATCTCACTGCGATTTCCCAAGGAACGTATGATCGGCTACCATTCCAAAGCACCATACTGGATGTTACATTTGCAACATGACTATCGCTGGGTGCTGACGTCACTCAGAGATCATAAGAGTATGTGCATGAACTCTGAAATGCGCTTGTTTAACTTCCGAGGGCGGTAAAACGAAGACCCAGCTTGCTGGGGGGAAAGTGTAGATGACTACAGAAGGCAATGGCAAACCACCCCATAAAAAGTCTGTCGTGAAAACACCCTGATGCGACATCACCCCAGAGTCAGAAATGATTGGTGCCTGCACAGGGGGACTACCTTTACCTTTTTACCTTTAGTGTTATCTAAAGCTTAAATGTCTTTAAGAATTAAGAACAACATGCTGTCAAATGACAACTGACTTGTGGTGACACCATGAGGTTTCCAAGGCAAGGGATGCAGAGAGGGGTTTGCCATTGCCTTCCTCCATGTCCTCCGTGGTGGTCCCCCATCCAGGTAGTGACCGTGGTCAATCCTGCTTAGTAGTCTCCAAAGCCTGATGAACCCAGACCAAAACTAGGCATAAAAACGAAACGTAATGTACCATGCACCTTTTGCTATACGCCTTTCTTCTGGTCGTTGTCTGCACTTCCAGGTATGTTCTCTTTAAAGCTGTGTCTTTTAAAGATTATAAAGGCAGAAATATCTTGTACTAGATCACCTTATTTTTTAAAAAATTCTCTTCCCGACCTGTGATGTCGCTCTGCGTTGGTCAGAAGTTGCTTGCTGAAGTTTGAGATGTTTACCTTTAGTTTCCGCAGCTGTCCGTCTGTGTCGACTTCTAAAGAAGGAAACATTGACTTGTACTGGTGAGCCAGATTCTTGAATCTGTAAAACAGCAACCGTTTGAACAGTACTTTCACACTTCATCCTCTGGCACTTACAACCTTTGGCTTCCATTCACAGAATGACTCAATGTAAAGCAGTGGTCTCCAACCTTTTTGGCACCAGGGACCAGTCTTGCGGAAGACAATTTTTCCAGGGACCAGGGAGGGGGGTGGGGTGATGGTTTTGGGATGATACAATTGTGTACTTTATTTCTATTAGTTTGGCATGGTGGTTAAGTGTGCAGACTCTTATCTGGGAGCACTGGGTTTGATTCCGCACTCCTCCACTTACAGCTGTTGGAATGGCCTTGGGTCAGCCGTAGCTCTCGTAGCAGTTGTCCTTGAAAGGGCAGCTTCTGGGAGAGCTCTCTCAGCCCCAGCCACCTCACAGGGTGTCTGTTGTGAAAGGTAAAGGAGATTGTGAGCCGCTCTGAGACTCTGAAATTTGGAGTGGAGGGCAGGATATAAATCCAATCTATTATTATTACTACTACATTATAATATATAATGAAATAATTATACAACTCACGGCCCAGTTGCTAACATACCCTGGACCGGTACCAGTCCATGGCCTGTGGGTTGGGGACCCCTAACGTAAAGAGTTCTCTAACAAAGGTGCATAAAGTTCAAATGGGACTGCCCAGTGGATCAGTTCTCAAGTGGAGCAGATAGGCTACTGCTGCGCTTGTTAGAAGTAGGGTAGCTAGCCTCCAGGTGGTTATTCATTGAGTAAAATTGTCGGCGTTCTTACCCATGATTGAAATCCTTTTTGTAAAGCTTGAGGAAGCTAAAAGCGAAACGGGGGAAATTAGTACAAACCTGTTGCACTATGGACTGACTGGCTGCACAGCCCAATGAATTGCGGGCTGTACTTGTTTGCAGATACTGAACGGACTGAACACTAATCAACTTCACCGGAACGTTCCCAAGGAAGCTTCAACTTTTTCTTGTGAGACAAAGAGGGACTGCTGTTCTGGTGCGACCGTCCCTTATTTTGTATGAAAAGGTTTATATTTGTAAAAATTAATATATGGATTATTTCTCCATTTTGGAATAGCTTTCTATGATTTTTGGACACAGGCTGGACTTCACGGTAGCTTTTGCATTTGTCTGCTTCACCTCGGTTTGCTGTGATTCTCTTTTGTGGTTGCACAGCCTCCAGGTGACTGCTGGACTGACGTTTCCTGCTGTCCCAGTTGATCTTCAGACGACATAAATCAGTTCCCCAGGAGATAATGGCTGCTTTGGAAGGTGGGCTCAGTAATGGCAAATTGTACCCTGCTGAGGTCCCTCTGCTCCCCGGGCTCCACCCCCAAAATCTCCAGAAACTTCCCAACCCTGAGCTGGCAAGCCTGTGTTAAAGCCACTCAAAGAATTTAATTTCATTTTCTGATTTATACCCCGCCCTATCCCATAAGCGGGCTCTGGGCAGCTCACAACATTTTAAAAAAATCTTACAAAACATCCTACATCCAAACTAAATAATCTCATAGTTACAGAATTAACAGAAACTATGATCATTGGCAACAGGTCATAAACCACATATAGGCTGGTAGTGTTCAGCATAACATCAACACCTAGATGGTAAGGTGCTGGGGGAAGCAGTGATTTCAGGGGACACCGGCTGGATCGATTAAAAAGCCTGGCGGAAGAGCTCCGTCTTACAGGCCCTGAGAAACTTAGATAAGTCCCACAGGGCCCGGATCTCCAGCGGAAGCTCATTCCACCAGGTGGGGGCCCAGAACAAAAAGGCCCTGGCCCTTGCTGAAGCCAATCAGGCGTCCTTAGGACCAGGGATCACAAGGAGATGTGCATCTGACCTCAGAACCCAGGGGGGCTCATATGGGGAGAGGTGGTCCCAGAGATATGCAGGCCCCAGAACAGGTTGAACCACCTGAGTTTAGTCCACTGTGTGACGCAAGAGCATTGCACGGAATGGGCCACTGGCCTGATGAAGAAGAGGAGATTGGATTTATACCCCACCCTCCTCTTGGAGTCTCAGAGCGGTTTACAATCTTCTTTTCCTTCCCCTCCCCACAACAGACACCCCGTGAGGTAGGTGGGGCTGGAGAGAGCTCTCCAAGAACAGCACTGGGAGAGTTATGACTGACCCAAGGTCACATCAGCAGGTGCATGTGGGGGAATGGGGAATCAAACCCAGTCCTTCCAGATAAAAGTTTGCACACTTAACCACTACACCAACACGGCTTCTATTATGTTCTTCTTCTGAAAACTCAATACATCTGGAAATTACTGAAGGGCTAAACAATGAGTTACATAACTGTTCCTGTCTCGCTGCACTCCGCCTCCATACATTTAAAATCTTTACTAGAAAGAATTACCACGTAAGACTACAATTCACTTTTTTTAAAAAGTTGCATGGCTTATCAGAATACCTTGAAGAAAATTCGTCAAAGTCTGAGAGAAGGTCACAGACCCGAAGGCCTGTCCGCGCAGCTTTGGAAGAATAGGTTGGTCCAATTCCTTTCTTTGTTGTGCCAATACTAGCAAAACAAAAAAATAATAAATTGTTATCAAAAGCTGGGAAAAGTAATAAGACAGCTCTAAATATATAATGTGGAATCACTCAGAAAAGGGTAAACATTTTGCTTTGTAACTTAAAACTCCTAAAATAAAGGATTTATCCCCTCTTAGATGTCACTTGAAATTTTGGGAGGGGAGTGGGGGTAGAAGAGAGCTGATGTCTAGTCCAGCCATTTGGTACATGGAACTTCAAAAGCTTCATCACATATTACACAAAAATGTTTTTCGGGTGGCCTGTTCCTTCACAAGCTACCCGAATGACACCACTAATCCTACCATCCTCTAATCTTTTCATCTTAGAAAAGAGATAACTAAAAGGTGCAATGATAGAAGTTTATACAATTATGCACAGGGTGGAGACTTTTTCTCCCTCTCCCAGACTTACTAGAACTTCTGGGCATCCAAGGTTCAGGAAAGACAAAAGGAAATACTACTTTACACAGAGAGTGATTAAAATGTGGAATTCACTGCCAAAGGATGCAGTGAGGGCCACGGGAATAAACAGCTTCAAAAGGGGATTAGATAGATTAATGGAGGACAAGTCTATCAATGGCCACTAGCCACATTCACTGAGGGGAACCTCCAAATTCAGCAGCACTAAACCTCTGGATTCATAATAACCTAAGAGAAGCCATGTTGGATCAGGCCAATGGCCCATCCAGTCCAACACTCTGTGTCACATAAGAACATAAGAGAAGCCATGTTGGATCAGGCCAATGGCCCATCCAGTCCAACACCCTGTGTCACACATAAGAACATAAGAGAAGCCATGTTGGATCAGGCCAATGGCCCATCCAGTCCAACACTCTGTGTCACATAAGAACATAAGAGAAGCCATGTTGGATCAGGCCAATGGCCCATCCAGTCCAACACTCTGTGTCACACGGTGGCCAAAAAAGCCCAGGTGCCATCAGGAGGCCCATCAGTGGGGCCAGAACTCCAGAAGCCCTCCCACTGTTGCCCCTCCCAAGCACCAAGAATACAGAGCATAACTTGCCCCAGACAGAAAGTTCCAACAATATGGATGTTGGGATTCCAGAGACAGGAGGCAACATAAGGGGAAGGCCTTGGCCCTCTATGCCCCTGATGTTGGTCATCCAGAGGAACTATCTGGCCACTATAAGAGACAGGATGCTGGACTAGACGGACCATTGGTCTGATCCGGCAGAGTTCTTCTTATGTTCTTATGCATCATCTCCTTGTGCACCCTGCCTTGAAAGGGGCCCTCTATTGTAATAGCCAAGATATACTTCTACCTATCCTGACTTCTGTCTCTGTGTTATTGCCTTCACTCACACAGTCTTATGACAGATTCTGCAGAGTCATTGGGAGAGCTACAAAGTAATTGCTGTTTCAACAGGTGCCCCTTCGCGCCTCCCTCCCAAAGTTCACACGGTGGCTGGACTGGTGCACGTGACAAAAAGTGAATTTCATGCCAAGGGGTATGTTCCAGCTGAGGTTCCTGTGGGTCTCTTCTCTTCACGCATATCTTTCACAGCTCTTCCAAACAGGATAGATGAGTATCGCTTTCCACTTCACTGACCTAGTTAAACCCAGCATAGGGGGCGTGGCCAGGATGTACCGGGGGGGGGGGAGAGAAGCGTGACAGCTAAGAGAGCATTCTACATTTACTAAGTCGCTACTGACACTGCCAACATTTAGGGGCTGCACACAGATGTAGATGTCATCCCTCTAGCAAAGAAGGAATCTTTACCTGCTCAGGGCAGAATCTTCCCTGCCGCTGAACAGGTCGGATGTTGGGATCCTGACGCACACTGCAGAGGTTTGGCTGCCAAATTTGTGCAGATGTGCCAAAGGAGTATGAGTGGGAGGGCCACAGTGAGAGGCCTTCTGGAATTCTAGCCCCACTGGTGGACCTCCTGATGGCAACTGGGTTTTGGCCAATGTGTGACACTTTGTTGGACTGAATGGGCCATTGGCTTAATCCAACATGGCTTCCTTTATGTTCTTATGTGTGCAACTCTTGCTATGCTCCATCCAACCTATAAGTAACCCTTGCTTCAGTTACAACCATCCGCCACAAGAGTGGCTGGAAAGGTTCATGTGGGAATCACTTTTGTTATTGCTACAGTAGTCTCAGTGCTATATCTTTAACACTATGGGTATCCTGCACAAAATGCATTTTTCACAATTAGGAACACACCTATTGTTTCTCTACTGTAGAATGAGGAAACAGGTGCCATTTCCAAGATAGAACATAGTTCCATACACAGAAAGGGGTAAGATGGCGTGAAATTGTAGATGGATGTACAAACTGAACTTCTTTCTTTTACTGAATTTATATCCCGCCCTATACTCTGAATCTCAAAGCGGTCACAATCTCCTTTACCTTCCTCCCCCACAACAGACACCCTGTGAGGTAGGTGGGACTGAGAGAGCTCTTACAGCAGCTGCCCTTTCAAGGACAGCTCCACAAGAGCTACAGCTGACCCAAGGCCATTCCAGCAGCTGCATGTGGAGGAGTGGGGAATCAAATCCCGTTCTCCCAGATAAGAGTCCGTGCACTTAACCACTACACCAAACCGGCTCTCACCAACTTGGGATTTAAATCCTCATTTGGCTAAGAAGCCTGCGAGGGGACCTGAGTTGATCATCATATCTCAATTCAATCTGCCTCATAAGGGTTTTCTGGGGAACCAGAAGCCTCAACTACACCACTGTCCAGAGCTCTTGGGAGAAATGGCAAATTACCAATGCAATTCAGACACAGAACAAGATGTTTGCTACATCCTAGACCTCAAAAGCAGTGCTCCCCAGGATCCTATTCTGCACTACATAGAAGCCTGGTAGCTCAGCCCAGCTAGGGTTTCAAGGTCCAACTCGGGAGATATCTAGGGACTTTGGGGGTGGACCCAGGAACAAGGTTGTGACAAGCATGACTGAACTCTGAAGAGAGTTCTGGCCATCGCATTTAAAGGGACTGCGTTCCTTCTAAATGCCTTCCCTTCATCGGAAATAATGGAGGATGGGGGCACCTTTCTTTGGGGCTCATAGAATGGACCCCCCTGGTCCAATTTTTCTGAAACCTGGATGAGTTGTTTTTGAGGAGAGACACCAGATGCTATGCTGAAAATCTGGTGCCTCTACCTCAAGAAGCAGTCCCCTAAAGCCCCAGATACCCACGGATTGATTCTCTGTTATGCCCTATGGGAACCGGTCTCCATAGAGTATAATGCAGTGCCCAGCGGACATTTCCCATCCACCCCCCCACTTTCTAATAACCCTGAAGCAGGGGGAGAGCCTCCAAACCAGGGGATGCCCTGTCCCCCAACTGAGTATTGGCAGCCCTAAACCCAGCCCAATCTTGTCAAAGCTGGGGAGGGAAGCAGTGTCAGCCCTGGTCAGTACTTGAATGGAAGACCACCAAGGAAGTCCGGGGTTACTACAGAGAAGAAGCCAATGGCAAACCGCCTCTGCTCCTCTCTCATCTTGAAAACCCCATGAGTCCACTGAGACTCGACAGTCCCCAGTTATTATTAATCTGTACCATAAGCTGTGAGATTAATATTCTTTACAGTCCTACACCAAATCTAGAAGCAACAATTAAGACATATATATAATTACTTTTTCCCCTCTTGTGCTTGCCGCTGAACTTCTTGAAGTCCATCAACTGCCTGATGAAAATCAAACACTGCACAGCAGAGGGAAAAGTCACAGGAAGAAGAATCAAGGGAAACAAAGAGAGAGTTTGGTTTTTTTTCAAAATATCACGGGCGCACACACACACGCATTTGCAACTTTAGCGGCCCAGGAACCAAGGGGGGAAAGCCCCTGTGTGACTGTGAGAGGTACCATCTGCCAGAGCAATTACAACTCTTATTTGCCTTGAGCCAATCTGAGTCAGGGTTACTTACCTCCTAGGTAAGAAAAGCATGAACTCTATTCAATGCGAATAAGAAGCTGGAGCAGCCAATCAGAACTCTCACAAAACAAAAAGGGCCCGCGCCTCGCTCATGTGTTGAGTACATTGCACCGTCCGACTAAAACTCACCAATATGTGCTCTGTCTGATATGATCAGTCTTTTCTCCCAGTCTCTTAAACCTGTTGAAAGAAATGTGCTGCCAGTTAGGATTAATTTTTAATCCACAGCATATGAATTTATAAACTCTTTCCCCCAAAGTTATTAAAAGGTCAGATACAGAAAAAAGCCAACGCATGAAATCCGTTTTAAAACCCCCAAAGCTGAAATCATCCACAAACCAAAATATAAAAGGCCTCCAACTACGATCTTGTCCTTTTACCTGTATTTCTAAAAGAGCTCTTTGAAATAAAACTGCTGTAGTAATCAGGGAGGATATACTCTCTTGTGCAGATGTGGCCAAACTGTGGCTCGGGAGCCACATGTGGCTCTTTCACACCTATTGTGTGGCTCTTGAAGCCCTCGCTGCCCCGTCAACTGGCTTGGAGAAAGTATTTCAATCTTTAAATCATTTCTGCAAGTCAGCTGGCAGCTTGGAAAATGCATTTGCTTTCTTTCCACCTCTCCCTCCTCCCATCTCTTTGCTTTCCTTCCTTCCTGTCTTGCGGCTCTCAAACATCTGACATTTATTCTATGTGGCTCTTACGTGAAGTGAGTTTGGCTGCCCCTGCTCTAGTGTGTTGTAATGTCCCTGTATAAGTCTACAGTGTGGCTGCATTTGGAATACTGTGTACAGTTTTGGTCACCGTATCCCCAAAAGAACATTGCAGAGCTCGAAAAAAGTACAGAGGAGGGCAACGCAGATGATTTGGGGGCTGGAGCACCTTCCCTAGGAGGAAAGGCTGAAGAGTCTGAGATTTTTCAGTTTAGAAAATCTCAGTTGACAAAGAGAAATTCCCCCCCCCCTCTCCCAGCACACTAGAATTCAAGGGCATCCAATGAAGCTGATGCACAGTTAAGTTCAGGATGGAGAAAATAAAACACTACTTTAGACAGAAAGTGATGAAAATGTGGAATTCACTGCCGGAAAATGTCATGATGGCCACAAGAATAAACTGCTTTAAAAGGGGATTACAAAGATTCATGGAGGATAAGGCTACTTGCCCTGGTGGTTGAGGGGAACCCCCACATTCAGGGACACTAATACTCTGAATCCCAGTGCCAGGAAGCAACATCAGGGGAAGGTCTCAGCCTCTATGCCCTCCAGAAGAACTGGTTGGCCACTGTGTGAGGCAGGATGCTGGACTAGATGGGCCACTGGTCTGATCCAGCAGGGCTCTTCTGATATTCTAATGAAGGCCTTGGCCTCTATGCCCTGTTGCTGGCCCTCCAGAGGAACTGGTTGGCCGCTGTGTGAGACAGGATGCAGGACTAGATGGACCACTGGGCTGATCCAGCAGGGCTCTTCTAATGTTCTTATGAAGGCCTTGGGCTCTATGCCTTGCCGTTGGCTCTCCAGAGGAACTGGTTGACCACTATGTGCGATAGGATGCTGGACTAGATGGACTACTAGTCTGATCCAGCAGGACTCTTCTGATGTTCTTATGGCCTCAGCCTCTCTGCCCTGTTGCTGGCCCTCCAGAGGAACTGGTTGGCCGCTGTGTGAGACAGGATGCAGGACTAGATGGACCACTGGGCTGATCCAGCAGGGCTCTTGTTATGCTCTTATCCTGTTCCAGAAAAAAAGGACTAAAACATAGCTCTCAGCTACTAAATTACTAATTTCTTTAAATCATTTCCTCAATTTCCTCAACCATTACATATAGGTACGGAGAGGGTGGGTGTGTGGTTAGTTGTTAGAAAGGGCTAGTTAGAGTCAAGATGCATAAGTAACTGGATGATGAGTATAACTGAGATTAGATTAAGGCAGTAGGTAAAATGTTTGAACAGCAGCAAATTAGCATACAAATACAAAAAACAAACAGATGTGAGAACAAAGTTTGAGTTCAGTGGCACCTTCAAAACCAACAAAGTTCAATTCTGGGTATAAGCGAGAACTGAAAGACTTAGCGTGTATAGATGCAGACTCCTTCAGATACACTGAATGAAACAGATTTCCTTGAATATTATTGGGGAGGGAGGGTCAGTAGCTAGGAACAGTCAAAATGCATAAGTGACTGAGCAATAAATACAGTTAAGATTGGAATAACACATTTGGGGTAAGACGTGTAAATAGCAAACTGGCAAACAGATAATAAAGGAATTAACAACAAATGTGAGAACTAAGCTTGAGTCCAGTGGCACTTTTAAGACCAACACGGTTTTTCTAGGTATAAATGAGAACTGAGTGACTTAGAATGCATAGCATGATAAGAAACCCATAGCTCTGTTATGGTGGAGGTGGGACCAAAGAGCGTCTACCTGCAGCACATGGAACAGCCAGCCATCTTTCCAGCAGCCTAGGCAGCAGACACAGGACTGCAACATGATCTTGCTGGAGGAGCAAAAGGTGGCAGCAGGCAGCATGTTCTGGCCTGGGGCCTCAGCCAAAAGCAGGAGGCAGACAACCCCTATGCCCAGGGGTGGAATTCAAGCAGGAGCTCTTTGGAAATTAGGCCACACACCCCTGATGTAGCCAATAATCCAAGAGCTTACAAGGCTCTTTTTTTTTTAAAAGCTCTTGGAGGATTGGCTACATTAGGGGTGTGTGGCCTAATATGCAAAGGAGCTCCTGCTAGAATTCCAGCCCTGCCTTCGCCTGAGTCTAGCTGTGCCCTGTGCTTCTGCACTTATTTACCCTACTGAAAACAGCGAAGCATCATGTTACCCATCATTTTTCCCAACCTCCCCTTTAAAAAAGGTATCCGAGTTATTTGATACAAACCTTTTTTCTCATTTTTTTCAGCTTCTTCAAACAAGCCTGGTAAATGTATAACTACCCCGTTGCCTAAAAATGATACACAAAAGATCTGTTACAAGACAGGGAATCCAATGGTCAAAAGAACAAAGAATGCATGGAACCCATCAATAGTTTAAAATTAAAACAACTTGAAACTGAAACTGGAGAGACCAGGGATTGAACTGGAGCTCTTATTAAGCCAGATATGTTTAAAACCACAGCTCTCCATCACTTTAAGGGCCACACCTTTGTGACATCTGTCATTCGTCTCCACCTGAATCTTACACAAACAGATCAGCCTACCTTCTTTGACCTGAACGTTTCCAGAGAGGTGGCCTTGTTAGCCTGTTGCAGTAAAAAATGAACACAGGAGTCTTGTGCCACATTATCTTGTGACATAGGCTTTTATGGACCAAAGACCACTGTGTCCAATGGATCACCACAAAAAGCTTACGGTAGCATCAAAGTAGAAGACTGCAGAGGAAGGCAATGGCAAACCACTTCTGCTTCTCACTTGCCTTGAAAGCCCCTTGGTGGAGGTCCCCATGAATCATAGAATCACAGAGCTGGAAGGGGCCATACAGGCCATCTTGTCCAACCCCCTGTCTTGAGGCTCTCAAACATCTGACGTTTATTCTATGCGGCTGTTATGTTAAGCAAGTTTGGCCACCTCTGCTCTAAGCTGTGCACATGAGCGGCCACTCAATAACACAAGAAGCCCCGCTCGGTAGAAATCTGGAGTCGTGCCAGGTTTTGCTCATTTTAAGATTGCAGCAGTCCTATTTTGCTCAGGATGTAAACTGCTCTGTTCAGTTGCAAAAAAATCAAAACAAAAAAGGGGGAACATCGCTCTGAACGTCTCTTGCCTTGAAACCCCACGAGAGGTCAACACACACAGTTCAGATATCAGCAAAACTAGTTGATGCCACCATCTTCAGACAGCTCTGAACAGCTGCTTTAACAAAATCCATTTTCCTTGTCATAAATCTGCATATTGAATTCTAGGAGCACCGGATGTCATACGCTGAAGGTGCAAAAGGAGTCAAGATTAACGGGGATAACAGCTGTTCCTTTTTTTCTTCTGGGGGGTGGAGGGGACACATACAAACAAAACCAAAACCCTGAAAGCATCGTTCTGTTTGATCATCTTAAATGGCCTTTTACTATTTTTCATACAACCGACAAAAAAAAAACACTAGTCAATCAAACCTCCAATGGCCAATCAGAAGTCTTGCTGGACTTCTGAGTTCCCACCTGTCCCTGCCCACTTTCTAACATTTCATGAGCACCAGAAAAAGTGCTGGTGGGCATCAATGTTCCCTATTAGCTGTGTTGTGAGCAAGAACTCTACTTTGTGAGCTACTGGCATTAAAGTGGTGAGCCTTTCCTCCTGTAATTTAAACCCATTATTGCAAGCCCTATTCTGTTGCTAACAGGAACAGCTCCCTGCCCTCCACTACCTGATCACTTAAACTTCAGGACTCCTAGCGATGAAGGGATCTATTTACAACATATGATTAGTCTTTGAACTGAAGTTTAAACTTACCAATGAAAGAAATTGCTTTTGGATTGATGATGCCACTAGGAAAAAGGTGAAAATCGTATTCTTTCCCATCAACCACCACTGTATGCCCCGCGTTATTTCCACCCTGCAAAAAAGTAAACACACAAAAACAAAGATTAAAGGTGTGACTAGACAGTTTAAGAATCCATTTGCAGGGGCTGAAATTGTGCCCACTTCTGAAAAGTGGTGATATGGCATTTTCAGTATTTCTACCAGACATTGCCCTTGCAGAGATGTTATACTTAATCTTTACAGCCAGAGCTAAATTGCAGGCAACCTTCAAGGTTCCTTCCTTCTTTTTTTTGTCCCCACTGCTTTGCTTCAAATAGCTACGCAGCACAAGGGTACATAAACATTTGATTAATAAACTGGTTTGGTTACTATATGGAGACATACAAACATCAGCCAATAACCAGTGATTTGGTTAAATATTTAACAGTACCATCCTAAGCAAAGTTACACTGTTCTAGATAAAACCGAAATCAAAAGGCTTAGGAAGACATAACTCTGGTGAGGACTGCACTGTAAACTCATGCACAGGCAAGTAGAATAGGGTGATACCTAACTCCATTCAACATTAACTAGAGGTCTGCCTTTCAACTTCTGTAGGATTTGGAGAGTGCTCATGAGAACACACAAGAACAACCCTGCTGGATCAGACCAGCAGTCACTCTAGTCTTGCATCCTGTCTCCCACAATGGCCAATCCATTACTATGGAAGCTCAACAACAGGGCCTAGAGGTCAAAGCCTTCTCTCCTGAGGTTGCCTCCTGGAGCTGGCACTCAGAGACTTACCACCTCTGAATGCGGTCAGGGCTTTTTTTGTAACAGGAACTCCTTTGCATATCAGGCCACACCCCATGATGTAGCCACTCCTCTAAGAGCTTACAGAGCTCTTAGTACAGGGCCTTCTGTAAGCTCCAGGAGGATTGGCTACATTGGGCTGTGTGTGGAAATATGCAAAGGAGTTCCTGCTACAAAAAAAGCCCTGAATGTGGTGATTGCCTTTAGTCACTGCGGCTAATAGTCACTAGGGATGCACTCAGACCAGGAATGCCTAGTTTGGTCCAGGGCTCACGAACTGGATGGCCCCAAACCCAACGCACCCCCCCCCACGAAGTGCCAGGCCAAACAGGTGAGCCGAACCAAGCTGAAAAGCTCAGTGAGGGTTCGTGGGAAGCCTTCGCCAAACCATGGCTTGCAAACTGAACCAGGCAACGTCCCTAGTAGCCAATGATGGACCCTCCTCTCTTCTATCAAGATAGCTCCTGAGGGTAGCCAGGTGGGTCTGCAGTAGAACAGTTAGATTTGAGTCTGGTAACCCCTTAAGAAACCAACAAGAGTTTCAGAGTATGAGCTTTCAACAGTTAAAGCTCCCTTAGACAACTGCATCTATGAAGGGAACTTTGACTCTCATCCTAAGAGAAGCCATGTTGGATCAGGCCAATGGACCATCCAGTCCAACACTCTGTGTCACACAGTGGCAAAAAAAAAAAAACAACACCAACCAGGTGCCATCAGGAGGTCCATCAGTGGGGCCAGGACGGTAGAAGCCCTCTCAATGGGCACCCTCAAGCACCCAGAATACAGAGCATCACTGCCCCAGACAGAGTTCCAACAATATGCTGTGGTTTATAGCCGCTGATGGACCTCGACTCCATATATTTATCCAGTCCCCTCTTGAAGCTGGCTATGCTTGCTCAAAAGCTTATACTCTGAACAAACCGGGACCCCGGAGAAAAACAGGAAACCAAACTGTAGAGGAAAACAGGAAACATTATTGCTGTCTAGGAGGAAATAATGGCAGTGGTGTTCAGTTGAAACATGTTTGTATGAAAGTGCCATATATCCCTTGTTGACTATTTGGATCGTTTTATACATACCACTAAGAATTCCACACAAGTAACATACTCATCTACAGAATTACAACTGGACAGCTTTGCTGAAATTGATCCCTGAAAGGAGGATTTAATTCAGAACAGATACAAAGGACCGGTAATCTGTTGGACATAGATAATTATTTTTGATAAGCCAACTACAGTGCTGTTTATATGGACCTGTGCTGCAACACTGGAAACAATTAGTAGTGGTGTTACGTAGAGACTGACAGAGTTGTATTATGTAGAGACTGACTGTTGTATTCAGAGACTGGTGTGGTTGAAAACAATATCATGGATGGAAAACGCTTTGATTTATTATAAGATTTGTATTCATTTATATTTCATAGACACTTTTTCTGTATTTGACATTTTTATACATTTGACATTTTATGCAATTCACAGAGAGGTTGGCTGGATGCTTTGGTCCCTACAGAACCAACAGAATGCAAATCTTAACTCTTCTGATCCATGAATCTGTCTAATCCCCTTCTAAAGCCATTCATGCTTGTGGACCGTCACTATATCCTCTGGACTCACATCCCACATTTTAATCAATCATTCTGATTAATTCATCAATGGCATGTGTGGCTTTACATTTTTTAAGGACTGGCTGGAATGTTCTTCTGTCTCATCTGCTTAACCAGTCTTACCCAGCCACTGCCACGCATAAAAGGAACGCAACCATTGTTCTTCCCGCTCTCCTCCTCCGCACCATGATTCTTTTCACAGCACTTGGTTCTCATCAAAGATCTTGTCTCAATTTTAAACGAGCAGCCTTTGTATGCGACAGGGAGAGCTGGCACAGGCATTGCGGCCTTTAAAGGGAAGCATGCCAAACATCCCCAGCGCAAACATCTTTATCGAACTCTTGAAGCGCATGCTTTGTATCGAAAGGTTAAACAGTCCTTGCTTGCAGAGAGTAAATCAGCTCAGACAATAATGCCAAGCCTAAGCCCCTTACTACTGTAGGGGAAAGACTGGGCCCTAAACCTCTGATGTAACAAGATATTCGTTTTAATTGCCATAACAGAGGAAGCAAATAGTGCCAGAGGCCCAAGTCACTGCCATGCCGGTAATTTTCCACAGATTCTATTTGCATTCCCTATGGCAGAGGGACTGTGCCTCAGTGGTGGACAATCTGCTTTGCATGCAGAAGATTCCCGGTTTGATCCCCGGTTAAAAACAAGGATCGCACAGGTGGTGATACGGAAGATCGCTAGCTGACACCCTGCACATCAGCTGCCAATCACAGCAGAAGGTACTGACTTTGATAGACAGAAGGTCTGCCTCATTATCATGTCTACAGACTACATTGATCAGAAATGTCTCTGATTACAAAAGTCTACTTGAAAGACCAACTAGATCAGAGGTGTAGAATTCGTCATGAGGGCAGAATCTGACCATAAATGAGACCTTGTTGGGCGGGGCCATGTGTGTCATAAAATGTAATACTAGGTAGCGGAGATATAAACTTTATAAAGGACACAAAAAAAAAATAAAGATTTTTTTTTTAAAAATTAAGATATGCTTAAAAGATTAGCACACTTGCAATATTTTGTTTATTTAACAGTTTCTGATAACTGACACTTCTTGCTCTAAATTATTGCATCAAAACCTGGAGACAACATCTGTGCTGTAGCAATCTTGAGTATGCTGTTCAGGTGTGTGTCTGTAAGTTGCAAACCCACTTCTGATTACAGAAATCTCGTGGTCAGTGCTTTCAGCCTGACCCAGGGGGAAACATGAAGCGGCTGGGCATTGTGAGCTTTTATACATAAGCTGTTTCATGTGCTGGTCAGCCAACGGAGAAAATAGAGGCTTTTCTCTGTAGCTCCTGTGTGATTGAGCAAGCCTGGCAAAGCAAGCTGTTATGCAGAAGGAAGCAAGAGAGATAGAAGGAAGCAGATGACAGCAAGATGCTCGCGGGCCTGATCAGGCCATACATTTGATACCCCTGAACTAGAGTCCAGTAGCACCTTAAAGACCAACTTAAGTTTCTCCAGGCTATAAGCTTTCAAGAGTCAAAGTTCCCTTCCTCAGATACCAAAGGGTTGATTATTACCACGTGGCTTTTCTTCTACTTTTGCTCATATACAATCAATTCCCACAAAGCCTATCAACTTAAAAAGCCTTTCAACTTTCAGAACCACTAGTAACAGTGCCTCAGTTCCTTTTAACCAAATTACAGCAACATCTTCCAAAGGAAGCAAGTGTTACCCAAGGGTGTGATCTTTGCCATTTATCTTGCTTACACATATCAGAAAAAAGCAAGCAACAAACTGGACAGGGACAAGTGCCGTTCTGAACTTAAGTTTTCAATTGTCCGCTTCTGATTGTCACGTGGGATCGGTAAGCTTAGATTCTCCTAAGGGCACTGGAAGCCAGACTTGTTTTCTTCCAGAGCTTTGGTAACTTTAAACTTGACCTTCTCATACAGTATTTATATTACTGGTGATCCTGGAGTGATATTTTTTCTCCCCTTGGTGCCCAGAAGAGAAGCCGGGGTTTAAAATAGCAACGTCACTTTGTAGTTTAAATCTTTCACTGATATGAGGGCTCCCATAAGACAGAGCCTTTCTTCATATGCAAGAAAGCCTCTAGTCTAACCGACGTCCCTCTCACTCATTTTTAATGGATCTTTGATGTGGTTTGGAAGAGTTTATACAAAAAGAACGGACCAGCTCCACTTTGGGATAATTTCCATGGAGGAGTTTGGGTGCCCATTTGTCTGATGATTATTATTATGATTAACTGGGCGTCTCATTAATACTCTGGCTTTATTTATACCCTTGCCTTGGGGCAGTTTTAAAAAGGGATTTAAAACAGACATTGAACATAATAAAAAGAATCAACTTAAATCACAACAGCCCAACATTAAAAAAAAAAATCAGTACATGTTAAATTAAAGCTCACTGTCCATTTTAAGCTCTGCCTACTCAGAGGAATCCATAACTATTTCCCAGAAGTTACTAATGGTATACAGGGCTTTTTTTGTAGCAGGAACTCCTTTGCATATTAGGCCACACACCTCTGATGTAGCCAATCCTCCACGAGCTTACAGGGCTCTTAGTACAGGGCCTACTGTAAGCTCCAGGAGGACTGGCTAGTGGCTACATCAGAGGGGTGTGGCCTAATATGCAAAGGAGGTCCTGCTAGAATTCCTTACAGGGCTCTAAGTACAGGGCCTACTGGAAGCTCCAGGAGGATTGGCTACATCAGGGGCGTGTGGCCTAATATGCAAAGGAGGTCCTGCTACAAAAAAACCCCAAAACCTGATGGTATGTGTTTCCCACTTCTGAGAGGCAGGATTTCTGGGGATGGTGCTGCAGCATTTATCTTTCTTTAGATGAGAAAAAAATTACTGAAGAGGTGCCATGACCAGTGTTCCCTCTAAGCTGAGTTAGCGTGAGCTAGCTCACAGATTTTTAGCCTCCAGCTCACACATTATGTCTTAGCTCAGGAAGGATGACCCCAAAGCACACTGATTTATGCAGTAGCTCACAAATTTAATGCCGGTAGCTCACAAAGTAGAATTTTTGCTCACAAGACTCTGCAGCTTAGTGGGAACTTTGGTCATGACATGGCTAAAGCATTAAAACAGATCATGGCTGCTTGTTTCCTGAATGAACTGGGGTAGGGTTGCCAACTCCAGGTTGGGGAATGCCTGGAAATTTTGGGTGGAAACTGGGGGGGGGGGGGAGAGAACAGTGGACTATGTCATCCTACCCTTTAAAGTAGCCAGTTTCTCCAGGGAAATTAATCTCTGTAGTCTGGAAATCTCCAGGTCACATCTGGATATTGGCAACCCTAGTTAGAGGCACCTGGGTTCACTTACTTTCCTCCCATAGACACAAACACAGATATGTGGAAAATAATGAAATGTTTGCATAACAAACATGCGGAAAATAATGAAATGTTTGCATAACAAGCTACAGGGTTTTGTTACTTCGGAACTCAAAAATAGTGACACCTATTTAAGCCTATTTAAGTCCAGTGGCATCTTTAAAACCAACGAAGTTTAATTCTAAGCAGAAGCTTTCATGCGCATGCACACTTCATCAGATACAGTGAAACAGACTTTCTCAAGGTTTACATATAGGTAGGAAGGGGGGGTGTTATAGGGTTGCCAATCCCCAGGTGAGGGTAGGGGATCCCCCAGTTTGGAGGTCCTCCCCCCGCTTCAGGGTCATCAGAAAGCAGGGGGGAGGGAAATGGTTGCTGGGCACTCCATTATTTCCTATGGAGACCAATTCTCATAGGGTAGAATGGAGAATTGATCCGCGGGTATATGGGGCTCTGGAGGGGGGGGCTGTGTTTTGAGGTAGAGGCACCATATTTTCCGCATAGCATCCAATGCCTCTCCCCAAAATACTCTCCAAGTTTCAAAAGGATTGGACCGGGGGGCCCACTTCTGAGCCCCAAAAGAAGGTGCCCCTATCCTTCACTATTTCCAAGGGAGGGAAGGCACTTAAAAAGTATGCAGTCCCTTTAAACGTGATGGCCAGAAGAACTCCCTTTGGAGGTCAATTATGCTAGTCACACCCTTGCTCCTAGCTCCACCCCCAGTGTCTCCTGGCACCACCCCCAAAGTCCCCAGATATTTCTTGTATTGGACTTGGCAACCCTAGGGTGTTAGTTGCCAAGAAGGGCCTACTTATGCATCTTGACTCTAAGCAGCCCTTCCTGGCAAGTAACCGCACCTCCCTATATGTAAGGCTTGAGGAACTCTATTCCAATTAGCTGGAGATTCGTGCATGCACAGGGAAGCTTACACCCAGGATTAAACTTCGTTGGTCTTAAAGGTGCCACTGCTTCAGACCAACACAGCTGCCCACCTGAGCCAACAAGTCAGGATTAAACTGTGGTTTAGAAGGAAGAGAACAGAGATTCAGAGGCAGCCACAAACTGTATTTGGCTACAGAAGTGTTTAATATTGAGCCATGGACAAAGGGGCAGGGATTGCATGAATCTGTCAATACATCTGAACCATGTCAATGTCTAATTTATTTACAGGTAGGAAGGTGGAAGCATATTCATTCATAAGTAGACAGCATAGCTGTCAGTCCTACAACAGGTTCCCCCAAACAGCCATTGCACTAGCCAGCTCCTGGACCAGGGGTGTCAAACATGCAGTTCGGGGGCCGAATCAGGCCCCCGGAGGGCTCCTATCAGGCCCCCAAGCAACTGGATATCATCTGCTTCCTTCTTCTTATATCTTGCTTTGCAAGGCTTGCTCATCTGCACAGGAGCTAGGGCAAAACCTCTATTTCCTCCTTTGGCTGAGGCTCCTCCCTTGAGGTGAAGGGGGAAGATGGAGAGCTTGCTTTGCCAGGCTCACTCAATTGCACAGCAAAGCAACTGAGCAAAGCCTCTCTTCCTTCTGTTGGCTGAGGCTCCTCCCCCTCCTGGTCTCCTGGGGGAGGAGGGAAAGAGCCAGAGCTTTCTTTGCCTAGTTCCCTGGATCCTATGGGAGAAATACAAAGAAAGCATCTTTAAGACCAACAATGTTTTAAGGAAGTTTTAAGTTTTAAAAAATATATATATTTAATTGTATTTGCGTCCTTTATAAAGTTTATACCTCTGCTACCTAATCTTAAATAGGTACATACATGGCCTGGCCCAACATGGCTCAGCCCAGTCCAACATGGCCTGGCCCATCAAGGTCTCATTTATGTCAGATCCTGCCCTCCTAACAAATGAGTTTGACACCCCTGTCCTAGACTGTACTCAGTTTCAACTCAAAGTCTGTCCTATGAATTCAAACTATAAACTTGCTTCAGGTGTCTCTTTTGCATGGATGGGGAAGGGTCACCAGCAGCAATTCAGAATGGACACTGAAGATGATGATGATTTTGGATTTATATCCCGCCCTCCACTCCAAAGAGTCTCAGAGTGGCTCACCATCTCCTTTCCCTTCCTCCCCCACAACAGACACCCTGTGAGGTGGGTGGAGCCAAGAGGACTCTCACAGCAGCTGCCATTTCAAGGACAACTCTACGAGAGTTATGGCTGACCCAAGGCCATTCCAGCAGTTGCAGGTGGAGGAGTGGGGAATCAAACCCAGTTCTCTCAGATAAGAGTCCGCGCACTTAACCACTACACCAAACTGGCTCTCTGCTCACTGGATTCCAAGGCAGGAGAGATTCTGATCAGGGAACATTAGCGTACAATTATGAAATCAAGGACCCCAAAAGGTGGCTTCCAAAGCAAAAACCATAGCAACAAACTAGTTTTGGGGAATCAGGACAACTAAACTCGCAACAGGGACCATGTTGCATCCTTGTCATGGTGGGAATTCAGGTGCTTCCCTCAGAGAAAGACTCAAGAACGGGGACTTCCTGGCAGCCTGACAGTGGATGAGAGAGCTCACCTTGGGCAGGGCAGAGATCCAAGTCCAAATACCTTTATTGGCATAAAAGGGTCAGAGATCCTACGGGGAAGAGAGAGAGCAACTGTGCACAAAACGCTGCACTCAATAACCATCAACCGGCGGTTCGGCTCCTTCACGGCAAGCCTTTTTAGTGGTTTCACCACTTTATTTGTTTGCTTGATTTACACCCTGCCTTTCTCCTCAATGGAGACCTGAAGCAGCTTATATCGCCCTCTTCTCCTCCATTTTATCCTTACTACAACCCTGCAGGGGAGTTTCAGCGGAGCATGTGTGACCGGCCCCAGGTCACTCGGTGAGCTTCCATGGCGGAGCTGGGATTCAAACTTGGGCCTCCCAAATTCTAGCCTGACACTCCTAACCAATACACCGCCTGTCCCTTCAAGGACTCTACGGAAAGATGGCTGAAGATGAACATAAGAAAAGCCATGTTGGATCAGGCCAACGGCCCAACCAGAAAGACGACGACTGCAGATTTATACCCTGCCCTTCTCTCTGAATCAGACTCAGAGCAGCGTACAATCTCCTTTATCTTCTTCTCCCACAACAGACACCCTGTGAGGTGGGTGGGGCTGAGAGGACTCTTACAGCAGCTGCCCTTTCAAGGACAACTCTTGCCATAGCTATGACTAACCCAAGGCCATTCCAGCAGGTGTAAGTGGAGGAGTGGGGAATCAAGCCCAGTTCTCCCAGATAAGAGTCCACACACTTAACAACTACACCAAACTGGCTCTCAGAAGATTGCCCTTACCAGACTCACACAGGAGTATACAAAAGCATTACTATGCAAACATAATGCAGTTTACATTAATATGCAAGCATTAATTAATACGAAGTGGAGCTTCCCGTGTAAAAGATAGGGCTGCAGTCTTATGCACACTTATTGCTGGATCACTGAGTGCCTCTGATTTCTTTTGATAATCATGATGCTATTTATTGCCATGCATGGACAGCACCTAATTAATGAGTAACTGGGGGTTTAAAAATATGCATCACCTCTCAAGCTACCTTATCCCCAAAGGTGGCTGTTGACTGAAGTCAGTAGTCTTTTCAGGTTCTGGCTGATTCCTGGCTAAGGCGCCAAACAGGACTCACCAAGAGTGCCCTGTTTAACAATGCAATCTGTGCCCCGTGTTCCGACAGCCAGAGTACATAGGACAGCCCTCTCGTGTAACTGCCCACAGCTCCTCTTTCTCTCTCTGAAAATTTGCCAGCTTCAGAGCTCCAAAAGCTTTTGGAAGTGTTACAAGGCATTTGTAGTCAGACTGAGCCAGGGAAGGGAAGTGGGGCAGGCCAGCAAACTGATTTCAGGCTAGTAGCTTAAGACTCATAGAACCGTAGAGTTGGAAAAGACCTCCAGGGTCATCTAGTTCAAGCCCCTGCATGATGCAGGAAATTCAGAAATACCTCCTCCCCCATACACCCCCTGTGAACCCTGCTCCATGCCCACAAGATGGCAAAAAACAAGACAAAATCCTCCAGGATCCCTGGCAAAACTGGACCCCAAAGTGGCAATCAGCATTTCCCTGGGCAGGTAAAAAGGGCCATGAGAGCTAAGCCCTGATGCAGCCCTTCCTGTCCTCCTTGGTGTAGTGGTTAAGTGTGCGGACTCTTATCTGGGAGAACCGGGTTTGATTCCCCACTCCTCCACTTGCACCTGCTAGTATGGCCTTGGGTCAGCCATGGCTCTGGCAGAGGTTGTCCTTGAAAGGGCAGCTGCTGTGAGAGCCCTCTCCAGCCCCACCCACCTCACAGAGTCTGTTGTGGGGGAGGAAGGTAAAGGAGATTGTGAGCCGCTCTGAGACTCTTCGGAGTGGAGGGCGGGATATAAATCCAATATCTTCGTCTACCTCACAGGGTGGTCTGTTGTGGGGGGGGAAGGTAAAGGAGATTGTGAGCCGCTCTGAGACTCTTCGGAGTGGAGGGCGGGATATAAATCCAGTATCTTCATCTACCTCACAGGGTGTCTGTTGTGGGGGAGGAAGGTAAAGGAGATTGTGAGCCGCTCTGAGACTCTTCGGAGTGGAGGGCGGGATATAAATCCAATATCTTCTTCTTCTCCTTATGATCTGCTTAAATTCACAGAATTCACCTTTCTTGTCAGATGGCCATCTAGCCTCTGCTTTAAAACCTCCAAAGGAGGAGAGTTATGTTGATGCTGCTTTATTAGATTTTAATTAAACATTTTACACTTTTTTTAAAAATGTAGTCCCCTCCCCATTGGATGAGATGCTCTACAAGCTTTGAAATAAGCATACCCATGATTCACCCAGCCCTCTAATGAGAAAAAATTCAGACTGGAGACGACACGTCTTGGGAAGACAACTTCTCCATCACTATCTCTAGATTTCACAGGGACAGATGAAAAAACTCTTTGTGAAAAAGATTCTTGCTATGCAACTATCTTAGGTTAGGTGACTGTCTACAATGGGGGCTCCCAATGTGGTGCCCACTAAGAAGAAGAAGATGAGAAGATATTGGATTTATATCCCACCTTCCACTCTGAATCTCAGAGTTTCAATCTCAGAGCAGCTCAATCTCCTTTATCTTCCTCCCCCACAAAAAAAAAATACCTGTTCTGTGAGGTAGGTGGGACTGAGAGAGCTCTTCCAGAAGCTGCCCTTTCAAGGACAACTCTTGCAAGAGCTATGGCTGACTCAAGGCCATTCCAGCAGCTGCAAGTGGAGGAGTGGGGGAGTCTAACCCGGTTCTCCGAGATAAGAGTCCACACACTTAACCAACCACTATACCAAACTGGTTCTCATTAACATGTTGTCTGGTGCCCTCCACATGTTCTTAGAAAGTGAGCAGGGCCAGGTGGGGCTTTTGCCCAACACAATTTCTAATTGGTTGTACAGATTTTTTTTTAAAGCATTGCTTTGGCAGCAGCTGTCATCACAGAACAAGGCTCTTCCCTGTATGACTGAGTGTAAGCTTCAGCAGCCAGACATTACCTGGCTCCGCCTTCCACACCAGGTCAAAATTCCAAAGGTACACAGAGGCACAGAAAGGCTAGCAACCAGTGATCCTTCTGAGCTGTGTGAGCTAGCTCAGTTTTTTAGCCTCAGGCTCACACATTTTTGTCTTAGTTTGCTCTGGGGCCATCCTTCCTGAGCTAAGTTATGCAGTAGCTAAATAGCTCGCTCACAGCTTTAATGCCAGAAACTCAACAAAGTAGAATTTTTGCTCACAAGACTTCACAGCTTAGAGGGAGCATTATTGGGAACTCCTACAGGATCAGAAAGCTATGGTAGAAAGTGAAGAGGACCTAAAGAACCTCTTGCTGAGGGTGAAAGAGGAGAGCGCAAAAGTAGGCTTGAAACTCAACATCATAAAAACTAAGATCACTGCATCCGGCCCCATCACTCCTTGGCAAATAGAAGGGGAAGACATGGAAGTAGTGACAGACTTCACATTCCTGGGATCCAAGATCACTGCAGATGGTGACCGTAGCCATGGAATTAAAAGACATTTGCTCCTTGGGAGGACAGCTATGGCAAACCTAGGCAGTATAATAAAAAGTAGAGACATCACCCTGCCAACAAAAGTCCATATATTCAAAGCAATGGTATTCCCAGTAGTTATGTGTGGCTGTGAGAGTTGGACCACAAGGAAGGCCGAGCACAGAAGAATAGATGCTTTTGAGCTGTGGTGCTGGAGAAGACTCTTGAGAGTCCCATGAACTGCAAGAAGATCAAATCAGTCCGTCCTAAGGGAAATCAACCAAGACTGTTCCATGGTCAGCAAAAAAAAAAAAGACGACGGAGGCAAAGGGTATCTTCTGGTGCTGCTTCCTGCCACTGGTATTTAGAGGTGTGCTGCCTCTACATAGGAAGGCTCCCTTTAGCTGCCACAGCTGGTAGCCATTAATGGAACTCTCCTCCATGCATCTGCCGAACCCAGGGCTTCACAAATCCTAGGCTTCAAGAGGCCTAGACATTTCACTGTAGCACCTAGTCTGTTTCTTTGTCTTTACTCAGGTTTAACAGTCCATATAAACCATACGCCAAGAAAAGCCATTTAAGAATTAAAAACAATAGCAAAGAAACATTTAGCCATGCAACTGTGTAGGCTTTTAAGAACAGTCTCAATTGTTGGAAATGGCTGAATATTTCAACAACCGCTTTGCAAGAAATTTCCCCCTGGCAACGGTACGTTTGGAACAATAAAAGAAAACATGCACTAGCCAATCAAACGGTTGGCAGGGAGCAATCGCAAAAATCGTCGTTCCTAGCAAAAGTGCCCCTGTGGATTGCACTTTACAGCATGCAAGCGTATACAACCATCTTCACTAGGGTATCGTCAGCATGAAAATTCAAATAGTTTTCAAAATTTTCAATAGTTGCTTATTGCCAATGCCTCTTGGTGATTCTCAGTAGAAGGACAAAGGTTATTTAGAACAAAGTTTGAGTCACATCTGAAAGCTAACCTCTGGCTCTCGCCTCAATAACCTCTGAAGATAGATTTGGCTAGGTGGCTGTGTTGGTCTGAGGCAACAACAAAAGTTTTGAGACTAGCGGTACCTTTAAGACCAACAAAGTTTAATTCTGGGTATAAGCTTTCATATGCATGCATCTGAAGAAGTGTGCAAGCACACAAAAGCTTATACCCAAAATTAAAGTTGGTTGGTCTTAAAGGTACCGCTAGTCTCAAAACTTTTGTTGTTGTTGTTGCCTCAGACCAACACGGCCACCTAGCCGAATCTATCTTCAGAGGTTATTGAGGCGAGAGCCGGAGGTTAGCTTTCAGATGTGATGACCATCAGGGTTGCCCCATATTTATTTATACGCTTTCTGTTATACCTTTTTTCAAAAATGATAGGAAACTGAAAAATTTAGGATTATGGTCATTATAATATAAACCCTGAAGACTTAAATGTAAACCTGGCTCTTGAATGTTTGGGGTGGCTTATTTTGTACATTGCCCAGGATTGGGCCATTTACAAATTGAATATAATAAATAAAGCCAAAGAAAATTTGTCCAAGGCCTGGTCTAGCCCCCTTTCTAAAGCTCCCTATGGTCATGGTACCCTGACCTAGATAGCTCAGGCTTGCCTGGTTTTGGCAGAGGTCAGAAGCTAAGCAGGATTGACCCTGGTCAATATTTGGATGGGAGATCACAAAGAAATCCAGGGTCGCTATGCAGGCAGTCAGTTTGGTGTAGTTGTTAAGTGCGTGGACTCCTATCTGGGAGAACCGGGTTTGATTCCCACTCCTCCACTTGCACCTGCTGCAATGGCCTTGGGTCAGCCATGGCTATCACAGGGGTTGACCTTGAAAGAGTGGCTGCTGTAAAAAGCTCCCTCAGCCCCACCTACCACAAAGAGTGTCTGTGGGGGCGAGGAGGGAAGGTAGAGGAGATTGTGACCGCTCTGAGATCTGAGATTCAGAGTACAGGGTGGGATATAAATCCAACATCATCATCATCATTTCTTGCCTTGAAAACCCTACAGGCTTGCCCTAAATCAGATGTGCCTTGACAGCAATAAAAGAAAATGCTCACGGGCTGTATCCACAGAAGTATAGTGTCCAGATCGTGAAGTGATGGTATTGCTTTACTCTGCTTTGGTTATACCTTGCCCAGAGTATTGTGTTCAGTTTTGGGCACCACAATTTAAGAAGGATATAGACAAGCTGGAATGTGTCCAGAGGAGGGCAACAAAGATGGTGAGGGGCCTGAAGACTAAGTTCTATGAGGAAAGGCTGAAAGAGCTGGGTATATTTAGCCTGGAGAGGAGACAACTGAGAGGCGATATGATCACCATCTTCAAGTACTCGAAGGGCTGTCATATAGAGGATGGTTCAGAATTGTTTTCTGTGGCCCCAGAAGGTCAGGCTAAAACCTATGGGCTGAAATTCATTCAAAAAAGCTTTCAGCTACACATCAGGAAGAACTTTCTGACAGTTAGAGTGGGTCCTCAGTGGAACAGGCTTCCTTGGGAGGTGGTGGACTCTCCTTTGGAGGTTTTTAAACAGAGGCTAGATGGCCATCTGACAGCAGTGCTGATCCTGTGAATTAGGCAGATCATGAGAAAGAGATCAGGAAGGGGCGAGGTGGGAGTGGGGGAGGTATTTGTGAAGTTCCTGCATTGTGCAGGGGGTTGGACTAGATGATCCTGAAGATCCCTTCCAACTGTATGATTCATGGCTATAACTACATCTAGCAGAATACCCATACCTTTCTGAGGAGTGAGACATCTTTCTGCTGTCACTAGATAGTTGATTTCTGCCCTCCTCCCCCAAAAATGTAGTAGGCAGAGCCAGCATGGATGTCATTCTGCATATTTCAATAAAATAAATCCATCTTACTCAAATACTATTAATTGGCTGCATGAATGACACACAGGATTCAGACCACTGGTCCATCTATGTTCTCTAAGCAGAAGTAGCTCCCCGAAGACCCAGGCCAAGGGTTTTTCCAACAGCTGTTCTCCAAGATCCCTTTTTAAGTGGATATGTCAGGAACTTAAACCTCACCCTTCCAAGGGTCAAATTATATGGCATTTTAGGAGATCCAAAATTAGGTTTTAAAAGTTAAAAGCTGCAGCTCTTCCACACACACACCCAGCATTTTAGATCGGAACCACAGTGCTAAGAGCAGGTGGAGTTGACCCTTTCCCATGAAAACTGGGCTGGGGGGGCGGAGGTTTTACCATCACCCCCCAACATACGAAGCTCCAGCAACGCTGCAGCTTTTTTTACCTTTAAAAAAAATGCAGAAATATCTGTCCACAAATATCCTTGGCTTTTTAGTTTGATCCATATTTAGAAGATTGGTTACACTGGAGATTGAGAGCAGAAATAAGAAAAACAACAATGCAGATTGATTAGCTTCCGTTAGCACACGCAGCACCAAAGTGTTCAAAAGCCAAATATCTACAGTTGCCAGCTCTGGGTTGGGAAATACCTGGAGATTTTGGGGGTGGAGCCTGAGGAACGCAGAGGAGAGACTTCAATGGAGTATAATGTTGTAGAACAGGGGTGTCAAACATGCAGTTTGGGGGCCGAATGAGGCCCCCAGAGGGCTCCTATCAGGCCCCCACGCAACTGGCTGTCATCTGCTTCCTTCTCCCTATATATTGCTTCCTTCTGCATAACAGCTTACTTTGCAAAGCTTGCTCAGTTGCACAGGAGATACAGAGCAAAGCCTCTATTTTTTCCATTGGCTGAGACTCCTCCCTTGGAGAGGAAGTGGGGGGAGGCACAGCTTGCTTTGCCAGGCTCTCTCAATCACACAGCAGAGCCACTAAGCAAAGCCTCTCTTCCTTCCATTGGCTCCTCACTCCCTCCCCAGTCCCTGGGGAAGGAAGGAAAGAGCCAGAGCTTCCTTTGCCCAGTTCCCTGGATCCCATGAGAGAAATACAAAGAAAATATTTTTAAGACCAATGAGTGCTAACGTTTTATGTATGTTTTAAGTTTCTTTAAAAAAATATTTGTGTTTCTCTGTGTTCTTTATAAAATTTATATCTCGGCTACCTTATCTTAAATAGGTACACACATGGCCTGGGTCCAACATGGCTCGGCCCAAACTGGCATGGTCTGGCCCAACAAGGTCTCATTTATGTCAGATCCGGCCCTTATAACAAATGAGTTTGACACCCCTGTGCAATCTAGCTTCCAAAATGGCCATTTTCTCCAGGTGAACTGTGATCTCTGTCATTTGGAGATCAGTTGTAATTCTGGGAGGTCTCCAGCCATCACCTGGAAGTTGGAAATCCTATCATCAAACTCTACCTCAGATTCTTTTTGAAAATAAATGGTCACGCTACTCATCTGATAAGGAAAAAAAATTAGGGCAATGTTGAAAAAAGCCGCCACAAAATTGAATGAATTCTTTTTTCCACCTTTGGCAACTCTTTCACACCTCTGTGGTCTAATAGCCCAGCCGGTCACTTTCCAGGCTGACTTCCTGCTTCCCATCTACATAAAGAAATGCTTTATTTCTTTGCTGGTCTGAAGGTTTTTAAGCAACGAGTGATTCAATTTTTCTTCCCGTTCCTCATCATCGTTTGACTTGTTTTGCCAAAGTTTATGTGAAGAACTGATCTCCCATTCTGCGGCCAAACTAGCTCCCAAACAGGGATGCCAACCTCCAGGTGGAAGCTGGGGATACCCTAGAATTACAAGTCATCTCCAGACTACAGAGATTAACTCCCCTGGAGAAAATGGATGCTCTGAAGGGCAGACTCTATGACAGGGGTGTCAAACATGTGGCCCAGAGGGCTCCTATCAAGCCCCCCGAGCAACTGGCTGTTATCTGCTTCTCTCTCCCTCTGTCTTGCTTCCTTCTGCATCACAGCTTGCTTTGCAAGGCTTGCTCAATCGCACAGGAACTAGAGAGCAAAGCCTCTATTTTCTCTGTTGGCTGAGGCTCCTCCCTTGGGGAGGAGGGATAGTTTGCTTTGCCAGGCTCTCCCAATCACACACCATAGCTACTGAGCCAAGCCTCTCTTCTTTCTATTGGCTGAGGCTCCTTCCCCTCCTCATCCCCTGGGGAAGGAAGGAAAGAGCCAGAGCTTCGTTTGCCCAGTTCTCTGGAACCCATGGGAGAGATACAAAGAAAGCACCTTTAAGACCAACGAGCGATAATGTTTTAAACACGCTTTAAGGATTTTTTATAAAAAAAGTAATTGTGTTTGTCTGTGTCCTTTATAAAGTCTATATCTCTGCTACTTAATCTTAAATAGGTACACACATGGCCCGGCCCAACATGGCTCGACCCGACAAGGTCTCTTATGTCAGATTCAGCCCTCATAACAAATGAGTTCGACACCCCTGCAAAGGCCTTGTACCCCACAGAGGTTCCCCCACCCCCACCCCAGGCTCCATTCCCAATGGCCAGGAGTTTCCCAATCTGGAGTCAACAATCCTACTCCCAAAGCATATCATCACAATCTATTGTACTTTTTAATTAAAGTCAGGTAGATAATAGTTAAATGTTCAATGCAAGAAGTTAGCTGTGGGGCTTGGCCAAACATCAAAATGCAGAGATTGCCCATTGGTAGAAATTATTGGGGGGGAGGTATCCCCGATGTCAGCCATCCATTCTAAAAACCATTTTACAACTGTCGGAGGTTATTCATTAGGTCCCTCCTCAACAATAAGGATTTCTCTTAGAAGTGCAGGCTGAAAAAAACAAAAACCCGGGAAGCACAGATGACTTTCCTCAGCAAAGGAAGAGTTGGGATTTGAACCCGGGTTGCCCACTAGTCTGACACTACTATTACTGCACCACAGCAAATCTAACAAATGCTTTGTCAAGTCTGTGAAAGGAATCAAACAAGCAAGCATAAACTTCTGCCACAAAGTCAAACCACGAGAAGCTCCCATTTTATTTCCCTGGTCACCTTCAGCAACCTTTCTTCCAAGAGGTTGTTACCCAACACCAGAGCTGGGATCCCCCCCACACACACACGCAAATGTGCCAATGTTCAACCACACTCCCGTCTGGACCATGGGATCTTGTGTCACTCATCACTAAGGGTCAGCTATTTGTATTTTTAGCTTTGGACCTTTCTTTCTCTCCACCCCCTTCCCCAAGGATCAGCCCACCTCCAAAAGCTGCAGCTACTTAAGAAAGGGACAAGGACAAAGGAGAGAAAGGAAAATATTAAGAGGTAGAGGAAACAGCAAACAAAGGAAAGCAAAATATTTGTGGGGGGGGGAGGAGAATAAAGGGGGAAAGTAAAAGTAAAGCTGGACGAAGTGACCATAGTTGCTTCCAGTAGGTGTCCAGAAAAGAAGCAGGTAACATTTTCTAAATAAATGAATAGAAAAGTGGTGGGGGGGGGGGGGGGGAGAGAGAACAACACAGAGACAAAGGACAACAGTTCGAATCCTCATTCGGATCTGACCATATGCCAGTCACTCTCAGCTACAGTTGGCAACGTGTTAAATGGTCCCTCCAACTGTCCTTTTATAATATCAGTTTGATCTGCAGTAGTTATCCGGAGAATTCCTGCAATTCCATGCCCAAAAAGGTTCATCTGCCATTTCCACTCACTGAATCTCTGTTAAAGAGGCAGGTTTATTTTTTCATGTTGGCAACTTTGCTCTCAGACTAACACACCTTAGAGGGTTGTTGTGCGCATCAATATACACCACTTTACGTTCTTTGGGCATAGGCTAAAAAAAATGAAAAATTAAGGGGGGGGGGTGACAAACTGTAATGGAAAAGGAAACACACACAAAAAAGTGGGAAACGGCAGACACCTATGTGGGAGGAAGGGAGCCGGATATACTAGCAACCAGTATAGAGCAACAGAACAAAGTTGGAGTCCAGTGGCACCTTTAAGACCAATGAAGTTTAATTCTGGCTATAAGCTTTTGTGAAGAAGTGTGTTGCACACAAAAGCTTACACCCAGAATTAAACTTTGTTGGTCTTAAAGGTGCCAATGGACTCTAACATTGTTCTAGAACTTCAGACCAACACAGCTACCTATCTGAATTGATCACTATAAAGAAAGCCAGAGAAAATAATATCAGGGGGGGGGAGAGATGACAGGGGGAAAAGGATTTATTCCCACAGGTGGGTATCCATGTTTAGTCTGCAGCTGCAAAATTAAAACAGGCTTCTAGCAGCATTTGAAAGGCTAGCAAAAAGCCATTCTGGCATCAGTCTTTGATGCCACAGCTTATCGTTTCTTATGCCACAGCTTATCCTTGGAACTCTCTGCCTGGGACAAGTGATGCTCTGTATTCTGCTTGGGGAGGTCACACAGTGGGAGGGCTTCTAGTGTCCTGGCCCCACTGATGGACCTCTTGATGGCACCTGGGGTTTTTTTGGCCACTGTGTGACACAGAGTGTTGGACTGGAAGGGCCATTGGCCTGATCCAACATGGCTTCTCTTATGTTCTTATGCCAAAAAATGAAGATTGGGAAATTAAAAAAAAAGAAGAAGGGGTGGATAAATAAGGTCGAGGAAGAAAACGTCTCCACAAACGTTACCAACTTCCAGCTGGCTGTTGTGGCTCTGCTCTTGGCAGCACCTGGATTTTTTGCAATCCTTAAATAAGAAATAAAGGCAACCCTATCCAAGCAACCGATCCCCCCCCCCATCTCGTCTCCACGCCTTAAGAAGCTAAGGAGGAAGCCCTCCTAGGCGGCAGAGGAGCACGAGGGGACCGAGACGTTGGCAGCCCGGCGCGGGGAGAGGAGAAGCACCGCCGCGCCACTGCCCACCTGGCACCTGCAGACGACGTCGGCCTCGGTGGCCAGCAGATCCACCACCTTGCCTTTGCCTTCGTCCCCCCACTGGGCGCCCAGCACCACCGTCACCCGGTTGCCGCCGCCGGGCTCGCTCCGCAGCCGCTTCAGCCCCCCGGAGGCCACCGCCGGGTGAGGGGCGCGGTCGTTGGAGGCGGCCGCCGCTGCCGCCGTGGCCGCTCGGGTGCCCGACATGACTGGCTGCCTCAGGCGGGCTCTTCTCTCGCTCTCTCCTCCCCTCACGACAGAAGCGACAGCCGGCAGCGCTTTCGCCCGCCCGCGCCTGGCCTTTTAAGAGAGCCCGTGGCCAATCCGTGCCGGCCGTGCTGTGACGTCGGCGGGAGGCGGGGCGTAGAGGGAGGCGGCGGAGAGGAGGTTTCCTTACGGCAGCTGCCAGGGAGGGAGGAGAGAGGCTGGCGCAGAGGGGCAATGAGGTCTAGTGGTGGTGTGTCAAACATGCGGCCCAGAGGCCGTTTCAGGCCCCCCCCCAGCAACCGGCTTTTGTGTCTTGTCTGCTTCCTCCTTCTTCTCTCTTGCTTCTTTCTGCATCACAGGAAAAAAAAAAACCTGTGTGCAATATAGTCCTTCTTGCTTGTCTCTGTTTGTTTTCAATAATATTTTCTTTTTGAGGTCAACTAAGACCACTTAATCAAATGTCCAATAGGCACTATTTAGCAGATTGGCTCTTTGAGGAAGCATTTAATGCAAAACGTGATCCAAGTTGACAGGCACGTGAAGGAGCCTGGATTTGGATGGGATTTGGATACCACACAGAACTGAACTAAGAGAAGTGAAGGACTGAGTATCCTCTGGACATTTGAAGTTCTGTGTATTTGGTATTATTGAAAACAAACAGAGACAAACAAGGACGATATATAATATATATAATTGTGTGTTTTCTGCACAGTTGTTGTTTTCTGCTGTATACTGTGTTGCCATTTTTTTTGAGGTGGGTCTTTCTGCATCGCAGCTTGTTCTGCCAGGCTTGCTTAATTGCACAGGAGCTACAGAGCAAAACCTGGATTTCCTCCATTGGCTGAGGCTCCTCCCCATCCTGGTCCCCTGGAAAGGGAGGGAAAGAGCCAGAGCTTCCTTTGCCCAGTTCCCTGGATCCCACGGGAGAAATACAAGGAAAGCACCTTCCAAACCAACAAGTGCTAATGTTTTAAACATGTTTTATTTTAAGCCTTTAAAAAAACTCTTTAGTCATGTTTGTCTGTGTTTATATCTCTGCTACCTAATCCTAAATAGGTACACACAGGGCACAGTCTGACACAACCTGGCCCGGCAAGGTCTCATTTATGTCAGATCCGGCCCTCAACAAATGAATTCGACACCCCGTGGTCTATTGGGTGGACTGTGTGGCAGTAAATCTGTGACACACACCTGAATAATGCACTTCCCAGCTGGGTTTTGCCAGGTCACACAGTCCAGTCCAGTTATAAATTGCACTGAAAGTGCCTTATTTAGAAGGATTGTATTTATACCCCACCTTTCACTACCCGAAGGAGTCTCAGAGCGGCTCTGTTTTTAAACACAGGCTGGATGGCCACCTGACAGCAATGCGGATCCTGTGAATTTAGGGAGGAGGGACAGTGTTTGTGAATTTCCTGCATTGTGCAGGGGGTTGGACTAGATGACCCTGGAGGTCCCTTCCAACTCTATAATTCTATTATTTCCCTTCCCCCTCCCTGCAACAGCCACTCTGTGAGGTAGGTGGGGCTGAGAGAGCTCTGATAGAACCTGCTCTTGAGAGGAACAACTCTGTGAGGACTTGTGTGTGACCGCAGTCTGGGAGAGCCAGGCTCCCGTGGCCGCTCTGCCACAAAAGCAGGTCTCTTAAGAACCAAGCGGGACCACAGGGAAATAAACTGCAAATCCAAAAATAGTAGTGTCTCACCCTGCCAACGGCTAAGTTTACAAAGTAACATTTTTACTGGGATTCTGTTCGGATTCTCCCCCATTTTTTTTTTTGCCTCTCCCCAAAATACCCCCCAAGTTTCAAAACGATTGGCGCAGGGGGTCCAATTCTATGAGCCCCAAAAGAAGGTGCCCCTATCCTTCATTATTTCCTATGGAAGGAAGGCATTTTAAAAGGTGTGCTGTCCCTTGAAATGTGATGGCCAGAACTCCCTTGGAGTTCAATTATGCTTGTCACGCCCTTGTCACGGAGAGCCAGTTTGGTGTAGTGGTTAAGTGCAGACTCTTATCTGGGAGAACCGGGTTTGATTCCCCACTCCTCCACTTGCACCTGCTAGCATGGCCTTGGGTCAGCCATAGCTCTGAGGTTGTCCTTGAAAGGGCAGCTGCTATGAGAGCCCTCTCAGCCCCACCCACCTCACAGGGTGTCTGTTGTGGGGGAGGAAGGTAAAGGAGATTGTGAGCCGCTCTGAGACTCTTCGGAGTGGAGGGCGGGATATAAATCCAATATCTTCTTCTTCTTCTGCTCCTGGCTCCGCCCCAATGTCTCCTGGCTATGCCCCCAAGTCTTCTGGCTCCACCCTCAAAGTCCCCAGATATTTCTTGAATTGGACTTGGCAACCCTATGGAGAATACATTTAAAGTTAAAATTGCTTTCTTTACACCTCTCTCCCAAATCTATTTCCCTCCCTCCCTCCCTTCCTGTCTTGCAGCTCTCAAACACCTGACGTTTATTCTATGTGGCTCTTGCATTAAGCAAGGTTGACCACCCCTGCTCTAGGCTGATCCTGCACTGAGCAGGGTAGGGCTGCCAAGCCCCCCCGTCCCCAACCCACCGGCCCACATTGGGCTGATGGGAGGAACCTCCCCCGACGTCGTCAGCACAATGACGTTACCCAGAAGTGACGTCATCGCGCCGGTGTCGTCACTCACGGCTGCTCTAGACATTTCCGGAAAAACTCTATGGTTTCCCCAGATGCTCTTGTCATTTGGGATGGAAAACTCTATGGTACAACGCTGGGGACTTGGCAACCCTAGAGCAAGGGGTTGGACTAGATGGCCTGTATGCAGGGCTGGCCCTAGATTGTCTGGCACCCTAGGGAAAGCTAACTTCTGGCGACCCCCCCCCCAAGCACTAATAACATCACCAAGTCACATGGGAGGCACCCAATTCAGCGCCCCCTGAAGACCAACGCCCTAGGCAATCCTCTAGTTTGCCTAATGGCAGGGCCTGCCCTGCCTGTATGGTCCCTTCTGATTCTGTGAGTCTATGATTCTAGGAGGGTGATAAAATAAATAAATAATACATCCATTTTTCTCCTCTCCCACCTCTCTTTCTGTTTCTCTGTTCTACCTGGCTCGTGTTAACGAAGAAAATCCAAAATTAGCACTTCCGGCATGGTCCACCTTAGATTATGGCACAACCAGGGCTTTTTTTTAGAAAAAGCCCAGCAGGAATTTATTTACATATTAGGCCACACCCCTGATGTCACTGTTGTTTCACACAGGGCTTTTTTGTGGGAAAAGCCCCGCAGGAACTTATATGCATATTACGCCACACGCTTGACGCCAAGCCAGTTGGAATTATGTTCCTGCTAAACAAAAATTCCTGAGTGCAACCACTCACAGATATCGATCCAACAGTTCAAGACCAATGGGCTAGGACAGGTGCCCCCAACCTCTGGGCTGTGAGTTGCATCATTATTTTATTATATACTACAATGGTAGGCCCATCGCGAGGGCAAGAAAGTGAAATTGTAACAGGTAATGAAGAGAGGGTGGAACTGCTCAATTCCTACTTTTCCTCAGTCTTCTCTTCTGAGGGGAACGGTGCTCAACATGGCAAAAACAGAACATATAAGGAGGGTATGAAGTTCCAACCTAGGATCAGCATAGGGGTAGTACATAAACACCTGGTTTCTTTAAATGAAACTAAGCCCTCAGGGCCAGATGAACTACATCCAAGGGTTCTAAAAGAGCTTGCGGATGTAATTACTGGCTATTATTTTTGAAGATTCTTGGAGAACAGGAGAGGTGCTGGAAGATTGGAGGCGGGTGAATGTTGTCCCCATCTTCAAGAAGGGGAAAAAAGACGATCCGGGTAACTACTGACCTGTCAGCTTGACGTCTATACCTGGAAAAGTTTTAGAACAAATCATCAAACAGTCGGTCCTGGAACATTTAGAAAGAATGGATGTGATTACTAAAAGTCAGCATGGTTTTCTCAAGAACAAGTCATGTCAGACTAACCTGATCTCTTTTTTTGAGAAAGTGACTACCTTGCTGGATTGGGGGAATGCTGTAGACGTAGTTTATCTTGATTTCATTAAGGCTTTTGATGGTTCCACATACTATCCTTGTTGACAAGTTGGTAAAATGTGGTTTGGATCCTGTTACCGTTAGGTGGATCTGTAACTGGTTGACAGATCGCACCCAAAGAGTGCTTGTGAGAGGAGTGACAAGTGGAGTGCTTCAGAGGACCTTCCTGGGACCTGTTTTGTTCAACATCGTTATCAATTATTGGATGAAGGAATAGAGGGAATGCTTATTAAATTTGCAGATGATACTAAATTGGGAGGGGTTGCAAACACAGAAGAAGACAGAAACAGGATACAGGATGACCTTGACAGGCTGGAAAACTGGGCTAAAACCAATAAAATGAATTTTAACGGGGATAAATGTTCTGCATTTAGGTAGGAAAAATCCCATGCATGGTTATAGGATGGGGGAGACTTGTCTTAGCAGTAGTATGTGCGAAAAGGATCTAGGGGTCTTAGTGGATCATACGCTGAACATGAGTCAACAGTGTGATGTGGTGGCTAAAAAGGCAAATGCAATTTTGGGCTGTATCAACAGAAGTATAGTGTCCAGATCACGTGATGTGATGGTATCACTTAACTCTGCTCTGGTAAGACCTCACCTGGAGTATTGTGTTCAGTTTTGGGCACCACATTTTAAGAAGGATATAGACAAGCTGGAACGGGTCCAGAGGAGGTGACGAAGATGGTGAGGTGTGTGGAAACCAAATCCTATGAGGAAAGGTTGAAGGAGCTGGGGATGTTTAGCCTGGAGAGGAGACAGCTGAAAGGTGATATGATCACCATCTTCAAGTACTTGAAGCGCTGTCATATAGAGGATGGTGTGGAATTGTTTTCTGTGGCCTCGGAATGTAGGACCAGAACCAATGGGTTGAAATTAAATCAAAACATTAGGAAGAACTTCTGGCTCAACATTAGGAAGAACTTCCTGACTGTTAGAACGATTCCTCAGTGGAACAGGCTTTCTCGGTAGGTGGTGGGCTCTCCTTCCTTGGAGGTTTTTAAACAGCGGCTTAGATGGCCATCTGACAGTAATGAAGATCCTGTGAATTTAGGGGGAGGTGTTTGTGAGTTTCTTGCATTGTGCAGGGGGTTGGACTAGATGACCCTAGAGGTCCCTTTCAACTCTATGATTCTATAATGTAGTAATAATAATAAGACAACATTAGGCCCCGTTCAGACGCACAGTATAATCAGATGTCGCTGCTGTTTCCTTCCGGATTTAAAGTGGCTGATCAGACAGCAACATCTGCCTCCCGGTATTAACTCGTGGTAGCCCCCCCCCCCCAAGCCTTCTCGGAACCGGATTATTTTGTTACCTGCTCCTTTGTGGTGTTTTTTGAGTTCTCCGATTTCACCTCGTAGTTTTTTCCATCTGGATAGTTCTGCTGCGATATTAAGCAACTTCCGGATGTCTGAAGGCTGTCCCAGGGCAAAAGGAGCCTCAGACATCCAGTTTAAGGTCGCCAATTTTTTTAACTACTTAGCGATATGCGCATAACCACATAATGTTTTAACATGTGCGCATGCACATAATGCACACATGTGCATAATGTGCGCATAATAGCGGAGGGGGGAAAAGAACTGCATGGGGCCGTCGTGTGGACGGCAGAAGACGGTTTCACCGCAGAGTGATTCAAGTTGCAGTATGGCAGTCTGATCGATAATATCCGGAACAAAGATATTCGGAACAGAACTGGGTCAGTTTAACACGGACTCAACACGCTGTGTGAACAGGGCCTTGGATTTATATCCTTTATCTTCCTCCCCCACAACAAACACCCTGTGAGGTGGGTGGGGCTGAGAGGGCTCTCACAGCAGCTGCCCTTTCAAGGACAGCTCTACAAGAGCTATGGCTGACCCAAGGCCATTCCAGCAGCTGCAAGTGGAGGGGTGGATAATCAAACCCGGTTCTCCCAGATAAGAATCCACACGCTTAACCACCACATCAAAATAATGTGCACAATTGCATCATCCTGAAACCATCCCCCTCTCCTGGTCCATGGAAAAATTGTCTTCCACACAACTGGTCCCTGGTGCCAAAAAGGCTGGGGGACCACTGGGCTAGAAGACAGATCAGCTCATAAAATAAAATGTCTAGGAAAACAGACAAACAAATGCATTGGTTGGAGGGGGTGGCGGTGGAATGAAGACAGGTAGGAACAAAACCGATATGGCAGTGCAAAAGTCTCGCTGCAAGCCAATGCCAAAGGTTATCTCTTTAATTATAATTTTGATGCTTTTCCTTTTCAAACAACTGTTTCCTCTTTTCAGTCACTGCAGCTTGTTTCCTTCTTCCCTGGTTTTTCTACAATCCAACAACATAATTGCAAAAACAATTTAAAAAAAAAAACGACCAGAAGAACATAAATTCATTTGGGTAAGCCGTGATTTCTTTGGAGGCAGCAGCCAAATCTTTTTCTGCAAAACCTGCTCCTTAAAGCATATATGCCAGCATCAAATCACCGCGTACTGGAAAACTGTTCAGTGCTGAATGTATTTTGAATTAAGGGGAGAGAGTTCAGCAATAATACATTAAAGGAAAACCATTTCTTCACACAAGGGAGGCAATTGCGTCACAAACCCCGAGTTCCCAATTATCTCCTGCGATTTTCTAGCTTGCTATTGATCCGTTATTATGATACAGCAAGTTATCAAACTAGATATTTCGTTCCTACGTAAATTGTGACTGCAAGTTTATTTCAATAGCCACATTGCCACAGGTAATTCGACAGCCGCAGTAGTCACATTGGTCCAAAGCAATTTCTGTAAAAAAAAGCCAGGTCATACATTTTCTTAGGACTAGAGTTGCCAGGTCCAATTCAAGAAATATCTGAGGACTTTGGGAGTGGAGCCAGGAGACTTTGGGGTGGAGCCAGGAGACATTGGGGGTGGAGCCAGGAGCAAGGTTGTGACAAGCATAATTGAACTCCAAAGGGAGTGCTGGCCATCACATTTAAAGGGACTGCACACCTTTTAAATGTCTTCCCTCCATTGGAAATAATGAAGGATGGGGCACCTTCTTTTGGGGCTCACAGAATTGGACCCCCTGGTTCAATGTGTTTGAAACTTGGAGAACATCTTAAGGAGAGGCACGGGATGCTATGCGGAACATTTGGTGCTTCTATCTCAAAAAACAGCCCCCCCACAGAGCCCCAAATATCCATGGATCAGTTCTCTATTATACCCTATGGGAATTGGTCTCCATAGGGAATAATGGAGTGGGCAGCAGATGTTTCTCTCTCTCCCCCCCCCCTCACGCTTTCTGATAACCCTGAAGTGGGGGGAGCGTTTCCAAACTGGGGGATCCCCTGCCTCCACCTGGGGATTGGTAACCCTACTTAGGACCAATCACGCTAGACTTCCATGTAAGCTTTCAAGTTCTACAGAAGTCTTCATGAGGCTGGAAGGATCCCCTGACCCCAGGGTCTCGTTGCTTGCTGTTGCTCCAAGTGGCATCAGAACTTAAAAAACAACAGTGGGATCACCCAGAGGTGATAGTGCAGCTCTAGGAATGGTGGGAAACTCAAGGGGACATCTCTGTGGTTTTACCATAGAGTTTCTGAAAATTCCTAGAGCTACCCTCTCTCACTTCTGGGTTTTCTCCAGATGCGATGTAATGGCACATGCACTGTTGCAGCCCCCCACATCCCCACCCCTAAACCTCCCCAAAAGTTTCCAGTCACAACCTTACAACCCTATTTCAGACAGGTCTCCTGCCAGCAAACCCTGTTCCCCACCACCACTTTGAATGGGGGCGGGGACAGTGAAAAAAAAATGATGTCACCAATGTCTCCACATCATTTCCAGATAAAACCTGGGAGTGACAATGGGTAACTCTAGGAATTGCAAGAAGCTCTATGGTAAAACTCAGAAGTGATATAGTGATGTCACTGATGTTACATGCACCCTCCATGTCTCCACTCCCACCCCTCCAACTGGTTTCTAGGCTTGGCCCAATTTCAGTGTGTCTAGTCTAACGGAAACCAAGCTATCATTGCAAAAAACGAAGTCCGTTTTTTAATAGCTGCAGCAGAAAATAAGGGAGCAGATAAAATACACCCCATTCTCCTCAGACAGGTAATGTTGCTGAGAGGTAGGTCCTAGGCCTAGACTGTCAAGCAGTGGGAGACCTGCTGTGGCAGGGAGTGAGGGGTGGCTATTAGCAGCAATATGATGTTGTGCCTCTCTAGGAATCGCCATAGAAGTTTTGACAATTCCTAGGAGGCATGCTGTCATTTCCAGGTTCACCTGGAAGTGCTGTCATGTCATTCGCCAATGGCAATTTAAAAAAAAAATCCCCCCATCAGCCACAGGTGTGCTGGCAACCAGATGGTAACCCTACTGCCCCTAGTCCTGCCCTGTGGTTCAGTCATTGCCCATTGCCACTGAAGTCCAAAGAGAACAACTGTCTGAAAGAGACAAGGACATTAAGAAGATATTGAAGATACTGGATATATCCTGCCCTATACTCTGAGTCTCGGAGTGGCTCACAAACCATCTCCTTTACCTTCCTCCCCCACAACAGACACCCTGTGAGGTGGGTGGGGTTGAGAGAGCTCTCCCAGAAGTTGCCTTTTGAAGGACAAGTTCTGCAAGAGCTATGGCTGACTCAAGGTCACTCCAGCAGCTGCAAGTGGAAGAGTGGGGAATCAAACCTGGTTCTCCCAGATAAGAATCCGCACACTTAACCACTACACCAAACTTGGGTTGTCAGTCTCCAGGTGGTAATACAAATAAAACAGGCTCCAGTGTATAACTGAAAAATATCAAACAAATTTGCATCGAAGAATAAACATATTAGTATATGCATACAGTATACATACAACATATAATATCAAATACACAGTGTGGACACACCATATAATATCAAATACACAATATAATATTATACACCGTATAGTATCAAATGCACTATATAATATTAAATACACAGTGCACACATTATTATATGTTGTATGTATACTGTAAAAAAAGGTATTATATGTTGTACGTATACTGTAAAAAAAGGTAAAGGTAGTCCCCTGTGCAAGCACCAGTCATTTCTGACTCTGGGGTGACGTCACATCATGACATTTTCACAGCAGACTTTTTAATGGGGTGGTTTACCATTGCCTTCCCCAGTCATCTACACTTTACCCTAAGCAAGCTGGGTACTCATTTTGCCAATCTCAGAAGGGTGGAAGGCTGAGTTCAGCCTTGAGCATGCTACCTGGACCCAGCTTCCGCCGGGGTCAAACTCAGGTCGTGAGCAGAGCTTGGACTGCAGTACTGCAGCTTTACCACTCTGCGTCACAGGGCTGCCACGGGGAATACTGTAACCATATGTTAATATATTTATTCTTCTGTGCAAGTTTGTTTGACATTTTCCAGTCTCCGGGTGGTGGCTGGAGAGTTCTTGGAATGACAACTGGTACCCAGGTAAAAGAGATCAGTTTCCGCAGAGAAAATGATTGCTTCGGAAGGTGGACTCTATTATGCCCCACACTGAGGTCTCCCCACTTCCCAACCCCCCCCCTCATGCTCCACCCCCAAAAGCTCCATGTATTTCTGAACCCAGGGCTGCCAACTTCTTCACCCAAAGGGTGATTAACATGTGGAATTCACTGCCACAGGAGGTGGTGGCGGCCTTCAAGAGGGGTTTACATAAAAATATGGAGCACAGGTCCATCAGTGGCTATTAGCCACAGTGTATGTGTGTATATAAAATTTTTTGCCACTGTGTGACACAGAGTGTTGGACTTGATGGGCCGTTGGCCTGATCCAACATGGCTTCTCTTATGGCGGCCACAACTCTAGCATAAGCCTTGGTTAATGAGAAAAAGCTGGATTCTTTATGAGTTGCTTAAAGCAGTGGTCCCCAACCTTTTTGGCACCAGGGACCGGTTTTATGGAAGACAATTTTTCCTCGTACTGGGGGCAGGGGGTGGGGTGATGGTTTCGGGATAATACAATTGTGCACTTTATTTCTATTAGTTTGGTGTGGTGGTTAAGTGTGCAGACTCTTATCTGGGAGATCCGGATTTGATTCCCCACTCCTCTACTTGCAGCTGCTGGAATGGCCTTGAATCAGCCATAACTCTTGCAGAGTTGTCCTTGAAAGCTCCACCCACCTCACAGAGTGTCTGTTGTGGGGGAGGAAGATAAAGGAGATTGTGAACCACTCTGAAACTCTGAAATTCGAAGTGGAGGGCAGGATATAAATCCAGTTTCTTCTTCTGCTGCTGCTTCTTATTCTTCTTCCTACATTGTAATATATAATTATACAACTCACGGCCCGGTTGCTAACAGGCCACAGACCAGTACTGGTTCACGGCCTTGAGGGTCTCCCCATGGGAAACAGTGCAGGGGAGGGGGAATCTTCTGGAAGAAAAAATAAAGGAGGAAAAAGAGCTGCATTTATCACAGATGAATGTTGTTAATTTAACAGTCCACATTCCTGCAGAAAAAGCCTTCCCAAATCATGCTATTAAATGAGCCTCAGACAGCAGCCTACAACAAAACAGATGTGATCTGCTCCCTTTTGGTCTCTGGCTTGTTCGTTGTCAGGCTCAGAAGTTGCTCAAGTCCAATTAAGGGCTGCTGCGGCCTGACTTGCTACATTCAACCTCGTTAAGGATCATTTAGGCAACACCAAGGGACTTTTGAATGGAAAGTGAGATACGTTCACTGATGGCTGTGCAAAAAAGGTTAGAGACCTGCCTTCTAATTTCGGTTTTATTTGGAGATTGCTCTGGAGAACCTATTGTACCTTTTTGATCCTACAGTTCAGACCAGTGAGATAGCGGAAGCACTTTTGCTGCTGATGTGCTCTCGTGATGATGCGCTCCAACATGGCTTCTCTTATGTCTGGGGCAGTGATGCTCTGTCTTCTCTTGGCGCTTGGGGGGGGGCAACAGTGGGAGGGCTTCTGGAGTTCTGTCCCCTCTGGTGGACCTCCTAATGACATTTGGGTTCTGGCAAAGTGTTGGATTGGATGGGCCATTGGATTGGATGATCCAACATGGCTTCTCTTATGTTCTTATCTTCTTAACTAGTTGTAGACACACTCACGATTCACAAAATCTAAGGGAAGGCTTCATTCTCAATGTCGGTGCCCCCACCCCACCTTCTTGGAGCATGACATCCTTGAAGGTTCATAACCTGGATCTTCACCATTTTTGGACAGAAGCTGAAAACATGTTGACAAGGTCCTCTCACCAAGCACCAGAAGGGGAGGAGGAGAAGGTACGGTATCACTTTCTCCACATTAGGCAGCAGATATGGGAATTTCCTTGATCCAGGTGGAGTGGTCACCAGCTGTAAAGAAGGTAAGTCCTCAGATGTTCTTGGAGCCTATTGTAAAGTGAGTTCAGCCAGCTCTGAATCAACCAAGAGCACTTTATTGCAAAAAGAAACAATCACAGAGGAACACAGGCAAAACTGCAGCTATATACAATCTGGCCATGGTTAACCATGCCCCCTAGTGGGCAACAGTTACTCCTGTTGGCTCACTCCAGAATCCTTCATTTTTATCTCTTTGTTACAAGTTGTTACATGCCTAGTCTCCTGATTGGCCAGTTCTTCCAGGCTTCAGGATCCTGGTTTGCAAGGAGTGCCTGCCTCAAGCTCAAGCAACAGAACCCAGTAAAATGCAATATGTAACACAGCAAACACATAACAGAGCTCCAGCCAGAGACTCTGCCCTCATATCTGATAAGCACACTGTATCAGGACAACTTTGAACATCACATAGGGGTTCTTCTTCCAAGTCCATATCAACTTGAATGCATTTATTGACTTTGGCTCCATGATGCTTTTTGCCCATATGGCTCTTGGTAAAATGTTTGCTTGAAGAAGATTGCTTCGTAGCTCCTTCTGTACTCCTCTTCATACGTTCTAAAGAAATTTTTTGCTTTTAAAACATCGGGCTCAAGAAGATCAAGTATCAGGATCAAGTATTTCTTTTCAACAGCATTTTTTCTAGACATCTATAGAATTACCAGCACCTCTTCTGAAATAATTACTAATGATGGTAAGAGGGTTTTTTATCCTTGGAAAATCACAGAATCAAGACATTTCTACCAGTACAATGAAGCCTTGCTCGTTTCCATTCATTACAAGTTTATAGCTTCAAAAAGTGTCTGTGTGTGAGAGTGGAACTAATTATGGGTGACATATAATCAGCGACCAAAATCATACTACTTGTGTGTATATATATATATATATATATATATATATATATATATATATATATATATATATTTGGCCGCTGTGTGACACAGAATGTTGGACTGGATGGGCCATTGGCCTGATCTAACATGGCTTCTCTTATGTTCTTATGTTCTTACTTAAGCATAAAAAAGGCTCCTGAGTGAAGAACACAGAATTTTGAGAAAATCCATTTTCATTTAAACAAAAAAGCCCATTAGGCCTTCCTAATGAGCCCTTTTGGTGTAGAGAAAGAAGTACTTTTTGTAGAGTGTAGAGCAGGGGTTGTTTTGTAGAAAAATAGATGGTAGAGCTCATTAGCATAACTCGTTAGCATATGCCGCCCCTGCCCACCAGTCAAAAGCAACCTGACACAAAAAAGGAGAGCCCCAGGCAAGCAAGGCCTGCTTGGGCTGGCTAGAGAGCCAGCCAGCTCTAGCAGGCCTCGTTTGCCTGGGGCTCTCCTTGTCCACGCCCCCCTTCCAGTCAAAAGGCCAGCAAGCTACCTGCTGCCCAAAATCACATAAGAAATGGAGAAAGGGTGGCACAGGCTTCTCCAAGGGTTAATGAGGGCTGCTAGGGGTGTGGCAAAGCTCCTAGTAGCTGGCTGGCTGCCCATTCTCCTAATCCAGGGATTGTTATGCAGCTGCACCTCCTATTCAATGGACAAGGTAAGTGGGGAGGAGGAGGGAAAACCCTCAGAAAGGTTCAGGAGCTGTGCTCCTGTGAGCTCCTGCTGAATTCAAGGCCTGGTGTACAGAAAGAAGGGGAGAAAAGTACTTCTTTCTCTACCTTCTCTTTGGTGTAGTGGTTAAGAGAGTGGACTCTAATCTGAGAGAATGGGTTTTGATTCCCCATTCCTCCATGTGAAGCCAGCTGGGTGACCTTGGGTCAGTCACAGTTCTCTCAGAGCTGTTGTCTTAAGAGCAGTTCTTTCAGAGCTCTCTCAACCTCACAGGGTGTCTATTGTGTAGAGAGGAATGGAAGGCGATTGTAATACACTCTGAGTGAAGGGCAGGGTATATACCCTAAGGCCAAATGTGCTATCAGTGCCTGAAGAAATTGCCTAGTTTTATTTTATACACAAGTACGCAATACTGGTGGGAAACTCGCTGAAGTAGACAGATCCTTGCTAGCGGCATAACAGTTTCATAGAGGCCTGCTCGAATGCTGGAGCAACCCAGACAGTGTGCGGTTGCCAGCCTCCAGGTGGGGCCTGGAGATCTCCCGCTTTTACGAGTCATCTCCAGCTGGCAGAGATCAGCCTCCCTGGAGAAAATGGCTGCTTGGAAGGGTGAACTTTATGGCAATCTACCCTGCTGAGGCCCCACCAAGGCCATAGCCAGAAACTTTTGGGTGGCCAGCGAATAAAATTTTAGGTGGAGGGGCCCCCGCTCTGGCAGCCCCCACTCTCTCTGCTGCCACTGCTTTGGCAGCCCCCAATCTCCCCGCCACTCTGTTGGCCCCCGCCCTCCTCTGTGGCGCCTCCCCCCTCCCTCTCACCCACCCACATGGTAAAGCGCCAGGTCCTGGGGCTCTTTCAAGGAGGCCCCCCAGCCGGTCCTTCCCATTGCTGGCCCCCCAGCGCTGAATGTACTGAGAGCGCTGGAAAGCCGACATAGGCATTGCTGGCCTCGGTACCGCTTTTCCCGCCGATCAACTGATCGGTGGGGGAGGGCTCCTTGAAAGAGCCCCGGGACTCGGCACTTTACCAGGTGGATGAGTGGGAGGGAGGGGGGAGGCGCCACACAGGAGGGCAGGGGCCAGCAAAGTAGTGGCGGCAGAGAGAGTGGGGGCCACCAGAGCGGCGGAGAGAGCAATGGTGGCAACAGGGAGAGCGGGGCGGCGAGAGCGGGGCAGTAAAAGGAGGGGCCATATAGTTGGAAGGGGGTTTGGGTGGAGGGACCTAGCCCCCCAGGCCCCTCCATGGCTACGGGCCTGGGCGCCACCCCTTCCCAAACCCTACCATCTCCTGGATCACCCCCAAAGTCTCCAAGTATCTTCCAACACTGACCTGACAACTCTAAGCTGTTGTCACTTCTGGTCGAACGAGAAGGAATATCAGCACACCAAGATACAGGCAGTCATTCTCATTTTCTCCTTTATATTTCTCGCAAAGCCCAGCTGAGCAATGCCCCCAGCGGACAAGAGAAAACACTTCTTTACCCAAAGAGTAATGAAAATGTGGAACTCATTGCCGCAGAATATAATGATTGCCATAGGAACACACAGCTTTAACGGCAGCCATTTTCTCCAGGGGAGCTGATCTCTGCCAGCTGGAGATCAGTTATAAAAGCAGGAGATCTCCAGACACCACCTGGAGGCTGGCAACCCTAAAAACCAGTGTGCTGTGGTGGCAGCTGCTTCAGGACACACTTGATGGTTGCCAAGATGCCCGATGGCACCATAAGGGGGCCCGCCTGGCCTCTAACGTTACCTCCAGTAAAGATAAAGGTAGTCCCTTGTGCAAGCACCCGTTGTTTCCGACTCTGGGGTGACATCGCATCATGGCATTTCCACGACAGCCTTTTTACGGGGTGGTTTGCCGTTACCTTTCTCAGTCATTTACACTCCCCACCCCACCAGACAAACTGGATACTCATTTTCCTGATCTCGGAAGGATGGAAGGCTTGAGTCAACCTTGAGCCCGCTACCTGAACCTGAGAAAGCAACAACGTCCACAAGCAGCCAGCACATCTCAACTCATCATGTAAAAGTTATGGATGTATTTGAGATATAGCTTTCATACCCCAGTCGGAATATCCGACGAAGCTTATCTTTGTGAAACGGCCGGTTCCAGCCTGCGGCCCCTTTATTGGAATTTGTGGGGTGCTTTGTACATGATTTGTTTCCACTCGCTTATGAAAAGAAGAAGACTGCAGAGTGGTAAAGCAACAGTACTGCAGTACTGTGATCTGAATTCTCTGCTCACGACCTGAGTTCGATCCCCGCAGAAGCTGGATTCAGGTAGCCGGCTCGAGGTTGACTCAGCCTTCCATCCTTCCGAGGTTGGTAAAATGAGTACCCGGCTTGCTGTGGGGAAAGTGTAAAAGACTGGGGAAGGCAATGGCAAACCACCCCGTAAAAAATCTGCTGTGAAAAAGCAGCGTCACCCCAGAGTCGGAAACAACTGGTGCTTGCACAGGGGACCTTTCCTTTCCCTTTTCTCTGAATCAGCAAGGCTCACAATCTTTTATATCTTCTCCCCCCACAACAGACACCCTGTGAGGTGGGTGGGGCTGAGAGGGCTCTCACAGCAGCTGTCCTTTCAAGGATAACTCCTGCGATAGCTATGGCTAACCCAAGGCCATTCCAGCAGCTGCAAGTGGAGGAGTGGGGAATCAAACACAGTCCTCCCAGATAAGAGTCCGCACACTTAACCACTACACCAAACTGACTCTCAACTGGCCCTCTTAAGAAGAGGGCTATGGCCCAAGAGGAAATTTACGAATGCGTAGTGGACTTTGATGGAATGAAGATTTTTCTGCCGCCTAGTGCGGACTAGCGATGAGTCTGGGTTGACATGAACTATTTCGATTAGTTTTGTATGTGTGTCACACTTTATGAATGCTAAATGATTTTATGTCTGTTTCTCTGAACTTTAGATGACAATATAATCAATTTGTCAGTAAATATAGCTGTGAGCTTTGCTCTATTTTTGTTTGGCTACGTGAACCCAGCTTCCACCAGGATTGAATGCAGGTTGTGAGCAGACCTTGGGACCGCGGTACTGCAGCTGACCACTCTGCGTCATGCAGAGCCGGATTAACAATTCGGCCAAGTAGGCACTGGCCTATGGGCCCCCACACCTTTAGGAGCCCTGGGCTGGCTCCCCCCCTTGGTTTCCCCCCTGCTTGCAGCCCTCCCAGCCTGCATGCACAGCCAGCAACTGAGCTGCTCTTTGCCCAATTTGCCTGGTCTGGGTGCTGCTGCCGTTGTTGCCAAGTTGGCCTCTCTCTGCTGCCTCTCCCCTTTTGTTGTTCGGTCGCAGGGTCGAGTCCGACTCTTTGTGACCCCATGGACAAAGTCACACCAGGCCTGTCTTCCACCATCCTCTGAAGTCTGCTCAAATTTGTGTTAGTTACAACAGTAACGCTGTCCAGCCCTCTATCTTTTGCCGTCCCCTTCTTCTTTTGCCTTCTGTCTTTCCCAGCATCAGGGTCTTCTCCAGTGAATGCTCCCTTCTCATTTGGTGGCCAAAGTATTTGAGTTTCAGCTTTGGCATCTGACCTTCCAGGGAACAGTCTGAGTTGATTTCCCTTAGGACTGACTGATCTGATCTTCTTGCAGTCCAAGGGACTCTCAAGAGTCTTCTCCAGCACCACAGCTCAAAAACATCTCTTCTTCTGTGCTCGGCCTTCCTTATGGTCCAGCTCTCACAGCCATACATTACTACTGGGAATACCATCGCTTTGACTATATGGACTTTTGTTGGCAGGGTGATGTCTCTACTTTTTATTATACTGCCTAGGTTTGCCATGGCTGTCCTCCCAAGGAGCAAACGTCTTTTAATTTCATGGCCTTTCCCCTGCAGTTTACTAAGAGGGGCTTTTGAGAAGGTGCTTGCAGGCTGCAGTGGAGGCCATGGAGAGCGGGGTGGGTGCTCAGACTCTGAGGTAATTTGTGAGTGGGGCCCCAAGATTTTGACTGCCTAGGGGTCTCCACAGGATTTAATCCGGCACTGGCTCCACGGGGCTCTTCGTCACCTCCAGTACGACACACAAAAATCCAAGGGAAGGATTTCCACTCTGGCTCTGCCACCTCCAAAAACCCCTTTATCTTTTTACAGCCACAAGGTGGTGCGCTTTCGTCAGCCTCTTGGCTTCTGACTCCTGACAGCCCGCCTCCTCCTCCTTGCGTGACAATTCCTCCTTGTGTCATAACCTACAGAAACCAAGAACCAGCAAGGCTGCTTTTGCCCATTGTGAGACATTGTGCACCGCAGCTGTGCGTGAAGGCCGTTGTCATGAGAACACTGTGAAGCAGAAAGGCTGGAGTTTCTCCAACAGCACTGGCTGGGCTGGATCCACTCTGAGCCGGAGGTGGGGGGGGGCAAAGACACCCCCTGCACGAGGACATGTTGCCTTGAAGCCAAGCTGTCTTGGCTTCAATCTGGCTTCATCTGCTCATAGCATGGCATACTGGACCAGCGCGCCCTCCATTCTTCTGTCTGGCGGGAACAAGATCCTGCCTCTCCCTTTCCCCCGCTCTTATGCTTTCAATGGCAGCCTGACACATAGAAATTAACATTTCGTGTTTCCTTGGCTGCATTTGGCAAAGAGGCAACAAAATAGAAAATAAATAAATAAGGGACATGACATGCGCCAGTGAAAATGTTTCTAATTCCGATCTGCAAGCCAAGAAGAGTTACACATTTCCAAGTGTCAAAAGAAGACGACAACATTGGATTTATACCCCGCCCTTCTCTCTGAATCTCAGAGCGGCTCACAATCTCCTTTACCTTTGTCTCCACCACAATAGACACCCTGTGAGCAATGTTCCCTCTAAATTTGGTGTAGTGGTGAAGTGCACGGACTCTTATCTGGGAGAACCAGGTTTGATTCCCTGCTCCTCCACTTGCACCTGCTAGCATGGCCTTGGGTCAGCCATAGCTCTGGCAGAGGTTGTCCTTGAAAGGGCAGCTGCCATGAGAGTCCTCTCAGCCCCACCCACCTCGCAGGGTGTTTGTCGTGGGGGAGGAAGGTAAAGGAGATTGTGAGCCGCTCTGAGACTCTGAGTGGAGGGCAGAATATAAATCCAATATCTTCTTCTTCTTCTTTGTGAGCAACTGGCATTTAAAGTTGTGAGCAAGCGATTTGACTACTGCATAAATTAGCTTGCTCTGGAGCCATCTTTCCTGAGCTAAGATAAAAATGTGTGAGCCAGAGGCTAAATAATGGTGAGCTAGCTCACACTAACTCAGCTTAGAGGGAACACTGCCTGTGAAGTGGGTGGGGCTGAGAGAGCTCTCCCAGAAGTTGCCCTTTCAAGGAAAGCTCTGCGAGAACTATGGCTGACCCAAGGTCATTCCAGCAGCTGCAAGTGGAGGAGTGGGGAATCAAACCCGGTGCTCCCAGACAAGAGTCCGCGCACTTAACCATTACAGCAAACTGGCACCAAAACACAGCTGATTCAACACAGAGCAACCTGGGCACATGCCATTTCCTCTTCAGCCTCTGCTGCATCATGGGAAGAGAATGAGGAGTCTCAGACCCTGCAAGAACCTCCCTCCAAGGAGTGCAGCATGGAACCAAGGGCTGCCAACCTGCAGGTGGGGCCTGGAGATTTCACAATTACAGCCCAACTCCAGACTATTGAGATTTGGAGAAAATGACTGCTTTTTTAGGGACACCAACCTCCGGGTGGGAGCTGGGGATCCCCCATAATTCATTTCCAGACCACAAAGATCAGTTCTCCTGGAGAAAATGGCTGCTTTGGAGGGCAGGCTCCGTGGCATTCTACCTCATGGAGGTCCCTGTCCTCCCTAAGCTCCATCTCAAAATCTCTAGGATGGGGTGGCCAAACTGTGGCTCAGGAGCCGCATGTGGCTCTTTCATGCGTATTGTGCAGCTCCCAGAGGTCAAGGAGGAACTTAATGCAGGCTTAGTCTCAAGTAAGCATGCTTCGCTTCAGGATCTCAGTCAGCCTCTGAACGCTGGCCCATAGGTAGGCGAATATTTCTGCTGTGTGTGAAATGGGGAAGGACGGAGAAATAGGCTTGCAAGCTATTCTCCTCCGCCATAGAGGTTGCCCAGAGACCTAGAGAGGGGAAAGCGAGTGCAAGAGCCAAGGGAGCCAATGGGTTGAAATTAAATCAAAAGAGTCTCCGGCTCAACCTTGGGAAGAACTTCCTGACCGTTAGAGCGATTCCTCAGTGGAACAGGCTTCCTCGGGAGGTGGTGGGCTCTCCTTCCTTGGAGGTTTTTAAACAAAGGCTAGATGGCCATCTGACAGCAATGAAGATCCTGTGAATTTTGGGGGAGGTGTTTGTGAGTTTCCTGCATTGTGCAGGGGGTTGGACTAGATGATCCTAGAGGTACCTTCCAACTCTATGATTCTATGAGCCACTGGAAGGAGGGACAGAATTAAAGAGGGCAGTGTAGGGTTCCCCCTTAGTTTCATAGCGCTTGTACGAGCTTGTATTTACTAAATTGTATTTACTAAACTTGCTGTCAAGGCAAACAGATGCATAATGATGCAAACAGAGGTCAGGGATTTATATGGTACATGTGTGTTTCCTTCTCTCACTGATGCCAAAAATTATTCCCTAACCTTTCCCTATGCTGGTCTTATGGGGACTGTTATTCCCTGCTTTTGTTTTGTTTTTTTAAAGTCCCCTTCTAGTATGGTAGCGTTGTAAAGTGCTTATATATGTATTTAATATTTCTGTGCAAAGAAAACTAGTATTAATAGTTTTAATAAAAAATGTGTGTAATATTTGTTCACGTCTTGTGGCTCTCAAGCATCTGACATTTATTCTATGTGTCTCTTACATTAAGCAAGTTTGGCCACCACAGCTCTACCTGGAGCTGGTAACTCTACCCCCCCATCCCCTACCAGTGAAGAGGGGGGACCTGGCACCCTATGAGTGAACTCTGTGGTATTATACCCTGCTGAAGTTCCTCCCCCTGGCTCCACCCCAAATCTCCAGGAATTTTCATATCTGGAGTTGGCAACCCTAACTGAACCGTCTTTTTGAAAGGCTTTTAAAGCTGCAGGAAAGGGTCTGGTACTCTCCAATTTCCCCTTACTGCTTCCCAGGGGTCGTTTTGTAGAAAAATAGGTGGTGAAGCTTATTAGCATAACTGATTAGCATATGCTGCTGCCCCCCCAGCCAAAAGCAACCCGATGCAAGAAAGGAGACCCCTGGGCGAGTGAGGCCTGCCTGGGCTGGCTAGAGATCCAACCAGTCCAACCAGGCCTCACTCACCTGGGGTTCTCCTGGGGCTGCCCCCCAGTCAAAAGGCCAGCAAGCCACCCGCTGCCCAAAATGACATAGGAAGTGGAGAAAGGGTGGCAGGGGCTTCTCCAGGGGTTAACGAGGGCTGCTGGGGGTGTGGCAAAGCTCCTGATGGCTGGTTGGCTGCCTGCTCTCCTAATCCAGGGATTGTTATGCAGCTGCACCTACTATTCAATGGACAAGGTAGGTGGGAGGAGGAAGAGGAAGAGGAGGGGGCATCAGAAAGGTTCAGGAGCTGTGCTCCTGTGAGCTCCTTCTGAATTAAAGGCCTGCCGCTTCCCTTGCTTAAACAGTTGATAGAGTATTTTCTGCTAGCGCTGAGGCTCTGGTTTGGCTAGAGGAGAGTATCTTGCAATTCCTCCTTCCTGCTTAAATTCCCAGGCCTGGCTCTCTTCAGATCAGGTGTGCCAAGTTGCCGACAGCTGGAGCGGCCTTGGGTGAGACAACCCGCACTCCTTTGGTCCCTCCTCCCAAGGCTAGTCACCGAGCAGAACTGGGTAAACAGGATTTTTCCGAAGAGAGAAACTGAAGGATGTGGGACAGGTAATGGGGTCAGTTCACAAGGAACGTTATTACAGGTGATAAGGTGATTAAGAGTCCCATGGCGCAGAGTGGTAAAGCTGCAGTACTACAATCGGAGCCCTCTGCTCACTACGTGAGTTCGATCCCAGCGGAAGTTGGTTCAGGTAACTGGCTCCAGGTTGACTCAGCCTTCCATCCTTCCGAGGTCGGTAAAATGAGTCTCCAGCTTGCTGGAGGGAAAGTGTAGATGACTGGGGAAGGCAATGGCAAACCACCCCGTAAAAAGTCTGCCGTGAAAACGTTGTGAAAGCAACGTCACCCCAGAGTCGGAAACGACTGGTGCTTGCACAGGGGACTACCTTTACCTTTAATGAGGTGATTAGGGACCGCAGGCCAAGTTATGGGTTAGGTTTTGAACCAAAACAGGGGAGTCTAGGCCTGACTCTCAGAGCGGCTTACAATCTCCTTTATCTTCTTCCCCCACAACAGACACCCTGTGAGGTGGGTGGGGCTGAGAGAGCTCTCCCAGAAGCTGCCCTTTCAAGGACAGCTCTGCAAGAGCTGTGGCTGATACCCAAGGCCATTCCAGAAGCTGCAAGTGGAGGAGTGGGGAATCAAACCCGGTTCTCCCAGATAAGAGTCCGTGCACTTAACCACTACACCAAACTGGCTCTGGAGATTTTCTGGGGTGGAGCCTGGGGAGGGCAGAGTTTGGGGAGGGGAGGGACTTCAGCAGAGTATGGTGCCAAAAGGCTGACCCTCCAAAGTAGCTGTTTTCTCCAAGGGAAATGATCTTCACCACCTGGAGGTCAACTGCAAATAGCAGGGTGCCAGCTGGAGGTTGGCAATCTGTACATGGGGCGGGGGGTTTCCCACATTATCCACCCCCTGTCCCCCCCCCCCGTACCTTGAGACACCCAAGACTGAATCTGGGACTTCCTGCATGCAAAGCAGATACTGAGTCACTGGCCTTTCCCCCAAATCAGCAGCTTCACTGCCACCCTGCAGTTCCCTTCTAGTGTGTTCAGAAGTATAAAAATAAAGATACGCTGAAATTAATAAAAGCAGATCAGATTAAATGCAGCCAGGGGAAGTGCTCTGCGTGACACAAAACCTGGTACGTGGTACTAGGGTTGCCAAGTCCAATTCAAGAAATATCTGGGGACTTTGGGGGTGGAGTTGGGAGACATTGGGGGTGGAGCCAGGAGCAAGGGTGTGACAAGCATCATTGAACTCCAAAGGGAGTTCTGGCCATCACCAAAGGGACCACACTCCTTTTTAAATGCCTTCCTTCGATGAATAATGAAGGATAGGGGCACCTTCTTTTTGGGGCTCATAGAACTGGACCCCCTGGTCCAATCTTTTTGAAACTTTGGGTATTTTGGGGAGAGGCACTGGATGCTATACTGAATGTTTGGTGCATCTACCTAAAAAACCAGCCCCCCACCCAGAGCCCCAGATACCCGTGGATCAATTCTCCATTATTTTCTATGGGAATGTCTCCATAGGGAATAATTGAGTTCCCAGCAGACATTTCCTTCCCCTCCCCCTGCTTTCTGATGACCATGAAGTGGGGGGAGGGCTTCTAAACTGGGGGATCCCCTGCCCCCACCTGGGGATTGGCAGCCCCTCGTGGTACTGAAAATCAAGATTTCACCAAATAGTGAGATCTGTTTGCTCATGGAATGAACCTGTTTACCAGCTTCTTCTAATGTAAAGGTAAAACTAACAGGCAGTCAGTCCCCTGTGCAAACACCAGTCGTTTCTGACTCTGGGGTGACGTTGTGAAAGCAACGTCACCCCAGAGTCGGAAACGACTGGTGCTTGCCCAGGGGACCTTTCCTTTCCTCCCAAGCTGCCAGCAGGCTTGGCATGGAAAAGTGATTTAAAGAGAAATGCCTCCTCCAAGCCAGCCGATGGGGCAGTGGGAGGTTTGAGAGCCACACAATATGTGTGAAAGAGCCACATGTGGCTTCCAAGCCATAGTTTGGCCACCCCTTGTCCAGTAGTACTTTAAAGGCTAACAACATTTGTGGCAGAGAAGGAGCTGTGGTGAGTCGCTGTCCTGAAGAAGATAGCAGTGACTGCTTGCATCTTGCTCTTGATCGCTGGGCATCTCCCTTCTTTCTTTGTGCTGCTACAGCGAACCCCTCCCACCTTTCAAAGAGGAAGAAGCCCTTCTTGCAACAGCCTTGTTTTCTCACCAAGGCTCTCTTCCTGGGCCCCTCCCTGTAAAACACATTGCGGAAGGCCCTTCTCCCCCACCCTCTTGATGTGCGTGGCCTGAAACGGTCGGTTCTGCCCTGGCTTCCAAAGCAGGGTGGGACCGCAAAGCGTGCTCGATGAATTAACTTAAGAGGGTTTCAGCTGTTCAGGCTCGCCGTGAAGTGTCTGAAACAGAAACCTTTGGTGAAGCACAGAGGTGAAGCACTCTTTAACAGCACTTGAAACACCCGCTCCATTCTTTCCAAAAGGCACAACCAAGGCTTTTTTGGAGCAGGAACGCACAGGAACACAGTTCCGGCTGGCTTGGAGTCAGGAGGCATGGCCTTTTTCTACAAAAAAAGCCCGGCAGGAAACAACAGTGACATCAGTCGTGTGTGGCCTAATATGCAGATGAGTTCCTGCTGGGCTTTTTCTACAAAAAGGCCCTGTGTGAAACAATGGTGACATCAGGGGGTGTGGCCTAATAGGCAAATGAGTTTCTGCTGGGCTTCTGCTACAAAAAAAAGCCCTGTGGGAAACAATGGTGACATCAGGGGTGTGGCCTAATAGGCAAATGAGTTTCTGCTGGGCTTCTGCTACAAAAAAAGCCCTATGGGAAACAATGGTGACATCAGGGGTGCATGGCTCTATATGCAAATGAGTTCCTGCTGGGCTTTTTCTACAAAAAAAGCCCTGTGTGAAACAATGGTGACATCAGGGGTATGGCCTAATATGCAGATGAGTATCTGCTGGGCCTTTTCTATTAAAAAAGCCGTGTGCGAAACAATGGTAACAAAAGGGAGTGTAGCCTAATAGGCAAATGAGTTCCTGCTGAAGAAAAGGCCCTGTGTGCGAAACAATGGTGACATCAGGGAGTGTGGCCTAATAAGCGAATGAGTTCCTGCTGGGCTTTTTCTACAAAAAAGAAGTCCTGGGCACAACAGAGATAGAGTTTCACTGAAGAGAGGTACCAGAAACTAGGGACTGTGAGGCGTATGCTAAAAGCAGAGGAGAAGGTGGCTATATGTCCTGAGCTGACCTGGGCAGAGAGCCTCTGTTTCTCCCGCTGCTGCACGGCATGCAGTGCCACAGTGTGCTGGCATGCTGCCTGGAGATTGCTTCGTTCCCCTCCTCCAACTAAGCCTTTTCTTTTTCCCCCCCGCTGGCACTGGAAAGCAATGCGACTGAAGATACTTCTTTGCTTCCAGTACAGCGGCAACAACATGGATTCAACACACACACACACACACAAATAAAGTCATGCTTAGCTTTCACCTTCTCCCAAGCAAGGAATGCAGTTGGTGTCAGGGGGTGTGATCTAATATACAGATGAGTTCTTGCTGGGCTTCTGCAAAAAAGCCCTGCGTAAAACAATGGTGATGTCAGGGGGTGTGGCCTAATATGCAAATGTTCCTGCTGAGCTTTTTCCACCAAAAAAGCCCTGCTTTTAGGATAGGGTCTACTATAGCAGCTCTCCTGCACTGTAGCTATCGTTGCCAACTCCTGGAGATCTGGAGGTGGAACCGGGGGGGTTGGAGGAGGAGGAGATGATGATTATGATATTGGATTTATATCCCGCCCTATACTTTGAATCTCAGAGTCTCAGAGCAGCCCACAATCTCCTTTACCTTCCCCCCTCCAAAAGACACCCTGGGAGGTGGGTGGGGCTGAGATAGTTCTGACAGAAGCTGCCCTTTCAAGGACAACTCCTGGGAGAGCTATGGCTGACCCAAGGCCATTCCAGCAGCTGCAAGTGGAGGGCTGCGGAAACATACCCGGTTCTCCCAGGTAAGAGTCTGCACACTTAACCACTACACCAAACTGGCTGATTCACGGAAGGAAGAGGCCTCAGAGGGGTATAGTGCCATACCGTCCACCCTCTAGCACGGTCGTTTTCTCCAGGGGAACTGATTGCTGTTGTCTCAAGAACAGTTGTAATCCCAAGAGCTCCTCAGGCCCAGGGCTGGCCCTGCCAGTAGGCAAACTAGGTGACACCCTAGGGAGGCAGCCTTCTGGGGGCGACAAATTGGGCACCCCCCATGTGACTCGGTGATGTTGTCCGTGCGGGGGTGGGGATGCCAGACAGTCTAGGGCCAGCCACTTAGAAGCTGGCAATCCTAACTGTAGCCCTGGGTTGCCGACTTCCAGCTGAGTGTGCCAGACACTGCGACTGCTGCAAAGGAACTGCTAGGCTATGCCGACCCCAGGTGAGGCCCGAAGTTCTCCCAGAATTACAACAGATCCTCAGTCTACAGGAATCAGTTCCCCTAAAGAAACAACTGGTCCGTAGGACAGACTCTGTAGCATCATGCTCTGCTGAGGTCCTTCGCCTCCCCTGATGCTACCAGCTCCAGGCTCTGACCCCAAATCTCCAGGAATTTCCCAACTCTGAGCTGGCAACTATACCGTAGCTCTGCAAGAATTCAAGAAAGAGAGCACCAGAGGGGTGCAGCTATTAAAGCGTTGGACTAGGACCTCATCGACCTAAGCTCAAATTCAGCTCTCTGCCATGAAGTGGCCTTGGAGATAGACCGAGGTGGCCAAACTGTGGCTCAGGAGCAACATGTGGCTCTTTCAAACATATTGTGTGGCTCTCAAAGCCCCCACTGCCCCATTGGCCAGCTTGGAAAAGGCATTTCTCTCTTTAAATCACTTAACCAAGCTAAGCCAGCCGGCAGCTTGGAGAATGCATTTAAAGTTAAAGTTGCTTTCTTTCCACCTCTCCCATCTTCCTTCCTTCCTTCCTTTTCCTCCCTCCCTCCCTTCTTTCCTTCCTTCCTTCCTCCCTCCCTCCCTTTCTCCCTCCCTTCCTTCTTTCCTCCCTCCCTTCCTCCCTCTCTTCCTCCCTCCCTCCCTCCCTTCCTTCCTTCTTTCCTCCCTCCCTTCCTTCCTCCCTTCCTTCCTTCCTTCCTTCCTTCCTTCCTTCCTTCCTCCCTCCCTCCCTCCCTTCCTTCCTGGCTTTCAAACATCTGATGTTTATTCTACGTGATTCTTGTGTTAAGCAAGTTTAGCCACCCCTGAGATAGACTAATAGATCTCTCTCTCTCCCTTACCCCACAAAACTGTTGTGGGGACAAAACAGAAAGGCAACTATGTCCCTTGAAGGAATGGCAAGATGTAAATGTATAGACCTGCAGACCTCCGTGGAAGGTGCAGATACCCATAACAAAGAGGAATAGAAACACATTACTCAACCACTTCACACTCTAGAATGCACTAACTAGAGACCGCCAGGGCCTAATTGATAGATGCCCTCTCAGCTAAAAAAGAGATATCCCAGGGGACAGCATCAAAGGATCGAGGTAGTCTTCGGAGATGCCTATCTATGCATGCTTCAGGTGTTTCAATATATCTAAAGAAGTGTGCATGCAAATGAAAGCTTATACCCAGAATTAAACGTCATTCTTAAAAGTGCTACTGAACATAAACTTCACTCTATGCATACAAAAGACCAGGGCTTTTTTTTTTGTAGCAGGAACTCCTTTGCATATTAGGCCATACACCCCTGCAGTAGCTAATCCTCCTGGAGCTTACAGTAGGTCCTGTAAGAAGAGCCCTGGAAGCTCTTGGAGGATTGGCTATATCAGGGGGCGTGGCCTAATATGCAAGAGAGCTTCTGCTACAAAAAAAGCCCTGCTACAGACTATCAGCTTTATACATCTTTAACACATAGCCTTTCCCCAAGGATTCCTGGGGACTGCTTTTTTGGGGTGGGGGGTTGGAATGGCTTTGGGACCTTCCTTTCACAGGCTTACAACTCGAAGGGAAGAAAGTTCCCTGCACTTTAACCTGGACAAGATAAAAAAAAAAACCTGGAAAAGATCAAATTTTACACATAACTCAGCATTTGTTATGAGAAATCACATACTTCCTCCCAAAACCACCTCTTTCCTGATTTTCCCTAATAAAAACAGAGAATCCTCCTAGCTGTCAGTTTCAAACCTCTCGAGACTCCAGAATGATCCTGCTAATCTGGTGCAGATAAAACAAAAGACATTTCAGCACCTTTCCAAACAATTCACAGGCAATAAATGTGCGTATCTGTCTCATTTACAACTGCACAGTCCTCACATCTTCCCTTGCTTTTCTGCACATATAAATGTATAATGTTTTTGTACATAAAACAGAAGCTCTTAATGGATAATGTGGCGCTACCCACTTTAACAAAAAAAGAGTCATACCAAAGATCCAGTTTGGTGTGGTGGTTACGTGTGCGGACTCTTATCTGGGAGAACTGGGTTTAATACACCACACCTCCACTTGCACCTGCTGGAATGGCCTTGGGTCAGCTATAGATTTCACAGGAGTTGTCCTTGAAAGGGCAGTTACTGTAAAAAGCTCTCTCAGCCCCACCTAGCTCACAGAGTGTCTGTTGTGTGTGTGTGGGGGGGGGAGGAGGTAGAGGAGATTGTGACCATTCTGAGAATCTGAGATTCAGAGTATAGGGCGGGATATAAATCCAATATCTTCTTCTTCATCTTCTTTTAACAAGAATAGTTCATCTTCTTTTAACACGAAGATGCAAACAATGTCTGCAGACTACTGAATGGAAGGGGGGAACCCAAATGCCACCATAAGCAATGATGACCAATGTATAATAAGAAAGGTACGCTTTGGCTGGTTCCAGACCGGCAGTTTAAGGTGGCCCAGGGATGGCTTAGAAATTGATCCGAAAAGCACATCCAAACGCACACATTTGCCTCCCACCCCAGTCCCGTACTCACCCCGTCCTCCGGCATCCTCAAAGTGGCTCAAAAAGCTACTACTTTTGAAGTGGTAGCAAATTTCTGAGCCGCACGCCGTTCGCCTCTTCAGTGTCTGGATGAGGAAGTACGCAAGTGAGGCAGATTGGTGGTGTAAACTGGCCAATCTGCTCTAGGCGCTCACCAGTATTCTTATTTTTTTAAAAAACTGCCCAGAGCACATGAGCGCATGTGCACATGTCCACTAAAAATTCATGGGGGGAAAGAAACTGTTATATAGTGGGTTCAATGCAAGGAGGAGACGAGGTTGCAGTGATGATAGCTCTCTTTATTAGTTACAGCGTGGTAACGTGTAAACTAGAAGACTGCTTTACTGGGCCAATGGGCCAACTATATGCAGTGCAAGGTTCCCGGTGCTAGGATGCCATTGGATCATTTAAACCAGCAAGGGGGCCTGTGATTGGAGCAGGGCGGCAGGGATTTGGATCCAACTGCCCATTGTTCATGAGTCCCCTAGCTCAGACCGAAAGGCTCCAATGAGAAGAAGAAGATGGAGAAGAAGATATTGGATTTATATCCCGCCCTCCACTCCGAAGAGTCTCAGAGCGGCTCACAATCTCCTTTACCTTCCTCCCCCACAACAGACACCCTGTGAGGTGGGTGGGGCTGGAGAGGGCTCTCACAGCAGCTGCCCTTTCAAGGACAACCTCTGCCAGAGCTATGGCTGACCCAAGGCCATTCCAGCAGCTTCAAGTGGAGGAGTGGGGAATCAAACCTGGTTCTCCCAGACAAGAGTCCGCACACTTAACCACTACACCAAACTGGCTCTCCAATGAGCCAGGCAGGAACCCTGATAAAGGCAACATTGATCCACTTACACAACAGAAATCCAAACTGCACCAAGGCAATGGCGCACTACAGCCTTCTGACTGCACCAAAGCACCTCCTGCGTGGGATACGGGCAGTTAGTGGGGGAATGTGCAGATGGGCTTCTGCTGCTCCATTTTGAGCTGACCTGATTTGGGATGGCTCCCATGCGCCCCAAGCTGCAGGTCTGGAGCCAGCCTTTAAATAGAAAGGGAAACTCAGTTGATCCCCCCCAAAGAACAGAACAAATAATAAAAGTTGGTTTTCAATCATGTACAGCTCATAAATGTTTTCTGCCAGGTAAGTCCAGGTTAGCCTGATCTTGTGAGATCTTTGAAGCTAAGCAGGACTGGCTCTGGTTATAGTTCTTAAATGGGAGACCACTAAGGAAGTCCAGAGTTGCTAAGCATAGGCAGGCAATGGCAAACCACCTCTGAACATCTCTGGCCTGGAAAACCCTACTGGGTTGCCATAAATTGGCTCCAACTCAATGGCTAAAAAAACCACAAACGTTTTCCATGACCTTAAGATGGCCAAATACACTGTGGTATTCTACTCCCATCTATGATCTTTGACAAATAAGTTGCTGTAGATATGCAAATGGGGATGGTAAGGTCATTTTTACTGAACAGGAAAGTGCACGGCCTACAGGGTGATGCTGCGGCTGCAATCTGAAGGATTCATTCCTGGTGAACTTCCCTATCTTGTCGTACGTTTTGCCTTGGTATCTTTGTCACGGGATTACAGCTGAACATCAAGAAGATAAAAGTAATTAGTACTGCGGAATTACACAACTTTAACAATGAAGAAACTGAAATTGCTAAAGATTTTCTATTCCTTCCCTCCGGGGGTGGAATTCTGGCAGGAGCTCCTTTGCATATTAGGCCACACCTCCCTGATGTAGTCAATCCTCCAAGAGCTTACAAAAAAGAGCCTTGTAAACTCTTGGAGGATTGGCTACATCAGGGGTGTGTGGCCTAATATGCAAAGGAGCTCCTGCTAGAATTGCACCCCTGCTTCCCTCCATTATCAACCCAAAGGCAGACTGCAACCAAGAAATCAGAAGGAAATTGAGACCAGGAAGGGCAGCCAGAAAGAAGCCAGGAAAGGTCCTTAAGTGTAGGGATGCATGCATCGTTGGCAACCAAGATCAAGATAAGGCACACTGTAGTATTCCCCCTTACTATAAGTGGGTGTGAGATGTTGGATAATGAAGAAAGCCGACAGGAAGAAAGTTGATTCATATGAAATGTGGTGTTGGAGAAGAGTTTTACAGATACTGTGGACCATGGCTTTTTTTTGAGCAGGAACGCTCAGGAACACAGTTCCAGCTGGCTTGGTGTCAGGGGTGTGTGGCTTACTATGCAAATGAGCTCTTGCTGGGCTTTTTTTACAAAAGAAGTCCTGTGTGAAACAATGGTGATGCCTAATATGCAAATGAGTTCCTCCTGGGCTTTATTTTTTTTTTTAAAGCCCTGCCATGGACCATCAAAAAGACAAATAAGCGTGCTCTGGATCAACTCAAGATTGAACTTTCCTTAGAAGCTAATATGACCAAACTGAGGATATCGTGCTTTGGTTATATCAGATTACAACTGATCTCCAAGTGACATAGACTAATTCACCTGCAGGAAATGGTTGCTTCGGAAGTGGATTGAATGGCATCACACCCCACTGAAGTCCTTCCCCTCATTTCTCCAAACCCCGCCCACCCCAGGCTCCATATCTCAAGGTATTTCCAAAACCTGAAGCTGATAACCCTACTCCAGGTGGTGACTGAAAATAATTTACAATTGATCTTGAGGCAATTAAGAGAAAACGGCCACTTTGGAAGGTGGAGGCTATGGGATAATATCCCATTGAAGGTGATGGCATTATCTGCCCCCCAACCCCACCTTCCTCAAATCTCCAGGTATTTCCCAACCCAAAGCTGGCAACCCCAGCCATTAAAGAGAAGCTGAGAATGTTTCCTCTGGGTGGTTTGTGGGCAAAGACTGGGAAAGGAAGATGGTGGGTTGCAGATGATGTACTTGTGATTAAACAAGACTTCAGCTCATTAATGCTTCTCCCATAATAAACGTTAGCCTTCAAGGTGCCACAAAAAAATATTTTTTGGGGGGGGCATGCTTCTATCCTTGTGGTTACTTTTAAAATCCAATTCAGGTCGGAGTGAAAAAAAAATAGTGGAGGAGCTGTTTCTGAGATCCAAACTGCTGCCAGTCTAAGCAGGCGATATCGATTTTGGTAGACCAATGGTCTGATTCATGAGCCCCCATTACCACAGATCTTTTATTAGTCCCACTCTTTTGCTCTAAGTGCACTTTTGACAGAGAAGGAATGAAGCAGATGAACTGAAGCCTTTCTAAGCACAGAAACAAAAGAGATGGGGGGGGGGGGAGTTTGCTTTTGTTAAAAGGCAGAGCCAAGAAAGAGTATTAAACAAAACTGGCAACCCTATGTGAACTTTATTCCAATGTACACTCCAAGCAAGGCTGCTAGCCTTCTGAGGAACACAAATTCAAATGAAGTGTTTGGCCTCACAAATTTGCCCTCATGCCAGTGAAAGCTGCATCTGTTGGCTTTCTGCCTTCCATATCTAGCTCTGCCAAAGGCACCCTGCCAGCCTTCGTAACCTTCTGTTTATCACCACAGTTTGTTCCCATCCTTCCTTCAAGTTCAGGAATGACCTCCCCTACTTCACAGCAGCCCTGCGAGGTAGGTTAGGCTATCTGGCCTAAAGTCCTCCAGCAGCTCTCCCCAGGCATAGCCAAAATCAATTAGGAAATGTTCCAAATCTCAAGGACCGTTTTTATTATCATTTGTTGTTGTTGTTGTTATTAGCTATATTATTATTATTATATAACTAATAACAACAACAACAAATAACAATAATATTATTTGTTACTATTATTATTAGTTATTATATTATTTGTTGTTATTATTTGGCCACGCTAGGCCAAACCAAGGCCTCTGAAAAGCGTTGCCATGGCGCTAACAACCAGCCCATCAAGCCCCGCCCACAGGTTTGTCAAAACGCGTCCCCACTTTCCATCGCTCTCCCGATAAGCTGCAGCGTGCGAGGCTTCTTAGCCACGCCCCCTCCCACTCAAACATTCATTTGAGGCCACTGTTAAGGACGGGGAGGGGGGGGAGAAAGAGAGACAACAACACAACAGGCCCCGCCCTTTGGTTTTGCATTGCCCCGCCCTCCTCCCCCGCAACCTCTTCAGCCACGCCCCTCGGCCGCTTTCTCTCCCCTCCGCGAGCATCCCTCGCCGTCTCCTCCAATGAACGGCGCCGGTCCGTCCGAGCCCGCCTGGTAGCCGGGATTACAGCCAATCCGGATGCCGCTTTTCGCCGCGGCCGGCACCTGCCGTCGGCCCCGCCCCTCTTCTCCCGTCTGATCGGAGCCGCTGTAGTTGGGGGAGGAAGGTGCGGCGGGCGATGCGGGCGAGGCCGGGGCTGCTGCTTCTCCTCAGCCTCTTCCCTGCGGCCTCCCCTCGGCGCCGGTTCTCCGTTGCCCAGGCGGCCCGGGGACGTCTTTGTCAGCGCTGCTGCTTCGTGAGGGGCTGGGAGGGATGCTGAGGAGGAAGGGGAGAAAACCAGACGACAGGTAGGTTGTGGGTGAATGGCCACCGGGGGGTTGGCAAGCCGGGGTTTGAGGGGCTTAGCACGTACGTCACTGGGAGTTCTGTGAAACGTCTCCTCTGTGCTCAGAATACCAAATGTGCATCTTTTTGTACAACAGCCCTGACGGGTTGGCCAGCAGGACCCCCCATGTTTAGGGTTACCAATAGGGCCAGCCCTGCCACTAGCCAAATTAGGTGATTGCCTAGGGCGCCAGCCTTCTGGGGGCACCAAATTGGGTACCCCTCCATGTGACTCAGTGATGTTATCAGTGTGGGGGGGGCACCAGAAGTTAGCCTTGCCTAGGTGCCAGACAATGCATGGCTTGGCCCTGGTTGCCAGCACACTCCTCCCCAAGGAAAGTCTGGAGATTTTCTAGGATTGCTGTTCATCTCTAGACTACAGAAATCCATTTCCGGTAGGTGTTGTTTGAAAGATGATATTGACAGCATTATACTCTGATCCCTCCATTCCCCAGATCTTGCCCTCTGTAGGCTTTGCCTCCCAAGCTCCCAAGAGTTTCATTGCCTGGACAATCCTTCTCATGTTGGAGGTGGGAAGTTTTTAATGATTTATTCCCCTTTCTCCTAGAGCAAGGCGGAGAGCATAGTTTCCCCTCCATTTTACTTTCATAACAACCCTGTGAGGTAGGTGAGGCTGAGAGAATCAGGCAGTGGCTAAGGGGCAAAATGCCGGCTTTGTGTGCTGAAGCCCAGTTAGAACATAAGAACATAAGAGAAGCCATGTTGGATCAGGCCAACGGCCCATCCAGTCCAACACTCTGTGTCACACAGTGGCAAAAAATTTTATATATGCACACACACTGTGGCTAATAGCCACTGGTGGACCTGTGCTCCATATTTGTATCTAAACCCCTCTTGAAGGTGGCTATACTTAGTTCCTTAGTCCCTCTAGTTAAAAAGGAGCAGGGAGTGGGTTGTGTGAAAAATGTCTGTGTGAGATTCATGGGGACTGCTGCCAGTCTGACGTTGTTGCCTTTGATGGACTCATTGGTCTGTCTTTGTCTTTAGCAGCTTAATTTTCTCTTGTGAGTGTGTGACTAGCTCACAGTTAGCTGATGAGCGTCAGGGCAGAGTCAGGATTCGAACCTGGGTCTTCCCGATCTTGCCTGACCTGGATAGCCCAGGCTAGCCTGATCTCAGAAGCTAAGCAGGGTTTAATTAGTATTTGGTGGGAGACCACCAAGGAAGTCCCAGGTTGCTACACAGAGGCAGGCAAACCACCGCTGAACATCTCTTGCTTTGAAAACCCAAGAGGGTTACCATAAGTCAGCTCTGACTTGACAGCAAAAAAAGCAGGCTTTCAGATCTTAGTATAACAATTCTTACCACTTCCCCAAACTGGCTTTGAGGTTGACCGAAAACAGATTGCTTAATGCTGCCTTGATGAACTTGTTGCTGAAGTGACATTTAAACCAGTCTCTTTGCACAGCTCGGGCCATTACCTGTTAATGTTATTAACGCCTAATACTTAGTATTTATTTCTCAATGTAATATTTGTTGTAGCTCTTTTCCTAAACATTCTGGTCAGTGGTATAGCTGAGAGTGAGGGTGCTGGTGATAGCCTCTTGTAAGAGGCAATCGCCAGCCCTCTGCTATAGGAGGGTGATAATTCTGACCTGTCTTACAGGACTGTTCTAGGAATTACTGCGGAAATCCCCTGTCTGTTCTAGCACAAAACTTTGTGACGTAGATCTTTGTGCTCTGATACAGATGGGGAGCCTGAATAGAGGTGAATACTTCTTCGCCTAAGGCTGCAAGCTGACTTGATTCTGTCTAGGGTTACTCGGAGAGATCCCCCCATGGCATTTATTGCCAAGTAACTGTGTAAGTCCATCGTTAAAGTGTCCCATTTATGATTAAAATCATGGGACAAAAATATCAGAATATTTCCTTAAACTAGATTTATTGTTTGAAAAGTGCAAGTTTAAAAAAAAAGTTTGCCTTGGAGCGAAAGAGAGGACTGTTTTATAACTGTCTGTACTGTGCCTTCCTAAACCTCAAATAAAATGTAACAAAGTTGTAGTGAGTTCAAGGCTGTAAAAAAATTTGAACTGGGGGTGCTGGTCCAGTGAATTCCTTTTTTTAACCACTGTATTTCTAATTTTGCCTCTTGGCTCATCTAGCAATTAAAAAACCATGATGAAGAATGGTCAAAACTCTCAGTGTTCTTTGGGGGAAAAAAACCAGTGTCAAACTTTCTATGGCTTCCATTTCTTTCTCAATCAAAGTGGAGGAAATCTTCTGCTTCCTCCAGCTCCACCCAGTGCTTTTTCTGTCGGTGAAATGCTAGATTCTTTGATGCTAAATTCTAAAGTATATTTGTTAAAATGCATTTTCCTTGTGTTTTAATGAAGCAACAGGGCAATCCTAAACAGAGTTATGCCCTTGTAAGAGCAATCCTAAACAGTGATGCCCTTGTAAGCCCAACAGCTAGTTCAGAATGACTTAACTCCATTTCGGGCTGCGCTGTTAATCTCTCAGGTTGCAAAAACAGTGTTGAACTTTTGATGGTTTCCATCCTGTTCTTAATCAAAGTGAAGGAAATAATCTGCTTCCTCCAGCTCCACCCCACTGCGGCTGATATTGTAATGCCCCTTTATAGAGATCTATGGTGCAACTTCATAAGGAAGGCCGAGGGCAAAAGAATAGATGCTTTCAAGCTGTGGTGCTGGAGAAGAATATTGAGAGTCCCTTGTACTGCAAGAAGACCAAATCAGTCAGTCCTAAGGGAAATCAACCCTGACTGTTCCCTGGAAGGTCAGATGCTGAAGCTGAAGCTCAAATACTTTGGCCACCAAATGAGAAGGGAGCACTCACTGGAGAAGCCCCTGATGCTGGGAAAGACAGAAGGCAAAAGAAGAAGGGGACGGCAAAAGATGAGATGGCAGGACAGCGTTACTGATGTAACTAACACAAATTTGAGCAGACTTCGTAGAATGGTGGAAGACAGGAGGACCTGGCTTGACTTTGTCCATGGGGTCAGAAAGAGTCGGACTCGACTGTGCGACTGAACAACAGCAACAACAACATGGTGCAGCCTCACCTGGGATACTGTGAACAGTGCTGGTCACTGTATCTCAAAAAGGATATTAGAGAGTAGGGAAAAGTACAGAGGAGGGCAACCCAGATGATTAGGGGTTTGGAGCACCTTCCCTTTGAGCAAAGGCTGAGGAGGCTGGGACTTTTCAATTTAGAAAAGAGATGCTTAAGGGGGAAAATGATAGGGGTTGATAAAATTATGTGTAGGTTTGAGAGAGTTGAGAACTCTTTCTGCCTCTCCCAAAATTTGAGAACTCAGGGACATCTAATGAAACTGATGGTCAGTAGGTTCAGAATGGACAAAAGGAAAATGCCACTGTATGCACAAGTGGTGAAAATGTGGAATTCACTGCCAGAGGCACTAAGCCTCCGAATCCCAGAGCCAGGAGGCAACATCAGAAGGCCTCAGCCTCTATGCCAGGGGTGGCCAAACTTGCTTAGTTTAAGAGCCATATAGAATAAACAACAGATTTGAGAGCTGGAAGGAAGGTGAGTAGAAGGAGGGAGAAGGAAGGGAGAGGTGGAAAGACAGCAACTTTAAATGCATTATCCAAGCCCCCAGCTGGCTTGGGTTGGAGAAGTGATTTAAAGAGAGAAATGCCTTTTCCAAGCCAGCTGATAGGGGCTCCGATGTGTGTGAAAGAGCCACGTGTGGCTCCTGAGCTGCAGTTTGGCCACCCCTGCTCTGTGCCCTGTTGTTGACCCTCCTGAGGAACTGGCCAGCTGCTGTGTGAGACTGAATGCTGGACTAGACGGGCCACTGGTCTGATCCAGCAGGGCTCTTCTGATGCTCTTACATATTGCTAGGAAGGCATGCATTCTCTTGCCATGCAGGGACTGTGTGTGGAACAAGATGGATTTGAGTCCGAAATGTAAATTACAGAGAAAGAGCTACTGAAATATTTTTTTAAGTAAAAGGAACTGGAATGAGGCAGACCCTGGCATGAAACTGCTTTCCCTCTTACTTGCAAATCAGTAGGCAGCTGATGACACGGGCAGCATGCAGGCCTTGGGGCTGGCAGTGAGAGTGCATGTTCCTGGAGCGCCGCGACCTCGCAACAGTGATCCATGCAACGGTCACCTCAAGATTGGACTACTGTAATGCCCTCTACTTGGGGCTACCTTTGTGCCGGACCCGGAAGTTGCAGCTGGTGCAGAACGCGTCGGCCAGGCTATTGTTGGGGCTCCCGAAATGGGAGCACATACGGCCGGGGCTGCGCGGACTGCACTGGCTGCCGATTACGTACCGAGTCCAGTACAAAATGTTGGTCATTACCTCTAAAGCCTTACATTGCCGAGGACCAGCCTACCTAAGGGACCGTCTCTCCCCATATGAACCCCAGAGGGCACTGAGGTCAGTGGGAAAAAATAAAATGGCGATCCCTGGGCCGAGAGAGGTCAAGCTCCAAAACGCTAGAGCTCGGGCCTTTTCAGCTGCACTGTGGAATCAGCTTCCGGAGGAAGTGCGGGCCCTGCGGAACCTTGACCAGTTCCGCAGGGCCTGCAAGACCGTCCTTTTCAAACAAACGTATATCGACATCGACTGCTGAATTGCTGTGAATAAAGGATCCGCCATCTACATTACTATTGAACCATTTAAACTGGCAGAATCAGCGTCACAGAACTAACCACTACTACTGCCAGATAAATTTATAAATTTAAAAATTTAAATTAACTTAAATTATGTATTTTAAATCTACTAACTGGTTTTTATATGTTTTTTAATTGTTAAATTTAAAGTTTTTATCTATTAATGTAAATATATAAAATGCTGTTAGCCGCCCTGAGCCGCCTAGGCGGGGAGGGCGGGATACAAATAAAATCTATTATTATTATTATTATTATTATGTTCACCCTACCTTTTATTTTAGTACAGGTCGCTGCCTCCATCTGCCGAGGGTGCTCTACTTCGGTTTTCTCCTCTAAGCACCTCCAGCATGATTCAATTCAATGTTAGAGTTGGTGTGACTTTGAAACGGGAAGTGTTAATTCTTGCAGATAAAGTGGAATGTTAACATCTGGGCTGGGAGAAAAAAAAGATTTCCTGTGCCTAGGATACAGCATCCCCCCGCCTGAAAATCGAAGGCTAGCCTGATCTCGTCAGATCTCAGAAGCTAAGCAGCATCGGCCCTGGTTAGTTACTAGGACAGGGCACCATCAAGGAATACCAGGGCTTGGATGTAGAGGTGGGCAATTGCAGACCCCTTCCGAACAGAGGGGATTGGATAAAAATATGGAGCAGAGGTCCATCAGTGGCTATTAGCCACAGTATGTGTGTGTGTGTGTGTGTATATTTGCGACTGTGTGACACAGTTTTGGACTGGATGGGCCATTGGCCTGATCCAACATGGCTTTTCTTATGTTCTTAACATCTCTTGCCTTGAAAATCCCAAGAGGTTGCTGTAAGTCAGCTGTGACAGCAACAACACCAAGCAACAAGGAGGTAGCATCAGTTTTGAAGCAAGCAGCCAGCTGTGTCAGTGATTTTTTTTAAAGAGAGCCAGTGTGGGTAGAAGTGTTAGATTAGAAGATGATGATGATGATGATGATGATGATGATATTGGATTTATATCCTGCCCTGTACTCTGAATCTCAGAGTCTTAGAGCGGTCACAATCTCCTTTACCTTCCCGCCCCCCTATAACAGACACCCTGTGAGGTGGGTGCGGCTGAGAGAGCTCTTACAGTAGCTGCCCTTTCAAGGACAACTCTGCGAGAGCTATGGTTAACTCAAGGCCATTCCAGCAGCTGCAAGTGGAGGAGAGGGGGATCAAACCCAGCTCTCCCAGATAAGAGTCCATACACTTAACTACTACACCAAACTGGCTCTCTAGTATCTGGTATCTGGAAGGCCCATGTTTGAATCCCGACTTGTGCCACAGACATTTGCTGGGTGACCTTGGGCCAATTATACTCTCAGCTAACCTCCCTCACAGGGCTGTTTTTATGAGGATTAAGCAGAGGAGGAGGGAATGGGGTAAGCTGCTTTGAGTCCCTATTGGGAGAAAGGTGGAGTGTAAGTGAATTAAATAAATAGATTTGCACGTAATTTATACGGACATGTTGCTTCCTCTAATTCAGAACTGTACTCTTAACTGGCAGCAGCTGTCCAAGAACTTAGCCAGAAGTTCTTCTCCAGCCCTGCAAAACTGGAGTCATCTGCATGGAATAGAGTGTGAACTGCAAGTCAGCCTTGGTTTCTCTTTGAGACTGAGGTGACTGAAAAGCTGAATTGTGCGTCAGGCATTCCAGCAGATTGGGTAGGCCAGTGTTTTGTTTTTCAGTCCCCAGACATGAAAACCGGCTCTTCAGAGGGCTGAGGAGAACAGGGCATAAAACCATTAAGAAACAAACGTGACTTAAGAATTAGTGGCAGTCGGGTCATTTTGCAGAAAAATAGTTGGTGGAGCTCATCCAGAGATTGTTATGCAGCTCCACCTACTATTCAGTGGGCAAGGTAGGTAGGTGGGGAGGAGGAAGGAGAACCCTCAGAAAGGTTCAGGAGCTGCGCTCCTGTGATCTCCTGCTGAATTCAAGGCCAGGTGCCAGTTCCTTGGTTGTGAGATGTAGCCTAAGCTCACCCAAGAATGAAGATATTTGCATTAATAAGATAGTGGTAAACTCCACCCCAACTTGAGCGGCCCAGACTAGCCTGATCTCGTAAGAACTCGGAAGCTGAGCAGGGCTGGCCCTGGTTTATGCTTGGATGGGAAGTCGAGGGTTGCTATGCAGAGGCAGGCAATAGCAAACCACCTCTGAACTTCTCTTGTCTTGAAAACTCTACCGGGGTTACCGTAAGTTGACTTGCAGCTTGAAGGCGCTTTACAAACTAACTTTGGAATATCTGTTTTTTTCAAGAAATATGGCCTGCCCAATACTAAGGTGCAGGTTTTTTTTTTTTTTGTAGCAGGAGCTCCTTTGCATATTAGGCCACACACCTCTGATGTAGCCAATCCTCCTGGAGCTTACAGGAGGCAACTCTGTACTAGGAGCCCTGTAAGCTCTTGGGGGGTTGGCTGCATCAGGGTGTGTGTGGCCTAATATGCAAAGGAGTTCCTGCTACAAAAAAAGCCCTGTTAAGGTGTATTCTTTTAAGAAGAAGAAGACCACAGATTTATACCCTGCCCTTCTCTCTGAATCAGAGTCTCAAAGCAGCTTACAATCTCCTTTATCTCCTTCCCCCGCAACAGACACCCTGTGAGGTGGGTGGGGCTGAGAGAGCTCTCCCAGAAGCTGCCCTTTCAAGGACAACTCCTACGAGACCTATGGCTGACTCAAGGCCATTCCAGCAGCTGCAAGTGGAGGAGTGGGATCTGGTTAATTTATAAGCATTAAGTTGTTGAGAAAAAGGATGGTTCCGTAATAGAAAATTGTTCCTGTGTGTTAATCAGAGGAATATTCCTCAGGCACAGTTCTCTTGTCCCCCCCCCCTCACATTTTGCTGGAAAACACTAGGCAAAGTTGAAGCGTGGTGGGGTGGGTCTTGTCTTCCCTCCTGTTCTTTCAGTGCACCTTGTTAGTATTCACCTACGCGTCGTAGACTTCTGTGCTCAGATTATCGGTAGGTGTCTGTCCTGTGAAAACGTGAACAGGAAGTGACACATCCTGTCAGAGTCAGCATTAAAAACCACAGGGGCTGAGGAGTTTCCACTGAAAACTGTAAAAATAGAAGAGGAGCTGTGTTGGATCAGGCCAATGGCCCCTGCCGTCCAACACTCTGTGTCACACAGTAGCCAAGGCCCAGGTGCCATTAGGAGGTCTACCAGAAGGGCCAGGTCGTGTCACTCCAGCACCTTTCTTATCAACTGGCCCAGAATGGGGGCTCTCTATGGTAGTTTTACACAAAGCAGCCATCTTTCACACAAGGCAGCTCTGAAGTTGGGTGCTGCTGACTTCTGCAGAAGATATAAGGCACATCAACATTTCTCCTCCTCAGCCTGACTTACAGTTGTCTTATGTTCTGGGATACCAACGTTTAAGCCATGCAAAGTCACCCTAGTGCAGGGGTGGCCCAACTGACATAGGAGCCACATGTGGCTCTTTCACACATATTGTGTGGCTCTCAAAGCACCCCCTCCTTGCCCCGTTGGCTGGCATGGAAAAGGCATTTCTCTCTTTAAATCACATCTCCAAGCCAGCTAGAGGCTTGGAAAATGTATTTAAAGTTCAAGTTGCTTTTTTTTACCTCTCCCCCTCCCTCCCTCCCCTATCTTCCTTCCTTCCTTCCTTCCTTCCTTCCTTCCTTCCTTCCTTCCTTCCTTCCTTCCTTCCTTCCTTCCTTCCTTCCTTCCTTCCTTCCTTCCTTCCTTCCTTCCTTCCTTCCTTCCTTCCTCCCTTCCTCCCTTCCTCCCTTCCTCCCTTCCTCCCTTCCTCCCATCCCTTCTTCCTTCCTTCCTTTCCTCCCTCCCTCCCTCCCCCTCCCTCCCACACCTGACATTCATATCTTGCAGCTCTCAAACATCTGATGGTTCACATCTTGCAGCTCACAAACATTTGAGGTTTATTCTATGCAGTTGTTACACTGAGCAAGTTTGGCCACCCGTGCCCTAGAGTGTTCATTTGGTGAGATGTGGGTCTGCTTTCTTTCCGCAGGAGACTTGCCTGTCAGGTTGTTGTAATTAGTTTTCTATTTACCAGCTTTGGAGTGTTACTGTTCTTGCAAATTCAGCCGCAATACTAAAAGCCCTTTTTAGGGAGCAAGCCACAGTTAACTCAGCGGTATTGCCTTCTGAGTACGCATATGTAGCTCTCACCTGGATGGCCAAGCTAGCCCCATCTTGTTGTTATTTATTTATTTTATTTTTCATATTTATATCCCGCCCTTCCCGCCAAAGCAGGCTCAGGGCGGCTAACAACATTGTAATATCAACAATAAAACAGTAAGAACAATCACAGTAATAATCAGTTAAAAATTAAAACAGTTTACAATTTAAAATTATCAATACAGTTTTAAAACAACAGTTTTTGGTGCTGAATTCCATGCCATATGTTCAGTGGTGTTGGGCATCTGTGTACTTTGGTTGAAGGCCATTCGAAATAATGTTGTTTTGCAGGCCTGGCGGAACTGGGCAAGGCCCCGCGAGGTTCTAACATCGTCTGGGAGTTGGTTCCACCAGTGGGGGGCCGCAATAGAGAAGGCTCTTTCTCTAGTAGCCTTCAATCTCGCCTCCCTCGGCCCGGGGATTACTAATAGGTTTTGTGATCCAGATCTGAATACCCTCTGCGGAATATATGGGGAGAGACGGTCCCTAAGGTAGGCAGGTCCTCGGCCATATAGGGCTTTAAAGGTAATAACCAGCACCTTGTTAGATCTTGGAAAGTAAGCAGGGTCAGCCACGAGGCCACTGAGAAGTCCAGGTTAGGAGTGGAAGACGACTGAGGAAGTCCTGGGCCACCATGTGGAGGCAGGCAATGGCTAACTAACTCTGTCCATCTCTTGCCTTGGGGATACTTTGATGCACAATATTGCCTTCTCCGTTTGACAAGGCTTTATTTTGCCATTTTTTAAGTATCAGGGATGCCTTCCTGTGTGAATGGACTATTACGGTGCATAGTACAATTGTGTAAAGATATATTCACGCAAATGCTTTTGAGATCTGATCTATTTTTAAATCAAAATCATCGCAAGAAAATCCTTTCTTGCACTCCCGATAAAACAAGTTCCAAGAGTGCTGGGCGAGCGGCTGGGTGGTGTTCTGTGCAGTAAAGTTGTAAAAAAAAAACAAAACCCTCAATTGAAGCAAACCGAGGCTTTGGCAATATACTTTATGGCTTTTTCTGTAATGTGAGATTTGTCATTGTCAAGCTCTAAAACTTGCTGTAATGCGGAGATTATTTGAATATATTGACTGTCTCAAGCTTGCCTTCTAGACCTGGTTTATTTAAATTATTGAATAAGATTATGCTGGCTGATGCCATTATTTTCGTAACAACATCGCCCTTCAGCGTAGAATGAGAAAATAAACATTTTTAAGAACTGCTTTCCATTGCCAATTCTGGCTTAATTCTCCTCTGTGTACTTTTAAGAGGCTTAGTACGAAAAAGCTGTTACTTAAAGTAGTCGAATAAAAAATTGGGGATTGGAAAGTCCTTTTTACTCATGGAAGCTTTGGCTACATTGCAAGTTTATCAGTGTACCAGTTAAACTGTCATAGAATTATTTCACATAATGCCAGCGTTTTCACACGATGCTGCTTTATACTGAATGGACTCTTGGTCCATTGAAATCAGTATTTTCTACTCAGACTGGCAGTGGCTGCCCAAGGTCTCAGACAGAGTTCTTTCACATTATCTCCTGCCCGGTTTTTTTAAAAAAGAGAGCCAGTTTGGTCTAGTGGTTAGGTGCACGGACTCTTATCTAGGAGAACTGGGTTTGATTCCCCACTCCTCCACTTGCAGCTGCTGGGATGGCCTTGGGTCAGCCATAGCTCTGGCAGAGGTTGTCCTTGAAAGGGCAGCTTCCCTGAGAGCTCTCTCAGCCCCACCCACCTCAACAGGGTGTCTGTTGTGGGGGAGGAAGATAAAGGAGATTGTGAACTCTGAGATTCAGAGTAAGAGCGGGGTATAAATCCAATATCTTCTTTTTCTAAAAAATAGTTATAACAGTGTGCAGAAGAGCTCTGCTGGATCAGACCAATCATCCATCTAGTCCAGCATCCTGTCTCACACAGCGACTGATCAGCTCCTCTGGAGGGCCAACAACAGGCCATAGAGGATGAGACCTTCGTAAGAACATAAGAAGAGCCCTGCTGGATCAGACTCAGAGTCCATCTGGTCCAGCATCCTGTCTCACACAGCAGCCAACCAGCTTCTCTGGATGGCCTACAAACGGCATAGAGGCCAAGGCCTTTCCTGATGTTGCCTCCTGGTTCTGGGATTCAGAGGTTTAGTGCCTCTAAATGTGGAGGTTCCCCTCAACCCCCACGGCTAGTATCCACTGACAGACTTCTCCTCCATGAATCTGTCTAATCCCCCTTTAAAGCTGTTTATTCCTGTGGCCATTACTACATCCTCTGGCTGCAAATTCCACATTTTAATCACTCTCTGTAAAGTAGTATTTCCTGTTCTCGAAGGCCTGCTCAGAATGGTACTTAAGTGATCCTCGGCCTGTCACTGAATTACAGTTCTAGGAAGCTGGAGGGGGGTGGAACTCCTCCTAAACTGCTTCAGATTTGTAGTGCAACTATGACTCTTCATACCATATACTCAAGAAGAGCATTTTTAAAAGCTCCCCTCCCCTTCTGCAAGGATATCAAGGAAGCATAAATGGTCCTCGCTACCTCCTCGGTTTTATCCTCGCAGTGACTTTGTAAGAGAGGTTAGTCAGATTGAGAGTCAGTCAGATTGTCTGTCCCAAGATCATCCAGTGAGTTTCATGTCTGAGTTGAGATCTGAACCCAGACCCTCTCCCCAGTACTAATCGGATGCTCTAACCGCCGCATCTTTCGGGCTCTTCTTAGATGGGAGCCAGATTTAGGCTTGTATGTATGCAGAGTGGAATGGCAAATCTTTCTTTTTAGGAAAATGACTGACCCTCTCCTATTCTGTATTAAATTGTTTTTTGAAACCTCCTCGGGTTTAAAAAAAAAAGAGCTTGCTCTTGGTGGCAGGAGGGGCTGCTATTTGAGAAGGTCAAGTGTGAAAGCCTCCTGAATTTGGCAGGTGAAACTAGTTGCAAAGCTCGCGGATCCTGGAATGCAGTAAGTAAAGATGTAGAAAGTTGTCTTTTGAAAAATGTTTCTGTTCCTTTAAATACATTTCTTTGGAATGTGTTTGTCAGATTATGAACATTTTTCCCCCCTTGCCTAATAGCTTATCTTCTCTAAGCTTTACACACACAGTATTATCGGAGAGGTCTTATTTATAACCCTTCTCTTGTAGAAATCCAAACTGGAAGAAAACTTAGACCGAGGAACAAGTGCGGCATTGATGACTTAGGGAGATGCTGAAGGGTGCACTTGTTTTGTGCAGTAACATTATTTCAGAGCGCTGACGACAGAATGAAGATCTCGGTTATGTTTTTGGAACATTAACCTTTTTTGTCTTTCACCGCCTGGCATGTTTTCTGGCTCCTTGGGCCTGTTTTCATGAGCGGTTCATCTGTAACAGAAAAATGCAGGAACCAAATTCGGTGGAAACACCTAGCAGCGCAGGAGCCTCGAAGGGGGCGTTTTTAAAGCGCTTGTCAGCAGAGACGTGTGCCCTCTCGCTCCCCGAAACCACCGAGGGGGCTGACGGACACCTCAGCCAAAACCGAAAGCTCGGTGGCCTCTTTGAACAGGAAACGGCTCAAGGAACCCTTCCCAGTGAGGGTGGCAAAGGGGGAAATTACGACCCCTCTCCGGACAGCCTTCCTGATCCTTTCACTGCAGAAGCTGGCAGCACTTGGGGCGATTTTGAAGGTTTCAGCGAGGTCAAGTTAGAGAACCAGAGCCACATCCTGGAGCCTTTGGAGAATTTAAACGGAGAACAAGCTTCTGCAAAAGGCACAGATGTCAATGATAATCACTGTACTACCTCATGTGGGCAAATCTGTTTCCAAACAGCTGGACAGAACAGAAGAGAGGTTTCCCCTAACGTTCTGATAAAGGTATGTGTTTTGATGAGTCACCCTCTCTGCTCAGTCCCACTCTCAGAGCCAGTTTGGTGTAGTGGTTAAGTGCGCGGACTCTTATCTGGGAGAACCGGGTTTGATTCCCCGCTCCTCCACTTGCAGCTGCTGGAATGGCCTTGGGTCAGACATAGCTCTCACAAGAGTTGTCCTTGAAAAGACAGCTGCTGTGAGAGTCTTCTCAGCCCCACCTACCTCACAGGATGTCTGTTATGGGGAGAGGGGGAAGGTAAAGGAGATTGTGACCGCTCTGAGACTCTGAAATTCAGAGTATAGGGCAGGGTATAAATCCAGTATTATCCTCTTCTCTTTTCTCCTGGTGGAAAACCTTGTTGCGGAAGTATTGCTTTCTGGGATATCACCACAAGGTGTTTGGCAATGTGGAGCCAGGACAACACTTTGCTTCATTAGATGCAGCCTAGAATAGCAATGCCTGTTCCCTCCCTCTGCCTGGTTGCATGTAAAAATAGTTTCATAAAGGAGCGTGTCTAACCAGGGTAAAAGCAGAGAAATTTGTTCTCTGTAAAATTAGAATAGACTTAAGCTTGTGTATTCAGATAAATTCCCTTCCCTCTACTACTCCTGTCTCCCCACGAGAGTGTTATTATTATTACATTTAAAAAGGTAAAGGTAGTCCCCTGTGCAAGCAGCAGTAAGTTCCAACTCTGGGGTGACGTCACATCACAACGTTTTCACGGCAGACTTTTTTACGGGGTGGTTTGCCATTGCCTTCCCCAGTCACTACATTTTCCCCCCAACAAGCTTGGTCCTCATTTTACCTTGGAAGGATGGAAGACTGAGTCAACCTTGAGCCAGCTACGTGAACCCAGCTTCCGCCAGGATCGAACTCAGGTCGTGAGCAGAGAGCTTGGACTGCAGTACTGCAGCTTTACCACTCTGCGCCATGGGGCCTAACATTTTTATTCCATTTTTTGTCAATTTTGCATTTCTTAATCTGGGCAACAGGCTTGTACAGTTAATTGTGTCTCATCCGTACTAAGCATATGATAAATTGAACTATGTTCAAGATGACTAGAAATGTACGAATTACGGTAGAAATAGTTTTTTAAAAAGGATTTAGATGGGGAAGTAGCAGCGGCTTAAGCCTATTTTAGACTTAATTGCCTGGTTATGTAACCCTTGAGCAGGTGAAATATTGCATTAATTCCAGTGGAGCTACTTATGTGGGTAAAGAGCAGATTCCTTTCGTTGTTTTGTGTTTTCCAACTATGCAAAAATTCACTAACTTTGATACTTGAACATCTGTTACAGCCAAGCAAATTTCTGGAAAGCCTACTTAAATTACAATTTTGTCTTCCTTCCTTCCTTCCTTCCTTCCTTCCTTCCTTCCTTCCTTCCTTCCTTCCTTCCTTCCTTCCTTCCTTCCTTCCTTCCTTCCTTCCTTCCTTCCTTCCTTCCTCCCTCCCTCCCTCCCTCCCTCCCTCCCTCCCTCCATTTAGTGTGGCAACCTGTGCAGCCTTGTTTACAAGCTTGCATCACATCATATCTAATGCTAGGAGTTCATTGGCAAAACTGTGGGGGTTGCTACAACCAAAACGATTAAACGGCAGTACAGGCAAAAGAGCTTGAGGACTGTAAGGGCAAAAAAGAAGGAAAAGAGCACCTCAAACCGCAAGGGTACACATCCAGGGCTGGAAGTGGTTGAAAAAGGGAGGTGTCTTCTGACACTTGTGAAGAATGCACAAGCCAAGTCGTTTTCAGCTCAGCCCTAGCTGACAGGCTGCTGGTGGAATGCAAAGACGTGCTCTTTGTTTCGTTCTGCAGCTGCCACAATAGGGGCCTCTGTGTTTGACCTCCAGGAGGTTCTAGGAAACCTAGGAGGCTGTTGTATTCAGAGAGGATAATTAGTAGGGCTGTAGCCTTCTGACCTTTTCTGTAGAATCAGCAGTCTGCCTGAGAATGTACAAGAGAGTACGGCCAGTGGCACTGTTAGACTTGGTTCAGATGTCTCAGTGGTTTCGACAAGCCACAATGTTGAAAGCGAGGAGGAATGATGAAAGATGGGGGGGCAGGGGGTCAAGTTCTTCTTGAATGGACAGGTAGAAAACACTAATAGAATATCTTCTGTTGAATTGTATGTACTCGGAATCTCTCTGTCTCTGCAAGGGCGCAAAGAACCAGTGCGGTGCAGTGGTTAAGTGTGGTGGACTTTCGTCTCGACAACTGGGTTTGATTCCACATGAAAGCCTGCTGGGTAACCTTGGGCCAGTCACAGTTCTCTTAGAACTCTCTCAGCTCCACCTGCCTTATGCAGGGAGAGGATGGGCAAGGTGAACGACCTACTTTTCTCCTTTTTTGGCGGGAACTCTATAAAACATCCGAATCAGCTTCAATGTATTAGAATTGTTTTCCTTTTTTCCTAGGCTAGCCTGAGCTCTGAAGATGTCATTAAACGGAGCTTTCCAGAAGTTCCTGTACCACAGTTCTTGGAGAACATAAGCGGCTTGAATCAGATGCTTGATACAAACACAGAAGACGTGGGCGTTCCTGAACGTACAAAAATTGAACCTTGGTAACTATTTGAAATATTAGATAATGACTACCTGCCTGTCAGGGTGTTCCTAACCTGTTTGCAGCATGCAAATTGAAGTTCTTTAAAATAATAGTTATGTTGATGAGTATTTGTGCCGCACAGCCATGTTTATTTCTGGAAGAAGTTTTTCTAGTGGGTGGTGCAAGATACAGTCCCATCCGTTTAGGACTATGGAATGGAGGGGACTTATTTGATTGGTAAAGATACTAGTTGACTGAATGACCGGTTCCTGTCTGTTTTTTGAGTTGTAGATAATGCTAATTCTGCTCTGAGAGCCAGTTTGGTGTAGTGGTTAAGTGTCCAGACTCTTACCTGGGAGAACCGGGTTTGATTCCCCACTCCTCCACTTGCAGCTGCTGGAATGGCCTTGGGTCAGTCTCAGCTCCAGCAGAGGTTGTCTTTGAAAGAGCAGCTGCTGGGAGAGCCCTCTCCAGCCCCACCCACCTCACAGGGTGTCTGTTGTGAGGGAGGAAGATAAAGGAGATTGTGAGCCACTCTGAGACTCTGAGATTTGGAGTGGAGGGCAGGATATAAATCCAATGTCTTTTATCTTCTTCTGTGTTTGAAACATAGGCTGGAAGGGATCTGCAGGGTCATCTGACCCAACTCACTGCACAACGCAGGGAATTCATAACTGTCTCTCTCCCACTCCCCCAGTGACCTCTGCTCTATGTCCAGAGGAAGGCAAAAAACCTCCTGGATCCCTGGACCAAGCTTACCCTGTTCCCACCTCCTTCTCACAATCTACATTGTTGCCGGATGGCCATCAAGCCTCTGCTTAAAAACCTCCATAGAAGGAGAGCCCACCACCTCCCAAGGAAGCCTGTTCCACTAAGGAACCACCCTAACTGTCAGAAAGTTCTTCCTAATTTTCAGTCAAAAACTCTTTGGGTTTGATTTCAGTCCATATTAACAGTTGACATTCCGGCAAAGTTGCTTCTCCCAACTGAGAAGGTGTTTTACTTGTCCCCTGGGAGTCTCCCTATTAATTGCTAGTGACTTGTCAGCAGCAGTTTGTTTTATTCACTATTTTGATTTTATCAAAACCTCATTGCGCCCTTTACTTAGTATACAAATTGATCCATGCTTGTTCCTTTGGGTTATGATGCTGGTGGCCCATGCTGATTGCTAGTACAGAACAAGGGGGGAAAAGAGACATTTCTGCATACCGAGAGGAAGAAGAAGAAGACTGTAGATTTATATCCCGCCCTTCTCTCTGAATCAGCATCTCAGAGCGGCTCACAATCTCCTTTGCCTTCCTCCCCCACAACAGACACCCTGTGAGATAGGTGGGGCTGAGAGGGCTCTCACAGAAGCTGGGTGGGGCTGAGTGGACTCTCACAGCAGCTGCCCTTTCGAGGACAACTCTGTGAGAGCTATGGCTGACCCAAGGCTATTCCAGCAGCTGCAAGTGGAGGAGTGGGGAACCAAATCCGCAGACTCTTATCTGGAGAACAGGGTTTGATTCCCCACTCCTCCACTTACAGCTGCTGGAATGGCCTTGGGTCAACCATAACTGGCAGAGGTTGTCCTTGAAAGGGTAGCTGCTGTGAGAGCCCTCTCAGCCCCACCTACCTCACAGGGTGTCTGTTGTGGGGGAAGAAGATAAAGGAGATTGTGAGCTGCTTTGAGATTCAGGGTGGAGGGTGGAATTGTCGTCGTCTTCTTCTCCCAGATAAGAGTCCATACACTTCACCACTACACCAAACTGGCTCTAGCGGGCATCATGGCACCCATGCGTACCATGTTAGGGGCCCCTAACCTAGCAGTACGGGGGAAAGTAGTAGAAAAAGAAGATACTGGATTTACACCCCGCCCTCCACTCTGAATCTCAGAGTGGCTCACAGTCTTCTTTACCTTCCTCCCCCTGTGAGGTGGGTGGGGCTGAGAGGGCTCTCACAGCAGCTGCCCTTTCAAGGACAACCTCTGCCAGAGCTGTGACTGACCCAAGGTCATGCTAGCAGGTGCAAGTGGAGGAGTGGGGAATCAAACCCGGTTCTCCCAGATAAGAGTCCGCACACTTAACCACTACAGGAAACTGGCTCTCAGCAAGAGCAAGTGGGGTGGCTTGCTCATAGTGCTTGTTGAGGGGAAGAAACCAATCGTTCTGTAGTGCTGCAGTGTTTGGGAGGAGGGTTTCTTCACCACTTCGGCTTTGCAGTCAGATAGGGAAATTTGCTGTAAGCCCTGGGGAGCGGGGGGAGGGGAAGGGGGAGAGGAAATGATTTGCAGGCAGCCGACCACCATTGCCACATCAGTCGTAAACAGCTGTATAGGGTCAAGTTATTTTGAGTCTACAAAGTTTACCACCAGAGTTTTGGGAGGTTGGCTTCTACTGCCAAGCTCAACATCGAGCGCTGAAGTCTTTAAAAGGGATATTTCCCCACAGAGCGGTTGGGGGTTTGGGTGGGGGGGGGGCGCTGGTAAGCAGCTGTATCTTCCCGGCTCCCTTTCCCTTCAGTAACAGTGGCTGTTGAAAGTGTTAATTCAAGACGAGGGCCTTCCCCACCTTCCGTTAGTTATGGAGTGCGGGGGAGGGGGGTGGACATCTCGACTTACTTCCCCGGAGCTTTCACACAAATCCCCTGGTTTCTTCCTTCCAGCCTTGAGCTCTGTGGTGAAGTGCCTGTCAGGCTGGGCAGCCTGCACGTGAGGTTGAGGGGTTTCTGCATCTTCCATGGGTTCTATAAACTTAAAACACACGTGCGCACAAACACACACACACCCTTGACTGATGAAGACTAAGCATGTTCCTCTAGGACAGTGGTCCCCACCTTTTTTTTGCACCAGGGACCGGTTTTGTGGAATGCAATTTTTCCATGGACTGGGGCGGGGGTGGGGAGAGGGGGGCACGATGGTTTCCGGATGATACAATTGTGCACTTTATTTTGGTGTGGTGGTTAAGTGCGCAGACTCTTATCTAGGAGAACGGGGTTTGATTCCCCACTTCTCCACTTGCAGCTGCTGGAACGGCCTCGGGTTGGCCATAGCTCTCGCAGAGTTGTCCTTGAAAGGGCAGCTTCTGAGAGAGCTCTCTCAGCCCCACCTACCTCACAGGGTGTCTGTTGTGGGGAAAGAAGATAAAGGAGATTGCGAGCTGCTCTAAAATTTGGAGTGGAGGGCAGGACATAAATCCAGTGTCGTCGTCTTCTTATTATTTCTAGATTGTAATATATGATGAAATAATTATGCAACTCACATCCCGGTTGCTAACAGGCCACGGACCGGTACCAGGCCACGGCCCGGGGGTTGGGGACCCTTGCTCTAGGAGACGTGGAATATTGGCAGCAGCTAGACTTGTTAAAATGTGGGTGGGGAGAAAGGAAGCAGGGTTGGGAAAGGAGCATTGGGCTTCCAGGGCTACTGAGAGGTCATACGATTCTGGAGAAGGAGATCTGGGCGGGGAGGGTTGTCATGTTTGTGGGTTTGCCACACCCACAAGCAGTTCTTTTTGGGCTGCTAACTTTTATCTCTTGAGTCTAAAGCATCAGCCTCATTCAGATCCTGGCAATGATTATAAAAGAGGACAAAGTCCTTCCAGTTTGCCCTAAAGTTACTCCTTTCGCCCTCCTTTTACTCCTTTCGCCCTCCCTTCTTTGCGAAGGAGAAACTGTCTTTGCTGAATTTCCTGTGCCTCGGAGGAGGGGGGGCAGAGCTGTTCTTCTGCAGTCACCACTAGCAGATTTTTTAAAAACCAAGTTAGCCTGTTGCATTAACGTGCTTCTGCATGCGCTTTGAAGGAGTTTTAACTGCGGTAGTACAATTTAGTTATGCTTTTCATGCAGTAGCTGCTGGGATGCTTCTGTCATAATTCATACTTCTGCATCCTGCAACAAGGACGGTCAGGAGCCTGCAGACCAAGCCGCAGGAGAAAAGGTTGAAGAACTTGAGCATGTTCAGCCTGGAGAAGAGGAAGTTCAGGGGGGACATGATGGCTCTCTTGAAGTATTTGAAGGGCTGCCTCTTCGAGAAGGGGAGGGGGCTGTTCCTGTTGGCAGCAAAGGAGAGGACTCGCAGTATTGAGTTTAAATTGAGGAAGCAAAGGCTGAACATTAAAAAAAGCTTTTTTACTCCAAGAGTTGTTCAACAGTGGAATCTGCTACTTTGGGAGATGGTGAGCTCCCCCTCACTGGCAGTCTTTAAGCAGCGGTAGGACAAACACTTGTCAGGGGTGCTCTAGGTTGATCCTGCATTGAGCAAGGGGCTGGACTGGATGGCCTCTGTGGCTCCTTCCAACTCGTACAATTCTGTGGTTTTGACTGGACAAATAGATCGTCTGTGATAGGTGGATTGAGCATTGGGAACATCTAGCTGAGAAATCTGGGTTCAGATTCAAGCCAACGGATGGACTCTCCTTCAGAAAGCCACTTATGCTCTGTTTCAGTCCCCCATCTGTGAAATGGAAAGAGCAAGGAGGTTTCTTTGGAAGCTTGTATGCCCATGAAGTAGGTATTGAGGGTCACTGCAGAGGTCCACCAGTGAATATTAGCCACAGCGTATTGTTGGAACTCTCTGTCTGGGCAGTGATGCTCTGTATTCTTGGTGCTTGGGGGGGGGGCACAGTGGGAGGGTTTCTAGCCCCACTGGTGGACCTCCTGATGGCACTTGGTTTTTTTGGCCACTGTGTGACACAGAATGTTGGACTGGATGGGCCGTTGGCCTGATCCAACATGGCTTCTCTTATGTTCTTATCACTTGGTGTGATAGAATGCTTGCTGGCCTGCAGATGGATGCATGAGGATTTGATCACCAAAACCCAAAGTCTGGAGTTGATGCAAAAGTTCTGTTTAATCTGTGACGTGTAGATTTCCACTCAATGCTGTAGCTATCAGGTGACAAATAATGTATGAGTGAACCAGTCCAAAGAAGTCTGTGGTCCAAACTGAGCCTTTGAGCAGGCTGTACATTCAGATAAACCTGCCATAAACTAGCTAGGAAATAAATGCTTGGAGGGAAAAGATCCCAACTCATAGGTGGAAACTGGGGGAAGAAGTACCTGTGTCCAGGAAGTTCCCTGCAGATCAGTTTTAACAAAATTAATTCAAATCTGTGGGTGGGCATGTAAGGTCTTTCAGACTGGTATATAGTTATCTGTTGGATGAGCACAGCAGAACTCAAGACTGTAGCTATATATGCGTCTTTTGGACAGATCTTGGAAAGGCACAGAATGTATGTATGTATGATTAGCAGCCCCCCCCCATATCCTTCTTCAACATGTATTCTGTGCCTTTCCAAGATCTGTCCAAAATAAATAAATGAGTGTTGTCATGGCTCACCTTCAGGGAATCCTGGAGCTTGTAGTGAGGCGGACAAGAATTCTTCATAGAGAAACCTTATCTTCCCTCACAGAACTACAGTTCCCAAGATCCATTAGGAAGCAAGGACGATTGACCCTTTTTTGCATCCTTATAAGTGCTTGCATTTTTGCAATCTCAGATTAACATTTCTTGCATTTCCTTTAAAGCACAGATTCTGGGGACTTGTGGAAACTTCTTACTCGTGCCAGGAACCTTTCTGGTTTGAGATGTCCATGGAATGAATCTCATTGCCAGGAAAACCTTTTAGCCGTTCTTGGAATAGATGCTCATCAAAAGGTACTTCTAAAAAAATTCCCTATACTGCTGTGGTATTCTTTTTAACCTTAATGGGTGTGATGATCCAGGCTAGTCTTGGGAAAACGAGTGTTGCCTTTTCACAAATTGGGGTGATGAGTTTTGGCTTGGCTCGCTAGGCAGACAGTATGTATGATTAGCAGCCCCCCCCCCCATATCCTTCTTCAACATGTGTCAGGGCTGGGGTCTTTTGGCTCTGGCAGCTGTAGTACAATCCTGGAAATCTTGGAGACCTTAGGTGAGAAGCAGACACACAAGGCCTCTTGTGGCCTTGTGAGCGTGCAGCACTGTGCTTCTAAACAAACATAGAAACATAGAGCTAGAAGGATCTTCAAGGGTCATCTAGTCCAACCCCCTGCACAGTAACCCTGGTAACCCCTGCTGTATGCCCAGAGAAAGGCAAAATACCTCCAATATCCCTGACCTGTAGGAAAATCCCTTCCTGACTCCCAAAGGAGTGATCGGCATTACCCTGGGCATATAAGAAAGGGCCACAAGAGCTGGCTGCTGGCTCATCCCTTCTTGCCTTCCCTCTCACGATCTGCCAAAATTCATAGAGTAAGTGTTGCTGTCAGATGGCCATCTGGCCTCTGCTTAAAAACCTCCAAAAAAAGGAAGAAGACCACAGATTTATCCCCCGCCCTTCTCTCTAAATCAGAGTCTTAGAGTGGCTTACAATCTCCTTTATCGCCTTCCCCCACAACAGACACCCTGTGAGGTGGGTGGAGCTGAGAGGGCTCTCACAGCAGCTTTCAAGGACAACTCTGCTAGAGCTATGGCTAACCCAAGGCTATTCCAGCAGCTGCAAGTGGAGGAGTGGGGAATCAAACCCGGTTCTCCCAGATAAGAGTCCGTGCACTTAACCACTACACCAAACTGGCTCTCCACTTCCCACCACTTCCCAAGAAAGCCTGTTCCACTGAGGAACCATTCTTACTGTCAGGAAGTTCTTCCTAATGTTTAACTGAAAACTCTTTTGATTTCATTTCAACCTGTTGCTTCCAGTTCAGCTTTCTCAGGGAACAGAAAACAACATAAGGTTCTTCGCCCGAACACTAGTTTTTGGGGGTGGAGGTTATCCAAAGAGGACACTAAAATAATTTCCATAACTGTTGAATTTTTTATTGCAGGGGTGGCCAACGGTAGCTCTCCAGATGTTTTTTGCCTACAACTCCCATCAGCCCCAGCCAGCATGGCCAAGGGCCGGGGCTGGGGCTGATGGGAATTGTAGGCAAAAAAAAACCTCTGGAGAGCTACCACTGGCCATCCCTGCTTTATTGTATCATCACAGGAGATGACAACAGCAGAATTCCAAAAAAGTTACAGTCTGGAAGCCCATGTCATACTTAGTGCAGATGAACCATGGGCAACTCAAACGTAAAAGTAACCTTTCCTATTCCTGACAAGACTTGCTGCTAACTTTCTCAGTGGCTGACTTACGGGCTGCTTAAAACCAGTTCTTTCTAATATGTGCAGCGCTCTGTTATCTCTCCCAACACAGCACATTCCTTTTTCGCCTACGTGACCTCGCCGTCCAGCTCTAATCGAGACTTCAGCAGGCTTCACATGCCTGAAGTCAGGCTGAGACCAATCTTCTTCCCCAGGGCGACAATGTGCCACAGTGAATGCTGCGTATGAGACAATGTCAGGCGACAGTGAATGTGCGTCAGGAAGAACTTCCTGACAGCGGTTCCTCAGTGAAACAGGATTCCTCGGGAGGTGGTGGGCTCTCCTTCTTTGGAGTTTTTCAAACAGAGGCTAAATGGCCATCTGACAGCAATGCTGATTCTGTGAATCAGGCAGATTGTGAGAAGGAGGCCGGCACGAAGGGTTGCATCATTGCTTACTTCTCGTGGTCCTTTCTCACATGCCCAGAGACTTTGATGTCAGGCAGCAAATTTTCTCCAGGCTAGTTTTGCCAGGGATCCTGGCGGGTTGGGGGTTTTTTTGACCGTCTTCTGGGCGTGGAGCAGGTGTCGCTGGGGTGTGTTTGTGGAGGTATTTGTGAATTTCCTGCATTGTGCAGGAGATCGGACTAGATGACCCTTGAGGTCTTTTCCCACTCTATGATTGACTCCTCCATCTGCCATTATCGGGAGTTTTGTTTTCTGGGTCAGTATTCAGCAGTGGCATGTTCCCGTCCACCACCTCATTTGGCTGCATTTAGAGAACCCCAGCTTGTGCACAGCCTTGATATAATCATCAGACAAATTGTGTTGCATTTTAAAGAGTTCTCTCTTGGGCCCAGAGTAATGCCGAAAAGATTCTACTTTCTTAAGAATTTACCCACATGCCTGGAACGTGGACGAGGGGCAAGGGGAGCCATGCTCGGGTGAGCCACAAATAGCGTGTCAAGGAGCCACACGTGGTTCCCGAGCCACTGAGTATCACTGATGTGGATCACGTCTTCAGATCTATTTGTTACTTGTAGTCCACCTTTTGCATTTGGACTTGAGGAGGATTACAACACAGACTGAGTCAATGCATTTGACAAGATGGGATGTTCAGTGAATAACACAATAGGGATTAGGGTTGTAGAATCAACACGAAGTCTAAAAAGAGAACCAAATCAAAGCATAAGTGTTAACACGACACATTAAGTGATGCAAAAATTTCTCATTAGGTTCTCAGTTTGAGTAAGCTACATACAATAGTATAGACCAGGGGTGTCGATCTAATTTGTTATGAGAGATGAATCTGACATAAATGAGATCTTGTCGGGCCAGGCCATATATGTCATAAAATATATTGCCAGGTAGCAGAGAAATAAACTTTATAAAGGACACAGGAAAACACAAAGATTTTTTAAAAGCTTAAAATAAAACATGCTTAAAACATTTAGCACTCTTTGGTCTTAAAGGTGCTTTCTTTGTATCTCTCCTGTGTGATCCAGGGAACTGGGCAAAGGAAGCTCTGGCTTTTTCCTTCCTTCCCTAAGGGACCAGGAGAGGGAGGAGCCTCAGCCAGTAGAGGGAGAAGGGGCTTGGCTCAGTAGCTCTGCTGGGCGATTGAGAGATCCTGGCAGAGCAAGCCATCCCCTCCCCCTCTCATCCCCAAGACAAGAGCCTCAGCCAATGGAGAAAATAGAGGTTTTGCGCTGTAGCTCCTGTGTGATTGAGCAAGCCTGGCAAAGCAAGCTGTGATGCAGAAGGAAGCAAAAGAGAGGAAGAAGGAAGCAGATAACATCTAGTTGCTTGGGGGTCTGAGAGGAGCCCTCCAGGGGCCTTATTCGGCCCCCGGGCCGCACGTTTGACACCCCTGGTATAGACTAACAGCCCTGCCTCAGGGGCTCCTCGTTGGACATGGTTTTTCTACTGATTTTTTAAAATGTGAGTAGGATCCATCCAGCTGAGTGTTGTTTCTGGTCATCTTAAACCACGATCGGACTATCCACTATTCTGCCTAGCAGATCATCCCATGAATCAAACCTAGAGTCACAGTTGGTGTAAGGGGACCCTGTGACCGACTCTGCTCAGCTTCCGAGATTGAATGAGATCAGGCTCAGGGCTCCGACCTCATGCTGTCCCCACAACCTGCCCTTTCTCCCACCTGAACCCCTGATAGGCAGGGGCCTTGTAGACTTCTAAGCTTGCCCTTTGCACGCATTCATTTATACAAGGGAGAAGGTTTTCCAGGCAGCTGTTGTCAAGTGTGAACTATAAATACATTATGGAGAGGGTGGCATAAAATCAAAGGGAAATTACAGCGTGAGATTGCTGAACTGGAATTAATTCATAAGTTGAGAACAATGGACTTCCCTCACCCCAGTCCAGGGCCGAATAGGGACATAGGACTTTTATCTCACTACAGGTGCTAATCTCCCCTCTGCTCTAATCAAGCTGCGTGGTACCTTTGCATCGTTCACAACCATTCCTTGCATCATCCCTCCCACCTTCTGGCTAGAATAAAAGATCTCCACTTCAATTCTGCTGTGTCTGACAAACAGAGAAAGGATGCCAGCCTCCAGGTGGGACCTGGGGATCTCCCAGAATTACAGTTCATCTCCAGACTACAGAGATCAGTTCCCCTGGAGAAAATGGAGGCTTTGGAGCCTCTAAGCTGAGTTAGCGTGAGCTAGCTCACAGTTTTTTAGCCTCTGGCTCACACATTTTTGTTTTAGCTCAGGAAATATGACCCCAGAGCAAACTAATGTATGCAGTAGCTCACAACTTTAATGCCAGTAGCTCACAAAATAGAATTTTTGCTCACAAGACTCCACAGTTTGTTTGTTTATTTGGTTGATTTATATTCCGCCCTTTCCCATACGTGCTCAGGGTGGATCACAGTCATGGTAAAGCAGTTAAAATACAACAATAAGTTAATAATATATGAATAAAACATAACTCGGAAATATACACAGGCAGGCAGGCACATATTTCAGGTGAAAGCATAATTTTTCAGCTCATTGTAGCTTTTCAGCCCATTGTGGGGGAGGGCAGTAGATGGTACAGACAGTAGAATGAGAGGACGTCCGTTTGCCTCAACCAAAGGCCTGGCTAAACAGCTCTGTCTTGCAGACCCTACGGAACGGAAGCAAATCCGTAGGGCCCGGATCTGTTGGAGCAAGAATCTACATAAACCCAGTCTGACAGCTACAGTATGACAGCTGGTGATCTAGCTGCCAGGCTAGGTCACAGTGACCTGATCAGCAGACCGGCTTGAGCCGGCAGAAGCCAAGTGATGCAATCTGCTGAGTCAGCATGGCCAGGATTGGCTGCTTGGACTATATATGATCTGTGTGTGCATCACACAGGTCTCTCCCTGTGAGATGGTGGTTAGGCGAAGCACTTTGTCCGTGGAGGTGATATTGTATAGACTGCACAAGAGAGCACTTGTTGTGTATATATGTTAATACACCTTTTGGCACTAGTTGCACGTGTCTGCCTGATTTTCTTTCCTGAAGCCCTGTGTCGGGCAAGTCATCTCCCTCACTCTGCTACTCCCGCTCCGACAGGGTTATGGGCCCAGGGCGGTTCCGCTGCGCGGAGGAGAGAGTTGAGAGTTGAGCTGACTGTGAGGTTGGAAAGAGCCGGAGGCGAGGAACGCCGGTGAAGGACACAGAAGCACCACCGTTCTCTGTTTGAGAGCCAGAGGGACGTCGGCAGCCAGCCGTGAGGAGGAGTCGGCACGATGGCTCAGCAACAGCTTGGAGTAGCCGTTGAGAAGCTGCGGGGTGACATGATAGAGGTTTACAAGATAATGCATGGAATGGAGAAAGTAGAGAAAGAAGTACTTTTCTCCCTTTCTCACAATACAAGAACTCGTGGGCATTCGATGAAATTGCTGAGCAGACAGGTTAAGACGGATAAAAGGAAGTACTTCTTCACCCAAAGGGTGATTAACATGTGGAATTCACTGCCACAGGAGGTGGTGGCGGCCACAAGTATAGCCACCTTCAAGAGGGGTTTAGATAAAAATATGGAGCACAGGTCCATCAGTGGCTATTAGCCACAGTGTATGGAGCACAGGTCCATCAGTGGCTATTAGCCACAGTGTATGTGTGTATATAACATTTTTTGCCACTGTGTGACACAGAGTGTTGGACTTGATGGGCCGTTGGCCTGATCCAACATGGCTTCTCTTATGTTCTTATGTTCTTAAGCTCACCTCAGCCAACTACGCGGTGTGGAGCCTGAGAATGCAACACTACCTCAAGCGTGAAGGGCAATGGCTGTTCGTGAGTAACCCCCCTGCTGACTTATCTCCTGCCGAGACTGTGTTATCGGATAAGGCACTGGCCAACATAGTGCTATCTATAGGAGATGACCAGCTGGTTTATGTGCGAGGGAAGGACACTCCCAAGGCTGCCTGGGACGCGTTGAGTGCGGTGCATGTTAGCACCACTGCTGGTTCCCTCATGGCCTTGACAAGGAGGATGTTCCGCACCGTTATGCCGGCTGGAGGGTGTGTGAAAGATCACATCGAACGGCTAACGGACTGTTTCGTTGAGCTGGAGGCAAGAGGCAAGACTGTAGCTCCAGACGACAGAGTGTACATTTTGCTGTCGTCGTTGCCACCTGAGTACACTCCCCTGATAACTTCTCTGGAGACGGTGGACGTAGCGACCCTGACCATGGAATACGTCTGTGCCCACCTGCTTGACTTCCAAGAGAGAATTGCGGCCGTGAGCTGTCCGGGGGTGTCGGCCGGGCAGCGTGCTGTTATCGGTGTGTCCGGGAAGACAGCCAAGAATGAGCCAGCTTTTGCTGCTGGCAGGCGTCCGAAGGTGGAGGAAGTGGAGCCGACTGCGTTTGCAGTCCGTCGCTGCTATGGATGCGGGTCGTCGCAGCACCTGCTCCGAGCTTGCCCTGAGAGGGAGAAGAGGCGGGGGCGTGTGCGGCGAGAGCGGAGGACCGCCAGCCCGTGTGAGGAAGCAACCCGGCTGGTCACGTCTGCAGTAGAGAGCACAGGGTCTGCTTGGATTTTAGACTCCGGGGCAACGAGCCATCTCTGCTGCGAGAAGGAGTTGTTGAAAAACATTGACAGTCCTGAGCATAAGTATGTGAGAGTGGCTGATGGGACCACTGCCAATTCTGTTTGCTCAGGCAATGTGGAATTTCCTGCACTGAAATGTATGTTGCAAAATGTGTTGTATGTACCCTCACTGCAGTCTAACCTGTTGAGTGTTAGCACACTGTTTGACCAGGGATACCAGGTGAGATTTGAGAAAACCTGCTGCAAAATCCTGGGAGGTGGGGGAAAGTTGCTTGTGACAGGAAAGAGGGAAGGTAAACTGTATGTGATCCAGAGTGATTGTGCCCAGGTGGCTCAGGTGTCGAATGAGCCTGTGCACAATAATTGTATACATTTGCTCCATAGGAGACTTGGGCACTGCGGATTTAGGGCGTTAAAGAAAACCCTGGAGCTTGTGCCTAGTTTGAAAGTAAATCCTTGCAAACGTTACTTGGATTGCCAGGTCTGCAAGAAGACCAAAAGCAAGGCGTGTGCTGTTGCTAAAGAAAGCTCAAGGGAAAGCACACGAGCCCTGGAACTAGTCCATTTAGACGTTATTGGCCCATTGCCAAAGAGTCTGTCGGGGAGGAGATACTGCTTGGTGGCCACCGACGACCACACGAGGTACGCGTGGGTTTTCACCATGGTGCATAAGTCTGAGGTGTATAAGACATTCACCAAGTGGGTCAAAACAGTGGAGAGACAATTAGGGGTTAATCTCCTAGCTGTACAAACCGACAGAGGGGGGGAATTCTTATCTAACCAGATGAAACGTTGGCTGGAAAACAAGGGCATTGCCCACCGTCTGACGAACCCAGCAACGCCCCAAGAACATGGGCTATCCGAGCGAACAGGCGCCGTGTTACAAACACTAATGCACAGCATGCTCGAGGATGCAAAGCTGCCAATTCGTTATTGGGCGGAAGCGATGCATTGCTCGGCATACGTACATAATAGGGTTTGGTGTAAGCCTGTAAATGATTTGCCTTATAAGCGGCTATATAACCACTGCCCAGATTTGAGCTTTCTGAGGGTATTTGGAACCCAAGCCTGGGTGAATATTCCTCTGAAACATAGAAGGAAAGGAGGTGACCGGGCAGTGAGCCTAACCTTTCTGGGCTACCAGCCAGAAACCAAATCATATCGCTTTTGTGATAAGCGGGCGAAGCTAACCTTTAGTAGGTCCGCTGGATTTAGTGAGTCCAGCTGGGCAAGATTGCACTCTACGGAAAGAGACCTGGGAATGCTGCCAAGTACTGATAAGAATGTTGGAGCGCAGCCCAGAAGCCCAGCCCAGGAGGTGGCACCCAGTGGGGCTGGAGAAGGTGAGCCGAATCCTGGCACAGGGCCACGGGTGTCGGCCAGAGCCACAAAAGGCATCCCTCCTGCTAGATACGGGTTCCCAAGTGCAAACCAAGTCAGCACCCCTGAACCTGAAACATACGAGGAGGTGCTGAAGCTAGATAGTAAAGAAAGGCTAGCATGGTTTGCCGCAATGCAGAAGGAATATGATTCCTTGCTGAAAAACAGAGTGTTTACTGAGGTGCTAAGGCCGGGCAACCGGAACATTATCTCCTGTAGGTGGACCTACCGGTTAAAGAAAGACGCAAATGGAGCCGTGCAACGAAAGGCCAGGTTAGTGGCCAGAGGGTTCAGCCAAAGGAAGGGATTGGATTATCAGCAAGTGTTTGCCCCCACTTTAAAAGCTGAAACCCTCAGGGCAGCATTGTGTAAGGCTGGAAGTACGGGGCAACAAGCCCATCACTTTGACTTCGAGACAGCCTATTTGAACTCCCCCTTAGACCAGGAGCTGTTTATGGAACAAATCCCCGGTTTTGATGGTGGGAGTGGTGTGTTAAAACTGAACAAAGCCTTGTATGGTTTGAAACAAGCCGGACACGCATGGTACAAGTGTTTGAAGTCAGCATTAATGAAAGTAGGATTCAACCAGCATCTGGCAGACCCTTGCATGTTTAGCAGGGTGGTGGGAGAGTCCAGAATGATAGTCCTCATCTTTGTGGACGATCTGATTGTCTTAGTGGACTCCAACCAACAATTAGCATGGTTTCAAGAAACAGCCAGTAAGCTGTTCACTATCAAGCACCTGGGGCCAGTGAGCTACTACCTAGGGGTGGAAATAGCGAGGAGGGCCGATGGTTGTTTTGAACTGTCCCAGAGCAACAAAGTGAGAGCGCTGCTAGCTCAGTATGGTATGAACGAAGCTAGCAGTGTGCAAACACCCATGACCACAGGTTATAGCAAGGAACCTGAAGGTGAGATATTCAAGAATGTACCATTATACCAGTCCCTGATCGGGTCCTTATTGCACCTAGCGTGCTGGACCAGGCCAGATATCAGCTATGCGGTACATATATTGTGCCAGAAAAATGCTGAACCCCACCACAAAGATTGGGTGGCGGCTAAAAGAGTACTCCGTTACCTCAGCGGCACAATAGAACGTAAGCTATCCCTCAGAGTAGGAGAAAAACCTGAACTACGCGCCTATGCTGACGCAAGCTGGGGGGACCGGCCCAAGGCAAAATCAACCACAGGAATTGGAATATTTCTGGGAGATGCCCTAGTAGTATGGAAAGCCACCAAGCAGACCCTGGTGGCATGTAGCACGTGTGAGGCAGAGTACGGTGCCATAAACGAATGTGTACTTAACCTAGAGTGGGCAGTACAACTGATGAGGGACTTTAGCATACCTGTAAATTTGCCAGTTTCAGTATATACTGACAACTCAGCAGCCAAAGAACTGACGGAGAACCAAGCTGCTCGAGGGAAAAGCAAGCATATACTTATCAGGTACCAAAATGTGAAGGAAGCAGCGGCTAAAAACCTCATAAAAATAATAAAGTGTACATCGGATGAGAATGCCGCTGATATATTCACGAAATGTTTAACTGCAAGTGAACATGAAAACTGTGTAAAGTGTTTGGGTATACTGGGTTTAAATAGATTAGGAGGTGTGTTGGAGCAAGAATCTACATAAACCCAGTCTGACAGCTACAGTATGACAGCTGGTGATCTAGCTGCCAGGCTAGGTCACAGTGACCTGATCAGCAGACCGGCTTGAGCCGGCAGAAGCCAAGTGATGCAATCTGCTGAGTCAGCATGGCCAGGATTGGCTGCTTGGACTATATATGATCTGTGTGTGCATCACACAGGTCTCTCCCTGTGAGATGGTGGTTAGGCGAAGCACTTTGTCCGTGGAGGTGATATTGTATAGACTGCACAAGAGAGCACTTGTTGTGTATATATGTTAATACACCTTTTGGCACTAGTTGCACGTGTCTGCCTGATTTTCTTTCCTGAAGCCCTGTGTCGGGCAAGTCATCTCCCTCACTCTGCTACTCCCGCTCCGACAGGATCTCCACAGGGAGCTGATTCCACCAGGCCGGGGCCAGGGCTGAAAAAGCCCTGCCCCTGGTCAAGGCAAGCCGGACGTCCCTTGGGCCGGGGATGGCCAGAAGGTGCTGATCGGCCGATTGCAGCAGTCTTCGGGGCTCGAATGGGGAGAGGCGGTCCTGCAAGTATGTTGGTCCCAAGCTGCGTAAGGCTTTAAATGTCAGTACTAAAACCCTGAAGCGGATTCGGTGCTCAATCGGTAACCAGTGCAATTTGCACAGCTTCGGCCGACTGCTTGCCCGTGAGGCAATCCAGTTAACAGCTGCACTGCCGCATTTTGCACCAGTTGGAGTTTCCGGACCGGTCCCAAAGGCAAGCCTGCATAGAGCGAGTTACAGTGGTCCAACCTGGAAATGACCGGGCGTATTAAAGGGGGTATTGCTTTGGAGGTTGGAGTCTATGGCGTTGTACCCCACTGCAGTCCAGGGCTTTTTTTTGCAGCAGGAACTCCTTTGCATATTAGGCTACACTCCCCTGATGCAGCCAATCCTCCAGGAGCTTACAGTAGGCCCTGTAAGAGGAGCCCTGTAAGCTCTTGGAGGATTGGCTACATCAGGGGGATGTAGCCTAATACGCAACGGAGCTCCTGCTACAAAAGAAGCCCTGCCGAGGTCCCTATCCTCCCCAGGCTCCACCCCCAAATCTCTTAAGAGTTTCCCAAACTGGAGCTGGCAGGCCTTCACCCCTCCCCTGCTGATGGCCATGGAGGACCTGCAGGGAGGGAGCTTTGCCTCTTGAGAGCTTACACCTTGAAATTTTTGTTGGTCTCTAAGCTGCTCTTGGACTCCAATTGAACTGCATTAGTCATGCTGAAGGTGGAGGGTAGATAGCCAACAGGAAGCAGGGATGGGGCCTAAGCTGCTGCTCCATCTATAGAGCCATTGTATAGCCTAGAGGGGTGATGCAAATGTATGCAAGCATCTGTCAAGTGTGCAGGGGTGGAACACTAGCAGGAGCTCCTTTGCATATTAGGCCACACCCCCTGATGTAGCCAATCCTCCAAGAGCTTACAAGGCTCTTTTTTGTAAGCTCTTGGTGGATTGGCTACATCAGGGAGGTGTGGCCTAATATGCCATGGAGCTCCTGCTGGAATTCCTCGCCTACACATGTGTGTGTGTGTGTGTGGGAAGTGCCATTAAGTCACTTCTAACTTACGGTGACCTTGTAAATTCATATCCTCCAAAATTTATTGAGTTATTATAATTGAGTTGTAAGTTTTAACGGTAAGTTTGAGGAACAGTGATGTTTTTATTGTTTGTTTTAATTGTTGGAAGCCACTCTGAGCCCAGCGTGGCAGGGAGAGGAGTGGGGTTAAAAGCTGAATGAACGAATGAATGAAATGTCCTGTCGTTTACAGGCATTCCCAGCTCTTGCCAATTGGGGGTCATGGCTTCCTTGATTCAGTCCATCTCCTGTTGGGTCTTCCTCTTTCCCTGCTGCCTTCAACTTTTCCTTGCACAGCTGTCTTTTCTGGCGACTCTTGTCTTCTGACGAAAGTGAGATAGCCTCAGTTTAGTTATGTTAGCTTCTAGGGGAGAGTGTAGGCTTGACCTGCTTATTTGTCTTTTTGGCAGTCCTCTCTCCTCCAACACAACATTTCAAATGAATCAACTATCTCTACACTGAAGAATCTCTTTCCCAGCTCCTTTGTGGTTGCCCTCCCCAGTCTCAATCGCCTTCTGATTTCTTGGCTGCAGTCTCCCTTCTGGTTGATGACGGGGCCAAAGAATGGGAAATCTGGAACGATTTCATTTTCTTCGTCGTCAACCTTAAAGTTGTGTGATTCCCCCATAGTTGTTACTTTTGTCGTCTCGATGTTCAGCCGTAATCCTGCTTTGACGCTTTCTGCTTGAGCCTTCATCAGGAGCTGTTTCAGATCTCCACTGCCAGTAATGTGGTGTCATCTGCATTCCTCAAGGTTAAAAGTTCCTTCCCCTCCTTAGTTTTCCCTCCACCTAAATCTAATCCAGTTTTCTTTATCATGTGCTCTGCATATGGATTAAACAGATAAGGAGATAAAACACATCTGTGTCTGACACCTTCGCCAATTGGAAACTATTTTGTTTCTCTGTCCAGAGTACAGATTGCACATCAAAACAATCAGATGCTGGGGCACACCCATTTCTGGGAGAGAGGCAGTTTGGTGTAGTGGTGAAGTGTGCGGATTCTTATCTGGGAGAACCGGGTTTGATTCCCCACTCCTCCACTTGCACCTGCTGGAACGGCCTTGGGTGTCAAGAGTCACTCCATCTTGTTCCTCTTGTCATGTGTATTCAATTGTATAATGCTATGCTGTGTTTCAGTGCTGTGCTACGCTTGCTATGCCTTTGATATAACTGTAACTTGTTGCTTATCTGGAGGGAGGATGGCATGTCTGGGAACTGGCTAGTTGTTAGGTAACCAAGGGCAAAGAGCTAGAGGAGATGAGAACCTGAACTGATAGTGAGCACCTGTGGTGATGAGAGCTTAGCAAAACCCTTGCTTTTGCTTGGCGCGCTTTGGCTTGCATTATAACGGTCACGGCAAAGGTTTATAAGTTGGGGGAACTGACAGAGAGCCCTCAGGAGGTCCGTGGCCGAGTTCATCGCAGGGGATCGCCTCTCGAATAGGGTGACGGGCCGACGGGCCTCGGAGGCAGCTGCCAATGTACACTACCCACGACAATGCGTGTGTATGCCCATGAAGCTGGAATAAAGATCTTGAACTTCAACTGTCTTTTCCTTGACTCTGGGTCTGACATTTTGTCGGAACTCCCTTATCACCCTGGCATAGCCTAACCCCAGACTCACGATGGCTGGTGAACAGGACCAGGCTACGGGGATTACTAAAACAAACGGTGAGGAAGAACCCAAGCCTGAAGGACCGCGGGTCACTCCGGTCACCGTCACGGTGCAGAGGAAAGACTGGGGCTCCATGGATTTCTGAGAGAGTATTATCAAAGATCTGAGAGAGGACCCCCAGCAACACCACCAACTTTCGGGACTGCAGTACTCCTACCACCCATGGGGGTTCCAGAGCGACGAAAGGGAAGGACACATCCGTGGAGTGGATGCAAGAAGCTTTGGCTACTCAAAGCACCCAACTCTGGGAGGAAATGCAAGCTATGCATGCCTTCATGATCCAAGAGATGCAGGACCTCACCCAGCAAGTGCGAGCAATGGGGGAGCGGATTGCAGCTGCCCCCCCCCCGCAACCAGCCCCTGAGGTGGGAGAAAGACCGCCGATTCCCACTTGGGGGGAGCCCCTGTGGGAGGCGAACCCCCCGTGGGTGTTGACTGAGGGCCACAACCTCAACCTGAGCCAGAGGAGTCGATGGCAGTGCCCGGGGGCCCCTGAGTGAGTGAAGCGAGATTTGATGAGTACCCATTGGAACTAGCCATTGTGACTGTACGAGGGCACCTCAGCATCTGGGCCTGTAACTTCCCGATGGAGCAGTTGCAGGTAGTGTACATTGGCAGCTGCCTCCGAGGCCCGGCGGTACGTCACCGTATTCGAGAGGCAATTCTCTGCGCTGAACTCTGCCACAGACTTCCTGAGGGCTCTACGACGCCACTTCAAAGACCCTTTACAGGAGACAAACGCAATAGTGGCCCTACAAGACCTCAAGCTGGGCGTGGGATCGTTCATAGAGTACCTCAGGAAGTTCAGGTCGCTGAACTCCAAAGTCCAGCGATGGGACGACGGGGCCAGGATCGAGCAATTGAAGAGGAGCCTCAACTCTCACATATATGGAGAAGCCCTGAAACTGGGGGAACCACGAGACCTAGTCGGGTGGACCTAGCTAGCTTGCGAAATAGAGGATTGCAACAAGATGATTGCCCTCCATAAGAAGCAACAAGGGGGCCCGCCAAAAGAAGCGCGGGAGAAGACACCCCAACCCAATCTACCCAAGCGCGCCCCTGAACAGCTGTCATGTGAGGAGCGTGACCGGAGAGCCATAGCAAAGTTGTGCTTCAAGTGTGGGGTGGGGGGGGGGGAGAATCACATTGCCAGCGAATGCCCCAGCAAGCCGAAGGAGCCACGGACCTCCACATCTCTGAAGGTGGAGGCTAAGAAGAAAACCGGCGGCGGTGGAGCCCCAATGACCAAGGCCAAGTCAGTGGTGCTGTAGTTTCGCAAGCCGGTCCCCGAGGAGTCCGAGGAGGAGGATGAAGAGGCCCAGCTGCCGGGAAACGACCCAGATCTGCTGTGAGGAGCGCGCAAAAGCAGGTCAGAGCCACGGCCGCACCACTACGGGTGAGATTATCCAGGACTTTGTATTATGTACCCATAACACTAGTAAACCTGTTATGAAACGATTTTCTTGCATCAGGGCCCTACTGGACTCAGGATGCTCCAAGGACTTATTATCCCTGAGCTTGGTGGAAGTGCTAGGATTAAAGACGGTGCCCCTGCAAGAATCCTATGTGTTTGAGCAAATGGACGGGAGCCCAATGAAGGGGGAGCCATGTAGGACGGGGACCGAAGTGTGTGCCTTGGGAGTGGGGGAAAATTGAGAACCTCATACATTCATTATTGCCCCGGCCACCAAGTTCCAAGCCGTCCTCAGCCTGGAGTGACTGACCAACCACAATCCGCTGGTCCAGTGGAGTGGGAGCGCCATTTACTTCTTGGATCTGGTATGCGAGAGTCACCATTGAAATAAAAAATGGGCCCCCCCCCCCAGCTTGAGAAACTTTGTGTCACCAGAGTTGAAGTGCCCAGTTTGCCGCCCGTGTATTGAGACTTACAAAAGGTGTTTGACGCCCAGGAGGCGGATGAGCTTCCCCCACACAGATCCACTGACTGCCATTGAACTGGTGGAGGGGGAGCCATTTCCCAAAGCCAAGCTATATTCAATGAGTTGGAGGGAGAGGGAGGAGTTACAGAAATTCCTGGAACTCAATCTGCGTTCTCAATCTCGCCAAGTCCCCCCCACATGCCGCTCCGGTGCAATTTAGAAAGAAAAAAGACAGCAGTTTACGGCTTTGCACTGACTTTCATGGCTTGAACGCGATTTCCATGAGTAATGCATACTCCCTCTCCCTCATACGGAATCTCTTAGGGGAGGTGTCCCAAGGGAAAATCTTCACTAAACTTGACCTCAGAGATGCGTACTTCCGGGTGCGCATCAAGGAGGGGGATGAGTGGAAAACCGCTTTCAACACATCCCTGGGCCAATATGAGTACTTGGTCATGCCGTTCGGCCTTAAGGGGGCATTGGGTATTCATGAACTTAATACATGTATTGCATAAATACCTATATAAGGGCATGGTCTGTTACCTGGATGACGTTTGGGGTTTTTTTGCATATAAATCAAAATTTTATTATAGACTCATTATGATTCATACCTATTCCAACAAAAAAGTGTACAACAATAGCAAATCAAAAACAACACAACTTAATAACATCTCACCTGAGTTAACATAAACTAAAGTTGATCTATCTCTTTGGAGATTACTTCATGTGTTACCATTCCACACTTCTTAATATGTATATATGTATGTCTATTTATATATTTTATTATTTTTTAAGTAGAGGAATAATTAAGCTTAACAGTACTATCTTCCCTAATACATTTTAAAAGTTTAATACCACAATCATTCAATATTTCCTTCTTCTATAACTTCATTATTCCTTCTACTCTCAAAAAACAGAAAAAAAATCAATAAAAATAAATTCTAACAAAATATCTCAGTCTCTGGAGACCTCAAGGGTTAAGGTCTAGAAGAGATACTTCTCTCCTTCCACCTGGACTGAATTAGCTGTGGAGGGAAATTACCCAAATGCTTGCGCCAGCTGACCCCACCCAACCATAAATTCCGAAAGAAAAGTCTTTAGATATAAATTATAAATTTCGTCAACTTTTCCATTTTCTTGTTGCTTCAGTTTCTTTTTAGATAGAATCCATTCTTTCTTCCAAGTTTACATGATCTTCCTCAGTACGAGCACGGGTTGTCCTTAAAGAGATGAGAGGAGAGCATTCCTGTTGTTTACTCTCGATGCAGGGGAGGAGGGAATTAACTTGGAGAGTAATAATTCACCCGAGGCTGCGTCATATGCTGTATATGAAGTGGAGCCTTTTTGGACGTATAATTTGCCTGATTGTAGCCATTTATATTTAATTTTTAAGTCCCGCAGTTTGGCAGTTGTATCCTTGAGGTCTCTTCTGATTCTTAAAAATTCAGGAGGGAGATCCGGAAAGACCTGAATCTTCAACCCCTGATAGTCCAATCCTCCCCTCTCCCTGGCCTCTGCAAAGACTCTTTGCCTCATTTGATAGTCCTTAAGCTGCACCAAAATAACTCTAGTATAAGACAAATTGTCTTCACATACCTTGCCGACACAATATACTTTTTGAATGAGTGGGAGAACTTCGGCCTCCAGGTGAGTTGCTTCAGCAAGCCAATTTGCCATAAATACATATAAGTCCATTTCAGCTTCCACATCAGATTTAAAACCTCTAAACTTTAAACACAGCTCCCAGTTACGAAAGTCCATTGTTAAAACCCGTTCCCTCATCCATGCATCTGATGTTATTTCCGATATTCTCCCTTCACACTCTTGAGCTCTTTTTAAAGCTTCTTGTGCTGTCTGGGTAACTTGTTTATGAGAATCCTCTAGTTCATCCAGACGCTGACACAACGGTTGTAACATAGAGGTTATGTCCTCTCGTATTTCTTGTCCTAACTTAGACATTGCCTGCGTCAATAAATTCAATGTGAGAGGACATTCTCCTGCTGGTTACTCATATCTCTCCAACCTTGTGTAGGAGGTGGATGATAATTCCAAGAAGTCAGTTAAAAGCTGAACGCTTTTTTCCTTCTGTTTACTCTTCTTCACCCCTTTAGGGGACATCATTCAAAGATTCAAAAAATATAGTTGAAGGGGTAAAAAGAATATAACTTTGGAGCCAGCTGGGCGAGCGTTAGGGAAAGGCTCTTGACCAGATGTTGGTCAAAGTCACTCCCCCACCTGGGTGATGTTTTGATATACTCGCAAGAGCTGCCCTCACACATCCAGTTAGTACGGAAGGTGCTACAAACACTGTATGAGCACAAGTTATTTGCCAAACTGTTCAAGTGTGAGTTCTACAAGACAGAGCTCGACTTTCTGGGATACCGCATGTCCACGGAGGGCCTGGGAATGGATCCTACCAAAGTACAAGCCGTAGCTGAGTGGGAGCCCACTCGAACCCGTAAACAACTCCAGAGTTTCCTCGGGTTTGCAAATTTTTATAGGGGGTTCATCAATAACTTTGCTGAGATCACCCTACCCCTCACAGAACTGTTGAAAACCAAGGGGAAGGGGCCACAAGCCACTAAGGGTAGCTGTAGCCTCCTGTGGACAGGGGAGTGCCAAAAAGCATTTGATGAACTTAAGGCCCGGTTCATCTCCGAGTCCTTCCTAATACACCCTGATGAAAACAAAAGGTTTGTGGTCCAATGTGATGCTAGCAATGTCACCCGTGCAGCCCTGTTACTCCAGAAGGGCCAATTGCACCCCTGTGCATACTTGTCTCAAAAGTTCAGCCCAGCTGAATGTAATTGGTCGGTGTGGGACAAGGAAGCTTCCGCCATCAAACTGGCCCTAGAAAAGTGGAGGCACTACCTAGGAGTGGCATAGGAACCCTTTGAACTCTGGACAGATCATAAAAACTTGGCTGCCCTCATTGCCACCCGCAAGCTCAACAATAAGCAAGTAAGGTGGGCGGGGCTATTTCAGCAGTTCAATTTCAAGCTGGGGCACATCCCCGGAAAGCTGAACTTTTTGGCGGATGCCTTGTCCCGCCTCTCTCAACACGACAGCAAGAAAGAGGATGGGTTTTGGCACTGAGGGGAGAAACTCTACATGCCCCCCTCTTTACGTGAACGCATGATCCAGAGGGCACACGACTCCAAACTGGGGGGGGGGGGGGGCATTTTGGGTTTGTAAAGACAGTCCATTTGATTTAGCGACAATTCTGGTGGCCAGGTTTACATAAGGATGCGGGAGAATATACAACAAGGTGCCCCACCTGTATCATAGCTAAAAAGGGGGGGTTGCTGCTGGGGCACTTGCAACCTCTTCCCCCCGCCTCGCGACCCTGGGAATGCATATCCATGGACTTCAGAACTTACTTACCTCCCTCGATGGGGAAGACAGTGATCTGGGTGGTAGTGGACACTTTTTCTAAGCAGGCTCATTTCGTGCCGTGTAAGCAACTCCCTACGGCCAAGCAGCTGGCTCAGTTGTTTACCCAGCACATCTTTAGGCTGTACACCTTCCTCGCTAAGGTGATCTCCGACCGCCACCCAGAATTCGTTGCCAAATTTTGGTCGCACCTCTGTGAACTAGCGGGAATGGAGTAAGGGCTAAGCTCAGCCTACCACCCACAGACGGACGGGCAGACGGAACGCACCAACACGGTGCTTGAACAGTTCTTACGTTGCTTATATGTCCTTGCAACAGGACAATTGGGTGACTCTGTATGCTTATAACAACAGAGTATGCATAGCACCACTAAAGTGAGCCCCTTCCAAGCGGTGTATGGATATGAAGGCAAACCATTCCCTGAACTTGCTCCCCCCTCGTCAGCCCCCGCAGACTTTACTGAATGGTGGCAAGGGATAGCAGGAGGTTGGAAGATAATCAGTAAGCAACTACAGAGGGTGCAAGAAGCCTACAAAACCCAATATGACAAAAAACACTCTGAACTTTAGGACTTAGTAGTGGGTGACAAGGTGTACATTTCGACCAAACACTTGCCTAATGCGCAAAACTGTAAAAAATTGGGGATGAAATATTTGGGACCTTTCCCAATCAAAAGGATTATAAATAAGGTAACTGTTGAACTGGAACTGCCAAAAACCTTTAAGCATGTCCACCCTTGTTTCCATGCCAGCTACTTGAAGAAGGACCCTGGACCCTCACGTTGGCACCCCCAGACAAAATCACCACCCCCAACTCTGGTTCGTGGTCAGATTCATCATGAAGTGCAAGAAATCCTTGATGCCAAGATCAAACACCTGTGGTGCTTTTGCAGACTGTTGAGTACTCCGGGCAGCAAGCTAGCAGTGAAGAGTCGCGCTCGAGGGATAGGAAAGTGTTATCATCAGAGCAGCTCTCTCCAAGAAACTTAGAAGCAGCCGTTGCATTTATTGAGAGCCAGTTTGGTGTAGCGGTTAAGTACAAGTCCATTAATAAGACCTCAGTCCTTCGGGATTTCCTGTGTGAACAGAATATGGACCTGGCATGCGTGACTGAGACCTGGGAGTGTGCTGGGGAGACAGTAGCCCTCTCCCAAGTAGCCTCCGAGGGTACTCAGTCTTTCACCAGTCACAGACTAGCGGGTGGGGGGGAGGTGTGGCCTTATTCATACAGGAGGCTTACTCCTTCCGGGCTCTCCCGACTCCAGAGATCGACAGCATTGAATGTGCAGATCTGAAGTGGGATGTTGGAGAGGGTTTGGCGATCTGGCTGGTGTACCGATTGCCTAACGCACCAGCTAGCGCCTTATCGTCCCTGATGGAGGCCGCAACAGACTGGGCATTGGAACACCCAAGACTTTTAATCTTGGGTGACTTCAGTGTCCATGCCGATGACGTGAACTCCAATCAGACGATGGACCTAGTGTCATCCATGGCTACGCTAGGACTCTCTCAATTTGTAACAACACCCACACATCAGGCTGGGCACATGCTGGACTTGATCTTCGCGTCGGGGGTTACAGTGGCTCGAATTACTGCTGATGCAGTGCCATGGTCGGATCACTATTTCCTGAAGGCCCGTATGGATGTACCACCCCAAACCCGTTTAGGCGGCGAGCGTATTTTAGCTCCCTCGCGGAACCTAATGGACCCAGTACGGTTCCAGAGGGAACTGCGGGATTCCTGGCCCCCTAGCGACTCTCTCGATGACCTGGTTGAGTCCTGGCAAAATCGGCTCACCATGGCCATTGATGAAATCACTCCCCGGCGCCCTCTGCACCCTCGTTCAAAGATGGTGCCATGGTACAACACGGAACTGCGGATGGCTCAGGCTGAGTCGTCTGAAGCTGAATCCGATGAAGACAGAGGTCCTTTGCCTGAGTCGCGGTGGTCTGGGAAGGGAAATCCCTCTACCAGTTTTTGATGGGGCACCACTGATATCGGCGCCCAAAGTCAGAAGCTTGGGGGTGCTGCTGGAGCCCACATTGGCAATGGAAGCCCAGATAGCAGGTACGACAGTTGGTCCCCTTCCTGGAGCGCAGCGCCCTAGCAACTGTGATCCATGCAACGGTCACCTTGAGACTAGACTACTGTAATGCCCTCTGTATGGGGCTGCCCTTGTCTCAGATCCGGAAACTGCAGTTGGTGCAGAACGCAGCAGCCAGGCTGTTATTGGGTCTCTCTATACGGGAACACATACAGCCAAGGCTGTGGGAACGGCACTGGCTGCCAATAGTATTCCGGATTTGCTACAAGGTGCTGGTTATTACCTTTAAAGCCCTATATGGCTGAGGACCTGTCTCCCTTAGGGACAGTCTCTCCCCACATGTTCCCCAGAGGGTACTCAGATCTGGATCGCAGAATTTACTGTCAATCCCTGGGCCGAGGGAGGCGAGACTGAAGGCTACCAGAGAAAGAGCCTTCTCAGTTGCTGGTGGAACCAACTCCCAGAAGATGTAAGGGCCTTGCGGGACCTTACCCAGTTCCGCAAGGCCCATAAAACAGCTCTATTTTGACTTGCCTTTAGTTAAATTACAATATAAGAAGATTCCCAACATCGCTGAATTTAATAGTACCAACACTAGCACCAAAATTGTTTTAGATTATTTTAAATTGTGTTAACTTGTTTTAAATTGTCTGATCGGCAATGATTATTGTTAATTTTAATTGTTTGCTATTGTTTTATTGTCTGGGTTTGACTGTTAGCTGCCCTGAGCCTGCTTCGGCAGGGAGGGCGGGATATAAATGCGAGAAATAAATAAAATAAATAACGACTCTTATCTGGGAGAACTGGGTTTGATTCCCCACTCCTCCACTTGCACCTGCTGGAATGGCCTTGGGTCAGCCATAGCTCTCCTAGGAATTGTCCTTGAAAGGGCAGCTGCTGTGAGAGCTCCCTCAGCCCCACCCACCTCCCAGGGTGCCTGTTGTGTGTGTGTGTGGGGGGGGAGATAAAAGAGATTGTGACCTCTCTGAGATTCAGAGTATACGGCGGGATATACATCCAATTTCTTCTTCCTCCTCTTCTTCTTTCTCCTCCTCCTCCTCCAAAAGCGGCCAATGTGCTGTTGATCTGGAAGAGTGAGTTGGTCTTCTGAATCCGCATGCCAAACCAGGCGTTGCGCTAAAAAGTATGGCTGCCATTGAAGGAGCAGCTGTGAGCTTATCTTCTGCTCTGTAACTTATTTATTTTATTTTATTAGATTCAAATCCCGCCCTGCCCACAACAAAGCAGGCTCAGGGCGGCGAACAGGCCAATGGCAATGTAAAAGCATAAAAATATAGTAAAACATAGAGGTGCTATATAGCAATAATACCATACAATAATGCAGTGTCGTTAATGCAGAACTAAGAGAGCAGGGCCCTGATCTCTTGCGGGAGTTTATTCCACCAACAGGGTGCTGCCACTGAGAAAGCCCTGGCCCTAGTTGTTTTCAAATAGAACCAACACACTGCTAGCTGTAAAAGCACACAAATAAAGAACAATTTTCATTAATGTCAGTGGTGGCAGAATGTTGTTATAGTTTTACACAATACTATTGCCTCTTAACCTGGAGCATTAAAGCAACAGGCAGAGTACATAAAGTCCAAAAAACAAATTCATTCGCAAAATCCATTTATAAGTTCGCACTCATTAGTTCTGAAATGGAAACCATCAAGTCCATGAAAAGTCCAATATGAAGTCCTAGTCCACACGAGGATTCTAGATAATCCCTCGTTTCGATGACTTCTTCCTCAGTGAACCCCAGATAGTAAAGGCATGTACCAAACTATGCCATCATAGCGGTTTTTATGTCCACCGTGTATATTTAGTGGGCCCAATTAATTCATTGTGTGATTAGGTCCACGTTTTCAGGTAGTTATTTTAGACAAGGCACTCTATTTGGTTCCAAGGCGCTTAAGGCAAATATTTCTAATAGTGGTTCTGTTTGGTCTTTCATGCTGTAATCTTAGTTGTTTTCAGCCTGGCCTTCTAAGAGAACTTACCCATAGCATGACATTCTGCATTTTCTCTCCCCTCCACCCCATCACTGGTTGCCTCCAGCAGGAGTTGGGCACACTGAGGGGAAACGGTATCTTTAGGATATTGTGTCTTCTTGGCCTTTGTGAAAGGTGAGGGAGTCAATAAGAACATAAGAGAAGCCATGTTGGATCAGACCAGTGGCCCATCCAGTCCAACACTCTGTCACACAGTGGCCAAAACAAGTGCCATCAGGAGGTCCAAGAGTGGGGCCAGGATACTAGAAGCCCTTCTACTGTGCCCCCATGTGTTAAATGTGTAGCTGGAGTTTTTGGCAGCAGCCCCTTTCATCTGCCCAGCGTGTGGTTTGACCTGGCTGAGAACTGCTTTGGCGGGGAGGGCGGGATATAAATCAAATCAAATAAACTTGGAAGGTGCTCCAGCTTCTGGTGCCCAAATGTCGTCATTGCATAGATTCAACATGATTTAATAGCATGTTGTACAGAAGCAGCGTAGTCTCAAAACATGTTTCTGACATCTGTTAGCTCCTGGGCTGCTTGGCGATGCTTTCTATGACGATTTGGGTCTTGAAAACTTATACCCTGAAATTCTTGTTGGACATGAATCTGTTTGACTGTAAACCAAGATGGCTACCGTCTGAAACGATGGATGATTTCTGTTTCCTAGGTCCTTCCAGAAGGCAAAGACGATGTTGTAGAGAAGAGCAGCATTAAAGAAATGGAAGATTCTAACATCGACAAGTTCAGCATCAGCAATTGTAAAGCCCTCATTCAAACCAAGGTAAGGGTGAGCACAGAAGGAGCTCCTTGTGAGCTGCAAATAATAATAAGATATTGGATTTATACCCTGCCCTCCACTTTGAATCTCAGAGTCTCAGAGTGGCTCACAATCTCCTTTACCTTCCTCCCCCCCAACAGACACCCTGTGTGGTAGGTGGGGCTGAGAGAGCTCTCCTGGAAGCTGCCCTTTCAAGGACAGCTCTGCGAGAACCGCAGCTGACCCAAGGCCATTCCAGCAGTTGCAGGTGGAGGGGTGAGGTGTCACACAGCAGGGAGCTAGGAGGGCCTGCTACTGGCTGCCACCATTCTGGTAAGGGTCTGCATGGGAGGGTCTAGAGAACCCAACCATAGTTGTATAAAGCAGTATTTCTTTTTGTCCATCCTAAACCTGCTGCCCATCAACTTCATTGGAGTTCTTGTATTTTTGGGAAGACTGGGAAAAAGTTATCTTCATCAGCTCTCTCCAACCCATGCATCATTTTATAAATCTCTGTATGCCCCCCTAACTGTCTCTTTCCTAAACTGAAAAGTACCAGATGCTTCAGCCTTTCCTCCTAGGGAAGGTGCTCCAGCCCCCCTAATCGTCTTGATTGCCCTCCTCTGTACTTTTTCGAGCTCTGCAATGCCCTTTTTGAGATACGGTGGCCAGAATTTGGAGTTTTTGGAGGGGAAGAGGGAAGGGTCAGATGCAGTGGTGCACTAATCTTGGCTAAATTTTGCAGGGCTGATTGGTTCACGCTCGTGAGGTGCTGTACCTTATTGGGATATCTGGCCCACGGCAACTGAAAAAGGGAACTGTTCCGAAAAAGCAGGGTAGAAAGAAGGGAAAGAACGGCAGTTCTTGGCGAGGTGTTGTGAAATGGCTTGAAGGGGGGCGGAGGGAAGTGCCACCGAAAGTATGACCTGGGCGACTGTCAGACTGGTCTTTCAGGTTTGTGGTGATTCAGCGTTTTGAATTGTGCATTAGGAAAAAAGGCGTGAAACAAGGTAAGGGCTCCTTGTCACGAGAGACTGAAGGGGCCACTGCTTGAAATGAAGACAGGCAGATTCCAATTTGGAATACAAATCAGGTGCAGAGACAGCATAGGAATCTCACAATTCATCTCTTTCAGAGAAGCTTCTCGTATTGGCTTCTTCCAACGGCAAATTCTGCGTCCTGTTTTCACTCTAGCCTCTGTGTGTGACTGAGGGGAACCTCCGCTAAGCCTCTGAATCCCAGAGCCAGAAAGCAACATCAGGGAAAGGTCTCAGTCTCTACGCGAGGGGTGGTCAAACTTGCTTAACATAGGAGCCATGTAGAATAGACATCAGGTGTTTGAGAGCCACAAGACATGAACATTTGAGATCTGCAAGGCAGGCAGGCAAATAGAGGGGGGAGGAAGGGAGAGCTAGAAAGAAAGCAGCTTTAACTTTAAATGCCACCAGTTGGCTTGACTCGAAGTGATCTAAAGAGAGAGATGCCTTTTCCAAGCCAGCTGACAGGGTGATGAGGGCTTCGAGAGCCACACAATATGTGTGAAAGAGCCGCATGTGGCTCCTGAGCCACAGTTTGGCCACACCTGCTCTATGCCCTGGTGTTGGCTCTACTGGATCAGACCAGTGGTCCATCTAGTCCAACATCTTGTCTCTCAGAGCAGCCAGCCAGTTCCTCTGGAGGGCCGACAACAACAGGGCATAGAGGCTGAGGCCTTCATCTGATGTTGCCTTCTGGCTCTGGGATTCACAGGGGGTGGGTTTTGCCCCTGAACATACTTACAGGAAACAAAACTGACTAGCTTCTGCTTATTCTTAGGATGGCACTGCTCCTAGCCAGCCATCTCCATGGTTGGTTGGTTTATTTGATTTTAGGCCACCTTCCCTAGGCTGCGGTTCTCCATGAAGATCACATTCAAGTGTAAAAGTACAGAGGAGGGGCAAACCAAGATGATAAGGAAGACAGGCTGACAAGACCTGGGGCTTTTCTGTTTAGAAAAGAGACAACTTAAGGGGGCGGAGAGAGTTGACAAAGGGAAAATTTTCTCCCTCTCCCAAAAGACTAGAACTCGAGAGCATCCGATGACAAGATTATGCATAGGATAGAGAAAGTAGAGAAAGAAGTACTTTTCTCCCTTTCTCACAATACAAGAAGTCGTGGGCATTCAATGAAATTGCTGAGCAGTCAGGTTAAAATGGATAAAAGGAAGTACTTCTTCACCCAAAGGGTGATTAAGATGTGGAATTCACTGCCACGGGAGGTGGCGGCGGCTACAGGCATAGCCAGCTTCAAGAGGGGATTGGATAAAAATATGGAGTAGAGGTCCATCAGTGGCTATTAGCCACAGTGTATATATATATGTGTGTGTGTGTGTGTGTATACACACACATATATTGGCCGCTGTGTGACACAGAGTGTTGGACTGGATGGGCCATTGGCCTGATCCAACATGGCTTCTCTTATGTTCTTATGTGTGACACAGAGTGTTGGACTGGATGGGCCATTGGCCTGATCCAACATGGCTTCTCTTATGTTCTTATGTGTGACACAGAGTGTTGGACTGGATGGGCCATTGGCCTGATCCAACATGGCTTCTCTTATGTTCTTATGTGTGACACAGAGTGTTGGACTGGATGGGCCATTGGCCTGATCCAACATGGCTTCTCTTATGTTCTTATGTGTGACACAGAGTGTTGGACTGGATGGGCCATTGGCCTGATCCAACATGGCTTCTCTTATGTTCTTATGTGTGACACAGAGTGTTGGACTGGATGGGCCATTGGCCTGATCCAACATGGCTTCTCTTATGTTCTTATGATGAAGCTGATGGGCAGCACAATCAGGATGGACAAAAGCAGAGGTCATTTTCTAGAAAAATAGGTAGTGGAGCTCATTAGCATAACTCATTAACATATGCCACACACCCCTCTAATATCACCGGAAGTCCGTCATAAGGCACCGTCCACCACACAGGCTTCACTGCAAAAGAATCTCCAATCCAGAATTTGGCAAGCCTACCTGGGGAAAATTATTTTAAGAGCGCGAAGAAAACAGTTAAGATGTTAATGGTTTCATCGTAACAAAACATTTATTATAAAATCAGTAAAAGATGGCAAAATCAATGATCTAAAGTTAACGTTTATCATCTAAAATCAATGATAAAAGTTAATACCACAGATGACGAGACGGGATCTTCGGTGTCCCTCTGGATGGGCACTCAGTCCAAAAGCAGTTTTAGCAACAGCATCCGTTGCCACAAAGAAGAAAGATTAAGTCCCAAATGTTAAGGACAGACCTCCAAAAAGCCAGGGATTATGCAGCTGCACCGGCTTATTCAATAGGCAGACAAAGGAAAGGGAGGGAGGGAGGAATTCGCTGCCGGAGTTGGTAGTGGTGGCCACAGGAATAAACACTTTTAAAAGGTGATTACATTGATCCAAGAAGGATAAGTCTGTGGTTACTAGCCATGGTAGCTGAGGGGAACTTCCACATTTGGAGGCACTAATCATCTGAATCTCAGAGTCAGGAGGTGTCAAAAAAAAAAAAAAAAGCAACCCCAAACCCATGTCCAAGGACAGTTTTGGTAAGGCAAGCAACACACAAAATGAAAACCCTTGGATTATGTGCACACACACACTCCAGTCAGGTAGCTGCCAGCAGCAGCCCTTTGGCTTCCGATTGCTGGGATACACCCAGAAGGCAAGCTTCCAACCTTTCCCAGGATTTAACGAAAAAGTCAACCCTGCAAGGTAGATCACTTGCAGGATGAGTTTCCAACAGAATAGTTCATTTGACAGGGTCTGGGTTCCTGGATTTAGTTTGAAGCCGCCTGGAGAACAAAACACCACAAAAAATATCTAAAGAAGATTTATTAAAATTGTATAAGAATATATCAAAAAGTACAGAAAGGCAGTGAGGAATCAAAAACAAGCTCAAATCAAAGACTAGCTGCTCAGGAAAGACATTGATGTAGGAGTTACCAGATGTTACCATTCCAGAAGCTGAGGTTGTTATCGGCACAGGCCAACAGAGTTTTTGGCCCGTAGCAAACAGTCAGCAAAACACCATCAATTGTGAAGCTTGCTAGCAAGAAACTGAGAAGCTTAGTGACAAGACAAAAAGCAGGCTTCTTTATGCCTTAGATCCGGTGTGGTTTCCGGCCCGTAGACCAGTCTGATCTCAGGTTGACTATGTCAATTGATGATGGGATCTAAGCAGGTGAAGTCAGGCTGAAGTAAAGATGGAGGGAGAGACAGATGCAGTCTGTCTTCCTATGTCCACCAGGTGTAAATCATGGGCTCTGATTGAATGGAATGCAATTAACTGGTTGCTAGGAGGCATGGCTTTGAGAATCCAAAGGGAGTGGAGATAGGCATGGCTTCACTCCCTGCAGCTGGGCAGTTATCTGAGAGTCACAAGGTCAGGGTGCCCAACGTTCCCAGCAACAAGAGCTGTCTTTTTCCATTGAGACTTTTACAGCTTCAGTTCAGGCCTAGCATTTGAAAAGGAGGCTGAACCAATATGCAGGGGGTGGAATCCACACACTCACACAAGAAATCCTTTCCTTGATAGGAGGCAACATCAGGGGAAGGCCTCGGCCTCTATGTCCTGTTTGTTGGCCCTCCAGAGGAACTGCTTGGGCACTGTGTGAGGCAGGATGCTGGACTAGATGGACCACTGGTCTGACCCAGCAGGGCTCTTCTAATGTTCTAATGATGGCCTCGGCCTCTATGCCCTGTTGCTGGCCCTCCAGAGGAACTGGCTGGCTGCTGTGTGAGGCAGGATGCTGGACTAGATGGACCACTGGTCTGATCCAGCAGGGTTTTTTTGATGTTGTTATGACCGTCTTGGCCTCTATGTCCTGTTCATTGGCCCTCCAGAGGAACTGGCTGGCCACAGTGTGAGACAGGATGCTGGACTAGATGGACCACTGGTCTGATCCAGCAGGGCTCTTCCAATGTTATTTTTTGTGGTGTTCTGGTTAAGGCTGTCCCTTCTAGAGATTGTCAACCTGGTATCTGCTTTGCCATCTTTTATAGATCAGGTGAAATCCATCTTACTTTCCAGCACCTCAACCTCAAAACTGGCAGTAATTCTACTTTGGGAAACATTAGCATGTTTTTATTGCTTGGTCTTCAAAATAAACCCCCTTGCTTTGTTGTGGTTTGTTTTAACCTCATATGCTGCCTCAAAGGCTGTTTTTTAAAGCCGTAAGGCTGGTTAAGAATCCCCAAATAAAGAAAAGGAGGTCATTAGCCAACCTGGGGTTGATCATGTGGCCTATAAAAAAGCATTGTAATGGGGCCCTTTCCATTATAAGTCTGCCTGGAGAGCATTGCGAAGGGCTGTGTTGGCACACCGATGCATTTAGGCCTGTGCAGAAAAGCTTTGTGTGAGAGAGGCATGAGCATCATGTAGGCCTGTTCCTCACGGAGCTGGAATTGGTCATAGCGTTCTATCACGTCAGGTTTGCTGCCCGGTACAGTCCTCAATTTTCTCCTTTTTCCTCTTTTCCACCCAGCTTTCTGTATCTCCTGATCCAAGGCAGAGCCACCTCTTTACTTACAACCTATTCTTGAAGAAGATTCCATCCGCCGGGAACACACAATACATAACAGTTCCCCAAAAGAAGAGGATTTTTACGACGCAAAGCCTGAAGATGAAAATGTTCAGCAGCAACGTCTGCTAACGCAAATCGTTATCTGTTATTTTTCAACTTAAAAGAAAACCGTGTATCGCTTTGCTAACTTGATCATTTCCTATTAGGACTCTGGGAAGGAAAGTACTCCAGCTGTGCATTTCGCTTGACTGCAGACAGATGTGGGTTATCAGGCAGGGCCGGTCACAATAAACCTGCCCAGAGTGCTGTAGGAAAGCATGAAGGTCTGGTCTTTGAAGACAGAGGATATGCAAACTCCTGTCATTATGAACCACCTTTTGTGGACTGATTGGCTCCCCCCACCCCCCAAAACAAAAAAACCTTTTCTACATCCCAGATTATAGTGTGTGTGTGTATGTGTGTAATTATGGTTTGTGTCTTTGTTACCTCTCCCCCTGCAGTCTTCCCCCGGCTGTTTCTAGTCCCTGTACAGTTGCTGTGCCGAGTGGCTTTGATCCCGACTCCCAGGAAGCCACCGACAGGCCGTTTGGTTGCACTGGCGTAGTCCCATTATGGTGCCTGAGTCTCCACTAATATAACTGGGAAATGTAAGCATCTCTCTTCACTCCCCACCCCCTTTTCCATTTTCGTTCTTCATTCACACATGAATGGCAGTTCCGTGCTGCATAATTTTTAGGATCTTTTGAGAACGGTACAGCCAGAGCAGAGGGGTGGCCGTTGGTGCTTAGGTACCAGTTCGAGACGGGCTGCCGGTGGGGTTTCAGTTGGTTGAGTGTTCTGTCGAGGCCAGCTATAATGTGAAGCGAGACACAATTCTCTTTCAACTGTAGTATTTTTAAAGGAGTGCATTATGGACCACAGCAAGAATCCAACGAGGTTGCTGCTCCCAAGGGTTCCTTTAAGGCAGGCAGTGGCTCTTCCAAGCAAAAGTATGCCGTGCTTTCCAGACGGTCGCTCCACATCATTTTTGTCTGCTGTCGAAAGCCCCGGCAGGTGAGACTGCTGGGGGATGCGTCAGTAGAACAGCTTGGGCCAAACGATGGGGGTGTACTGGGAGTTGTCATGAAGTCCCCCTCCCCCCTGCAAAAAAAGTCAGTTCTCAGGCATACGTACCTCTGATCAGATCCAAGGGAGGGCAGAAGTTACAGCTTAAGTTCTTGCACAGTAGCGTGGGGCGAAGGGCTTCACCTCCTCATGCTGTGGTCCCCAGCTAAATTGGACCCCCGTGTGCTTGAGAACAGAATTTTAAAGAGATTATGAGGAGCTCCAGTGTATGCCCGGTTTGGCCGTCCGGTGAGAGGCACCCCTTTGAATCCTTGTTGCCCTGCTTCAATGGTGATTGTCCACTAGAACGCCACTCAGCTTTCCTGCTGTCTGATGCAGGAGTGGAAGAGCCGCTTGGGTGTCCAAGGTATCTTTGAGGGAAACCTAACTTGCTGTTTTCCTTGTATAAGAAGGAATTGTATTTTTATCTAAACCCCTCTTGAAGGTGGCTATGCTTGTGGTGGCGGCCACAAGTATAGCCACCTTCAAGAGGGGTTTAGAAAAAAATATGGAGCACAGGTCCATCAGTGGCTATTAGCCACAGTGTGTGTGTATATATAAATTTTTTTGCCACTGTGTGACTCAGAGTGTTGGACTGGATGGGCCATTGGCCTGATCCAACATGGCTTCTCTTATGTTCTTAAGAAGCATTGCTCAGAATCGTCGTCACTCCCTTTCTGTAGAGGCTCTTTAGACCAGCTTTGGCTTTCAAAGGCAAAGGGATTTTTTTTAAAAAAAGTTTCACACGCCTAAATGATAAAACACAACGGCAGGGGTCCTCAAACTACGGCCCGCGGGCCAGATGCGGCCCGCTGAGGACGTTTATGCGGCCCACCGGGTTATGGCAAAATCAGACCGGAAGTGACGTTTGACCTAAACTCGCGTTAGCAACGCACACTTCCGGCACTGGGCTGAGGCGGCGGAGACAGAGTGTGAGGTGATACCAAGGTGAGGTGAGTTCCCAGGCCAGGGTGTGTGGTGTGGGGAAGGGAGAGAGATGCAGAAGACGGAGAACTGACGGCCCGCGGCCTTGTACAGTAACGGCAGTCCGGCCCTCCAACAGTCTGAGGGACAGTGAACTGGCCCCCTATTTAAAAAGTTTGAGGACCCCTGCACAACGGTAAAGCCCAGATCAAAACAAGATTTGGAAAACCCCGATTAAAGCCTTATTAATTGGGGGAAGGTGGCATTTTATCCTTAAGGTGAGTGAAACCTTAAAAAAAAAAAACCTGCCTGCCTTCAGAAATTAGTGAGTTAAAAGAGCCCATGTGAAAAGAAACCTCATCTCCAACTAGTTGTTTTGTGTGACTTCTCAATTTGATGCCTTTGTTCCTGCCCAAGTTCCTTTGCAGCTTTCTTACATTCAAGTCTGCATTCCCCATATTGTATAATTTACTCCCAGTTTGGTGCAGTGGTTAAGCGCGCGGACTCTTATCTGGGAGAACCGGGTTTGATTCCCCGCTCCTCCACTTGCAGCTGCTGGGATGGCCTTGGGTCAGCCATAACTTTCGCAGGAGTTGTCCTTGAAAGGGCAGCTGCTGTGAGAGCTCTCTCAGCCCCACCCACCTCACAGGGTGTCTGTTGTAGGGGGAGAAGACATGGGAGATTGTAAGCTGCTCTGATTCAGAGAGAAGGGCAGGGTATAAATCTGCAGTCGTCGTCTTCTCCTTGAAAGCACCGATCAAGAGTAACTCAGCCCTTTTGTCTCGGTGGTGCCGCTTTGGCAACTGCTGGGTTTGGCTTCTCTTACCAAGGAAGGACGTGTGGCAGGGATAAAGACGTGTTCTCTCTCCCTCCCACCCCTGCTCCTGTTATGAAGCACTTTACACAGAGGAAGGCAAGCGGATTCTCTTGCTCGAGTTTTACAATTCTGTCAACAGTTGAAAATTCTAAGGCCCTTTGGAGATCCTGCTTGGAACACACTTTATGTGGCCTCCTAGTACATCTCCCACTGGCTTCTTATGCACGTGTGCTGATGCTGCAGCTTCTCTCGACAGCACGAGGCGAGATTTGGTCCAGAGCAGTGTAGAGCACCAGTCTGAATGTAGTATAACCATGGCCCCCGAGTGTTAGAACTGTGTGTTAGTCTACTCTGGAATAAAACTAACTTGACATTATAGTTGTGATTTTTAGGAGAGTCTGTTTACTTCCCCCCCCACCCCCATTTTAATAGCAATAGTTCAGCTCAACATCCAGCTGCCTCCTTGTAGTAGCGGCTGTGAAGATGCGAAGAGGCGGAAGCCCGCAGCTGAAAAGTACATGCAGTGATGAAGGCACGCCACCATCCTTGTGAGAGGTTCGAGGCTGAAATTTAAAACAAACGAAAAATCCAGATCTCTTACAAGGCAGTTGACAACTAACAAACCTGCACTGATACTTTTGTAACTTTGCCTTTAATAAAAGATTTGCAACCTAGACTTTTGTTTTTAAATGTTTTTCTTTTTGAACAAAAACGACTGAAGCTGTTAACACCAGCGTTCCGCCACTTCTCCACTCGCAGTGTCTACCACCCCTGCCACTGCTCTCAGGTTCAGGGTTACAAGTGGGTCAGGAGGGTGACCGAGGGAAAGTTCCACATTGAGACAGTCAACATCAGGGGAAGGCCTCGGCCTCTGTGCCTTGTTGGCCCTCCAGAGGAACCAATGGCCACTGTGTGCTGGATGAGATGGATCATTGGCTCAACCCAACGCGACTCTCTTATCTCTCATTTGCTACCTTTCTTGTCTCTTTTAAAACACAGAGAGCCATTTCCCCACTTGGGTCATCTCTCTTAGAGACATCACTAGGCAGGGCATTCCAGCCCCCTTTAATAACAGGCCCTCCCTCCACAGAATTGTTGGGGCTGGGGCTCAAACACCGGTTCATTCATATGCTGCCACCATTTATTCATATCCGATAATATATACATCATAAAAGGTAAAGGTAGTCCCCTGTGCAAGCACCAGTCATTTCCAACTCTGGGATGACATTGCTTTCACAATGTTTTCACGGCAGATTTTTTTTTTTAGTGGGGTGGTTTGCCATTGCCTTCCCCAGCCATCTACACTTTTTGACCAGCAAGCTGGGTACTCATTTTATCGACCTCGGAAGGATGGAAGGCTGAGTCAACCTTGAGCCTACTACCTGAACCCAGCTTCTGCTGGGATCGAACTCAGGTCAGGAGCAGAGCTTGGACTGTAGTACTGCAGCTTTACCACTCTGTGCCACAGGGTTCCTAATATATACATAGACTGAGCTATTAATGTGTGTGCTTCATTCCTTGAGGCATGCAGCCTACAGCGTTAAACAAAACAAGTTAACTTCTAAGGCAGAAGTTAGGTTTTGCTTCCATTGAACTTTTGAACTGTGGTCCTGGTTCCTGCAATTGGGATCCTTTGGTAATTAGTGGATCAGCCAAAAGGACACAAGTAAGCTCTTGGGGGAAATTTCTCCTAACCTGGGTGTGTGGGCTGCCTGTGGGGAGGGGTGTCCCTATCCCAAGAACAGCCTTTGGGACATCTTAAGCGGTAGCAAAATGAGAGAACGGCCCATTGGACTTACCGTGAGGGGTCCTTCTCCTCAGAGGTTCGGAGGACATCTCTGTGGGTTATTCCTACTATTCCTTCAGGGAGGCAGGAACACTTTTTTCAACTTCCTGTTGGCGCCTTCGGAATAACCCCGCCCTCAGTTGTGGGACTCCGAAAGCAGTGTCGTCTTCCCTCTAGCTAGAAGGACTATAAACACAACTAACAACTCGTTTTAACATGTAAACTGTAAACTTGAACTCCGATAATACTGAAAGTAACACAGTACAAGGGAGATAGGCTATAGAAAGAAACCTAAGCGATGAGAATGAATCTGGGAGTGGCGAGATGTCCTCCGAACCTCTGAGGAGAAGGACCCCTCACGGTAAGTCCAATGGGCCGTTCTCCCTCAGAGGTTGTCGGACATCTCTGTGGGACCTACCAGAGCAGTCCCCTTTTAATCGGGTGGGTCTTCATCGCTGACCTCCCCCAGAACATGCAGTAATACCTTTCTCCCAAATGCTGCATCTGCTGATGCCATGGAATGGATCTTATAATGTCTTATGAATGTAGACGGAGAGGACCAAGTAGCAGCTCTACACACCTCTTCGACTGAAGCCCTATTCAGCAGTGCCGCGTTTGTGGAGGCACTCCTAAGAGAATGTGCAGTGATTCCTCCAGGTACCTGTAACCCTGATGCCCTATATGCTTCGCTGATACAGGCCTTCAGCACTGCACTGATGGATGAATTAGACATCTTGTCTCCCACTCTTGGAGGAGAGATGTTGATGAACATGGATTCAGTTTTTCTAATTGACTCAGATCGTAGAATGAAAATCTTCAAGGCCCTGCGCACATCTAACGTATGCCAGACTACCTCCTTTGGGTGTTTGGGTTCTGGACAAAAGGTGGGTAAGTAGATTTCTTGTGAGCGGTGGAACCTAGAAGCAGCCTTAGGAATGAAGGAGGGATCCGTGCGCAGAACCACCTTTTCTTTGTGGAACACGCAAAGACCCGCCTTCACTGATAAGGCCCCCAGTTCCGAGACTCGACGTGCAGACGTGATGGCTACTAAGAAGAGAGTTTTCATTCGCACCCATTTTAAGTCCACCTCTCGAAGGGGCTCAAATGGCTTCTTGGTAAGCGCTGATAAAACGGTATGGAGCCGCCAAGACGGAAAGCGATGGACTGTCGGAGGAGATTTCGATTTTGCCCCCTGCAAAAATAATTGGATGTGTGGATGTTGAGATAGCCTATACCCTCCAACGACCGGTAAGACAGTGGACAGGGCAGCTATCTGCCTTCTCAGCGTAGCTGGTTTTAACCTGGACTCCAGGCCCTCCTGTAAAAACGCTAGTATCTCCGCAATGGAAGGGGAAAGCGAAGGAACCTTTTTCCTACGACACCATCGGACAAAGGCCTTCCAGGTGGTGTTGTATATGCGAACTGTGGAGGGCCTTCTTGATGCTAGCATAGTGTCCGTCACCTCCGGAGAGTAACCTAGATTTCTGAATGTCTCCCGCTCAATCTCCACGCGGTCAGATGAAACCACCCCGGGTCGGGGTGCCACACCGGACCCTGATGAAGCATGTCGGGAGGAACTGGAAGTGACATTGGAAGGTCTATTGATAGCTCTGTCAACATTGAGAACCACGGACGCCGTGGCCAATAGGGAGCTACCATGATGATTTCCGCCTGTAGAGCTCTCACCCTCCGCAGTACTCGAGAAACTAGAGGGACCGGAGGAAACGCATACAAGAGACCTGGAGGCCATATGGCTGTCAAGGCATCTGTCTGTTCGGCTTCTGGATGGGAGAACCTTGTGAAGTACCTTGGTAGTTGCGAATTTGTGTTTGAAGCGAAAAGATCCACCTCTGGTAGACCCCAACGCTGGCATATGAGGTCGAATATGTCTGAGCTGAGGGCCCACTCGCCCTCGCAGATTTCCTGTCTGCTTAACCAATCTGCCTGTATGTTGTCCTGGCCTCTGATGTGTTCCGCCCTTAGAGAGGCCAGATGTTTTTCTGCCCATGTCAGAATTCTTGATGCTTCCCGGTGCAACTGTGAAGATCTGGAGCCCCCCTGGTTGTTCAGATACGCCTCGGCTGTGATATTGTCCGTTCTGACAAGCACATGCTTCTGGAACAATTGGGTCCTGAATGCAACCAGGGCTAGACGTATGGCTCTGATTTCTAGCAGGTTGATGGGAAGCAGACTCTCGGACTGAGACCACCTGCCTTGGACTGGCTTGTCCTGAAGAGAAGCTCCCCAGCCCCCCAGGCTGGCATCTGTGAATACCTCCAGGTACGAGGGAGGATGGAACAACTTGCCCTGGCGAAGATGAGACAAGTCTGTCCACCATCGCAAACTCCTCTTGACTGACAACGGAATTATCAGATTTATGGCCTTTCTCTCCATTATCTGAAGTTGAAATGGTCGTAGGAAGAGTTGAAGAGGCCTGGAATGGAATCTGGCCCATTGAATCATGTCTATGGTCGATATCAAAAGTCCCATTAGTTTGGCAAGCAACATCAGAGGTGATGATTTGCTCTGGATGACCCTGGAAGCCAAATCCTTGATGGCCCTGGCCTTGGACAGAGGTAGAAATAGCGAATTGCAAGTGGAGTCGATCATTGCGCCTAGGTGTTCCAACCTCTGACTCGGCTGAAGTGAACTCTTTTCTTTGTTCACCAGGAATCCGTGAGACTGAAGACACTGAATGGCCAGAGTTGTCCCCCGAAGGGATTTCTCTTTGCTGTTGGATCTGACCAAGAGGTCGTCCAGATAGGGGTGAATGTGAATACCCTGCTTCCTCAGCTGGGCTATTGGGTGAATTAACATTTTGGAAAAAACTCTGGGCGCTGTTGACAGGCCAAAGGGTAAGGCCCTGTATTGGAAGTGCTGATTCAGTACCACGAACCTTAGAAAACGACGATGAGAAGGGTGGATAGGGATGTGGAGATAAGCTTCGGTCAGGTCTATGGAAGTGAGGTACTCCCCTGACAATAGAGAGTCCATAATGAATCTCAAGGTTTCCATTCTGAAGTGACGTACTTTGACATAGCGATTTAGAAACTTGAGATCCAAGATGGCCCTCCGGTCGCCATTCTTCTTGGGTATGGTGAAAAGGATGGAGTATACGCCTTTCCCCTTCTCCAACCCTGGGACTAGTTCGACTGCTCGAATGTCGATAAGATGCTGAATTGCTTTTGAGGTGATGAGACGTTTGTGCTTCTGCTTGGGGGAAGGTGATCTGACAAATCTGTCTGGTGGAATGCGGTGAAACTCTATTGAATACCCCTCTTTTACAATTTCTAAAGACCATTGGTCTGCCTGAGAGGCCTCCCAGGCTTCTGCAAAGTGGAGTAGTCGAGCTCCCACCGGTACGTGACCGTAGTCATGCCTGCTTGGACTTGCCCTCTCTGTCAGGCTTGTCCATTTTGGAGAAGTTATTACGATTGAATTTGGAGCCGAATGAGCCTCTTTTGAAGGAATTCTTTGGTGTTTCCCAATTAAACTTCTTTGATTCAGAACGATATCTGGCCAAGGAATGTTGGGTCCGAAAGGACTGGGGGCCCCTCTTTTCATTCCTCCGAATGGATTTGGGCATGGCCTTCTTTTTATCCCTAGTCTCTACTAGGATCTTGTCCAAAGCGTCCCCGAAGAGACGATCCCCTTGAAAGGGATAAGCTGCCACTGTGGATTTAGAGAGGAAGTCAGCTTGCCAAGCCCTAAGCCACAGGAGGCGTCTAGCCACAGTAGCGGAAGCCATTGTTTTAGAGGCAAAGGTCAGTATATCTAAGGTTGCGTCAGCTGTGAATGACGCTGCCTTAAGGATGCGTGAGGCGCCCTCTAACATGCGTCTGTTGTCCTCTGGTAACATCTGGAGGAACTTACGTACCCAAACAATGGACGCCCTGGAGACCAGGGAGGCCGCGGAGGACGCCTTAACTATCATGGCCACAGATTCGTACAATCTCTTCAAGGTTGCCTCAGCTTTTTTGTCCAGGGGATCTCTAAGAGAACCCTGGCCGTCCTCTGAAACCAGTCCCGAAGACTGTAGAGCTGCTACTGGGCCGTCCACAGTTGGAGCTTGTAACAACTCATTGGTATAGGCAGGCAGTGCATATAACTTCTTTACTAAGTGAGGAAACTGCTTAAGGGAAGCTGGCTTTTCCCATTCTGCTCTAACCTGCTTTTCAAAGTATTCTGGAAAAGGGAAGACTTGTTCAGAAGCTTCCCCCCTGGGCAAGAACTCAGAATTACCACTGGTTCTTGACTTAAACTTCTTAGATTTAGCTACCTTGACTTCCTCATCAATAGGGCCCTCCTCAATTTCTAAGGCTGAAAGCGTTTTGGCTAGAAGAAACTGGTAATCTTCCTGATGGAAGAAACGACTAGCCTGTTCAGGAATTTTAACCTCCTCCTGTTCCTCCTCAGAGAAACATTCCCCCTCTTCCCTGTCTTCCTGGTCAGAGTCAGATGCCATAGTCTCGAGCTCTAAGGATTGGGAAGACTGCACTGGGGCCTTTCGCGCTGCCTTAGTGGGCCAGGAGAAAGAGCGGGGAGGGTCTGCAGGAAAGGTTGATCCTTGAGGGAGAAGCCCCAGCCGGGCGCAAAAGGAGCCCATTTCCTCCTGCATAGCTCTTCTAATAAAAAGCATAGCCTCTGGATTCAGAGGGTTGCCCATTTGTACATTACCCCCGTCCTGGAAGCCTTCGATGCGCGGTTGCAGGTAGTTCCGAGTCTCCGGAGTGCCTGCTCCTGGGGGTTGGAAGGTCTGAGAGCTACGCTCCGCACTTCCAAAATGGCCGCCGCTGCTTGCTGCCGCCCCGAGGGACGTAGCCTGGGCCTTCATTACGCGCCGTTTCTTGGCGCTGGCAGCTGGCTCGTCTGCGGCCGCGTCAGGAAGGGCGCGAACAAGCCGCAAAGGCAGGTCGGCTCCTTCGACGTGAGTCGGCGCTGCTAGAAGCGCGGCGCGCGACTCTCCCTCCTCGTCCGATAAGAAACCGTCCCTACTACAGGCCATTCTAAAACGACCCAGAACAAGTTTCCTCGGTAGTCTTTGATCAGCAAAGGCAGAAGGAAAAGGAGGGATAAGTAGATATGGAAAGGAAAGGATATGGAATGGAAATTGAGAAAAAGAAACAGAGAAAAAAGGCTGAGCCTAGCCTTGTGCTGCTGCTCCCTGTAGAGGCAGGAACAAAAACTGGGGGCGGGGTTATTCCGAAGGCGCCAACAGGAAGTTGAAAAAAGTGTTCCTGCCTCCCTGAAGGAATAGTAGGAATAACCCACAGAGATGTCCGACAACCTCTGAGGGAGAAGTTCTGTTCTGACAGAAAATCCTTCAATCAGTCAAATCCAACACCATCCTTACACTACAATTTCAGATCAGTTTCGAGCCTATTTAATTTTTCTTCAAAGGAACCCTGGGGAATTACTTTATGAATCTTTAGGTTCTTCTGGGGGGAGGGAAGGAACCTACTAAAATCAACATGGTTGGATCCAGCCAGCTCTTTGTCCATGAAGGTCCCACAATCCCAAGGATGCCTTCTTTGGGGTGGTCAAACCCTATTCTCCCTTGTTTATTAGTCAAAAAGCTAGCTAGATCCCACCAACAGTTATTTAGGGAAAGCCATGCCTATTAGGAACAGTTATTTTAAAAATCAGAACTTAATTTGTAATGACATGCTCACACATTCATCACTGATGCACGTTGTTTGTCAACATCCAAGAACTGGATATCATGCAACCTTTGCTCAAGTGAGTGAATTTGTATTTTAGTACGGGGCTGCACAGCCAGTCTGGTGTAGTGGTTAAGTGTGCGGACTCTTATCTGGGAGAACCGGGTTTGATTTCCCACTCCTCCACTTGCACCTGCTAGCATGGCCTTGGGTCAGCCATAGCTCTGGCAGAGGTTGTCCTTGAAAGGGCAGCTGCTGTGAGAGCCCTCTCAGCCCCACCCACCTCACAGGGTGTCTGTTGTGGGGGAGGAAGGTAAAGGAGATTGTGAGCCGCTCTGAGACTCTTCGGAGTGGAGGGCGGGATATAAATCCAATACCATCTTCTTCTTCATCCAATGCTGATGTGCAAACAGCTGTTTTAATGTTAACCAAACACCTTCACACTCTAAACTGAATCACACCTTATATATCCCTTCCCCAAACTGATACTGCAAGGAAAGAAGCAGCTTTTCCACTCGCACCAGAAAGGATTATTGGGGAATAGGAGAGCCACCCCTCCCTCAGATAACATGGGCTGTCTTGGCTAAAAACAGCCTGAGAGAGTTGTGGGCTGCCTTCAGACCAGCCAAGGTCCTTGTCTTGAAAATTAAGAGATATATCTAGAAGGCATTACCGCCACTGTAAGATTAAAAAACTGAGGATGACTCCCATTAGCTCCTGCCCATCTCTCTCAATTCCTTGAGCTGTCATGAGGTGGGGAGTGGCTCTTCTTGGCCAAATTCTGGGGAAGATGAGACAGCCCAGGGAGAAGTTCTTCTCTACTGGAGAGCTGGCAGCAGAAAAAGAAATGACCACATCCATAGATGAGAACAAGAGGGTCAGATTGAAATATTTATTATCACAGGAAGTTAAAAAATATTTCACCCACAATTCTGCTTTATCACAGTGCAGAAGGCCCTTACCATTTTCAAGATTCGCATTTTTTTACATATAAAGAAGCATTTATGCACAGTCTTGTATACATTCTGAGACTTAAGCATCTTTTGACCTCATCCCTTTTCTCCAGAAACGGACCATGTTTTGCCAAGAGGGCCACAGTGATTTAGATCCATTAGCGCACCACATGCACGTTAACGCAACAGTACTTTTCAGGCTGCTGAAGTGTGCCGTGGGCCAACAAGAATGTGACTTATTTTGCGCTATTTGTGGCGTAAGACCGACACATTCGTGCCTGTGGTGGGAGGCAGAAAATCAGCACCAGAATCAAAGCAGATGGCTATTTCGCTCCGTCTGAGATTAAACTGTGGAAAGTTTTCAGTTCTGCTGAAGCTCAGTAGGTTCTCCTTAAAACAGTAAAATGGAAGTATTACAGAAAACAAATAGCAGGAACTTTCTGAGAGGAGACAAGTGCGGAATAGCGATTCAACCGCTTGAGCGACACCTTCTTCATAACCTGTCCTCGCTACCTGAGCTCTCCCATAACCTCTCTGGTCTGTATCACCGGCACCGCTGCTGAGCCTGCCCGTTCCTCCTAACTAAACTTTCTACTGCTAGCAGGCAATTCTGGCATAACCGAGTATGTTAAGAGCACGGAGAAATGGTTCTGTAATGCCCACGTGCTGCTGTGTTATGTTCACTTTCCAGTAAAGGACCAGTACAAGTCAGAGGAGGAGAGGAGAGATCTATCGAGCCAGATGCAGCTTACAGTAGCAAAACCAGAAAGTAACTGATGTGAGAGCATGTGCAACTTGTAAACACCTGTATGGACACCTAAACGTAAAAACCTGCAGACAGTACTGGTGTCATGAATACAGAAACTAATGAATCACGATACAGCAGATGTGGCTTCTTGTCTCTGGCAAGATGATTACTGCCATGAGGATTCCTGATCCACTGAAGATAGAAAAGGGTGATGCTAAGGGCTCCTTGGCGATGCCCTTTATTGGAGGGGGAAACCACACTAGCCACACAGAAAAGGTACATTCCATGGTGAACACCTCTGACAGGGAACTGTGGAACAACACAGCCTCCAGTCTCCTATAGGGCTTCTGCATAAAACTGCCGCCAAGTTTGTGTGCCTCCAAGACTGGCCCATCGGGCATCTTGAGTTTTTAATCTGCCATTTGCATTTAGCAACAGCTGCTTACAATATAAGGGTGGTGCAAAAAAAAAAAGAAAGTTCCATTTAAGTGATATATTGCACATAAAATCTAAAAAATTTGTTGCAAAGATACAATATTCTCCAAATAGTTAAAATACTTCTACATGTACAGTTAAATATTAATATTTTTAAATTCCCCAAATTACCCCAAATTGATGCACGTAATACTGACAAAAGTTTTAAAACTGGATCATCTACATATAAATTACATTTGTAAATGCATACAATTAAATACCATCTGAATTTCACCAGCCAAGTAGCTGTCAGCAATTTCTTACAGATCAAGCGCCAGCTGGGGGGTGGGGGTGGGAGAAAAAGATCTGCAGTGTTAGACAAAGCACTGGAAAGAGTTAAAGCATTTCAGCTTATAGAGGTAGTGCCACCCACATCCAATCAGAAATTCATCATCTCCGAACTATGATGGACCTACATAGTAAAATGTAGAAAGGCTAAAAAAATTTACAAAAATAAATAGTTTTCAAATGCTTTACAAATTTGCTAGGTTATTTTTGCCACCAAGCATCTTGAGGCTCCTTCAACAAAAGGGAAGAGAGATTTTTTTTGTCTTTTTTTAAATATATCTCTATTTACTGAGGCTGCAAACTCCCAAGTATGCAACTCCAGTGAATGCCAACACAGCATGTAGTCAGATATTAAAAAATAGAAATCTTTACTTCAGAAGATATTTTTTTTCCAAAATTCATGTATCCAAATTCTTTCAAGACAGTTTAAAAATTGCACATTACAAAGTTAGTTCTGCTGGAATAAGGGGATAAGGGGTGTGTGCAAGAGAGACATTCTTTGCATATACCCCAGAAGGACCAAAAAAAAAAAAAAGATTGCACGATTAGTTTAATATACCATTTTACACAAAAGCCAGCCACATTTTTTGGTTTACATATGAGTCTTGGAGAGGTTTTTAAGGACCACTCAAAGATAATGCCTCTGGGTTGCCACTTTTGACACACCACTTTGCAGCTTTCCTCTCCATGGTTTTAATATTCCTCTGTGGTTTTCAATTCAAATGTGGCAGTAGAAGAAAGTATCTTTGGATTTTTTTTTTTCTCAAGGGGTGGAAAGCGTCAGGACCCAACAAGAATCTCCATGATGTGGTCCAAGTCACTCAAATCGCTTCTACAAATCGGGATGTTGCCTGCGGAGGAAGAATTGCAAGAGGAGAAGGTTTTCAAGGTCTCCTCCGCAGGCACTACAGGGGACGGTCTCAGAAGCGTTAGCGAGGGGCAATCAAAATCCGAATCGTACATCGAAGTGTCGATATCTTCAAAGATGTCATCTATAGCCAAGTCTTTCAAGTAGCTAGTGGAGTTTGAAATTTCAAAGGAGCCAAATGCACATTCCACTCCCTTCAAATCCTGCCTGTCATCTTCTGGCCGAAGACTGGGTGTTTCAGGAGCCTTGAACTGATCATCTCCAGGTGCAGGCAAACAGCTGGGTGGGCTCACGTCCTCCATGAAGTCCAAATCTTTCAGAATAGAGGAAATGGCGGATGACATCTCGTTATCGGAGACCATCAACAGGCTATTTTCCAGGGGGCCTTCTACCGGCCGCAGTTCATAACCGTTTGACTCCTGCTGGTTATCGCAAGGGAAAAGATGTAAAGGCATTATGGGCGAATCCACGCTCGTGCAAGCCGAAGGGCTGGCGCTGAGACCGCTGCATATGTTCGGGAGCTGCTGGCTGGTTTCCTGCCTCATCTCCTCCTGAATCTGCCGGACGGTGTTGGCTATAAGGACAGAGCGGTGCAAGTTTGGTTCCACCAGCATCTTGTATGTCTGCAACTTGGCGAGGCACACATTGAGCACCAGCTGCCTCTTGAGCGGGTAGGGCAGGTTTCGACTCGAATCGAAGGCACTTGAGAGGCCAGCCATGTTTTCCTCATAATCACTCAACTTGCGTTTCAGACCCCTTCCCAACATGAACCTGGAAAAGACAAGAGCATTAAATTACTTGATTTGTATAACATGATCAACTGCGCAACTAAAACAGCACTCCAAGGTTTCAACTGATCAGAAGGAAAGCTGGTCAGAGACCCTGGAGAACTTTGGGGGGGGGGAGAGGAGCACCTTATTCTGCAGCCAGGGTGTTGTACATGGCCACAGTTTTTCAGGATTGCAGAAAGCTACAAAAAATAACTCACCACCAGTGTTCCCTCTAAGCTGAGTTAGTGTGAGCTAGCTCACAGATTTTTAGCCTCCAGCTCACACCTTTTTGTCTTAGCTCAGGAAGGATGACCCCAGAGCACACTCATTGATGCAGTCTTAATGCCCAGAGCTCACAAAGGAGAACTTTTGCTCCCAAGACTCCACAGCTTAGAGGGAATGTTGCTCACCACCCAACCTGGCATTCACTGAGAAACAACAGTTTTCTAGCCCTTCACGTAGTCCAAATGTGCTTGGAAGTGTGTGAGCAACACAACAGGAAATCCCAGAACCCCAACTGAATAATATTTCCTTTGGCCAGAGGGTGGAGCTTCAGCATTCTACACAGTTTGTTGCTCCGCCCTGTGATTCGCTAGCTGAGCAAAAAATGCATAATTAGGTGAAAATCAAAGAAAACGTGAGTCTAATTGGTGTAACTTCAAATGATTATTACAGCTTACACAAAGGCTGCCTGTAGTTAATGACACTCGCAACATTGGGAACATTTATTCTGCACACATCTTGGTATGACACCCATTGCAGTATGCCATGTTTTCACACTGGGAACATATGAAATATGGAGGGCTGATGGTCCAGTCTCCTCTCTGGAATAATCTTAGCCAGGAACACTGCAATTGTCATATATTAAAACAGTGAGCACAAGTTTGTGATTTTAATACCAACATTCATTTTCCCGCCCCCGCCCAATGTATACTGTTCAGATAGAAGTTTCCCTGTGCTCCCTCAGGTTTGATCTAAAAGCTGGTTGGACTGCAAAGGAGAAGCTGTTCAAAGAATTCTTTTGATGGTGGCCACACTCCCTCCCCTCTTTTTGCCGCACAACTTGAAAGGTGGACTTTGAATCTTGGCACACACAGGAAGTCGCTTTTGGAGGAGCTGTTAAAACGCACTAGGCTTTTTCAGCGAGCTCTGTTCCAAACACAACTGCTTCCACATCAGTATCTGCAGCATTTTTTTTTAAAAAAACCAAAAACACTCAAAAACCTCAGTGGCAGCAAAGTATTCGCTTGAAACTCCAGACCACAAAATACTTGGGTGAAAGGTTTTAGCAGAACTCTGTGCATAAATTTAAGAACACTAAGCTATCTTGGTGATCAAGCCAAATGGAAAGGAAAACTCCTCAAGGAGGAAACGGACTGCTTCTCTTACAGCAATGACTGGTCAAAGTCCACCATCCGGAGGGTGTGTGAGCAGCACCTACCCCTACAACAACATTCTTTGAGAGTTTTCCCTTGAACACACAGTCCCCAAAAAATCTGCGGGCTGTTGAGTTTCAGAATAAATTTTTAAGATCTGGCACAAGAGCTTTAAAAAGAGAAAGAAGCACACGTCTGGGGAAAGAGAACATGCACACGTTTCTCTTTGCGCAGTTCTTGTGCCAGAACTTCCAATTTCCTCTTTAAAAAAATATATATATATATGAGTGAATGTGGAGGTGTGGATGGGTAGCTGGCAAAGGGACTGATAGAACAATGCAGACAATCTACAAAGTTAACAGACTGTGGCTGAAGTGAATTGTTTGAAACGTTGCACCCCTTCCAGTCCCAAACCTTATATGTACCTCGCAGAGAGAAAAACCAGAATGAAACCCCCAAACCAGGTTAACCAACTTGAGTTTCAGCTTCATCAGAACTATCTCAGTTTAAATATCATATCAGAAGAGCAAAGAAGCTGTAGCGGCAGCAGCTACCCCTTTGTGTTAACACAGAAAGCACTTACTTCTGGTGCAGTGAACATGCAAGCAGATGGCTGTATGTCACAAACACATGTGCATATTTGGCTATAGCTTTTCAGTGCACACAGAGGCAACGATTGTGCAGGTACACAAATAGGAGAAATACATCCCCTGTGACATCACACATGTTCTACCCGTAGTCTGCATGTTATTTCTTCCAGGGAAATGCTTTCCCAGGGAGATAGCGCTAAGCTGCTCACTATGGCATGATGCTCCGGTCTATATGGCCCTACTCATCTGTGGTGTAGTGGTTAAGAGCGGCAGACTCTAATCTGGAGAACTGGGTTTGATTCCCCACGCCTCCACATGCAGCTAGCTGGGCGACATTGGGTCAACCACAGCTCTCTCAGCCCACCTACCTCACAGGGTGTCTGTTGTGGAGAGAGAAAGGAAAGGTGACTGTAAGTAGCTCCGGAACTCCTTCGGGTAGTGAAGAGCGGAGTATAAATCAATTCTTCTTCTATATGATTTGCAGAATTCACCACTGCCTATGAATGCACAATCTGCAGTATAAACAAGGCGCCTCTGCACTTGTGTTTTATTTTGCTACAACAGATTGACACAGCTATCTCTCGGCATCCCACAGTGAGCCCAACGGAAAGCCTCTGTACCAACAGCCATGTCCCTTCCACCCAGAGTGATGCTGACATCATTCTCAGGCCCTATCAGTTCTACTTTTCATGGAATTTCTCCTCACGCTTCCATTCAAATATCCAAGTCGGAGCACTAAGAGTTTCCACCCAAATGTGCTGTCAGCATTAAGGTACCATGGCACGCTGAGCCAACTTCTATGCAAGGGTTCAAAACTCATCTTAAAAAATATTTTACCTTCAGTATTCTGAAGGTGGTTTATGGAGACAAGGCTATAAAGCCATAGCGCTGTCAGGTGTTACAAAATTCTCCAAAGACAGTCTTCAAAGGTCACATATACATAAAGGACCACCTCCTCATTTTATGCAACGTGATTTATGCTTTCCTGTAACTGCGGTGGTGGAAAGTGCCATCAAGCGGCCACTGACTTACGGCGACTCCACGGAGTTTTCAAGGCAAGAGGCAAAAAGAGGTGGTTTGCCATTGTCTTCCCCTCAGCAAGGAACCCTGGACCTCCTTAAGCAGTCCTCCATCCAAGGATTTAGCTTCTGAGATCCGATGGGTCATCCAGGTCACAGCACCATTACCAGAGTATATTTGATTATTAAGATTTGCTAATGCCTCTTATATCTGGGATAGAATTTACTACCTGGATCAGTTGTCTCATTAGCTCAAACCAATCAGAACCAACCATCATTTATAATTTGCAAATGCCTGAGGACGTGTCAATAAGCAACTGCCATTCTCATCTGGACAAGTGGCCACCCTATCCCATACATTCCCTCCCAAAAGTATCCAATCGCTGTCTGTTAAGAGAACTGTGGGGAAATAATGTGGTTTAAAACAGGGGTCCCCAACTCCTGGGCCATGGGTTGTTAACAACCGGGCCATGAGTTGTATAATTATTTTATTATATAGAAATAAAGTGCATAATTGTATTGTTCTGAAACTCCCCCACCCCCCGGTCTGTGGTAAAATTGTCTTCCACAAAACCTGGTCCCTGGGGACTGCTGGTTTAAAAGGCCAGTGAAATACGTGCTGTGCAGATTTACGTTTGGCAGGCAAGTTCCTTCAACAGCTTTAACACAAGAAGAGATTTTAGGGCCATACACATTTGAGACCAAGAGGCAGATTTGCTGAGCAATCCTAAGCAGGTCTACTCTGAACCCTAATATGGTCTATTCAATGAGTCTTACTCCCGGGGAAAGTGTCCTTAGGATTGCATGGAAGTTAAATACGTAGACCCCGCTCGTCGGCTTCCCCTTTTGTCCCAGCACTGGTATGGCCAGCAGAGGCTCAGTTGATTTTTAATGCTTCCCAGCACAGATCCAGCAGCCAAAGCTTCTAACCAAAAGAGGGGATGAATGGTTTTTCTGTGGGTGAGTGGCACAAAAGCCACTGCTTCTGTTGCCCAAATACAGGCACACCAGCTCTGCTGCTTAACTCACCACACAGCATCCTTGTGGAGCTAGCAGAATTGAGCAACGATTAACAAATATGGGGAAACGTACGTAATACAAAAGCATAGAATTTAGTATTTCTAGGAACAGAATTTGGACTGCTTCAGAGTCAAATGAAGATTATGTTCAGCACAAAACACCCTCTATCCCCAAACCGGACGCTTATCCTATGGCTCCAAGGAGTGTAAAACTGCTACATTTATGTATTCAGTTTTTAACTTGATTTTCCCCTAACAGGGACTTATAAACCTTATATAAAGCACATGAACACTGTGAATCTTAACCATAATGACCGCATAACGGACCTGACTTGTGGTATGAAGAAGGGAACTAGCAGGATATATTCAGTACATACCACCACCATTCAAAAACTGGCACAGAGACGACCCAATGGCAAGTTCACAGATCTACTATAAGTGTAAGAAGATAATAGCAGCCATGCTGGAACACACAGACGATCCATCTACTTCCATTTCCTCTTTCCAATAGCGGTCAAGAGCTTGCTGTTTGTCTTAATACTTCTAGCAACGTGCTCCTCAAATTCCTTGCTTCATCACTTTCTTGCATTTCAATTAGACGTTCTCTCAAATTCTCCCCAATCAGGCTAGACGTCCCCTCTCTAAAGAAGGCCTTCTTGTCTGTGATAGTTTCACTGACATTACTTTTTTACCCATCCCAGCACTCCTCAGTAAAACACATTCCAGTTGAGCTTCTGTTATTGTGGCCTGAATACTCTTCAAGAGATTTCACCCTCCGGCCTCTTGCTTTCACTTCTTCTATTAATGTCATCTTTGAGAAACGGCCTCTTGTGAAGTTACATGCAACTGTATTTAGCCATTCCAGGCAATTTACTGCCCATGTTCTCCACAGGTTTGACCACTTCTACCTTCTGCACCAGACCCTAGGTAGCCCTCAGGATCACCCAAAGGGTTCCTTTCCCTTGGAAGAACTGTTCTACGACTCAGCCATTTATCATGTCTAGAAATGTCCTTTGTGTCACAATCCGAATGGACCTTTGTCTGAATGATGTAAGGCAGCTGAAGTCTCCCATTATTGCATTGCTGTCTCCTTTAGCAGTGTATCAAGGAGTTCTTCACCTAGCCTTAGAATTTTGGTCAGCTGGTGATAATGCCTTCCAAGAACTAAGGTACTTTTTAACTCTAGTATTTTCATTACAATGGTTCCCTTTATCTCGCCTACCAATACCACCCACAACACAGCCTTCCCTACTTCTTCTCTACAGTCTACATCCGGGAATGAACACATCCCACTGATTTCCCAAGATCCACCAGGTTTCCAAAATGGCTTTACACCTATGCCTTCTTTTGGTACCAAGCACTCCTGCCCCATCTCCTCCCCCCTTGGCTTGGGAGATTTCTAGAATTGGCATGTATACACCAATACACCCAGTACCCTTTGAAACTGTGTGCAAACCAGGGGTCGTTTTGTAGAAAAAAAGGTGCAGGAGCTCAGTAGCATATCTCATTTGCATATGCCCCGGGATCTGTGTGCAGCGGGGAGAGAACTCCCAACTGCATGCGGACCCTGGCTGGAGATTCAAGAGCTGCGCTCGTGATCTCCTGCTGAATTCAAGCCCTGGCACAGACCATTGCTGTGCACAATTCCCCCCCCCCCCCCCGCTTTCTCATGTATGTTGGGTTCTTATCTGCAGTGATTGTGTGACAGTTTTGTTATGCAGAATGGTGATTCTATATCTTCTCAGGTGATCACATTAAATAAAAATGGACAGAAAGTTTCTTATCACTTTGTGGCTATAACATCAACTATGTATTCTCCGAGCCCCGTTTGCTGCTGTCAGCCAAGAGGGATCACTCCAAGTCACCAGAAGGGTTAACGCGGATTTCTCCACCCCACCAGCCAAAGAGGCAGCAATGTGATTCCTGAGCCATCATACTGGAAGGAGTCACCTGTTCCATCTGTCACAGCAACTGACGGTACAGAGAAGCAGCTGCCTGTGCAATACACACACCCAGTGAGGACTGAGGAAAGTATTCATGCAGAAGAAAACAGTTAAGCCAAAGCCTCCCATTGCTTTTTCCAGGTCACATTTCCTATTCTCTTTCCAAAAGGCCCTTTATGGGAAACTAATGCTGATAAGCTTGCAATTGCTTTGCTGCTCTGTTGCCATGCAAAACTAGGGCTCATCACGTTTTTTTCTAAAAAGCAGTCATCTGCCTGACAACTGATCAGTTAACTTAATTCATTTAACAATTCATTACAAATCTTGGAAGTTTTCAACAAAGGGGATATTGAGGGACCTGAGGAGAGGCGAAAAGCACCGTCCCAAGACTCTTGTGGTTGGAAGCCATCGTTTCAAGATGGAAAGAAAATTGCCATGTCTGAAGTTTAGATTGGAACGAAACTGGAACAAAACCATGCTAATTTTGGACTTGGGGGTCAAACTTGCTGTGGTGGAGGTCTTGTGGTCACCACAAGGATGCCACTATTTTAGAGTTATTTAAAAATGCCACGAGGGCCCAATCCTGATCAGGCCCTCTACACGGTACTCTGCCCACCGCCACTTCTTTTTAAGTGCTGAAAGAGCCGCCAGATGGCAGTGCGATCGTTTGGGCACTTGAAAAGGTATGAGGGAGACATGACAGAAGCACCTCAAAAACTGCCATGCTGCCATTTTGATCAGAGTTGGAGCCTGCCAACATTCTTAAGTGACATCAAATGGTGGCAGCGTCCTCATGGTGGCCACGAGGACACTGTCAAACCTAGCCTGGCCCTATCTTATTTGTTACACTAATTGATAAGATGTGGCAAACCCTCAGTGACTCTTTGAATTTGCACCAAAGAACATCTAGTATTGGTGGATAAGCAATGCGCACAAGCGACTACTGTGTACATGTTTTACTGCCTCACAGGCTTTAAACCACACTACTTTTATGTTTCAGACAGTCAGTTCCAGCAGCCAGTAAATTAGGCCAAGGTTTTGACAAGTACTCCTTGTAAGTATGAATAGCCATTTCAGGTTATTTTCAAACCTCAGTGTTTTAAAGCATTTGTAACTGTTTGTAGTCATAACCAGGGATACATGATGCCTTACTGCAGATTCTGGAGCGCTCACTGCTTATTTTTAACAGAAATTTAAGAGAGCAAGCACCAGATCCCCCACATTCTAAGTCCAAATTAGAAAGCACCACAATGATGATGTGTGAGAATGGCTTGGGGAATTTTTTAGGTGGCTATTCAATTGAGAGATTTCGCTTGCCTTCACCTCCATAGAGTTTAAATTCGAAAAAGATGACCGAGTGACAGAGGTTTATAAAATAATAAACTGGGTGGAAAACGCAGACATAACTTATTCTGCCATAATGCTAGAACTCACAGATAGCCAATCAATTTAAACAGAAACAAGTTCAGAGAGAAAGAAGGAAATGTTCACTCAAAGAGTAATAATTTACTCATGGAATTAACTGCCACAGGATGTAGTGATGCCCACCAGTTAGTCGACTAGCTGACTACACATACTCATTGAGGCTAGGTTAGTCATAACCAGGGCTTTAAAGCCCAGCAGGAACTCATTTGCATATTAGGCCACATCCCCTGGCATCACCATTGTTTCACACAGGGCTTTTTTGGTAGAAAAAGCCCAGCAGGAACTTATTTGAATATTAGGCCACAGCCTCTGACACCAAGCCAGCCGGAACCACGTTCCTGCTCAAAAAAAGCCCTGGCCATAACTAAATGGAACCTCCATGTTCCGAGGCAATAACCTTCTGAATAGTAGCACGGGGGGGGGGGGGGGGGGGACGGACGACAACAGGGGGAGGCTTGGGCCAGAGGCCTCTGGTTTGCTTAAATGGACATCTTTTCTTAAGCAATGCAATTTCCAGAACAATTGGAGTTAACACAGCTCGTTTAGCAGTGTTTCTGCCTGTGGCATAGTAGATGGCTTGATATCTAGAACCCAAGACGGAGGTTAACTGCCGAAGTAGGGTTGCCAGGTCTGTGTTGGAAAATACCTGAAGACTTTGGGGGTGGATCTGGGAGAGGGCGGGGCTTGGGGAGCGGATGGGCCTCAGCATGGTACAGTGCCATTGAGTCCACCCTTCCAAGCAGCCATTTTCTCCAGGGGAGCTGAATCTCTGCCAGTTGGATATCAGTTGTTAAAGCGGGAGATGGCCAGGATCCACCTGGAGGCTGGCAACCCTATGCTGAAGCCAAAGAGGCTGCCTCTTAGCAGGGTAAAAGGTCACCTGAGAACTGCGAAAGAGCTTGCTAAGACTCCTTGGAAGAAAATAAAAAATACCAGTAAATAGCCTAATCCTGTGCAGACTTATGGCACTGCCCCCCTGAAATCAATGTGCCCAGAGTAAGACTGGGTTGAAAAGAGAAGCTGATGATGACTTATGTGGTAATTCAACTGTTACATTATATTAGTTATAACCAACGTTCCCTCTAAACTGAGTTAGCGTGAGGTAGCTCAACAGTTTTTTAGCCTCCAGCTCACACATTTCTGTCTTAGTTCAGGAAGGATGGCCCTAGGAGCAAACTAATTTATGCAGTAGCCAAATCGCTCACTCACAACTTTAATGCCAGTAGCTCACAGCTCTAAGATGTGGAGTCTTGTCAGCAAAACTTCTACTTTGTAAGCTACTGGCATTAAAATTATGAGATACTGCATACGTTAGTTTGCTCTGGGGCCATTTTTCCTGAACTAGGACAAAGATGTGTGAACCAGAGGCTAAAAAACTGTGAACTAGCTCACACAAATTCAGCTTAGAGGGAACACTAGTTATAACTACGTGCACACTAGGTCAGGGTCTCTATCGAAATGTTAAGGCGGCCTCACAATTTCATTATAAAATGCAGAAGCCTACTTCATCTCCCTCATTAATGAAACAGGTGTAGTGCTGACACTGTGCTTTATAACATTCTGCATCCCTCACCTCAGTTACCCTCACAACAGTAAAGTAGATCAGTACTATTCCCCGTGCTAAAAACAGGAGATTGAAGATGACGGCAACATCTCTGCTGTAAGTGCCTTCTCTAGCCTTGGGCAAGGTAAGATTCAAATGACAGCCTCTAGTTTTCAATCATCTTTAGAATTTCTAAAGAGTCACAAACTCTCCAGAAGACCATCCCTACAACATGGAAGTCTTGAATAACCAGTGAATGCTACTGGAAGTGCTAGTACACAGCTCAGCAGCAATTTTATCTTTTGTTCTCTCTTCCTGTTGTTGTTTTTTTTAAAAGAAACCCCTTAGTTATTTGACAAACTATAACCTGGCCCAAGATGTAGGAGTAATAGATTATCAAGCAGAGTTACAGGGGTTTTTTTTTATCCTGGCTGCAGAAAATTTATCAAACGCAGGACATCAACTCAGTGTCGTCTGGCTTTCAAGATGCTGCACGAGGGTACGCTCAGAAGTTGTTTACCAAACCCAAGAGTTCAACAGGAAACGGCTCTTCTGAATGAGTAGATGCACGTTGAGCAATTTCACAGTAAACTTCATTTCTCATCAGAACTTAAATTAACACACACCTTATTTACTGGGATGTTTTGCTTGAAGTCTTAGGTGCTATATCTCCCAAGGATCCCCCCCCCCCCCACTTAGAAGATCCTGCACCTCTCACCAACCAGCCTCAGGAACCTCCTCGAATCTAGATTGCTGCAATGTGCTCTCCCTTGGTCTGTTCCTGATGTTTAAAGTAGCTGCGAGTACTGCATTAATAGCAACAGATCACTGCAAATGTATCATACTGGCACCCCAAGGCGAGAAACAGACAATCCTTTTTATGCAGATAGCAGAAAGCATTTTAAAAGGGAAGGGGACTAGAGCTCATGGTGGCGTGTACACTTGAAGCCAAGAACTTTTGCATTTTTTAGTATTGTTGGAAAGGCTTGCTAAACCTGTTTCATCAGAGATCACCACAGGCCTGTAGCAACAGTGGGGCCTGGGAGGAGCCAGCCCCATCCTTTCAAATCCCCCTTCCAACTATATGGCCCCTCCATTGGAGGGCCTGCAATCTATCTCCTTTGCTCACCGCCACTCTGAACAAGTGGTAGCAAGTGCTGCTGGTCTTTTTGCTTTTTTCTCTTCCTTTCCCTAACACAGCATGCAGAGCAAAGGGGGGGGGGAGAGTCAAGAGGTCTCTGTCTCTCTGAGAGAGGGGCACGTAACAAAGGGGTGGAGGGAGCAGAGCTGCTGTGCATGCCCAGGTGAAGAGGGGTTAGTTTGTGGGACTCAAGGCAGCTTACACAGCAGAGAGCCCTTGGCTGCCAAACCGGGCGGCCCTCCTGGCCCCCCCCCCCAAACAACAAATCCTACTGTGGGCCCCTCCAAACATGAAATTCTGGCTACAGCCCTGGGTCACAATGCAAGAAAGAGTGTCTGCATTAGGACAAGAAAGCCTCCTTCAAACCACTTGCCACTCTTTTAGAAACAAATGCCTTCGTATCCTACACTAAGAGGCTGCTTCTTAATCCTTAGTTTCCCAAGTATTTCTTATATTTGATAGATTTCTATTCTACGGACTTGGCCTAAAAAGATTCCTGAACCATTTCAAGCTGTGGTGGAGACAAGCCCTTAGCGATTAGAATTATCTTGCTTCTGGGAAATATTAGTTTTCTCCATTCTCCTACTTGCATTTGACAAAGGTAGTGTTGACTCTCAAAATCTTACACCCCCCAAATACTGCCAGTCTCAAAGGTCGTACTGGACACAAATCTAGCTCTTGTAGACCTGCACGGCTACCTTCTGCACCTACATTTTATATTTAATTTCATCAACTTTATTCATCAACCATAACTTCCAAAGCATCCTCTGGTAATGTAGGATAAAAAACTCATCTGAGCAGAGAGCAGGGTACCATTCGAGACTCAAACGACAAACAGATCCAACCACCCCTGCCCATGCAGTCTCTGCAAAATGCATGGGTTGGAAGAGAACCTAGATGCAAAATAAGTTTTAGGCTAGATAATAAAATATTGCATGCATTTCCGTTTCCCTTCAAAGTTTCAAGTTTCTCTCCCAGCAGGGGAAAAGAAACACCACAAGGAAACAAGATTTTCCCCTCATGATTGCTTCAAAATTTCAGGAAGCTGTATCTCTGCGCTTACTGTGAATTTTGAACTGGTTATTCACTTAACTAAGGTTTGCCTAAGGCTTAGAAGATGCAGAATGTACCTGGGACTCAGAAAATCAAGCACATTTTCAAGCACAGCTTAATAAAATGAAGATACACAGGTTCAGAATGTAAGAGTAGTTGGTCTAGGCTCGATACAGCAATCCACAAGTCTTCTGCATTTTGCCCTTCCCCCAACAGTCCTCTTTCTGACCACACTGAAAGCTGATTACTTTGTGGAGGTCCTGCAATTCCAGGATGCAACTTTCCTGGGTTCAGAACAAACAGCTGGGTGGAGGGTAAAGCACAAAAAGTCTGTGAAACTTGCGCAAGCAGAACAGTGGATCCTGCCCTCTGCCTGGCCTGGGGCACAGCTTGAAGACACACAATGTAATGAATTCACCAAAATTTGGCAGGCCTGCGCTAAGTCAGTACTATGTGTGGCAGAATCCCACATACACAACCAACAGAAAAGGTACAGTATTTCTTTGGTGACATGCTGACAGAAGTCGCAAGAAGACACTGTTGACAAGGCAGCAACAAGAGATTCCATGTTTAAGAAATCTTGGTTGGAAAGTGGCTGCTTCTGAGAGTTGCAGGATGGCAGACAGCCTACAGCCTTGCTTCAGAGCAAAAAACTCATAACAGCTGAGAGAATTCAAAAGACAAAAAGCCTGGCCCAGTGACTTAGCCATCATGAAAACTTAGATGCAACTTTTCTTCTCATGTTCAGTCACCAGAAGCTAGAATGAGGGGCTGTGAGGTTATTCTTCAGCCAGTCCTTGCCCCTCTTCTCTTAGAACCCAGGGTAAGGGGAGATAACAGATTAGATTTTCAGAATGTAAAGGTGCAAGCTGATTTCCCCAGTCTCGTGCTACAAATTGCAAAACCTCATGATATCACTTAGAGCCTCAACACTAAGAAAACCATGATCATTTTTTCTTTCCCTATAAGGTCCAACTGCAGCCACACGGGACTGTGGTAAGATTTGAGGCCATAATGGGAAGGGGAGAGGAGGTTTAGCCATTCTGCCCCATATGGCTTTGCCATATGAAACAGACATACACATTTGAGCTGCTATTAATCCCCAGAAGAAGGGGAGGAGAGAAAAAGGAATCTTTTACCTTTCTTCACCCCCCAATTAAGAATAATGCAGAGCATGCATGTTTCAATTTTCACTGATACGTTACTCTCAGAGATGTGAAAACCTGGGTGGAAAAGGTTGTTCAAGGACAGACCCACCGATGTTTCCTCAATTTTTTTCCACTTAGGGAGTAGAGCAGTCCACATCTTGAGCAGAATACAACTGCTGTAATTTGCAAGATCCTGAGCAGCTCCAGAATGCTGCTGAGTGGGGCTTCTTGTGTCAATGAGCGCCTGCTCACATACTGTTTAGAAGGAACACTGAGACCCACCCAGCTCTGGACATGTGGAGGAGATTGGAGTTATACCCCACCCTTCACTACCCAGTCTCAGAGTGGTTTATAATCTCCTTTCCCTTCCCCCACAACAGACACCCTGTAAGGTTAGGGGAGGCCTGCGAAGAGCTCTCTCAGAACTGCTCTTGAGCAGAACAGCTCTGAGAGAGTTATGACTGACCCAAGATCACTCCAGCAGTTGCATGTGAAGGAGTGGGGAATCAAACCACATAAGAGTCCACACACTAAACCACTACATCAAACTGGCTCTCATGATTTTAAAAACAGAATGTAGGGCGTAATTTTTTTTTAAAATGTAACACAATGAGATAATTTCTGTGTAATACAACCTATTTTCAGGAATATTTTTAAATATCAGAAATGCTGGCAACAATTAATGTGCTATAATGTATTTTATAATACACTATAGTTTTCAACTATAGTCCTTGAGAGGACAGCTATGGTAAACCTGGGCAGTATAATAAAAAGTAGAGACATCAGCCTGCCAACAAAAGTCCGTAAGAACATAAGAACATAAGAGAAGCCATGTTAGATCAGGCCAATGGCCCATCCAGTCCAACATTCTGTGTCACACAGCGGCCAAATATATATATATATATATATATATATATATACACATACACACACACACACACACACACACTGTGGCTAATAGCCACTGATGGACCTCTGCTCCATATTTTTATCTAACCCCTTCTTGAAGGTGGCTATGCTTGTGGACGCCACCACCTCCTGTGGCAGTGAATTCCACATGTTAATCACCCTTTGGGTGAAGAAGTACTTCCTTTTATCCGTTTTAACCTGTCTGCTCAGCAATTTCATCGAATGCCCACGAGTTCTTGTATTGTGAGAAAGGGAGAAAAGTACTTCTTTCTCTACTTTCTCCATCCCATGCATTATCTTGTAAACTTCTATCATGTCACCCCTCAGTCGACGTTTCTCCAAGCTAAAGAGCCCTAAGCGTTTCAACCTTTCTTCATAGGGAAGGTGTTCCAGCCCTTTAATCATTTTAGTTGCCCTTTTCTGAACTTTCTCCAATGCTATAATATCCTTTTTGAGGTGCGGCGACCAGAACTGCACACAGTACTCCAAATGAGACCGCACCATCGATTTATACAGAGGCATTATGATACTGGCTGATTTGTTTTCAATTCCCTTCCTAATAATTCCCAGCATGGCGTTGGCCTTTTTTATTGCAAACGCACACTGTCTTGACATTTTCAGTGAATTATCTACCATGACCCCAAGATCTCTCTCTTGGTCTGTCTCTGCCAGTTCACACCCCCATCAACTTTGACCGTATAGTCAAAGCAATGGTATTCCCAGTAGTAATGTATGGCTGTGAGAGCTGGACCATAAGGAAGGCCGAGCACAGAAGAATAGATGCTTTTGAACTGTGGTGCTGGAGAAGACTCTTGAGAACCCCTTGGACTGCAAGAAGATCAAATCATTCAGTCCTAAGGGAAATCAACTCAGACTGTTCCCTGGAAAGTCAGATACTGAAGCTGAAGCTCAAATACTCTGGCCACCAAATGAGAAGGGAGCACTCACTGGAGAAGATTCTGATGCTTGTAAAGACAGAAGGCAAAAAAAGAAGGGGACGGCAAAAGATGAGATGGCTGGACAGTGTTACAAACACGAATTTGAGCAGACTTCGGAGGATGGTGAAAGACAGGAGGGCCTGGTGTGACTTTGTCCATGGGGTTGCAAAGAATCAGACTCGACTGTATGACTGAACAACAACAACATAGTTTTCAATGTTTTCCAAATTATTCACTTGATACTCAACTTTGCTGGCAGCCCTACTCCGTCTAAATAACACACTTCCTTTTATTCACAACACAATTTGCTTTTAATTTCAATTCCTCCCCTGAGATGGAAAAATTAAGACACATGTTATAAGGCATCACAGTGTGTAGCAGTTTGCAGCTCTCTCAAGTACTAGGTCTTGACACATACTTTTCGTTTCCCTAAGTAGCCCAAACAGTACAATTTTATATGCTAAGTTATGAATTATGCATTTTTTGCCATTTAAGAAACATATGCTTCAGCTGGATAAGAAGGTAGTGCATATATTTCCATTTTCCTCAATATATGTTTTAATTTTTTTTCCCTTAAAAAACCCAACAACAGTGCAGTGGGGGAGATCTGGTTCTTCCCCTCCCCACAAATATATCCAGGATTTCTATTTACATTCTAGTTATGCCTCTTCTCCTCCCTTACACCTCAGACTGATCCTAACTGAGGATCCCCAAATAGCCGGTATTTCCCTTTTAGAATCCTCTTACAGCCTTAGCAACTGGTTCATTTCATACGATTGTGAATTCTATGGATAGCCGACTTGCCTCAAACAGCAGATGAGATGGTAAACTTAAATCTGGACTGTACCACTTGGAACTGCAGATGGAGAACCACATGATAGAATGCATCTCTATTGGGGGGGGGGGGACCATCTTCCTTCTTGATATTTAGCTTCTATGTACAGGGATTATTTTTGAACTGAGCACCTACATGCAATATGCAGCTCTGTCCAGATGCAGGTTCATCATCTCATCTGCTTTTTCTTGAGAACTAGGCCTCAATGATCAATTTGAAGGTGAACAGATCAGTCATTAAAGGAAATGTCTGAGGTGGGTAAAGCTAGTACATAACCATTCTCTCTTTAACAGTAACAAAATATGAAGTCATAACCACAGCAAATTCAAATTACCTTTATCATTGCAAGGCCTTCCATTATCGTTTATTGATCTAGGTTCAGGTGTGTAGCCATGTTGATCTGAAGCAAGAGATCAAAGTTTGAGTCCAGTGGTACCTTAAAGACCAACATCTGTTTGTGAACTCTTGTATTTGTATGCTAATATGCTGCCATTCACAGACCTTAAAAGGTAAAGGTAGTCCCCTGTGCAAGCACCAGTCGTTTCTGACTCTGGAGTGACAACGCATCACGTTTTCATGGCAGACTTTTTTACGGGGTGGTTTGCCATTGCCTTCCCCAGTCATCTACACTTTCCTCCCAGCAAGCTGGGGACTCATTTTACCAACTTTGGAAGGATGGAAGGCTGTGCCAACCTTGAGCCGGCTACCTGAACCCAGCTTCCACCAGGATCGAACTCAGGTTGTGAGCAGAGCTTGGACTGCAAAACTGCAGCTTACCACTCTGCACCACGGAGTTCTTTCATTGCCATTGCCTTCCTCAGTCACAGACATTACCAACCTCTTTTATCCAATCTCAGCTATACTTATCGCCCAGTTACTTAGGCATCTTGACTCTAGCTTGTCCTTCTTGGCAACTAACCCCCTGCCCTCTCTACCTATATGTAAGGCTTGAAGAAACCTGTTTCAATGCATACACATGAATTTATACCCAAAATTAAATTTTGTTGATCTTAAAGGTGCCACTGGACTAAAACTTTTTTCTATTTATTGATCTAATCATTGTGATAGCGTTGCTCTATTATTTTTAGTAAACAGAGCACATTTTGACATAGGTATGAAGTTTTACCTCACCCATTATCCTTCTAGAGATAGACACTAGATCCTGTCTATACATACATACTATTTTGTGAATCTTTCTGAGAAGGCAAACATTCTCCTCAATTATATTCAAGAGTGATGATGCAATCCTTCAATTAAAAAAGAAGTACCAGCGATACTTTGACATGACATTTCACAGCTGTGATTCTTTGAAAAAGTTATATGGCAATAAATGCTAGGGCTGCTCTTGATAAAAGCAAGTATTTTGTTTTGTCAGTTTGAAACTCCAGGAATTTGTTCTGGGTTTACTGGCAGGCTTACAGCACAATTCTAAATGCTGTCAAAGAATAGCTTAGGACACCAGCCAGCATAATTCAGACATTCATCAGCATATCTCAAAGGTACGTCATGGGTGCCTAAGTATGCCTTCACCACACCAGTGCAACCATAAAGTCAGGATAGAATTGAGAGGCATCAAGGTGTACTGGGGGAGAAACAGGACTTATTCAGTACTCTACGCTGTCCACCCTGTGTCTCAGCAACTAGGGGGAATACACAAGTGACAATTATAGTGTATCTTGAGAATTTTTCTCCAATTCATGAAAAGCAACAGCTTGGGATACCAACCAAGCCTGCAGTGTGAATCACAGTTTTTCTAAGCACTATATAAACCCCAGAAAGGCCACTTACAGCTCAGGTGATAGGGTGCTTTGCATGGGGTTACATCTCATTGGCCTTGTACTACATGCACACTTAAAATATACATGGAAGGATTTGGGTGACAGGAATCCTATAAAAAGAGACCTCTGCGCAACCAGCCATGGAAGAGAACAAACACTGTTGCAGCACACTGTTAAAACTGCTCTGCTCAGAACCCTTACAGCTACTGCATTTCACAACAAACACCAAACGAGAAAGGTAAGGACAATGCACTGCACAAGTTAAGTGTAGGCGAAGGGCCTCCATCTCAAGTCATGACTGCTGCAAACAATTCTCTGCTGCCCTGCCCCCCCAGTCTCTAGCCTGTATATTGCCTCAGTAACCCTCCCACCCTCCAAAGCTGCTAGAAGTAAATATGCACAGTTCAGAAAACAGGGGTGAAGGTGGGGATCAAGAAGAAGGGACTGGATTTATACTCTGCCCTTCACTTGGATTCTGAGAGTGGCTTACAATCTCCTTTCTCTTCCTCTCCTCACAACAGACACCCTGTGAGATAGGCAGAGCTGCGAGAGCTCTTTCAAGAACCAAGACTGACCTAAGGTCACTCAGCAGGTGCATGCGGAGGAGTGGGGAATCAAACCCAGTCCTCCCATATTAAGATTTTGTGCCTGAAACCATTACATCAAACTGGCTCTCAATGTACAGTCAATGCACTGTCCTGCTGAAGTACCCTTCCCACACACAAGTGAAAGATTCAGAGAGTGCAACCGCAGTCTCAGGTGACTACCTCTAATCTTTGCCGCTGTTGGCCAAACACTTAAGGTGGCCATTATCCTGCATCATCACAACTCCATGGAGCAGCTCCAGCAAAACATGCAGATACAGTTAAAGCACAGCTACCTAAAATGAAAACAGATAAGGGTTGGGTTGCTGAGTCTACTATGGCTCTAAACACATGTATTCCACCCTGGGGAAGTAACAAAAAAAAATTGCGAGAGCACCATGCACAGAGGGGGCTGGAGCCCACTCGCTGTTTGCTACTACTGTGGGGTAGTACTCATTGCTGTCCTTGTGCCTCTTTGCAGGCAGCCATCCAAAAGGGGTGGAGGCTAGGCTGAATAAAAGTGGGTGGCAATAATGAACTTCTTTACTGCAGCAGAGTGACAGTGCACAGGGGCAGGCAACCAAAATCACTAGTCAATCCACATGCCAATTAGCACAAAAGGCTCTCCCTGAGCAATTATGCTTGAATTGTGCCTGGAAGTCCTGGTAGCTGGTTCCATGAGGGGCTTGAACTGGGGAATCCGCAGTATGTTATACACGCAGGTTTCCCACACTCCCATGCCTTTCTCTGCAGTCCTCCCAGCCCTGGATATACATGGCTGGTTTCAATACCACAGTTCTTGGGAGATGGGTGCTCATTTGAGCGTCGACAGCTCCAGAGTCTGGGAAATGTAGTTCTAGCCCTCTCTCCTTATTCCCTTTCACTACTGTTTCAGTTGTTGGTGACCAAAATCAAGAGTTCTGCCTTCTTGTCAACATCTCTATATGACCGCTTTCTTACAATGAGCTGTTGGGGGGATCACAAAATACCTTCTGCGAAGGTGCAGCTATATGCTGAGACCCCAGTGCCTACACCCTCATTGCCTAATGCCTCCTTAGCCACCCCCCTTTTTTCCCAGGAGAGAGTGGCTGTAGTGGCCATGTTGTCTTTCCCCATGTTTCTCTGCCTGGTGAAAAGAAACACGGTTTTGAAAGGGGACTCGACCTCACAACTACGCAGCTTCCCTATCACAACAAAGTGAAGGGTGCTATGGTCTCTCCCTTATGTTTTGCTTGTGGGCTACAGCAAGCTGACATCAGAGGGCTGTGTCTGCATTGGTTGACCGCTTTCATCTCTGGCCATCACAGCGGCATCATCATACCACACTGTGACCTGTGGGTTCCAGCGGAGTTGCTATGGGCTTGGATGCGGTTGCTATGCTCTCTGTCCCTTGGAGTTGATCTCCCTTTTCCCTATTTCTCCTCTACTGAGCAAGCATAGGATACCAACTGGCAGCACAGAGATCAGAAGCTTAGGTCTGCACTGCTATTCTGACTGGTTTCTCAAAGAAATCACCAACTGCCTATTATCAGTTACTTGATCTGATAAAACTTGGTTCTTCGAAGATTCAGCTGGGAGAAAACTACACACTTTATTTTTAGTTATTGTCCTGCAGCCAGATTACTGCTCCCAGCACTCATGTGCATTCCATGCCATAGGGTTGTAACATCAACTGGTACTAGCTGAAGTACAATACTAAGGGGGGGGGGGGGAGAGTGTATTTTTAAGGAGCTCAATTTTTAAGTTTACACAAGCACAGTGCCCTCACCACTGCAGCGTCAATGTAGCTGATCAGTAGAGAAATGAAATACTATAACAGCTGATATGCTGTCAACTCAGGAGTCTAACACCAGCAACACTCACACAACAGAATGCTAACACCGCCCTGTGTCAGCCAGAATGCAAACAACCTATGAAGAGTGATGCCAACATGCCTCCCCGACATCTTTCCCCCCACCAACCCACAGAACACAACCAAGCAGAAAACAGACAGCACCCCCCACTGTATGGAAGACTGTGGTGCATGCACTAAAAGCTCTGTAATAACCACACTCCTGTAACTATAATGTCCTGAGTGGGTTTTTTCTGAAGGTGGGGGAATGCCTGAGGTGCTGAGATCAAGCTCATGAGGGGGGCTAGCTACTAGACAGCTTGGAAAGTCATCCCAGGAACAGCTACAGCTTTGCATGGTCAGACCCAGTCATGGAGAATTCGCAACTTGTTGATTGGCTGCTCCACACTTTGTAATCTTTCCCACAAGGCCATCCCTCTGCTGTGTTCATAAGGCTAAATATCAGCATCCATTGTTATTCATCCTAGCAACCCTTATCTTCCTATCTGCCCCTTCATTGTTTATCATACAGCAGCAGTTATCATGAAGATCATGAACATGGATGTGTGCAGACACTGGAACACTGAAGACACCTGAAATTAGCAATGAACAAAGGGTGGGCACAAAGTCCTATTTACCAAGTCACATTAAAACAGAGATGGCTATGAAGTTCAAACATTTATTGAACAGCATGAGGAATGGAGTTTCGAAGGAAAGTCAAATGTACAGAGCTGCCAACTCTGTTGGTCTGGAAAGACTCCTGTACCTTCAAAAGATGCACTGACAGACAGCACTTCATGCCTGAAGGGGAAAACGGTGCTGATCAAACAACTGCCAAGCAGTTTACAATGGTGCAGGAGCCAGGTTATTAGAACAAGAGAGCTGGCAAGCTCACGGCATAGCAGTTAGAGGCACAGTGGTGACTGCAGCTGTTGATCATGTTGCATATTCAGCAGATGACTGGTACTGCACTGTGTATAGAATCCATCCTGGCCTCTGTTAGAGGGCTGCCTGCAAAAAGCCAAGAGGCACAAGGATGGTGAATGAGCAACATCCACAATAATGATGGACAGCATGTGGACTCGAACACTCTGCACGTGGTGTGGTCTATGGATTGCAAGGCAGTAGCACCACTTAGGTGCTCTTCCAGTTCCCATAACTCCCCTCCTCCCTTGGGATTCCTATTCTTTAGGGCTAGGACTAGGATTCCCATACTTTACTACAGGGGAATGTAACATGGTCACTGGGTCATCTCTTGTAGGGAGCTGCACAGGAATTTTGTGTGCAGTTTCTGTTTGGGCTGCTCCATGATCACACTAAATAAAAAGTGTAACGAATGTCTACCTAGCAACAGCAATGGCAGAGTTGCCGTGCTTCCTGTTTCCCTGCATGCAGGGATATACCAGCATGTCATCACAATCATGTAGTACTGGTGTTCTGCATACATTTATGGTGGGGAGCTTATTGCCTTATGCACATATACCTCATTCCACCTATGCGAGACGTATTGCTAGATACTGCTGAGAAAGGAAGGGCTACTAAGCAAATGCACAGTAGATTCATCAGGGGAGGAAGGGGGGGGACATGCTTAGGAGACAAACTTAGAGGCAGAATCCTTTTGCTTACCTGCATGGGGTAACATTGTATTTGTATTTCCAGTTGGAAGACTAGAGGATGCAGGTCGATGCCTTTGCTGTGGAGTACCTCTAAAGCAGGGGTGTCAAACATATGGCCTGTGGGTCAGATCAGGCCCCCGGAGGGCTCCTATCAGGCCTGCGAGCAAGTCTGCTTCCTTCTCCCTTTCTTCTGTGTCATACCTTGCTTTGCCAGGATTTCTCAATTGCATAAAAGCTACAGAGCAATGCCTCTATTTTCTCCATTGGCTGAGGTTCCTCTCTTGGGGAGGAGGGGTGGGGAGGGAGAGCTTGCTTTGATATTGACCACAATATTGCAAGTGTGCTAGTACTTTAGGCATGTTTTATTTTAGGTTTAAAAAAAATTCTTTGTGTTTGTCTATGTTCTTTATAAAGTTTATACCTCTGCTACCTGGCATTACATTTCATGACACACATGGCCCGGCCCAATAAGGTCTCATTTATGTCAGATCCGGCCCTCATAACAAGTGAGTTCGACACCCCTGCTCTAAAGGTTCTGGCCAAAGCAGCTTTGGCAATATGATGTAACAAGGCTAGCTCTCCTTCGCTACCTGTTTGTGCACAGTGCGGTTTCTCAACAGTTCACATCAAGAGATGTGCTAGATGAGCATAACGTAAGGCCAGAGAGGCATAGCCCATGCTGGGATCACCATCACAGATACTTGTGTCCTGGCTGGGCTTTATATAACGGAGCTGTGATTGGCTGCAGACTTATTTGGAACCCCTAAGCTTTTCTGTGGCTGATGGATGGGAGGCAATTTTTTCCCCATTCCCATCAAGTACAATGGGAGCATTTATACTTATGCCAGTGTTGACACTAGTGGTTGTTATAACAACACTGGGATATAGACTGAAAGGGCTTGAGATGTCAACTATGTTCTATTACCCCCAACCCAGCATTGCTCATGTCTCACTGCTATCCTAGTGTGGGGCTTAGTTGCCATCCAAAGCAGTATCCAGACAGTCTTAATACTGCACAATCGTTGCTCACACTAATGCTGGCACAAGTAAAATATTTCCCAGTTGTTTGAGAGGCTGTTTACGCTCTGGTGTGCTACTGTAAGACAGAACAGAAAATAGACAAATACAATATGACTTTCCCTTCTGGTAAGGCACAGCAGTTATTCCTCAGTATCTAAAAAAAAGTAGTGCATAGTGTATTTTTGGTAATATACTTCAATCAGCCAAATGGTTAAAGGCAGGTTTCTTATGGTATGAAGAGTCCCGGAACACAAACAAATCTTTAAGCAACACAGCATTATCTGACTTGCATTTCTTAGTGATCAAAATTCTCTACCCCCTTAGTTATGTCTAAAAAAGGACTTTTGCATCTTCATTGACCATAACACCTGGCACTCTTAACAGTACGAAAGATATTCCATCTATTATTTTGCAAGGAACCAAGGGAAACTGGTCGTTATAATCCATCTCACGCTACCAAAGTTTTGAGATAACTTTTCCTTGATTCGTACTGGTTTATATAAGAATTAGAGGGATGGTAGCTTTGTGATCTGTATCTGGAGAAAATAAATTACTGCTAGGGAAATAACAGCAGGTTAAGCATCTGCTCCTATCTATTGTAACAGCTGAACAGTTGACAAAAACGGAGTCTCTGTTATCTTTGCTAAGCCCAAGAAACTGAAAGTTCTGGAAGAAAATAAAACCTTACCCTTAAAAATTAAAAGGCCAGAATAGTTCAGAGATGATGCAGGCAGGGTTCATCCACAACAGTGATCAAACACAGCTCTGGTAACAGCCACAGTAATCCTTTCAGTCGAGTGATGCAACTTCAGGGAAGAATTAGACAAACAGTTGGTTACTATAACATTTTATAAGGATGATCACTAACACAATGGGCTTGAACATTCCGATGATTATTTTTGTAAGCTTTGCAAACAAATATTTAATGACTGTTGTGCATAATGTTCTATGTCTGACCAAAGCTGCTACTTACAGGTGTCAGTCCAGATGCTATGTCTGAGAATTGCAGAGACAGAACCGAAGGCAGCTACCATAATAGTACTACTGTTACCTACGAGGCTATCCCCTACGATTTGGCTGCCAGAGGCCTGGAGAAAATATCCAGTTTCATATCAAAACAAGGGCCCCTACTCTCATATGGAAGTAAGTTCAGCTGCTGGAATGCTCCAAGGAACACACTGATCAAATAGGCCTTCTGTCTAAACTCTCCAGATCTAACTCACACCCATGGCCATGAGTAATTAACGTGAGTTTGCCAAACAAAAACCAGAGACTCCAGAGCTCTCTCCCCAAGACAATTTTCCCCAATAATTCAATCACTTGCGCAGGGAAGATCATCAAGCTGCTGGTCGGCCTTTGTTAAATCTTCCCAAGGAAGTCAGTTTGCCACTCAAGTACCTCAGTTACTCCTCTCTATCAGATGAAGGGAGCTACTGGGCTTCAATCTAACTTTTCTCCTATAAACCAACACAGCTACCTACCTGAAACCACCCTAAGTTTTCCCACTGTGCTCTACTATCCCACCTAGCAGGGCCATATATGGATGTTCACATCCCTTGGAGGGTACATCTGTCTGGACTCACCTAAAATTCAAACGTATTAATAGGAACCACGTGCACTCTTGAGCTAATCCCGATGCAGATACTAAACTCTGCACAGAATTGAACGAACAATGGAATTTCTCCACTGAAGTATAGCTATTTCAAGGCCTATAAACAGAAGCCCTTCCAACTTTGGAGTACATTCTGCTAGTGATTGTGAACCTCCTTGGCTTCACTCCTACTGAAATCATTGAAACATCTTTTTTTGCTCCTGGATTGACAGCTCTTGAGTTGGTTTTAGTTTTCTGGACTTTGTTTCAAAGGATTTCCCCACCTTGGACTACTTTTTCATTCTCCTCTCGCAGACCACACTGACTTTGACTTTTCTCCTCAGGATAAACAATGTATGACTTCCCTTTAGATTCCCCCATTTGTACCTTGATTAGGCAACAAATAAGGGGTATGCAACTAGGATTGTGTTACCGTATTACAACACTGTTTTTGCTTTCCTTGCATTTCATATTCTAGCTTTGTACTGTAATAGAGGACTAAAGATTTTCTTCTTTGAGTTCTTTCTGTCATGTCTTTGTAAGTGAATTGTGCTAGAAAATGATCTGTTTATACAACAGACTGAAATTGTCCCAAATAATTATCCCAGTAGTACACAAATATGGTTCTCTTACACATGCAGACACTCTTACAAGTGACAGACCTGGGCATGGAGACCAATTTGGGTAGCACTAGTTTATGCTTGAGGAACTCTGTGGCGCAAGGTTGTAAGCTGCAGTACTGTAGCTCAAGCTCTGCTCATGGCCTGAGTTCGATCCCAGTGGAGGCTGGATTCAGCTAGCCAGCTCAAGGTTGACTCAGCCTTCCATCCTTCTGAGGCCGGTAAAAGGAGTACCCAGCTTGCTGAGGGTAAAGTGTAGATGACTGGGGAAGGCAATGGCAAACCACCCCATAAGAAGTCTTCTAAGAAAATGTCATGATGTGATGTCACCCCATGGGACCTAACAACTCAGTGCTTGCACAGGAGACTACCTTTACCTTTTAGGTTGCGCTTAGAACAGCACGGGACTATGTTATCCGCACAAGATATTCTCAACTATGTTTAAGCATTAAGAGAGCTACCAGCTACGCATGTAATGTCTTTAGCCCTGTACTGTGTTATGCTATGGGGGCTGCACGTGCACTTTTATCACTCAGTTACATGCCCAGGGACAACCGGCAGCCACCCCAGGAGAAAGCAGCATAGCACATGACCACTGGAAACCCCTTTTCTTTGAAGACTGAGAATTTATAAAGCACTCTGACAGAACAGTAGCACTAGGAGTCCATAAGCAGAGCAGCACAATAGATCAAATGTACATATGTTGTAATAAGGGAGAACTTTGGTCCCAGGAGCATTTCTAAAGACTGCTAGAAAATCAAGTGTTTTTACAGAAGGCTACCACAGAAGATGGAAGGGAAGTGGAGGGACTCATTTGCTGAGACTCATACCCCATTTTCAGAAAGACCTTACACAGATCATTTACAGCAGTTCAAGCAAACCCTTCAACACAAAACTGAAGTTCTCAAGCAGGCAAATGGTAGCTAACAGCACGACCTTCCTCCCAAACAGACACATGCAGCTGACCCAAAAATACAGTCCAGTGCACCATGGGAGAATGCAAGCAAAGCTCCCCATTTATTCTTGCTGCTGCTTCTGTTGGCCGTTTTGTTTTAATGAACAGTCTTGGATTATGTTATTTGTGTTCAAATATGCATGCATGTTGTGGATAGAAAGGTAATGGTTGAAGTTTCAGAAATGAAACAAACATATTCCAATCCAGGCCTCTAAACGTCACGACTCTTGTGAAGAGAAATTATATATCATGTCTACCACCAGCGTGCTGGTGATAGATATAAATGATTAAGATCAGATCAAAGCCTTGCTCTTTAGAGGGAATGCAGAAGTCTTGACACTCATGATACAGATATAAAGCACTTCAGTGTTCACTGCAATTAGTGTATTCTCTTAAAGGGATCATTAATGCAGTTAAGTGTTCATAAATTCTGAAACAAGGTACCAGAGCAGCCTGATATTCTCCTTCCTTTACATTCTGCTTCCTTCAAAAGTAAAACCCAAGGGAGTCAGGCTTCCATATAGCCCGCACAAAGAGAAACCAGACAGAACTTCCTGGAAGCTGCTGCCTGCACCTCCCACAGTAGCAAGGCAGAAGCCTGCAATAACATTTTTGCCCTGGGTAGAGAGAAGTTTCTCTCCTTCTCTCTCTTCCTTTAGCACCTAGAACAAAATAGACAACTTCAGCCCACTGTTCTCCAGGCTGCCAAATAGCCTCTTCAAAGACCCAGATTTCTCTCAGGCACCTGAATGATCACTACAAGGGCTTTTTTTGTAGCAGGAACTCCTTTGCCTAAGGCCACACACCCCTGACGTAGCCAATCTTCCTGGAGCTTACAGTAGGCCCTGTATGAAGAGCCCTGTAAGCTCTTGGAGGATTGGCTATATCAGGGGGTGTGGCCTAATATGCAAAGGAGTTCCTGCTACAAAAAAGCCCTGATCACTACACTCTGTCACATTTCCCCAAACTCATTGAGATTCTCCTCCCCCAAATCCCCATCTAGCACTGTAACAAATTAGATTTCACCTTAGTTCCTAAGTATATTCTAACTACCCCATACAGAATATTAAGAACAATTTTGACAGAAACTGGGCCTCTACAACAGTCCAGCCTTTGTCCAGTTATCCAAGTATCAATACTCTTTCTTGAGGGACTTTGTCCATTTATCCTGGTCCCACCATTCAAACTTCATAAATGCCCTCCACTTTCAGAAGATTTCCACCTTTCTTCAGACAGACGTTAGAACCCCTCCAAGTCCCAGTAGCTGCCATTTTATAAATTCCACTTCCCTTATACAGAAGCCTAACCCTAAATCTGAACTAGCTTGCTCCATTTTATATCCAGGAAAACATTTCTCCCTCTCTATCTACTGGCATATAGCAGCGTTTCCTGACTTATCATCCAGTTTTTCCAAATGATGCAGTTTCCAAGTCTTCTCACACACCGTCTTAATTTCAAATTTAATCACAGTTCTATACATTTATTGTAACCATCTGGGCTCTGTTTTGTATGAAGCACCCCCTTATTTCACCAAATAGTACATAAATGTAATCTATATCTCTCCCACCTCAAGCTAGATTTCAAATTCAAAAGGGGGTTTTCACCTAAATAAAGAAGTCTTATATATCCTTTCCAAATATTGCACCCCATCACCCCTTTTACTTGATTTTCTGCACACCACCTCTTTATGTTGGTCAGAACCCTAGGTTTATTCTTTCCCCCTATGACAAATATCTGGTGCTTATACAATCAACTCACCAGAACTGTAAAGATATTTAAAATTCCTAGGTGCCCAGTTGGCCGGACACCTAGACTTTCCAGTTCTGCATCTCACCATGCCCAGCCAAGTCTCATCCACCTTTTTTTTTTGCTTTCAATCTGCAGCTTCTACCTCTCAGATGCAATTTACACTTCTCCATTCCCACATTCCTCTCCAGACTATTACCTGTAGCCCCAATCTCCAGCCGACACCACTCCAAACTCAGAGCGACTATCCTCCTGCAAAATATCCAACAGTATTCATATCAACATCTTCTGTTTTCCTTCCACCAATTTCTAACTCTAGTCAACTCCTCCCTCCCCCAAGAATCAGCCATTTCTAACTTCCTTTCAAGACCTTGACAGAACTCACCTGAACCCACACAGAAAAAACTAACACTCAAAAGCCCCTTCTCCCAGGCTTCTTCTCCTATAACTTCGTCCAAGCTAACTGCCTTTCAGTATTAACTATTTCTAGTCAACACCCACAAAAGGCATCCTTTCTCTATGCAAAATTGTACGTCTCCCATCTACACTCTCCCAGCTCAACACCTCTGATCAGCTACAAAATACTTAGCTACCGCTTGGAAATTTCTGACCCATTTACCTCCTCCGCATTTTTCAGTTAGTTCTTTCTACCTTAACCAGTCAGCAGTTACCATCTCCTCCTCAGATCACCTACTGCATTCTTAGGGTCTTACATCTTTAAGAAACTCAAAGCTCACTTATTCAGCATTGAATCATGAAAGGTTATACCCTGGAAAATTCTGTTAGTTAAACAGCTACCAAACTCAGATTTTGCTCTACTACTACAGACTAACATGGTTATCCCTAAAACTATATCTTTAAGTTTCACAAATGAATACCCCAGTGCAGTCATATTTGGATATGAGAGACTTAGGTTCCAATCTGTTCTATATGAGGGAAATTTGCCTCATCTACTTCACAGGGTTGTTGTGAAGATAAAAATGACAGACAACAACTGAGGAGAAAGGCATGACATAAAATAAATAAATCAGGAGCTCTGTCAAACATTTTCTGGCACAGTGTGCCAACTTCCATAACACAATCACTATCTCCTAATACTGGTTTTCAATCAACCAGACAAAACCTGACCCCACATGCAACATCTATCTTTCTCTCCAGGGAGAGTCAATTTGGTGTAGTGGTTAAGTGCGCGGACTCTTATCTGGGAGAACTGGATTTCATTCCTCACTCCTCCACTTGCAGCTGCTGGAATGGCCTTGGGTCAGCCATAACTCTCGTAGAGTTGTCCTTGAAAGGGCAGCTGCTTTGAGAGCTCTCCCAGCCCCACCCACCTCACAGGGGGAGGAAGATAAAGAAGATTGTGAGCTGCTCTGAGATGCTGAGATTTGGAGCGGAGGGCAGGATATAAATCCAATGTCATCTTCTTCTCCATAACCTAACCCCATCTACTTCCTTAAGTACTCTCACTTATGTGCTGTGACACTTTATTTACGTTATAAGGGTTGTATAGGGCTGCAGCCTCCATATTCCATATTTTCTGCCATTTGCTCTTCCAATTCCATGCCCACCAAATATTTCTAATGCTCAGCAAACCACAGTATCATCACTTCATCAAGCAAGCCCCATCCAACTACTAACCTTCCAAAGCTTCATGAACAGACACACCCAGCATCCCCCACCCCTAGCCTAGTCAGCTCCTAGTACTTATCACCCACCATTTTATTCACCACGGTGTTCAGCCTCTTCCATCATATCTTGCTATATGATAACCTCCTTCCGAAGACTCTCTAAGGAAGTGAAGGGAGAGGGCACCATCATTAGGAGTTGTTAAGCCCATTTTATTTGTGGTATTTAAGCTGCAGGCCTTTTTTGTTGGGAGGGGCAGTAATGGGGGGGGTTCATTTATCTCGCATATCTTTAGACACAAAAGGTTATCATGCTGCCTTTCTGCCCAATAAGATCCACTGACAATTAAAAACAAGGCATTATAAACACAGATCAGCAACCCAACTTAAAACTAATTTTTCTACTGTACTTTCAATTTAAGGTTTTGTTTAAAAAAATTTCTGAACAGGCAAGCCACCTGGAACCACAAGAGAAAAAGAGGGTATAAATATTTTTAATAACCGCTAGCTCACACCCCCCCCCACTAAATCTCACAGCCCCAAAGACTGACCTACCCTGCTCGCCCCCCTGCAAGCAGTTTCAAGTCTCTGCAGACACCGCCTATTTCTGCAGCCCAAATCCTTCCTCCCCAACTCCACACCTTCAACCAACTCCACCCCCACAGCAGCCCCAGTGTCAGGCACTCTCGAAGCCTCCCTCTCCAGCACCCCATAGCAAACAGCACCATTACCAGCTACCCCGCACCCCGTCCCCATCAGGGATCCCGTTCAGGCATCCAAAGACGACCCACTCGCCCCACAGAGAGCCCCACTCAGCCAGCTTCTACGGCCCCCTTGGTCCCCCAACACACATTTACCTCTCAGCCCCGCTCTCTCCATTCACCTTAGAGTCCCCTAGGTCCCCCCACCCCACACATTTATCTCAGAGCCCCCTCAGCACCCCCATATTCACCTCACAGCCCCCTCTCTCTCCATTCACCTTAGAGTCCCCTCAGTCCTCCCCTCACCCCACACATCCATCTCAGAGCCCCCTCAGCTCCCCCAAATTCAACTCTCAGCCCCCCTCTCTCCATTCACCTTAGAGTTCCCTCAGTCCTCCCCTCACACATCCATCTCAGAGCCCCTTCAACTCTCAGCCCTCCTCTTTCCACCTTAGAGTCCCCTAGGTCCACCCCACCCCACCCCACATATTTATCTCACAGCCCCCTCAGCTCCCCCAAATTCACCGCACAGCCCCCCTCTCTCCATTCACCTTAGAGCCCCCTCAGTCCTCCCTTCACCCCACACATCCATCTAAGAGCCCCCTCAGCACGCCAAAATTCAACTCTCAGCCCCCTCTCTTCACCTTAGACCCCCTGGGCCCCCCCACCCCACATATTCATCTCAGAGTCCCCCTCCCCCATTCACCTTAGAGCCCCCTGGCTCCCCATATTCACCTCATAGTCTCCCTTCCTATATTTACCTAAGAACCCCCTCAGCCCCCAACCCCCACATTCCCCTCAAAGTCCCTGCACCTCCCCCAGCATTCACCTCAGAACACCCTCGGTTCCCTCCCATTCACCTTAGAGTCCCCCTATTCACTTTAGAGGGCCCCCTTGTCCCCCCAGAGCCCCTGCGGCCCCACTCCTAGCATTCACCTCAGAACTCCAATATTCACTTCACAGTCCCCCTCTCTCTATTCACCTTAGAGCCCTCTCGGTCCTCCCCTCACCCCACACATTCATCTCAGAGCCCCCTCGACTCTCCCAAATTAAACTCTCAGCCCCCCCTTGGTTTCCCCCCCATTCGCCTTAGAGCCCCCTCAGTCCCTCCCCATATACGTCAGAGCTCCCAATATTCACCTCAGAGTCCCCTCTGCCCCCACCCAACATTCATCTCAGAGCACCCCTTCCCCCATTCACCTCAGAACCCCCTTGGTTCCACCCCCATTTGCCTTAGAGTCCCCTCAGTCCCTCCCCATTTACTTCAGAGCTCCCAATATTCACCTCAGAGTCCCCTCTGCCCCTCCCAATCATCTCAGAGCCCCCTCGGTCCCATCCCACCTTCACCACTCAGCCCCCCTCTCTCCAGTCACCTTAGAGCTCCCCCCCACCCCACACACAGCCCCCTCGGCTCCCCCAGATTCACCCCAATCCCCCCCCCGCATTCACCTCAGAACCCCCTTAGTTCACCCCCATTCACCTTAGAGCCCCCTCAGTCCCCCCATTCACTTTAGAGCTCCCTTGTCCCCCCCACCCCACACACAGCCCCCTCGGCTCCCCCAGATTCACCCCAATCCCCCCCCCGCATTCACCTCAGAACCCCCTTAGTTCACCCCCATTCACCTTAGAGCCCCCTCAGTCCCCCCATTCACTTTAGAGCTCCCTTGTCCCCCCCACCCCACACACAGCCCCCTCGGCTCCCCCAGATTCATCCCAATCTCCCCCGCATTCACCTCAGAACCCCTAGTTCGCCCCCATTCACCTTACAGCCCCCTCAGTCCCCCCATTCACTTTAGAGCTCCCTCGTCCCCCCCACCCCACACACAGCCCCCTCGGCTCCCCCAGATTCACCCCAATCCCCCCCCGCATCCACCTCAGAACCCCCTTAGTTCGCCCCCATTCACCTTAGAGCCCCCTCAGTCCCCCTATTCACTTTAGAGCTCCCTCGTCCCCCCCACCCCACACACAGCCCCCTCGGCTCCCCCAGATTCACCCCAATCGCCCCCCGCATCCACCTCAGAACCCCCTTAGTTCGCCCCCATTCACCTTAGAGCCCCCTCAGTCCCCCTATTCACTTTAGAGCTCCCTCGTCCCCCCCCACCCCACACAGAGCCCCCTCGGCTCCCCCAGATTCACCCCAATCCCCCCCCCGGCATCCACCTCAGAACCCCCTTAGTTCGCCCCCATTCACCTTAGAGCCCCCTCAGTCCCCCCATTCACTTTAGAGCTCCCTCGTCCCCCCCCACCCCACACACAGCCCCCTCGGCTCCCCCAGATTCACCCCAATCCCCCCCCCGGCATCCACCTCAGAACCCCCTTAGTTCGCCCCCATTCACCTTAGAGCCCCCTCAGTCCCCCCATTCACTTTAGAGCTCCCTCGTCCCCCCCCACCCCACACACAGCCCCCTCGGCTCCCCCAGATTCACCCCAATCCCCCCCCCCGGCATCCACCTCAGAACCCCCTTAGTTCGCCCCCATTCACCTTAGAGCCCCCTCAGTCCCCCCATTCACTTTAGAGCTCCCTCGTCCCCCCCCACCCCACACACAGCCCCCTCGGCTCCCCCAGATTCACCCCAATCCCCCCCCCGGCATCCACCTCAGAACCCCCTTAGTTCGCCCCCATTCACCTTAGAGCCCCCTCAGTCCCCCCATTCACTTTAGAGCTCCCTCGTCCCCCCCCACCCCACACACAGCCCCCTCGGCTCCCCCAGATTCACCCCAATCCCCCCCCCGGCATCCACCTCAGAACCCCCTTAGTTCGCCCCCATTCACCTTAGAGCCCCCTCAGTCCCCCCATTCACTTTAGAGCTCCCTCGTCCCCCCCCACCCCACACACAGCCCCCTCGGCTCCCCCAGATTCACCCAAATCCCCCCCGCATCCACCTCAGAACCCCCTTAGCTCGCCCCTATTCACTTTAGAGCTCCCTCGTGCCCCCACATGCCCCCTCCCGGGATTCACCCCACAGCCCCTCGGACCCCCCACTATTCACCTCAGAGTCCCCTCTGCCTGCCCCCCCGCCACATTCACCTGAGAGTCTCCCTTCTCCCATCTCACTTCCCCCACCCCGAGCTCCCCCTTCTACTCTCCCAGCCGGAGACCCCTAAGCCCGACGCCACCTTCTCCTCCTCCTCCCCCCCTGCTCTCCTCCCGCTTTCCCTCCGGAGCCGTCTCTTCTTCCCTCAGCCGGGCTCACCTGCCGGGGAGTTCCAGAGCGAAGGGAGACGAGGAGCCCTCCGCCTGCCGTGCCGCGCCGCCCCCCTTTCGCCCGGCCGCTCTCCCTTGCAGGGCTGCGCGGCGCCGGCTCCCCAAGCCAGCCAGGGCTCCCTCTCGGAGGGGCTGGGACAGACAGCTGTCTGCGTGCTGCGCGGGAGGGAGGGAGGGAAGGAAGGAGTGGGAGGGCGGAGGCGGCGGAGTGAGCCAGCGAGCGAGCGAGCACCACCCACCCGGCCGTCCACCGCCGCCGGATCCCGGCCGACAACAGGAGCCGCCGCCGCTGCTCCTCCCCTTCCCTCCTCCCGCACGCGCAGCCAACGCCACAGGCTGGGGCGGGGCCAGGCGCGCGCGGGGACGCGCGCGCGGATGCATCTTCTCTGTCTCTCTCTCCCACCTCACGCGTCACTCATCATTGGTCAGCCCCGCCTCACCCTGCCCAGCAACCGATTTCTGACTGGTTACCTGGCTCCCGGGCACCGCTTCGTCTCGCTCGCCAATAGGAAAGCGGCCTCGGGCAAAAAAGGGGCGGGCCATTCCTAGGCGGAGAGCCAATGAGATGCTGGTGCTCTACTTCCTTTCTCCCTCTCCCCCTCCCTTTTTTCTTTCTTTTGCTCCAAAAGGGTTCTCTTGGGTAAAGAAAAGGTGTGTTTAAACGAGTGGAAGAGCTAGTTCTGTTTGCTCACCTGTAGACGGCATTGCCTGGGAAGGCGTTAGATGAGTTTGCCCAGAATTAAAACCCAGGGGGAAGAGTCCTGTGCAAACGACCGCAGCGTTGGAACCCGATCCCCTGCACTTTCGCTCCGTTGCACGCTCACTTATTTCAAAGGGAACAGAACAAAGTAGGAGTCCGGTAGCACCTTTAAGACCAACAAAGTTTTATTCAGAAAGTAAGCTCTCGTGTGCATGCACACTTCTTCAGATGAGGGAATGAGGTACAGTGAGCAAAGCTACCTACAGCCGGTAGGCAGTGGTTTAGAATGCAAAGTGGTACAAAATTAACATCCAATGACAGAAAAGTAAAATTAACATATTGAGAAAACCATTGCTTGGGTAGCATTAGCATGGGAAGCCAATAAAACAGTAACGTGTCAGAATATGAGGATGTTTATTAATTATTCTATTGCTAGTAAGCCTCGGCCAAAATGAGGTCATTTCTCAGAACTTTTCCCCGTCCAACTAATTTACCTTTTAACATACATATAAACATCATTCTAGTTTGGCATTAGAAAAAAAAACGCATATTAAAATACAGAGAAAGATGGGTTTAGTCTATGTAATGAGATAAACAGCCAATATCCCTTATTTGAGTATGTCAATGCAAAAAACATGATTTTGATCAATGTTCTCTCTAAGCTGCAGAGTCTTGTGAGCAAAAAATCTATTTTTTGAGCTACTGGTATTAAAGTTGTGAACTACTGCATAAATTTGCTTGTTCTGGGGCTATTTTTCTTGCGCTAAGACAAATATGTGTGATATGAAGGCCAAAAATCTGTGAGCTAGATCACGCTAACTCAGAGGAAACACTGATTCTGATACACTGAAAAGAGAAATACATTTGGAATACGGTGCCTATATAGCCATATTTCAAAGGGGCTCACTTTCACTTCTTACATGTGTCTAGGACTGCGTGCAACCGGGCACTTTCAGAAGCGACCCTGCGTTGTTTGCACACGCCCGCCGACGCCGTTCCTTGCAAAGTGCCAGCGAGTCACCCCGCAGCGGAGGTGGCCGCTGCGCTGGGGTTTTGCAAAGCATCGGGGCGCCCCAGGGGCAGATCTGAGCGCGTGCTTCACGTCCTTCACGACGCTGCTCGTTGCAAACTGGTTTGCGACAAAAGCATGCCACGAAATGGGACATTAGTCACTCTCATGAGTCACTGCGAGTCTTTGCAAATGCACGCCGCCGCTGGGCCCCTCCTCGTGTCCCAACCCTCCGCCGAGGAATGAAGACATATGGGACCAGCCCGGATCTAGCGGCGAGGAATGCTGAGCTTCGTATGCCTGCGTAACGTCGTTTTCCAAGGCCGGTCTCTGCAGCATCCTCAGCTCAGCCCTTGCAGTTTTTCCAACCGGAAGTTGGAGAGGGGAAAAAAAAAACTATGCCAAGTTTGGAAGGGGCGTGCCTCGTCTGCCGCTACGTGGGGAAATGAAGCGGACGAACTTTTCCCTTTGGGTGTACTGCGCCTGCTTCGTTTCTGCTTCCCGGGCAGCCTTGGGAAGGCGTGGGGGTGAATAGCAACCTTTTTTGGAAACCCTTTCCCCCCCCCTTCCAGGTGGAAAAAAAAAAAGCGACTCCAACGATGCCAACTGCAAGTTGGCGTTTCTTACGCAATCTCTTCTTTGCGACACGGACAGAACGAAAGCTCTTGATTTGGGCTCGGGATTGTTAAACGTTAACACTTGCTCAAATGCCTGCTGTTAGATTTCGCAGGCAGACACGCTTCCAAGAGGGGTGCCAGCCTCCAGGTGGGACGCGGGGATCCTTCTGAATTACAGCTCCTCTCCAGACTGCTGCAGAGGTCAGTTCCCCTAGAGCAGGTCAAACATCTGGCCCGGGAGCCGAATCAGATCCCCAGAAGGCTCCTATCAGGCCCCCAAGCAACTGGCTGTCATCTGCTTCCTTCTCCCTCTCTCTAGCTTCCTTCTACATCACAGCTTGCTTTGCCAGGCTTGCTCAATCCACAGGAAATACAGAGCAAAGCCTCTATTTTCTCCATTGCCTGAGGCTCCTCCCCTTCCTGGTCCCCTGGGGAAGGCAGGAAAGAGCCAGAGCTTCCTTTGCCCGGTTCCCTGGATCCCATGGGAGAAATACAAAGAAAGCATCTTTAAGGCCTTTGAGTGCTTATGTTTTAAGCATGTTTTAAGTTTTTTTAAAAAATCTTTAATTGTGTTTGTCTGTTTCCTTCATAAAGCTTATATCTCTGCTATCTAAGATAGGTACACATATGGCCCGGCCCAACATGGCCTGGCCGGACAATATCTCATTTATGTCAGGTCCAGCCCTCATAACAAATGAGTTTGACACCCCTACCCTAGAGCTTTGTTGTTCAGTCACAGTCAAGTCCGACTCTTTGCGACCCCAAGGACCAAGTCACACCAGGACCTCCTGTCTTCCACCATCCTCCAAAGTCTGCTCAAATTTGTGTTTGTTACATCAGTAACACTGTCCAGCCATCTCATCTTTTGCCGTCCCCTTCTTTTGCCTTCTGTCTTTCCCAGCATCAGGGTCTTCTCCAGTGAGTACTCCCTTCTCATTTGGTGGCCAAAGTATTTGAATTTCAGCATCTGACCTTCCAGGGAATAGTCAGGGTTGATTTCCCTTAGGACTGACTGATTTGATCTTCTTGCAGTCCAAGGGACTCTCAAGAGTTTTCTCCAGCACCACAGCTCGAAAGCACCTATTCTTCTGCGCTCGTCCTTCCTTATGGTCCAGCTCTCACAGCCATACATTACTACTGAGAATACAGTCGCTTTAACTATACGGACTTTGTTGGCAGGGTGATGTCTCTACTTTTTATTATACTGCCCAGGTTTGCCATAGCTGTCCTAAAGAGCAAACGTCTTTTAATTCCATGGCTACAGTCACCATCTGCAGTGATCTTGGATCCCAGAAATGTGAAGTCTGTCACTACTTCCATGTCTTCCCCTTCTATTTGCCAAGGAGTGATGGGGCTGGATGCCATGATCTTAGAGCAGGGGGGGGTCAAACTTGCTTAACGTAAGAGTCACATAGAATAAATGTCAGATGTTTAAGAGCCAGAAGACAGGAAGGAAGGAAAGCAAATAGATGAGAAAAGAGGGCGAGGTGGTGTTAAATACTGGGTTCAATGCATCAGAGTAAAACAGGAACCATGCTTTCTTGATACTACATACTAAGACAAAAGGGCAGGGCCACCACCCCACTTATATACATACCCCAGAACAACCCCCCAGATCCCCAAATCATGGCAGTCAAGCTTCACACCAGAACTGCTCATTGGCTTTTTATTAGAAGAAGACTGCAGATTTATACCCCACCCTTCTCTGAATCAGAGTCTCAGAGCGGTTTACAATCTATATCTTCTCCCCCCATGACAGACACCCTGTGAGGGGGGGGGGCTGAGAGGACTCTCACAGCAGCTGCCCTTTCGAGGACAACCTCTGCGAGAGCTATGACTAACCCAAGGCCATTCCAACAGCTGCAAGTGGAGGAGTGGGGAATCAAACCCGGTTCTCCCAGATAAGAGTCCGCACGCTTAACCACTATACCAAACTGGCTCTCAATTGGTTTTCATTGGCGAGAGCCAGTTCGGTGTAGTGGTTAAGTGTGTGGTTGCCTTGAAAGGGCAGCTGCTGTGAGAGTCCTCTCAGCCCCACCCACCTCACAGGGTGTCTGTTGGGGGTGGGGGGAGAAGAAGAAGAAGAAGATATTGGATTTATATCCCGCCCTCCACTCCAAAGAGTCTCAGAGCGGCTCACAATCTCCTTTTCCTTCCTCTCCCACAACAGACACCCTGTGAGGTGGGTGGGGCTGGAGAGGGCTCTCACAGCAGCTGCCCTTTCAAGGACAACCTCTGCCAGAGCTATGGCTGACCCAAGGCCATTCCAGCAGGTGCAAGTGGAGGAGTGGGGAATCAAACCCGGTTCTCCCAGATAAGAGTCCGCGCACTTAACCACTACACCAAACTGGCTCTCCAAGGAAGGAAGAAAGATAAAGGAGGAAGGGAGGAAGATAAAGGAGATTGTGAGCCACTCTGAGGGGAGGGCGGGATATAAAACCAATATCTTCATCTTCTTCTTTCTATTAAAGTGCAAACTCATAGTGTATCCCAGAGTCCTTAGCATTCCCGTGGTAGCCTGGGTGCACTAAAAAGCTACCTACCAAACTTAAGTCCAGTACATAACAGGTGCAAATAAAGCAAAGAGTGGTGGGATGTTGAAAAGAGAGGACATAGGTTTGTTACATTACATGGCAAAGCTGAAATCCAGATCCAGTCCAAAGAGCTAACCAGACTTGGAAGGGCAGCCCATCCATTAGAACGTAATATCCTTATTGGATCAGTCCAGTGGTCCCCCCAGTCCAATGTGCTATATCCCACACAGTGGCCAGCCAGTTCCTCTGGAGCAGGGATGTCGAATTCATTTGTAACTTATGAGGCCTGGATCTAACATAAATGAGACCTTGTCGGGCTGGGCCATGTGTGTCATTTATTTATTTATTTATTTTATTCGATTTATATCCTGCCCTACCCCACCGAGGTGGGCTCAGGGCGGCTTACAACAGTAAAAGCTAACAGAAATCGGTTTAAATATGATTAAAATTATACAATAAAAACATAAAAACCTATAAATACATAAAACTCACATCGGTATACACTATGCTACATTTTCCTTAAATCAGTCCTTCAATTTCCATAAAATGTAATCCCAATTATCAGAGTTTATAAAGTTTATAACATGCTTAAAACATTAGCACTCGGTCGTAAAGGTGCTCTTTTCGTATCTTTCCCCTGCAATCCAGGGAGCTGGGCAAAGGAAGCTCTGGCTGTTTCTTTCCTTCCCCTGGGGGACCAGGAGGGGGAGGAGCCTCAGCCAATAGAAGGAAGAGAGGCTTGGCTCAGTAGCTCTGCTGTGCGATGGAGCAAGCCTGGCAAAGCAAGCTGTGATGTAGAAGGAAGCAAGAGTGAGAGAGAAGGAAGCAGATGACAGCCAGACATTTACAATATACCACAAAACTGTAACGCAAGCTATACTTCTATATACATAACAAATCAATAAAACAAAGGTGAGATAAGCCGTTTCACTCTCCATCATCCATTCATATGCAACACTTTGTTCTCATTTTCTTTTTTGTTTCTTTTGCCCTACAATCTTAGCCTAATTACATCCTTCATTTCATTTACACTTACATAACCAATCATAGAGCTTCGACCAATCTTGTATTTTCTTTTTACCTGGCTGAGTATTAAGCATGCACGTCAGTTTATCTGCACTATCTTTACTATCAGATCATCTATAGATGGAGCCTCCTTTCTCTTCCAAAACTGCAAATATAATTCTTGTAGCTGTTATTATATGAATTGTCATATATTTTGTCGATTTATCCTTATTTAAAAGCATGTTTAGCAAGAATAACTCGGGTTTAAATGGTATTGTTATTCATTATTTTTTTTGTATCAACTCATGGACCTTTATCCAATACCCTTTAGCAACTTTGCAGGTCCACCATATATGATAATAAATGCCCAACTGTTTTTCGCATTTCCAACATAGACTGGATAATCCCGGATACATTTTTGCCAATTTTACTGGTGCAATATGCCATCTATATATCATTTTATAAATATTTTCCTTGTATGATACCGATCTTGTTATTTTAGCATTTGTCGTCCATACCTGGGCCCATTCTTCTAGTTCTGTGTTCAAAACCTACTACGAATTAGATGGACTAAGGGATGACTTTTTATATATTTTTGCTAAGACAGAGGAAGGGGAAAGATGTTGGCATTGGCATGTGGGAGGGATGAAAAGTCCCATCTCTCTTGAGATGAGCTTATTTGAAAAGGGTTTTTTTGTGTGTGTGTGTGTACATTGTGAAGGGGAGTTTTTGTTCTTTTGTATTACAAGTAAAAGTATCAAGGGAAAGTGTTTCTTTAGGGAGATTGCAGGTTTAGATGGGCAAGTAGATGGCTGAGTAGTTTATGTAGTAGAGCAGAGGGAGAAATCTTCAGCACTTAAGATAAGGACAAAACAGCTTGGGGCTGGCCTGTGGCTCATTTTCTTGATTATCTGTGTCATTATTAAGGCCGGATTATCAGGGAGGGTACCCCTCAGGCCCATGGGAAAAAGGCCCTTTGATTGACTTTCTCATGATTTCTCAAAGAGCCAGTTTGGTGTAGTGGTTAAGTGTGCAGACTCTTATCTGGGAGAACCAGGTTTGATTCCTCACTCCTCCACTTGCAACTGCTGGGATGGCCTTGGGTCAGCCATAGCTTTCACAGAGCTGTCATTGAAAGGACAGCTTCTGCAGGGCTTGATTAACAAACAGGCCATGTAGACCCTGGCCTACGGGCCCCCACACCTTTAGGGGCCCCAGGCCAACTTTCCCACAAGTTCCCCCCCTGCTTGCAGCCCTCCCAGATTGCATACGCAGCCAGCAACTGAGCCGCTCTTTGTCCGACTTGCCTGGTATGGCTGCTGCTGGAGTCGTCACCAGGTTTGCCTCTCTCTGCCTCTCCCCTGCAGCTTTCTCAAAGGGGCTTTTGAGAAGGTGCCTGGTGGCTGCAGCGGGGCTCGCAGATGGCAAGGCGGGTGCTGCAACTCTGAGATCATTTGCAAGGGGGCCCCCAAAATTTTGACTGCCTAGTAGGCTTCCCAATCCCCAGGTCCCAGCGGGGGATCCCCTGGTTTTACAGGCTTCCCCCCCACAGCCAGCTGGCCGGCGGGGAGAAGTCCCGCCCCCATAGTCACCATGTACTTCTAGAGCTCCGGCAGGTTTAGAAACCTGCAAACAGATCCGTTTTTAAAATGCGTGCCTTTAAAGTTTAGCAGGTAGCAGTAAACCGGAAGCACTTCATGGGGAAGGGTCAGCAGCAGTTTTGTCAGAGCACAGACCATCCGTTTGTTTTGCTTTCATTTTCAGAGGAACCAAACCCAGTAAGTGTGTGTGAGAGAGGGAGGGGGCAGGGGATTCCCCGGCTTGGAGGCCTTCCCCCTGCTTTAGAAAATGTCTACTGGGCACTCTATTATTCTCTATGGAGAACGATTCCCGTAGGGAATAATGAGGAATTGATCTGCGGGTATCTGGGGCTCGGGGGGGGGATGTTCTTTGAAGTGGAGGCACCAAATTTGCAGCATGGCATCTGACGCCTTTCCTCAAAACACCCTCTAAGTTTCAAAAGGATTGAACCAGGGGGGCCAATTCTATGAGCCCCCAAAGAAGGTGCCCCTATCCTTCATTATTTCTAATGGAGGGAAGGCATTGAAAAGGTGTGCAGTCCCTTTCAATGTGATGTCCAGAACTTCCTTTGGAGTTCAATTGTACTTGTTCCAACCTTGCTCATGACTCCACCCCCAATGTCTCCTGGCCCCACCCCCAAAGTCTCCTGGCTCCACCCCCAAAGTCCCCAGATATGTCTTGAATTGGACTTGGCAACCCTACTGCCTAGGGATCTCCACAGGGTTTAATCTGGCACTGAGCTGGGAGAGCTCTCTCAGCCTCACCCACCTGTGACTGCTCCGAGACTCTGAGATTTGCAGTATGGGGTGAGACAGAAATCCAATATTTTCTGCTTCTTAAGGGAGGAGTTGCAATTACATCCCTTCCATATCCACATAATCGTTTTGATATCAAATTGATCCAGACTCCATTCTTTCCATTGCTGGGCCTATGCTAAGATGGGCAAGTCTTCAGGGATCCAAGATGGAGGTTCCCTGTGAGGAGGAGTCCTGTGTCATCAACCCACAGCAAGACACCTATTTTTCTAAGGTGGTCCCCTGTATCAGGCGGCACTTCTAAGCTGCAACCTTGACTTTTTGAAGGGGAGTGTAACCTCATCCAAGACAGAGATATCAAATCCCTGCTCTGCCTTTATGCTAGCCCAGAGCACCTCTGTCATTATGTTCACCCTCATCCAACCCTAGTTAAGAAGACGACGACGTTGGATTTGTATCCCACCCTCCACTCTGAATCTCAGAGCGGCTCACAATCTCCTTTATCTTCTTCCCCCGCAACAGACACCCTGTGAGGTGGGTGGAGCTGAGAGAGCTCTCACAGAAGCTGCCCTTTCAAGGACAACTCTGCGAGAGCTATGACTGACCCAAAGCCGTTCCAGCAGCTGCAAGTAGAAGAGTGGGGAATCAAACCTGGTTCTCCCAGATAAGAGTGGACAGGAGCCGGCTTCCAAGATAGGGTGGGATATAAATCGAAAAATTAAATTAAATTCCTTCCTTCCAACATCTGACTTTTAGTCTTTGTGGCTCATACATTAAGCAAGCTTGGCCACCCCTGAACTAACCTTTTCCTTGCTATTTTGAGGATTATTGTGCCCCCACCAAATAGCATTAAATCATGCAGCTCCCCTCGCTGCAATATATAAAGAACCCCTTGATTCTGTTGGGTGCATAACCTGAGGAAGCAGAGGGCAATTTAGAAACCTTACTCTTTTAATAATCTATCAATACATTTGGCTTTTTTATTTCCAGACAGGGGAGCTGGTTGGGTATTAAAAAAGCAACAACCCCCCAACCTTCTGTGTGGAAAAAATTGCATTTAAGAAGTCATTGTGCAATCCCCACCTTCCCACCCCAGCAATTTTGCTGTGGCTGCTCTCCTGGACTCACTTTCCATCGACACTTGCGCAATAGGATGACGTTGGCACCAGTGGTTGTGCTGTGCACGCTTGAGACAATGCCATGTGCACTTTTGAAACGATCTGCGGAGAGCAATCGGAGTCAATCATTAAACAACGCTGTGGCTCCCCGGAGCATATCATTGCTAAGCAACAGCCGTTCCGGTGTTACATACACTCGGGGGAACTGCTCAAGATTAACCTTTCATTATCGACAAAAATGACAATCCGTGAAAAACCAAAGTGGAGATTTGCAGGTCCGGTTCATACAACAGCAGCAGAATCGAGAAAGTCTCTTATTGTAAAGTGAGTTCAGTCAGCTCTAAAGTAAGCAGCAACAGTTTATTCAAGAAGAAACAGTCCCACGAGAACAGGCAACACGGTGAACTATATAAATTTTAGGTGAGAAGAACACACCCTCTCCCATGGTTGGCGGCAATCCCTCCTGTTAGTCTCTCCAGGATCCTTTCCTTGAGAAATGCCTTGCGCCTTATTGGCCAGTTCTAAGAGAATGGCCAATCGGAATGCAGGCATCAGGATCCTGGAGAGTAATGAAAGCATGCTTCAAACTCAAGCCTTAAACAGTACAAGTGGCTCAGCTGCAGTAGAAAGTGTTCGAATCTAGAGCTGCTGGTAAGGTGAGTGAGACTTGATTTGCTTTTCTAAAACTGCTGGGGAGCATTACCTAGGGTTGCTCTGGGAGGTAACTGTGTGAGTGCTTGGTGCCTGCTGGAGAGGGGTTTCTGATTGCTTTTGTGTGTCTTTTGTGTAGCTGTTGCTGAGTGAGGAGAGCTTGTTTGCCTGGGGGTAATGGCTGGCCCCACCCTCTGCTGTTGAGTCAGAGGTGGGTGGGAACTTGAGCCTTTAATTTGCAAGGTTCATCCTTGCCAGAAGCACGAGCCTTTGGCATGAGCCAAAGGGCTCTTGGCCTGGGGGTCTAGCCTGGAGGTTCTGTAGAAAGGTGGGTAGTTACCCACAAGTAGTTTCAAGTGGCAGTTGGTAGTGGGATTTAAAGAAAAGTGAAGATAAAGTTTTGAAATGGATTGCAGCAGTATGGCTGGTGAGGGAGCAGAGGCAGTGACGTGTAAAGACTGTGGGATGTTTGTATTTCTACCTGAGACTAGCACGAATTACACTTGCAGCAAGTGTAAGTTAGTGGCCCTGCTGGAGCAGAAGATACAGGGACTGGAGGCACGATTGTCCACATTGCAGTGTATAAAGGAAGGTGAGGATTTTCTTGACATAACGCATGAGGCGCTCTTGAAAGGACAAGAGGAGGGAGAGGAAATGGTATCTCAGCAATTAGAAGAGAATCCAACACAGGAGGAGGGTTCCTGGAAAAATGTCACCCGAAGGAGAAAGAAAATCAGAAGATGTTCTGAGCCCCTGCTGCTCAGCAATAGGTTCCAGAATCTCCCTACAGTGACTGATTCTGAACCATTGGAACAAGGGCTACTTCCCCAGCCTCCACAAAGCTTGAAGAAAGTTTCTCAGGATCCTGTGGATAAGAAGCCTGGAGCTTCTGCTCCCCAATATAGGAAGAGGAAGGTGGTGATGATTGGAGACTCCTTGCTCAGAGGAGTGAAGCCCAAAGTGTGCCGACCGAACTTATCATCCCGAGAGGTCTGCTGTCTGCTGGGTGCATGCATCCAGCATGTGACAGAAAGGATTGAAAGACTCATCAAGCCCATGGATTACTATCCTTTCTTGTTGATTCACGTGGGAACAAACGATGCTGCCCGTCATAGCCCTGAACGTATTAGAAAAGACTATGTGGCTCTGGGTCAGAAGGTGAAGGAGCTGGGCGCACAGGTTGTGTTCTCGTCAGTGCTTCCTGTTGAAGGCCGTGGCTTAGGGCAAGAAAGAAGAATACTTCTAATAAACGACTGGCTACGTTGATGGTGTCGTCAGGAAAGATTTGGATTTTTGGACCATGGCTTATGCTTTCAAGATGGTGGTCTTCTATCGGGAGATGGTTTGCACCTTACGGCAGTAGGAAAAAGGGTGTTTGGTAACAGCCTTGCTAACATAATAAGGAGGGCTTTAAATGAAATTGTATGGGGGAGCGAGAAAATAATTCAAAGCCTCTTATGATGCCAGAAAGTGGGGATAAGAACATTAAAGATTTGCAAGGAGTGGCGCATACGCTAGGTAATGTTAACTTGCAGGCTTGTACAGAAACTAAACCCACGGGATGCATAAAACGTGGATTCCGATGACTCTATACTAATGCACAGAGTATGGGAAACAAACAGGAGGAACTGGAAGTCCTAATAAAGGAAGGAGATTATGACATAATAAGCCTTACTGAAACTTGGTGGGATGACACTCACAACTGGAATATTAGGATTCAGGGGTACAACTTATTTAAAAGGGACAGGCAAATGAGAAAGGGCAGAGGCATAGCAGTATATGTGAAGGAGGTATATACTTGTGAGGAAATATGTGAATCTGAGCATGGCAGCTCAGTTAAGTCTCTGGGTAAAAGGAGTAAAAAATGACAGTGATATTATTGTGGGGGTCTGCTATAGACCACCTAGTCTGGCAGAGGACTTGGATGAGATTCTTCTACAGCAGATTGCAAAGTTCTCCAAGAGAAGGGATACTGTGATCATGGGAGATTTCAATTACCAGGACATCTGTTGGAAGTTCAACTCCTAAAAATGAAAAGTCAAATAGATTCCTGACTTGTCTTGCTGACAACTTCCTTTTCCAGAAAGTGAAGAAGGAAACAAGGGGATCTGCTATCTTGGATTTGATTCTCACCGTCTTAGGGAAAAGCTATATGTAGTCAGACTTATAGGTTGAACTTCAGAAAACTTTGATAAACTTAGAACTATGCTGGGTAAAATCCCATGGTCAGAAATACTTAGGAGGAAGGGGGTTCAGGAGGGCTGGGAGTTTCTTAAAAGCGAAATACTGAAAGCACAATCGCAGACAATTCCTACGAGAAGAAAAAATGGAAAAAGCCTAAAGAAGCTGAAGTGGCTCCATAAACAGCTCTCTAAAGACTTACGAAATAAAAAAGACTCCTTTAGGAATTGGAAGGAAGGCTGTATAACCAAGGATGAATTTAAACAAATCACCAGTGCTTGTAGAGAAAAAGTTAGGAAAGCTAAAGCTCAGTATGAGCTTAGGCTGGCCAAATATGCTAAAAACAACAAAAAAAGGGTTCTTTTCTTATGTTCAGACTAAGAAAAAGAGCAAGGACATGGTGGGCCCATTGTGAGGGCAAGGAAGTGAAATTGTAACGGGTAATGAAGAAAGGGTGAAACTGCTCAATTCCTACTTTTCCTCAGTGTTCTCTTCTGAGGGAAACGGTGCTCAACATGGCAAAAACAGAACATATAAGGAGGGTATGACGTTCCAACCTAGGATCAGCATAGGGGTAGTACATAAACACCTAGTTTCTTTTAATGAAACTAAGTCCTCATGGCCAGATGAATTGCATCCAAGGGTTCTAAATTTCTGAGCCTCTGGCTATTATTTTTGAGAATTCTTGGAGAACAGGAGAGGTGCCGGAAGATTGGAGGCGGGTGAATGTTGTCCCCATCTTCAAGAAGGGGAAAAAAGATGATCCGGGTAACTAGCGACCTGTCAGCTTGATGTCTACACCTGGAAAAGTTTTAGAACAAATCATCAAACATTTAGAAAGAATGGATGTGATTACTAAGAGCCAGCATGGTTTTCTCAAGAACAAGTAATGTCAGACTAACCTGATCTCTTTTTTTGAGAAAGTGACTACCTTGCTGGATCAGGGGAATGCTGTAGACATTGTTTATCTGAATTTCAGTAAGGCTTTTGATAAGCTTCCACATACTATCGTTGTTGACAACTTGGTAAAACGTGGTTTGGATTCTGTTACTGTTAGGTGGATCTGTAACTGGTTGACAGATCGCACCCAAAGAGTGCTTGTGAATGGTTCCTCATCCCCTTGGAGAGGAGTGACAAGTGAAGTGCCTCAAGGATCTGTCCTGGAACCTGTTTTGTTCAGCATCTTTATCAATGATTTGGATGAAGGAATAGAGGGAATGCTTATTAAATTTGCAGATGGTACTAAATTGGGAGGGGTTGCAAACACAGAAGAAGACAGAAACAGGATACAGGATGACCTTGACAGGCTGGAAAACTGGGCTAAAACCAATAAAATGAATTTTAACAGGGATAAATGTAAAGTTCTACATTTAGGTAGGAAAAATCCAATGCATGGTTATAGGATGGGGGAGACTTGTCTTAGCAGTAGTATGTGTGAAAAGGATCTAGGGGTCTTAGTGGATCATACGCTGAACATGAGTCAACGGTGTGATGTGGTGGCTAAAAAGGTAAAAGCAATTTTGGGCTGTATCAACAGAAGTATAGTGTCCAGATCACGTGATGTGATGGTACCTCTTAACTCTGCTCTGGTAAGACCTCACCTGGAGTATTGTGTTCAGTTTTGGGCACCACATTTTAAGAAGGATATAGACAAGCTGGAACGAGTCCAGAGGAGGGCGACGAAGATGGTGAGGGGTCTGGAGACCAAGTCGTATGAGGAAAGGTTGAAGGAGCTGGGGATGTTTAGCCTGGAGAGGAGACAGCTGAGAGGTGATATGATCACCATCTTCAAGTACTTGAAGGGCTGTCATATAGAAGATGGTGTGGAATTATTTTCTGTGGCCCCAGAAGGTAGGACCAGAACCATTGGGTTGAAATTAAATCAAAAGAGTTTCCGACTCAACATCAGGAAGAACTTCCTGACTGTTAGAGCGATTCCTCAGTGGAGCAGGCTTCCTCGGGAGGTGGTGGGCTCTCCTTCCTTGGAGGTTTTTAAACAGAGGCTAGATGGCCATCTGACAGCAATGAAGATCCTGTGAATTTAGGGGGAGGTGTTTGTGAGTTTCCTGCATTGTGCAGGGGGTTAGACTAGATGACCCTGGAGGTCCCTTCCAACTCTTTGATTCTATATAACGCAACAGCAAATACACAACAGTTTCCACCACTTTTGAGATGTGCATCCATCCCAATCCTCTCAGATGGCCCAGGCTAGCTTGATCTCGTCTCAGAAGCTAAGTGTTCAGTTTTGGGCACCACATTTCAAGAAGGATATAGACAAGCTGGAATGGGTCCCCAGAGGAGGGCGACGAAGATGGTGAGGGGTGTGGAAACCAAATCCTATGAGGAAAGGTTGAAGGAGCTGGTGATGTTTAGTCTGGAGAGGAGGAGGCTGAGAGGTGATATGATCACCATCTTCAAGTACTTGAAGGGCTGTCATCTAGAGGAGGGTGTGGAATTGTTTTCTGTGGCCCTGGAAGGTAGGACCAGAACCAATGGATTGAAATTAAATCAGAAGAGTTTCCGGCTCAACATTAGGAAGAACTTCCTTAGAGCGATTCCTCAGTGGAACAGGCTTCCTCAGGAGGTGGTGGGCTCTCCTTCCTTGGAGGATTTTAAACAGAGGCTAGATGGCCATCTGACAGCGATGAAGATCCTGTGAATTTAGGGGGAGGTGATTGTGAGTTTCCTGCATTGTTCAGGGGGTTGGACTAGATCCTGCAGGTCCCTTCCAGCTCTATGATTCTAAGTAGGACTGCCCTCCCAGTTACTACTTGGATTGGAGGCCATGAGGGCTTTTTCTGTTGGAAAAAGAGTTGCCAGAACTCTCAAGAGGGAAATTAAGAAGCTGTAAGACCAGCACAGGGAACAGTTAGTGGATTATTTTTTGGCACCAGTGGGAGAAAGAAACTGTTAGGGTTTAGAGATACTTTAGCAGAGTTGTGTGGAGAGAACCACACATAAACAAGCCAGGCAGACGTTTTAGCTTAAGAATAAAGTAGTTTACTTTTACTATGAGGAAAGGGTTACTGGGATTTCTAGAAAACAAATAAGGACTCAATATCCTTTTCTAGCTTCTAAGCTACATCTCGACTCTCTGGAGTCCAGCTCTAACTGCATGGAGATCTGAGGGCTTTACACAAAGGGCAATAAAAACTGACCAAATGGTTTCCCCCAGACCACATCCCAAATATATGGATTAGCCTATTAGGGCTTTCCTTCAATGGTCACTATACATATTGACACCCAGCCTGAGCGGGAAATACGTGCACACATTCTCATTGGCTCTATCTCTCACTGGCTGAGCATCAGCATGCATATACATACATTTAATTAACTCATGACAACAGGAAGTGAAATTGCGATAGAAACCCAACAGAAACACACATGTACCGTACGAATCGATCCAGGTGGGCAGTCGTGTTGGTCTGAAGCAATAGAACTAAGTAGCTCCTTTAAGATCAACAAAATTTTAGTCAGAATGTAAGCTTTCGTATGCATAAATACGTCTTCAGACAATGGAATGGGGTACAGTGAGCGGAGCTACATATCGCTGATGTAAAGAGGCCCAAAGTTAGAATCCAATGGTGAAATTAACAAACTGAAAGAACATTTGGTCTGGATAGCATTTGTGTGGGAAACCAATAAAAGGCTGATCACACCATTCGTTAACACAGCTTCTATGAGAGCTATGAAATTAAGGGGAAACCCTGGGTCTCCTTCCTTCGGCTCCTTCAACTCTTATGCTATCTTTCCCCACATTAGGTCTCAAAGCGACCTCTGTGGTAGAGAACAGCTTGTAAACAGTGTTCCCTCTAAGCTGAGGAAGTGTGAGCTGGCTCACAATTTCTTAGCCTCCAGCCCACACATTTTTGTCTCAGCTCAGGAAAAATGGCCTAGAGCAAACTAAGAAGAAGAAGAAGGAGGATATTTGATTTATATCCCGCCCTCCTCTCCAAAGAGTCTCAGAGCGGCTCACAATCTCCTTTCCCTTCCTCCCCCACAGCAGACACCCTGTGAGGTACATGAAGATATTGGATTTATATCCCACCCTCCACTCCGAAGAGTCTCAGAGCGGCTCACAATCTCCTTTTCCTTTCTCCCCCACAACAGACACCCTGTGAGGTGGGTGGGGCTGAGAGGGCTCTCACAGCAGCTGCTCTTTCAAGGACAACCTCTGCCAGAGCTATGGCTGACCCAAGGCCATGCTAGCAGGTGCAAGTGGAGGAGTGGGGAATCAAATCCGGTTCTCCCTGATAAGAGTCCGTACACTTAACCACTACACCAAACTGGCTCTCCATTTGATGCAGTAGCTCACAACTTTAATGCCAGTAGCTCACAAAGTAGAATTTTCTTCTTCTTCTTGGAGTCGAGCAATGGCCAGATCTGTAGAGCAAAGGGCAATGTCTCCTGAGAATTTTTGCTCACAAGACTCCAGAGCTTGGAGGGAACATTGCATAAACTTGCCTATTTCCTCCTTTCCCCACTTGGTACACAGCAGAAATAGTCACCTACCTATGGGTCAGTGCTCAGAGGCTGACTGAGGTTCCAATGCTAAACACATCTACTTGAGAGTAAGCCTGCATTAAGATCCTCCTCGATTTCTGAGAGCCACACAATGTGAGTGAAAGAGTTCCATGTGGCTCCTAAACCACAGTTTGGGCACCTCTGGTCTAATCCCTATCAACAATTCAGAGAATACCTACAGTGCTCATACACAAGAAGATTTTACCCCCTTTAGAGATGGATTATTCTTTTTAGCAGAAGCTGCAGCCAAACAGAGCGAGATATTTAGCTCAGGGCAGGAAAGACAGCCCCTTTCTAGCCAGTGGTCTCCCAAACCACAGCTGTGCTGTGACCTCACAGCTGAGGTTACAGAGCACAGAAGCATTAATGAACCTTCCCCCCACCCCCACTTTTTTTGCCACGCTGTTCGGACTGTGCTGGAGAGAACACGCCATTCAGAATGGGCTGCTGTCTCCACCCATCTGCTGCATGGATTTCATGGCAGGTGAAAACGTTAACGGCTTTGAAGATCCTTCCATTTCAGTTTTTCTCCCTGCAGCGCAGTAGACAGCAGGGGCCGGTTACCTATTGCAGAAGAGTTCAGCGAAAAGGCTGCGAAGATGCATCCCCAAAACCATTACCATATTAAGGGAAATCTAAAGTCAGTTCCTTTTATGGAAGAGGAAACTTTTAAAGATGCTATTGCTACTTCGTTTTTGAAGTTCTTGCTCGAAAAACAATTTAACAAGTTGCTGCCTAAAATGTCAACATCTTTAATCAAGCAAGAAGAATTCTAAAAGAAAGATCGCGACGGGTAGCTACATTAGCCTGTCTGCAGCACTAGAAAATAGCAATAAAGTACTTTAAAGACTAACACAATTTCTGGCAGGGTGAACATCACTACAGAAGAATGACTTAAAAGTAGGGGTGGCCGAACTGCAGCTTGGGAACTACACGTGGCTCTTTCTCACATATTGTGTGGCTCTTGAAGCCCCCACTGCCCCGTCAGTGTCTCTCTCTTTAAATCACTTCTCCAAGCCAAGCCAGCTGATGGCTTGGTGAACGCATTTAAAGTTGCTTTCTTTCCACCTCTCCCTCCCTCCTTCTTTCCTTCCTACCTACATCTGATGTTCATGTCTTGCAGCTCTCAAGCATCTGATGTTTAGTCTATGTGGCTCTTCAGTTAAGCAGGTTTGGCCACCTTTGCTTTAAAGGCTTGAAGAATACAGAGTAATCTTTATCCTGACTGGCGTATTGCAGAAGCTGCCACGTTCTGAATTCTATTACCAGCTTCATCTGTTATTTGCAATGCTTTCTATGGTCCATACTGGGCTCCCAAGAAAGCTGCAACAGCTATACTTTCGAGAGGTTCATTCATGTGAAACACCTTTTGATATTGGCCTGTGAGGTCTTTTCAACTCCTCAAGGGAGTTCCTTTGGGTCACAGGATTCTGGAGCCCCTATGATAGGGCTCACTTCCAGGGCAATAGACACAGAGTGCTTCCATATATGACAAGCCAATTATAATGGCTTTGAAACACAGGAACCACTGCGAAGAGTAGCTGTTGTAACCTTCTAGAATCAGCAAATGCAAATACTCGATGGTGGCACGCAAGGACACTTGGGAGATAGTTCATTCATAGAGTCACTCGCCACCACAGGGCGGAAGCAACTTGATGGCACTAACAGAGAGACAGTATTTAACTCCCAGAAGAAATCTGAAGCATTGTCTAGCAAAGCTTTTGACAATGTATGATATATCACGAACCTATGAAGCTGCCTGATACTGAATCAGATCCCTGGTCCATCAAGGACAATATTGTCTGCTTTGATTGGTAGTGGCTCTCCAGGATATCAGGCAGAGGTCTTTCCTTTTAATTTGGTCCCCTGAGATCAGAAGGAGTTTGTTGCTGCAAAATAGCCAAGAGTCCAGCAGCACCTTTAAGTCTAACACATTTTCTTGCCGCCTAAGCTTTCGAGAAACACAGCTCTCTTCGTCAGATGGATGGAGGGTATGTAGAAATTGGCCAGAGGTATATAGGTGGTAAGGAGAGAGCGGGAGTGGATACAGGAAGTGAGTGCCATGTACATGCAAAGCTGCTACAGCTGCTCATCCTCCAATGTGATATATGCTCCCATGTGCCATAAGACCATAAGAGAAGCCATGTTGGATCAGGCCAGTGGCCCATCCAGTCCAACATTCTGTGTCACACATAAGAACATAAGAGAAGCCATGTTGGATCAGGCCAGTGGCCCATCCAGTCCAACATTCTGTGTCACACATAAGAACATAAGAGAAGCCATGTTGGATCAGGCCAATGGCCCATCCAGTCCAACATTCTGTGTCACACATAAGAACATAAGAGAAGTCATGTTGGATCAGGCCAATGGCCCATCCAGTCCAACTCTCTGTGTCACACAGTGGCCAAAAAACCAGGTACCATCAAGAGGTCCACCAGTGGGGCCAGGACATAAGAGAAGCCATGTTGGATCAGGCCAATGGCCCATCCAGTCCAACATTCTGTGTCACACATAAGAACATACGAGAAGCCATGTTGGATCAGGCCAATGGCCCATCCAGTCCAACACTCTGTGTCACACAGTAGCCAATATGTGTGTGTGTGTATACACACACACACACATACATATACACACATATATACACATGCACACACATATATATATTACCAACAATACCCTGCTGCTCTGTACACAGGACAAACCAGCCAACCTCTATGCAAAAGAATGAATGGACGCAAATCTGACATAAAAATGGCAATATCCAGAAACCAGTAGGAGAACACTTCGATCTACCAGGACACTCCACCAAGGACTTCAAGGTCACCATAGTTCAACAGAAACATTTCAAAAACAAAATCCAACCGGAGGCTGTTGAACTGGAATTCATATGTAAATTTGACTCAGTCCGATTTGGTTTGAATAGACTTTGAATCACATACAATAAAGGTCAGATGTTTGAGAATAGGAAGGAAGGAAAACAGATGGGGGACATAGAGGTGGAAAGAAAGCAACTTTAACTTTCAATGCCATCTTCAAACTGCCAGCTGGCTTGGCGAAGTGATTTAATGAGAGAAATGCCTTCTCCTAGCTGGCCAGCAGGGTGGTGGGGGCTTCGAGAGCTACACAATAGGTGTGAAAGAGCCACATGTGGCTCCCAAGCTGCACCCATGCTTTGGATGGTTATCTCATTACCGGAATTAACTGCCTTCCCCTTTCAGGTATTCCATTCAGATTCATCAATAGAAGGAAGCCTGGGTTACGCATTCTGCCTTTTTCATGACTTTTGCAACCACTTTGCATTTACGTGGCACTCAATCCCCATCTCCCTTTACCACCTACATATCTCTGGCCATACCCTCCATGCATCTGACAAAGAGAGCTGTGTTTCTCAGAAGCTTAGGCTACATTTTGTTAGTCTTAAAGGTGCTACTGGACAGGATGTTTAGCTTGGAGAGGAGGCGGCTGAGAGGTGATATGATGACCATCTTCAAGTACTTGAAGGAGATAGCAGATAGTTTATGCAATATAAATAATTCAGAAGGTAACGATTCTCTGATGTACAAGTGGCTTCCATTTCTTAAATTTTCTTTTAGTCCTGTAGATCAGATGCGTACATGTATTCCTGGTAGATATTATGACATTATTAATTTGATGTAATTAACATATGGACAGTACTTATTTTTTAATTCAGCTGCCATGTATGTATGTATGTGTGAATGTATGTATGTGTTGTTTTGTTTGTATTTTGTGTATATATATATATTCTGTTTTCTGCTGGTATGCTATGCTTATACACAAAGAATGATTGCAGATACAGTCATTGATTGCTTTATTTGTATGTTTACTAAATTCAATAAAAAAGTTTTTGGACATTAAAAAAAAAAAAAGTACTTGAAGGGTTGTCTATAGAGGATGGTGTGGAATTGTTTTCTGTGGCCCCAGAAGGTAGGACCAGAACCAATGGGTTGAAATTAAATCAGAAGAGTTTCCGGGTCAACTTCAGGAAGTACTTCCTGACCATTAGAGCAATACCTCAATGGAACAGGCTTCCTTGGGAGGTGGTGGGCTCTCCTTCCCTGGAGGTTTTTAAACAGAGGCTGACAGTGATGAAGATCCTATGAATTTAGGGGGAGGTGTTTGTGAGTTTCCTGCATTGTGCAGGGGGTTGGACTAGATGACCCTGGAGGTCCCTTCCAACTCTACGATACTATGACTCTTTACTGTTTCTTAAGCAAGAGGCATCTGTTAGGATTCTTCTCATCCCAGTTCTAAACCATTTACGGTAATTTGTATCTGTAGCACTTTAGGGTCTGTGTTTTCCTGTTGGCAGCTATGTACTCACCAGAATGAGAACCCTAAGATTACCAGAAGCCTCTTGCCTAATGTGAAATTCGCCGCCAGAGGATGTAGTGATATTCACAGGAATAAACAGCTTTAAAAGGGGATTAGATTCACGGAGGCTAAGTCTATCAATGGCTACTGGCCACGGTGACTGAGGGGAACGTCCACATTCAGAGGCAAAAATCCTCTGAGTTCCAGAGCCAGGAGACAGCCTCAGGGGAAGGCCTCGGCCTCTATGCCTTGTTGCTGGCCCTCCAGAGGAACTGGTTGGTCACTGCGAGACTCATTGCTGGACTAGCCTCATCCATCAGGGCTCTTCTTATGCTCTTGTGGGACTGAATTAACATTTCATATCACCTCCTACATGGCCATTTTATCTGGAGATAAACATAAAGACCAACAATAAAAATTTCTTCAAATATATTAGAAGTAGGAAACCAGCCTGGGAGGCAGTGGGGCCCTTGGATGACCAAGGGGTAAAAGGATTACTGAAGGAGGATAGGGAAATGGCTGAGAAGCTGAATGCATTTTTTGCCTCCGTCTTAACTGTGGAAGATGAGAACTTTTTGCCCACCCAAGAACCACTAATTTTGGAAGGGGTGTTGAAAGACCTGAGTCAGATTGAGGTGACAAAAGAGGAGGTCCTACAACTGATGGACGAATTAAAAACTAATAAGTCACCGGGTCCGGATGGCATACATCCGAGAGTTCTGAAAGAACTCAAAGTTCCAACTTGTGGATCTTCTGACAAAAATCTGTCATCTTTCATTGAAATCTGCCTCCATTCCTGAGGACTAGAAGGTAGCAAATGTCACCCCCATCTTTAAAAAGGGTTCCAGAGGAGATCCGGGAAATTACAGGCCAGTCAGTCTGACTTCAATACCGGGAAAGTTGGCAGAAAGCATTATCAAGGACAGAATGAGTAGGCACATTGATGAACACGGGTTATTGAGGAAGACTCAGCATGGGTTCTGTAAGGGAAGATCTTGCCTCACTAACCTGTTACATTTCTTTGAGGGGGTGTTGTTTACCTTGACTTCCAGAAAGCTTTTGATAAAGTTCCTCATCAAAGGCAGCAGAGGTCCATCAGTGGCTATTAGCCACAGTGTGTATATATATAATTTTTTTTGGCCACTGTGTGACACAGAGCGTTGGACTGGATGGGCCATTGGCCTGATCCAACATGGCTTCTCTTATGTTCTTATGAGATGTCGGGGACTGAACCTGATACCTTCTGAACACTAAGTAGATGCTCTATTTCACTGAGCCTCAAGCCATAGCCTGGCTGTGGACCCTCTGATGCCTCTATGCATACACGACCCATGTAAGGGGGAAAGGTATGGAACAAAACACAAGAGTGAAGTTGGGAGAAGCAGAAAACACCCTGCAAAGAAAAAAATCGGTTTCGAGCTAACCAAGCACTATGATTTTTGTGCAGGACTCATCCCTTCTAAGTCCGCTTCTGGAAAACAAAGCCTATTTTAGCTCACGTAGCATTCAGCAGCAAAGTTGGAAGGGTAGTTGTGTTGGTTTGAAGCAGCAGAGTTTGATGAGGATGATGAGTCCAGTGGCACCTTTAAGACCTTTAAGACCAAAAAAAGCTTAATTCTGGGTGTAAGCTTTCCTGTGCATGCAAGCTTCTTTGGATACAATGAAACAGATTTCCTCAAGCCTTATATACAGGTAGAGGGTGGAGGGAGGGTTAGTTGCCAGGAAGGGCTAGTTAGAATCAAGATGCATAACTGCTGTGAAAGCCCTCTCCAGCCCCACCCACCTCACAGGGTGTCTGTTGTGAGGGAGGAAGGTAAAGGAGATTGTGAGCCGCTCTGAGACTCTTTGGAGTGGAGGGCGGGATATAAATCCAATATCATCTTCTTCAAGGAATGTTCAAATTATCGCACCATTGCACTCATTTCACATGCCAGCAAATTCATGTTAAAGATTCTACAAGCTAGGCTTCAGCAGTATGTTGATCAGGAACTACCAGAAGTTCAAGCTGGGTTTCAGAGAGGTAGAGGAACTAGAAATCAAATTGCCAACATTTGATGGATTATGGAGAAAGCACGAGAGTATCAGAAAAACATCTATTTCTGCTTCATTGACTATGCTAAAGCCTTTGATTGTGTGGATCACAACAAACTGTGGCAAGTCCTTAAAGAGATAGGAGTACCAGACCACCTCACATGTCTCCTGAGAAACCTGTATAAGGGTCAGGAAGCAACGATCAGAACGGGATATGGAACAACTGATTGGTTTAGAATAGGAAAAGGAGTTCAACAAGGATGTATATTGTCACCCTGCTTATTTAATTTATATGCAGAGTACATCATGCAGAATGAAGCAGAAGCCAGAATTAAGATTGCCAGGAAAAACATCAACAACCTCAGATATGCAGATGACACTACTCTAATGGCAGAAAATGAGGACCTAAAGAACCTCTTGTTGAGGGTGAAAGAGGAGAGCACAAAAGTAGGCTTGAAACTCAACATCAAAAAAACTAAGATCATGGCATCTGACCCCATCACACCTTGGCAAATAGAGGGGGAAAACATGGAAGACTTCACATTTCTGGGATCCAAGACCACTGCAGATGGTGACTGTAGCCATGAAATTAAAAGACGTTTGCTCCTTGGGAGGACAGCTATGGCGAACCTGGGCAGTATAATAAAAAGTAGAGACATCACCCTGCCAACAAAGTCCGTATAGTTAAAGCGACTGTATTCTCAGTAGTAATGTATGGCTGTGAGAGCTGGACCATAAGGAAGGCCGAGCGCAGAAGAATAGATGCTTTCGAGCTGTGGTGCTGGAGAAGACTCTTGAGAGTCCCTTGGACTGCAAGAAGATCAAATCAGTCAGTCCTAAGGGAAATCAACCCAGACTGTTCACTGGAAGGTCAGATGCTGAAAATGAAATACTTTGGTCACCAAATGAAAAGGGAGCACTCCCTGGAGAAGATCCTGATGCTAGGACAGAAGGCAAAAGAAGGGGATGGCAAAAGATGAGATGACTGGACAGTGTTACTGGTGTAACAAACATGAATTTGAGCAGACTTCAGATGGTGGAAGACAGGAGAACCTGGCGTGACTTTGTGCACGGGGTCGCAAAGAGTTGGACTTGACTGTGCGACTAAACAACTGCAGCTTTACCACTCTGCACCATGGGGCTCTTACCTTAAAGAATAGTGCATCCTAAAATGGTAGCACACTAACCATGTATACTCAAAGTCCAATGAAATTAAATGGGGTCCCTGGGTAAAAAGACAGCAAGTTATGTCTCAAACCAGATTAAGGCATAGCCCAGTCCTAAACAGGATTACTTGTTAAGAATTATGAACAGCAATTGGGCCTTGATGAACACATTTAGGAATGTGACCTTACACACGTTTAGGAAGAAAACTCACAAGCGTTCAAGACTTGCTCCCAAGATTAATGCATGCAAGATTTTTACATTCCAATCCAATGCACTTTAAAGTTGGGAATATGGCCTACTCAATACTGGGAAAAGGTGGGTGGGCTAAATATATATGGCAGGCAGCATCCAGCACATTTCAAGGGCTAATGCATTCTTCTATGAGGAGGGGGGCTTGGCTGCTATAAGCCGACACCACTAAGAATCTTACACCCCTTTGAAGACTAACAAAAGATCCTGGGCCATAAGGTTTCACAACGCACGGCCTACTTTGTCAGATAGCCTTCATCCAAAAAGTTTGGGCTAAAGAAAACTTAAGCCATGATAAGTCTTTTAAAAATGCTGCACTCTTTGGTCTGTACTTGGTGTATCAGTTTCATATTCAATGTGATTTCTCACAAATCTTTAGGGTTTTGTTTCTTCAGTCTAGAAAACATTTGAATCCCATTATGGCTTGTTTAGTCTTTGCAGCACCCATTCATAACTTTCTTATTCAAGATGTCTTATTATTCTATTAACAAGTTTATCCAACGCACATTTATCTTGGGAGCAACTCTGGGGATCTTCTTCCTAAACATAAAGTTGGGCTGTAAGGTCACGTTCCTAAATGCTTTCATCGAAGCCCAATTGCCATTCATGAGTCTACCAGTAATTAATTAACAACTGTTTAGTGTAGGGGTTAAATGCACAGACTCTAATCTGGGAGAACTGGGTTTCATCCCCCATTTCTCCTCATGCAACAGCTGGCGTGACCTTGGGTCAGTCACAGTTCTCAGAGATGTTCTCTCTCAGCCCCACTTACCTCTCAGGGTGTCTGTTGTGAAGAGAGGAAGGGAAGGAGATTGTAAGCCGCTCTTGAGACTCCAAGTGAAGGGCAGGGTATAAATCCAATCTCTTCTTCTTAAAAGATCACACTGGGACCCATGAAGCTGTTTCATGGGCCCAAGCTTTTAAATATGAGCTAGTTATAATAATGTCTGTACTAAAGACCTAAAAATGAGTCTACAAAGAAGTCTCTTTATACTCAACTTTAATATAAAAAGACATTAATCATTTTCCAAGGCTTTATAAAGGTCCCCTTTACAAACCACATAGTCTGACACAAAACGCAAGTTACAGAAATAGGCATTTTATCTGCCTAGACTGGAAAACCTACAATGCCATTTTCAAGTCAGTTGCTTCAAAAGCACTTAAAACGATTAAGGCCACAGTCTAGAAACCAGTTCCATGTAAGCAGCCCCATTAAGCCCAGGAGAGGCTGGTTACGCAAAAGGGTTTAACGCTGCAGCCTAAATTAAGACAAAAGACAGTTAGTGATGTGTACACAAGACAAGGATCTTTATGTTTTGAAGAGATGCTTCTGGCTGTATATGGTGGGAATGCTTGCCCAATGGCTCTCCTTTACTGACTCTTAGCAATTCCATTTCCAGAAAAATAGTGCAGCATTTGAGACTTTCTGTGCTGGGAGCTGAGACCTCCCAATGTTTGGAAGTTCATGTAAAATCAGATATCAGGTAAAAAAACCCAAAATGATTCCTCCAAATCTGGGCACTGCAAATTCGGGTTAGAAGTGGCTAAAATTATTCAGCAGCCAAAAAACAAATAGGAAAAAACCCTCATTAAAATAAGTCTCAAAAGACTGAAGAGTACTCGTAGCTCTTTCCCCACCACATCGTTATCTTTCCTTTTACTTATATAAAAACTGGCATCTGTTTTTATTGCAAGCGTTATTACATCCATCTTTTCACCAGAACCCGTTTTTTTTTTTAATGAGAAGACAGTTTACGTATGCTCAGGCAGGTGGCAGCTTTTCTCTTTTTGGAACTGAATACTAACCGACTGCTAGGACTTCCGTTAACCAAGGTTCAACTGAAACAAGCATTTACAACCTTGAGGCAGATGGGAGAAAAATTCATTTTAGTGAACGCTCTTGAAAGACTTCTGTAACAGTCTGGTAAGTTAGTGCAAGATAAGGTACATTTGTTTTCCCGAACAGAGCGAGGACGATGATAGACTTCACAAACATTCACTGGATGATATAAATATATATAAATAAAACTGACACATCTGTGCTTGAAGGTAACTAGAAACACGGCTTGGACTGAACCGCAAACGCATTGAGGGCTCGTGCAGAGCTCCTCCGATGTCTGTGTAAGAGCTGTATCAAGCATAACTCTCTTCACTCCCTTAAGCACACCCTACACTCTTTATGATGGAACGCCAACAGCTGGATCCTACATTGTGTATTTACACACATCTACTTACCTAAGGGAGGCCTGTGGCAAGGTGTGTGTGTGGGGGGGTTTTTAAATCCCTTTGTCAAAGTGATTTTAAAAATACAACTGCAAATACATCAGGATACTAAATAAGCAGTTGACGGAAGATCTGTAGCAAAAATATATCTTCAGAAAATAGCTGAAAAATTCTGAACACTGATAAACATTTTTAAAAACTATTACCTATTTTTTTTTTTAAAAAAAACCCCAGAAAATAAGAATGACTTGGGGAGGGGAGGTTGGAATGAGCTAGGATACTGGGAATCATGGCTTTTGGCTCTTCAGGAGCTGGGTGGTAAATAAAGAAGGATATAAGTCAGGGAAGTATTTCCCTGGAGTTAAGGAGGCAAGCCAAGAGTTGGCTCCTCAGACCACTGAGCTCAAAAGGTAGATTGCTCAAGTCCGCTGAAACAGTGGAAATACGAAAGGACGCTAAAAGTTTTTCTTCTAGATAACAGCTGGACTGGATTTAGGCTTAGACTGAGAACTTCACACCTCCCTTTCGTACACGGAGCCTCCCCAACATGTAAAACTTTCTGGAAGACAAGATCATCAACAGAGAAGAAATACTGTTGTGATATTTTAAGTCTTTTCTAAAGGCTAGAAGGGATTAGCAAACTAATCTAGCTTTCAAAAGGGTTGGGACCCAAGGGTGGGGAGGGGGGATGGAGATTGCGGGGATGATACAGGGAACAGGTGTGATCAGCCCTTTGGAGATGTTCAGCCACTAGTGAAGCACCAAGGAGCTTTCTTAGCAGTTTGGGACATGGCCCGGGGGGGGGGGGGGGGGGGAGACTGCTATATTAAAGTGGCAATCTGAAGCCCCGCTAGGCACCAACTTGTGCCCAGTGTGCCTCTCTGAATTGTGGCCGTTAGAAAATACATACTTACAGATCAGACATTACAAATTGCAGGTTAATTTTATACATTAATACAGCTTTGATAAATGAAGGGCTTTTTGCTGGGGGGATCATATGCAGCTCTGAGAGAACAAGCTATCTGCAAAAGTTTTGCTACTCAAGATCCGGCTTCCTCAAAGGGCGTTGCTCTCGCCCCCTCCGCCTCAAGACTCAACCAGGATCTCCACAAAATGGTCAAGCTCGTTAAGGTCGGATTTACAGCTAGAGTTAGAACTGGTGCTCGCTTGAGGAAACGTTTCGAGCACATCGCAGTGTCCCATTTTCGAACTGCCCATCATCCCTGTTAATACTGTGTCAAGGTTGTAATAGGAGCTGTCGACTTCTGAAAAAAGGTCTTCGACAGAATCAGGCGTTTTTGTTTCTAAGGTTTCAAATATCTGATCTAACGACTTATGGAAGCTTCCTCTGTTTTCTGCAGGGCACTCCATTTCCCAGATATTATTCTGAAAGTCTCTGGGAGCTTGCACTGGAGCAGGTCTTAAGATTTCTGCACTCCCTTGTAACTGCGCGTCTTCAAAGTCTTTTGAGAAGCCACTAAACCCTTGGACCAGCTTTTCTTCAGATTGCTCCTTTGAAGAACGGCAGAGAATGTCTGTTGAAACCAGACGGTCCAAAGAGGACGGTCCTGTACTCTGGGCGCTTATCATCTGCCAAGTCCCATCTTGGGTCATCTCCTCTTGGATCTGCCGCACCGTATTGGCTATGAGCACAGAGCGATAGAGATTAGGTTCGACAAGCATGTGACACAGCTGAAGTTTAACCAGAGACATGTCCAGCAGCGACTGCCGCTGGAGGTTGTACGAAGGAATCGCTTTAAAGCCAGCTAAAGTTCCTTCGATATCTTCCTCTCCATCGACACATTTTCTCTTCAGTCCGCGTACAAACATTGTGTCCTGTTGAGAACAGCAGAGCAAGAGGTCGTTAAGAGAATGCAAAATCCTAACAAACGCACAGGTTTGGTCTCTAAACCTGGTAATTGGAAAAGTCCGATTACAACAATGTTGAGATTAATCGCTCATTCACTGTGGTTCCTGCTCAAGCAAATAATATTAAAAGCACCAACAATTAAAACATATCAGCTTTCCACCAACTGATAATTTTGCAGGCATCTAGTAAATAAAAACTTCAATTAGGTTGCTTTCAAAGTGCAATGTCTGAGGACATCTACCATCTGATCAATACAGAATAGCTACTCCTTAATGGGCTTTAAGTCTCCACATTTGCCACTCCTTTCCAGCACAATTCACCTGGGACCAGCAAATAACTGTTCTGAATTATTTAATGGGGAGGTGTGTCCAGCCGCCATGGCACCATCTGAGACCAGCTCTGGAGTTAGAGCACAGTTAGCATAGGCTCGTTTTGTTCAGCATCTTTAAACCACCTCGGAATATCTCTTGCCTAGAAAACGCTGTAAGTTGCCTGCAACTTGAAGGCACTTACATATACAGCACACTATATTGCAGTATCCGTAACCCAGCACAAAAAGTACATTTCGCCTAGCAGTAAGACATGGTATCCCTATGGTGAAAACCCTCTTCTCTGCAGTCACCACCTTAAATTCTGAATGCTACGGGGCAGTAGATTGTATTCAATTATAAGGATTCTTACTCAACCTGTATTATAGGCTGAGAACAGCTATCTGTCCCCTCTTCTCTAGCAGACTACCACTGGAAATATGAGCACCAGCAATTCCATAGGATCATGCTGCTTATATGCTAGCTTGAAAAACTTCTCCTATACTTGTTCTCTATGTAGGACTCATTCATGGACCTCATTTATGCTACACGGGGGTCCACACTTAGTTCTCAAAGTGCAAGGTAGCCTTCACCTGTGAGATCCAAGTGTAACCACTTTCTCTGCAGCCTTTAATCCCATCAAGATGTAAATGCCACATCTACATTCCTCTCCCAGTCTATGAATTCTTGTCTTTCTAGCCTGCTCTGGAAGGGACTGCGAGAAGAAAACAGCAACAAGCCTCCCAAGTTGCCTCTGCTTTTCTCCTCTATCCGTTCACATGATTCTCAGCAGACCAAAGAAAAGTCAGTTGCCATTAGCCAAGTGGTATCCTTGATCAGGACCGTGTCTTGGGCTGCTCGAAGTCATGACTTACTTACCTTACAGCTCATATCATCTAACACAGGGGTCCCCAACCCCGGGGCCGCAGACTGGTCCCGGTCCGCGGCCTGTTTCCTTCATGTGATTGGCGGTGAAAACCGTATCAGTAAGCGGCAAGGGCAGCGCTGCTCTTTCAGCAGGTCACTCGCAGCTGTTGCCGCGGTTTCCCCTGCCGATCAGGTGATTGGGGGGGGGGTCCGGCTTGGGAAGCGCTTCAGGGCCCCTTCCCTGGTCTTTAAATGGTGAAAACAGGGTGGTGAGGCCACAAAGGGGAGGTGGGGGAGAAATCAAGAGAGGAGGAGGCACCGCGGGGGTGGGAGGCCGAATTGGGTGCCCCACCCTGCCAGCCCTGGGGCTAAAAAGGTTGGGAGCCACTGATCTAACAGACCTTCCTGTGCTGACCAACTATTTGGACTGCTAGATATCGGGCTTACAGTTATGACATCTATGACACCTATGATATTTACATCTTAATTTTTAAAACGCGCTGTACCATCCATGCTGCATATTTTGATTATTCGTTGATTGTTTTATGGTTTTATTGTTGAATTTTTACAGTTTTATCATGCTTGTGATCCGCCCTGAGCCCATTATGGGGAAGGGCGGACTATAAATCTACTAAATAAAAAAATAAATGACCTGCAGTGGACGGTCCCAAGCAGCAGCCTGCCTGCAAGCAAGTCCTCCTGTCTTTAGTCCACTGCAAAACTGTTCTCACAATTTTTCTGAGTCTAGACATGCCTCCACATGAACGTACCTTAGAGGTGAATGGAGGTTTAGTCAATAAAGGGTGCCTTGCAGTATGCCGAGAACTCAAACGTGCATGTCCAAACATGATACTGGAAGCACACTGATGAAAGCAAGAATTATTTTCTAGTTGTCGACTACAAGATAGAATCAAGCAACCCTAAATTCAGATTCTGTTAAGAATAAGCACTGTGTATATTTCAATTTTCCTGCCCCCTCCAAACTTCTTTTTTCAGCGGGGAAGAATAGCAGCGTGTGAGTACCTTCATTAATTTTGCTAACGCTCACCAGGCAAACTTCAGTCCGTATAAATGAAAAGTTGCTCACCAATAATTGCGTCTGCTGTAGTCCTTCCTCTTCCCCCATATTACAGAACAAGATTCCATACAGCAGGTGTTCTAGCACCACCTACCTGAGAGCTGCAGGTGAGAAATAAAAACACATCTTCAGCCATTCTGAGCAGCAAATCATTAGAGCACACTCAGCAAATACTTTTGGCACCCAATTTTCTTCCCCTACAGAGTCCTTCTCTTAATAAAATGTTAAAAGCAGAAACAAAATACAGAGAAGAGTACACATTTGAGATGCTCTGCAAAACCCCTCGATCTAGGTAATAGGTAATATATTAGACCTGGGTAGCCCAGGTGAGCTCAGTCTTGTTAAATCTTGGAAACTAAGCAGGGTCAGCCTTGGCTAGTATTCGGATGAGAGGCTACCAAGGAAGCCCACAGGTCGTTACACAGAGATAGGCGAGCGCAAACCACCTTCGAACATCTCTTGCCTTGAAAAACCTACAAGGTTAAAATAAGTTGGTTGTGATTTGACAGCACTTCCCACCACAATATATAGCAGGGGTGGCCAAACTGTGGCTCAGGAGCCGCATGTGGCTCTTTCACATGTATTACGTGGCTCTTTCACATGTATTACGTGGCTCTTGTTGCCCCCACACTGCCCCATCAGCTGGCTTGGAGAAAGCATTTCTCTCTTTAAATCACTCCTCCAAGCCAAGCCAGCCGGTGGCCGGGAGAATATGTTTAAGGTTAAAATTGCTTTCTTTCCACCTGTCCCTCAACCCTCTCCTGATCTTCCTTCCTTCCCTTAAACATATGACGTTCACGTCTTGCAGCTCGCAAACATATGACTTTTATTCAATGTGGCTCTTACGTTAGGCAAGTTTGGCCACCCTGGATACATAGCATTTAAATGAGAGGTGCTTTTGAGAGTGTCACATACAATGACCTCGTAGGATTGGCAGTGTAACGATAAAGGAGATCTCTGAAGAGCCAGCACCAAGAAGGCAGCTTGTAAAAGGTCACCTAGTGATTTCTGGCACGATTTTTAGAACTTTTCCGTTTGTAGCTCAGATTTTTAAGGGTTAGATCTTGTGTTGCTTCTTCAGGCACACAAAGCCTTTCATGGAGGCAGGAAGCTCTGCTGAGGTCAGAGGATGGCTGGGTCTTCCTCTTCACTGCAGCCCCTGCCTCCTTTATGTCGGTTTTAGTCCATACAGGGTGCCTCAACCCGCCAATGTAATTAACATTCATAGGTGGCTGGTGGGGGGGAAAGGTTTCCTTCCTATTGTTGTTCTGTAGGATCCAACCCTCAGGCAACCGTGCCTGCTGAAATATCATGGTTTAAAAGTGCTTACATTTTGGTAGACTTAACAGCGACTGAACAAAATGTCAAGGGAAAGCAGCCTTAAAAATGGAAACTTAACAGTTTTCTCACATACGTCTTGCAAGCAGAGAAACAGCACTAAGCCATTATACAAAGGAATACAGCACCTTGAAAACAGACAACTGGATCTCATTAAGCGCAACACTGTGGTGATTGCCCCAGGGGAGTTAAGGCACACTAATGAGACTAGATGCCATGCTCGAACCTGATTATTAGGCAGTGCTTCCCACCTTCAGAAATACAGTAGCAGCAGTCTAGTACAATGTAAACCAAAAGAGTACTAGCCACATCAAAAGCACTAGCAAAGGGGTGTCAAACATGCAGCCCGGGGGCCAAATCAGGCCCCCAGAGGGCTCTTATCAGGCCCCTGAGCAACTGGCTTTCATCTGTTTCTTTCTCCCTCTCTCTTGCTTCCTTCTGCATCACAGCTTGCTCATTTGCACAGGAGCTACAGAGCAAACCCCCTATTTTCTCCATTGCCTGAGGATCCTCCCTTGGGGAGAAAGAGGGAGGAGGCAGAGCTTGTTTTGCCAGGCTCTCTCAATTGCACAGCAGAGCTACTGAGCCAAGCCTCTTCTCCTATTGGCTGAGGCTCCATCCTCTCCTGGTCTCCTGGAGAAGGAAGGAAAGCGTCAGAGCTTCCTTTGCCCAGTTCCCTGGACCCCATGGGAGAAATAAAAAGAAAGCACCTTTAAGACCAATGAGTGCTAATGTTTTAAGTTAAAAAAACCCTGTTTGTTTCCCCTCATAACAAATTAGTTTGACATCCCTGCGCTAGCACATCCAAAGATGATGCAACCAAAGTACCATGTGCAAAAATTACATGTACACTTTGAACATGTGCACTTTTGGGATATCAAGTCACTGACAGAAGAGAGCACAGACTGCAGGATTTAAATTCAAGGAACATCTGCGTACAGCAAATCAACTTGAGCCAAGTTATTTCACTGGTGTGTTAGATCTGTGACTTTGCCATGATTTAGAAGTTTTCAGTTTGTAGCTCAGCCTCTTAGGGTTGGATCCTGTGTTTCTTCAGGCACAAGAAGCCTTTCATGGCGGTAGGATTTTCTGCATTGTGCAGGGGAATTGGACAAGGTGATCCTGGAGGTCTCTTCCAACTCTACGATTCTATGACCCCATAAGCTTTTCAGGGCAAGAGATGTTCAGAGCTGCTTTGCTACTGCCTGCCTCTGTGCCACAACCCTGATACGCCATCCAAATACTAGCCAAGGTCAACATAAACAGAGCCCTACTGGATCAGACCAGCGGTCCACCTAGTCCAGCATCCTGTCTCAGTTTCTGTGGAGCTGCAACCACAGGGCATACATAGAGAATGCTTAGCTTCTGAGACTGAGCTAGCCTGGCCTATCCAGGTCAGGATATAGGTGCCTTTACTTGTGTTTAAAAGTATGAGACATATCTCAGAGGTCTGACTCATCAGCCACATTTCTGAAGACTAAATTTTAGATCACTGTGGGCACAAAAACAATGTCGGGCTTTATGGAAAGCAGTGACTGAAAGGACAAATCATGTTTGATAATTACAAAAGTTGAAGAATGGGCTTACCTGGGGGAAAATGAGTAAAATTTATACAGGGAGCTTTGACACACGTATAGGCAATGAGAAGAAGGGAAGAGCGCCAAATTATACAGGCCAAACAGATGACCAGTATAGTTACTGGGGTAATGTGGCAAGGTGATGAAATGAAGGCCAGACCAGTTGGGAAGATCTTTACGTACACTAAGAAGCCACATATTAAACAAGCATCTCTGGGTAGAAAGTATGAGTGCCAGCAAGACAATCACAGTATTTATTCTAGTCTGAGATTTTATATGCTATGACATGCAAGAGAGAGAATAGGGGGGCGGAAATATTATTTTCACAACTGGATTCAGGCAAAGCCTTTGGAATTCGATTCTCTTAACAATAGCTTGTGTTTGTAGCAGCCAAGACGGTGATCCCAAAGCCTTATTCCAACAACTACGCCGCCTCAGCTCATCCACAATATTAGGACAAAGCTGGCCTACCTTACAGGGTTATTTGTTAAGCTTGCGAAGCACTTCAACTGACAGATGCTAAGGAAGCCTTCGTTACCTGCAGTATTGTAAAGTCAGGCCACTGCAACCTGTAAACATTAACACATCTAATTTTTTGGGGGTTAATGTATATGCCAAATACAAAATGGCAGCCAACAACAGAGGTAGAATAAATTCCTATGGCGTTATAGGAAGGGGAAGGCATGAGAGGAATGTGGGGAATGTATGGGAAAGAGACAGGAGAATACAGATGGAAGGCTACAAGGGCCCAAACAGGATGATCAGGCAATTGTGGGAATGTCTGAGATGGTTAGCAAGAGCATCTTTCAGAGTCTGTAGGGAAAGGTCTTCCAGGGCAGGGCAAAAGATGCAATGGTTAAAAAGACCAGGAAGAAAAGTAGCATGTGCAAAATAAGATGGATGACACAAGTCGCAAGTTATCTAAAATTTATATTCCATCTTTATGTTGAAAATGCTACTCAAGATCGTTTGAAAGGGTGGAGAGGTGCCCAGATAAAAACAGAAACTCAGGGGGTATCTGAGAAAGAAGGCAGGTATAACTAAAGATGAATCCAGCCTTTTAAGGTACAACACAAAATTATTTATGTTTTACAGCACCACTGGATTCCTGTTTGCTGCCACAAACTAACACAACTGCTGGTCAGGTATGGTAACAGTATGCTTGATAGATACCTTTTTATTTCAGATCTTTAGATTCAAAACTGCCCCCCCAGCATACACCCAATCTAATAAAAACCCTAAAGCCATCCCCCCCCCAACTCTTGCTCTCTGCAAATGGGAGATTCCTGCCTCCCCATGAAGTCCTCCCACCCTGTTAAAGCTTGATGCCATCAACACAGGAAGACAAATGGGTATGACCTGTGAGCCTTGGGTTGCCAACTCCAGGTCAACACATTCCTGGAGATTTTTGGGGTAAAGCATGGGGAATGCAGGATTCAGGGAGGGACCTCAGTGGGGTATAATGCCCCAGAGACCACCTTCCAAAGCAGCCAGGGGAACAGATCTCTATTGCCTGGAGACCAGTTGCAATTCAGGGAAAGCTCCAGCTACCACCTGGAGGCTGGCAACCTGATGAGCCCTAAAGTAATGAAAAGGGGGGGAGTAAGCAAAGAAGCGAGGAGGGAAAAGACTGGATAGTCAGAGCAGTTTGGTAATACCAGATTTTCCATTTCTTTTGATTTTAGGGCTGAGAAGGAAGAAAGACACTAGTATTTTAAAGAGAGCAGAACTAAAGATTTCTTATGAGAAGAATTTTGATTGGGATTACAGGAAATTAATTGTTAAAAAGTTAATACTAATTCAGTAACAAAGGGAGGTGAAGCACTTGCCCTCCGCCTCTTTTAGGGTTGCCAAGTCCAATTCATGAAATATTTGGGGACTTTGGGGGTGCAGCCAGGAGCAAGGATGTGACAAGCATAATTGCACTCCAAAGGGAGTTCTGGCCACCACTATTAAAAGGGCCGCACACCTTTTAAATGCCTTCCCTCCATTGGAAATAATGAAGGATGGGGGCCCTTCTTTTGGGGCTCAGAGAATTAGACCCCCTGGTCCAATCCTTTTGAAACTTGGGAGGGTGTTTTTAGGAGTGGCATCGGATGCCATGCTGCAAATGTGGTGCCTCTATCTAAAAAAAAACAGCCCCCAGAGCCCCAGATACCCACGGATCAATTCTGCATTATACTCTATGGGAATCAGTCTCCATAGGGAATAATGGAGTGCCCAGCAGACATTTCCCCCTCCCCCCGCTTTCTGATGACCATGAAATGGGGGAATGGTCTTCAAACCAAGGGACCCTCTGCCCCAACCTGGGGATTGGCAACCCTAGAAGAAAGACGCCGAGTATTTTAAAGAGAGCGAACGAAAGCTTTCTTATGACAAGAATTTGGATTTGGGGGGGGGGGGTTACAGGAAATCAGTGTTTAAAAAGTTAATACTCGTTCATTAACTAAGGAAGGTGAAGCCCTTGGCCTCCCCCCATCTCTTTCTATGTCTCTTTCCCTCCTCCTTCGCGGCCGCCATTTTGAAGCCGTGGCTCATTGACCCTGCGCGGCTCCCTGTCGCCTCAGCCCCGGCACCTTTCGCTCCCTCCGCTTGCCCCCGGGAAGAGGTGGGAATCCAAGGTCGGCTCTTTCTCCCTCCTCCCCGCTCAGCCCCACTTACCGACTGACCAGGCACCACCTGCCCCCCGCGCCAAACCCGCTCCCGCCTCAACGCTCTCCGCGCCTGAAGAGAGAAGGGGCGGCGCCAACGGCTCCCCAAGCCCCGCCCCCTCCACCCCCGCCATCTTATTGCCAAACCCCCACAAAGGCGGCTCTCGGGGGCCCCGCCCCCTTTCCCCCTTCTCCGCCTTTTCCATTGGCCCAGAGGAGGCCGGCTCAGCCGCCCTGGGCACCGCCCTCACCTCCCGCCTCCGCTTCCTATTGGCCGATTGGGGCTGGTTCTCTGAGATCAAATGTTTCACACGAGCAGAGTCAAAGGCGGCTGTGTTCAGGCCTCCCTCACGCCTCGTTCTTTTATTACGCCCGTCTTCCCATTGGTTGTTGTGGCGGTTACCGTGGAGCTGGAAATCCCGCCCCTCGGTTGTAAGTGGCTGGCCGGGAGGCAAAGGGAAGTTTCAAATGCCTGCCAAAGCTGCGGCCCTGATTTGGTGGCTCAGACTGAGAGCAGAGGCGGCTGGGTGGCCGCGTTGGTCTGAAGGAAGTAATAGGATAAAGTCGGAGTTCAGTAGCACCTTTAAGACCAGCAAAGTTTTATTCAAAGTAGGAATCAAGTTTCACCTTTATTATGATTGGTGTTTCTGCAAGTCTAGGTAAATCACAAAAGGACATGTATTTCCTAGTTGTAGTCCCACCTAATTTACTTCTCAACATCAATCTATACATTATAAACATCATTCTAGTTTGCTATTAGAAAAGAAGAATACTTAAAACGAAAATGGGTTAAGTATATGTAATGAGATAAATAGCCAATATCACTTATTTGAGTATGCCAATATAAAACATTATTCTGATACACTATTATAAAAGAGAAATACATTGGAATACTTGTGGGTGTATAGCTATACTCACTGAGAATGGGTTTAGCATATGTAATGAGATAAAAAAACCAATATCCCTGTTCAGTCCTGGGGAGGTGTTTGTTCCAAGTTTCGTAATGTATAATTCAGCAATTTCTCCATTCAGTTCTTGACGTTCCTTTGCAGTAAAACAGCTACCTTGAGGTCACCCACTGAATGCTTTGGAAGGTTAAAGTGTTCTCCCACAGATTTCTCAGTTCTGTAATTCCTAATGTCAGATTTGTGTCCATTTATCCTTTGGCAGAGGCTTTGTCCTCTTTGTCCTATGTAGAGAACTGAAGGGCATTGTTGGCATTTAATGGCATATATAATGTTGGAAGATGAACAAGTGAATGAGCGTGAGATGTAGTTAATGCTGTTAGGCCCAGTGATTGTGTTGTCTGGGTGTCTGTGGCAGCAAAGTTGGCACACTTCTTCAGTTAAAATGAAATGGAAGAAAACCATTCGAAGGGATGGCCAAACCTGCTTAATGTAAGAGCAACACAGAATAAACGTCAAGATGTTTGAGAGCCCCAAAGAAGGAAGGAAGGAAAATAGAAGGGGAGAGGTGAAAAGAAAGCAACTTTACCTTTGAATGTATTCTCCAATCCACTGGGTGGCTTGGCTTGGAGAAGTGATTTAAAGAGACAAATGCCTTCTCCAAGATGGCTGACGGGGCAGTGGGGGCTTCAAGAGCCATACAATATGTGTGAAAGAGCCATATGTGGCTTCCGAACCACAGTTTAGCCACCCCTGGTATAGACAGATCAGAGGTATTCTCATTGATCCAATGCTGGGGGGGTGGTGGTGGTGGTGGTGGGGGAAGAACTAAGGTTGGAGATGTCCCAGAATTGCAACTGATCTCCAGACTACATAAATCGCTTATCTATCTGCTATCATATTTATTCTTCTTTTCCTAGAGAAAAGGGGAGGGACGGGGGCTCAATGGTAGAGCATCTGCTTGGGAAGCAGAAGGTCCCAGGTTCAATCCCTGGCATCTCCACTAAAAAAAGGGGTCCAGGCAAATAGGTGTGAAAAACCTCAGCTTGAGACCCTGGAGAGCCGCTGCCAGTCTGAGAAGACAATACTGACTTTGATGGACCAAGGGTCTGATTCAGTAGAAGGCAGCTTCATATGTTCAAAAGTGCTGCTTTGGAAGGTGTACTGTATGGTTTTATACTTAATAATTGATTTATTATCTAAATTTATACTCTGCAAGCAGGCTCACAAGACAAAAAGTAAAAAAAAACCCCAAACATATCAGTCGACCGGTATGGAGTAAAACAATTTATAACAGAATTAAAAGCAGCATAAATTAGCACGACACAGAAATTTCCAGCTGGGAATAAGGTCCTTCCCCTCCCCATACCTCACTCTTCCAGGCTCACCCTCACATCCCCAGGTATTTCCAAATTTGACAGTGGCTACCCTAGAGAAAACCCCAAACCAACAGTTTGTAGATATAAAGCAGGAGTCAAGTAAAACCAACAAAGTTTTATTCTGATGAAGTGTGCTTCTAGCACACGAAAGCTTCCATTCTGAATAAAACTTTGTTAGTCTTAAAGGTGCGACTTGACTCCTGCTTTGTTCTACTCACTGTTTCAGATCAACACGGCTGCCCACCTGGATCTATCTAGTTTGTAGGTGTGCATTTTAGAAAATTTACCCTGTCATGGGCCTGAGGTGGCCAGGGCTTGGGAGCCAAACAAAATCACCCACGGGCAGTATTCGGATGGGAAACCACCAAGGAAGGCTGAGGTTGTTATGCGGAGGATGGCAGTGGCAAATGACCTCTGCTCCTCTCCTACGGGGACCGCTTTAAACCAAGAGAAAAAGGTGGGTAGAAATGTTTTAAAGAATCATAAATACATAAAAATGCCCTGAATGCCCCATAGAAAGGGGTTGCTGTATGCTACTTGCAACTGGCGGTACATTCTTCTCCTTAGAGACCCTGTTCTAAGTTTAAGTTTAATTTGATTTATACCCTGCCCTCCCCGCCAAGGCGGGCACAGGGCGGCTTACAACAGATTGAAGAATAATGATCGCAATCATAAAATCAATAAAAGCAGTAAAATCATTACACAATATAAATTAAAAACAGTATACCGTTGGTGCTAGATTAGATGTTACTCATTCGCAAGACGACAGTTGTTCCCGGATTCTTCAAGGATTCTCCTACAGTCAACTGAAAGGCTTGCCGGAAGAGAACAGTCTTGCAGGCCTTGCAGAACTGATCGATGTCCCGCAAGGCCCTAACCTCTTCCGGCAATTGGTTCCACCAGGAAGGGGCTGCCACTGAAGAGGCCCGATCCCTGGTGGTCGACAGTCTCGCCTCCCTCAGCCCAGGGATCACTAGGAGATGTTGGGATCCAGATCTCAGCACTCTCTAGGGAACGTGTGGGGATAGACGGTCCCTCAGGTAAACATGTCCTCGGCCATATAGGGCTTTAAAGGTAGTAACCAGCACTTTTTAACAAATCCGGTTCACTATTGGTAGCCAGTGCAGTTCCTGCAGCACTGGTTGTATGTGCTCCCACTTGGGCCGCCCCAATAGCAGCCTAGCAGCCGCGTTCTGCGCTAGCTGAAGTTTCCGGGTTTGTGACAAAGGCAGCCCCAAGTAGAGGGCATTACAGTAGTCCAGTCTTGAGGTGACCGTTGCATGAAGCACAGTTGCCAAGTCGCCACAGTCAAGGAAAGGAGCCAACTGGTTCGCCCGCCTAAGGTGAAAGAAGGCGGATTTCGCAGTTGCTGCTATCTGAGCCTCCATCGTCAGGCCTCCAATAGCACCCCCAAAGTTTTGACCTTGGACGCCATTGTCAATGGCGCCCCGTCAAAAGTTGGCAGGGGGATTTCCCCGCCCAGGCTGCCGCGACTCAGGCAAAGGACCTCTGCCTTCGTCGGATTCAGCTTCAGTCGGCTCAGCTTAAGCCAACCAGCCATGGCTTTCAGTGCCTGATCTAGGCTTCCTGGGACATCATCAGGTTGGCCGTTCATCAGTAGACAGAGCTGGGTGTCATCAGCGTACTGATGGCAACCCAGCCCAAACCTCCGGACAATCTGTGCAAGGGGTCGCATGTAGATGTTAAACAACATTGGGGATAGAACTGCCCCCTGAGGCACATCACAATTAAGTCAATTGGGACAACTCTCCCCCAATTGACACCCTTTGTCCCCGACCGCAAATGAAAGAGGAAAGCCACTGTAAGGCTAGCCCCTGAATCCCTGCTTTGGCGAGGTGGTGGGCTAGTAACTGATGGTCGACCATGTCGAACGCAGCCAGCAGGACTAACATCATCAGTACTGCTGAGCCACCTCAATCCAGATGTCGCTGGAGGTCATTCACCAGGGCGATCAAAACTGTCTCTGTCCCATAGCCTGGGCAGACTGTGGGAATCTAGGACAGAAGCGTCCTCCAGAAAACTCTGTAACTGTAACGCTACTGCCCTCTCAATAATTTCCCCCCAAAATAGTAAATTCAACACCGGTCGATAGTGTGCCAATTCGGCCGGGTCTAAGGTGGACTTTTTCAGGAGAGGGCGGACCACTGCCTCTTTAAGAGACGTTGGAAAAAGCCCTTCCAGGAGAGATCTATTTACGATATCAGAGCTCTCTCTGGCACGCTTTAATCAGCCAGGATGGGCACAGGTCCAGATCACATGTTGTTGGGTATTCTATCAGATCACATGTTGTTGAGTATTCTATCAACTTCCTCCAGACTGAGCATTTTAAAGTGATCTAAAGCTGGTCTGGAAGGAAGGAAGGAAGGAAGGCAAATAGATCATGGGAGAGAGATGTGGAAAGGAAGCAACTTTAAATGCATTCTCCAAGCGGCTGACTTGGCTTGGAGAAGTGATTTAAAGAGAGAAATGCCTTCTGCAAGCTGGGCAGTGGAGGCTTCAAGAGCTGCAGAATATGCTTGAAAAAGGCACATGTGGCTCCTGAGCCACAGTTTGGCCATCCTTGCCCTGTATCTTTTGTTTTATTCTTGTACACATGCAGCCTCAGCTAACCAGGTGACTTGTGCTGTGCTTCCAGCCTAGCTTACTCTGCTAAATTACACAGATCCTTTGGATCCTTTGGAATAATTTCCCAGCACAACGTGGCTTACATCACTCCCCTCTCCTCCATTTTGGGAGAGCCAGTTTGGTGTAGTGGTTAAGTGTGCGGACTCTTATCTGGGAGAACCGGGTTTGATTCCCCACTCCTCCACTTGCAGCTGCCGGAATGGCCTTGGGTCAGCCATAGCTCTGGCAGAGGTTGTCCTTGAAAGGGCAGCTGCTGGGAGAGCCCTCTCAGCCCCACCCACCTCACAGGGTGTCTGTTGTGGGGGAGGAAGGTAAAGGAGATTGTAAGCCACTATTCAGAGAGAAGGGCGAGGTATAAATCTTCAATTCTTCATTTTATCCTCACAACAGGCCTTTGAGGTAGGTGAGGCTAAGAGTGTGTGACTGGCCCAAGGTCGGCCAGTGAGCTTTCATGGCAGAGTGGGGATTCAAACCTGGGTTTCCCACATCATAGTCTTAACACTCTGACCACTACACCGCACTGGCTCTCATTGACGTCCGTGGATTTAGAATGAAGGACATAACGTAACTAGAAAGAGATTTTGTTTCTAGATGCTCTCAATGACTGAGCTATGGAGCAGATGGTCTCTGAACCTACCAGGGATGGGGCGATCCTGGATTTGGTCCTAAGTAATGCCCAAGATTTGGTGAGAGATGTAAAAGTGATCACACCGCTTGGGAGCAGTGACCATAACGTTATTGATTTCACAATTTGATTTCACGAGTTGCTCCAAAAGACCAGCACAACCCCGTTTAACTTTAAAAGGGGTAAATTCTCTGAGATGAGGAGGCATGTGAAGAGGAAACTGAAAGGAAAGGTAAATACAGTCAAAACCCTTGGGGAAGCTTGGAGGCTATTTAAAACTACAATCCTAGAAGCTCAGATAAAATATATACCACAAGTTAGGAAAAGTACAAAAAGGTATAAGAAGGCCTGCATGGTTAACAAACAAAGTAATGGAAGCTGTAAAAGGTAAGAAGGACTCCTTTAAGTGGTGGAAAGCTAGTCCAAATGAGATTAATAAAAGGGATCACAGGGTGGCAAATCAAATACAAGACTGTGATCAGGCAGGCAAAAAGGACTATGAGGAGCATATTGCAAAAAACATAAAGACCAACAATAAAAATTTCTTCAAATATATTAGAAGCAGGAAACCAGCCAGGGAGGCAGTGTGGCCCATGGATGACCAAGGGGTCAAAGGATTACTGAAGGAGGATAGGGAAATGGCTGAGAAGCTGAATGCATTTTTTGCCTCCGTCTTCACTGTGGAAGATGAGAAGTGTTTGCCTGCTCCAGAACCACTTATATTGGAAGGGGTGTTGAAAGACCTGAGTCAGATTGAGGTGACAAGCGAGGAGGTCCTACAACTGATAGACGAATTAAAAACTAATAAGGCACCAGGTCCGGATGGCACACATCCAAGAGTTCTGAAAGAATTCAAAGTTGAACTTGTGGATCTTCTGACAAAAATATGTAATCTTTCATTGAAATCTGCCTCTGTTCCTGAGGACTGGAAGGCAGCAAATGTCACCCCCATCTTTAAAAAGGGTTCCAGAGGGGATCTGGGAAACTACAGGCCAGTCAGTCTGACTTCAATACCGGGAAAATTGGTAGAAATCATTATCAAGGACAGAATGAGTAGGCACATTGATGAACATGAGTTGTTGAGGAAGACTCAGCATGGGTTCAGAAAGGGAAGATCTTGCCTCACTAACCTGTTACATTTCCTTGAGGGGGTGAACAAACATGTGGACAAAGGAGACCTGATAGATATTGTTTACCTTGACTTCCAGAAAGCTTTTGATAAAGTTCCTCATCAAAGGCTCCTTAGTAAGCTCGAGAGTCATGGAGTAAAAGGACAGGTCCTCTTGTGGATCAAAAACTGGCTAATTAATAGGAAACAGAGAGTGAGTATAAATGGGCAGTCTTCGCAGTGGAGGACTGTAAGCAGTGGGGTGCCGCAGGGCTCAGTTCTGGGTCCCATGCTCTTTAACTTGTTCATAAATGATCTGGAGTAGAGAGTAAGCAGTGAAGTGGCCAAGTTTGCAGATTACACTAAATTGTTCAGGGTGGTGAGAACCAGAGAGGATTGTGAGGAACTCCAAAGGGATCTGCTGAGGTTGGGTGAGTGGGCGTCAACATGGCAAATGAGGTTGAATGTGGCCAAGTGTAAAGTAATGCACATTGGGGCCAAGAATTGCAGCTACAAATACAAGTTGATGGGGTGTGAACTGGCAGAGACTGACCAAGAGAGAGATCTTGGGGTCGTAGATAACTCACTGAAAATGTCAAGACAGTGTGCGATTGTAATAAAAAAGGCCAACGCCATGAGGGTATTATTAGGAAGGGAAATGAAAACAAATCAGCCAGTATCATAATGCCCTTGTATAAATCGATGGTGCGGTCTCATTTGGAATACTGTGTGCAATTCTGATCTCCGCACCTCAAAAAGGATATTATAGCATTGGAAAAAGTGCAGAAAAGGTCAACTAGAAAGATTAAAGGTTTGGAACACTTTCCCTATGAAGAAAAGTTAAAACGCTTGGGACTCTTTAGCTTGGAGAAACGTCGACTGCGGGGTGACATGATAGAGGTTTACAAGATTATGCATGGGATGGAGAAGGTAGAGAAAGAAGTACTTTTCTCCCTTTCTCACAATACAAGAACTCGTGGGCATTCGATGAAATTGCTGAGCAGTCGGGTTAGAATGGATAAAAGGAGGTACTTCTTCACCCAAAGGGTGATTAACATGTGGAATTCACTGCCACAGGAGGTGGTGGCAGCTACAAGCATAGCCACCTTCAAGAGGGGGTTAGATAAAAGTATGGAGCAGAAGTCCATCAGTGGCTATTAGCCATAGTGTGTATATATATATATATATATATATATATATATATATATATATATATATGTGTGTGTGTGTGTGTGTGTGTATACATTTTTTGGCCACTGTGTGACACAGAGTGTTGGACTGGATGGGCCATTGGCCTGATCCAACATGGCTTCTCTTATGTTCTTATGCTTAGCGTGGCACTGTTAGTGAGCTTGGGCCAGTCACACTCTGTCCAGTCTTCCTCACAGGCTTGTTGTAAGGACAAAATGGGAGCGGGAGAAGCATATAGTCTGCAGTTGAGAAGATAGCTGGGATTAGAGCTGCTGTCCCTTGTTGGGAAAAAACCTGGAAAATTGGGAGGGGGGGTGGAAAGTGGGGAGGGCAGAGTTTGGATGCAATGCCATAGAGTTCACCCTCCAAAGCAGCCATTCCCTCCAGAGCAATGGCTGCCTGGGGTCTGGAGGTCGTAGAATCATAGAGTTGAAAGGGACCCCTAGGGTCATCTAGTCCAACCCCCTGCACAATGCAGGAAACTCACAAATACCTCCCCAGTTTGGTGTAGTGGTTAAGTGTGCGGACTCTTATCTGGGAGAAACGGGTTTGATTCCCCACTCCTCCACTTACAGCTGCTGGAATGGCCTTGGGTCAGCCATAGCTTTAGAAGGAGTTGTCCTTGAAAGGGCAGCTGCTGTAAGAGCTCTCTCAGCCCCACCTACCTCACAGGGTATCTGTTATGGGGAGCAGGGAGAAGGTAAAGGAGATTGTGATCGCTCTGAGCCTCTGAGATTCAGAGTATAGGGTGGGATATAAATCCAATATCTTCTTCTTTTTCTTCTAAATTCACAGGATCAGCATTGCTGTCAGATCATCCAGCCTCTGTTTAAAAACCTCCAAGGAAGGAGAGCCCACCACCTCCCGAGGAAGCCTGTTCCACTGAGGAACCAATCTAACTGTCAGGACGTTCTTCCTAATGTTGAGCTGGAAATTCTTCTGATTTAATTTCAACCCATTGGTTCTGGCCCTACCTTCTGGGGCCACAGAAAACAATTCCACACCATCCTCTATATGACAGTCCTTCACGTATTTGAAGATGGTCAGTTGTAAAAGTGGGGGACCTCCAGACTCCACCTGGAGGCTGGCAACCCTAGACGGAATATAAAAAACTATATATAAGAAAAGTAACAGCAACAAAGTCTGAAAACTCTGAAAAAGGCCATCTGACATCAATGTCGATCCTGTGAATTTAGGGGACGGTATTTGTGAATTTCCTGCATTGTGCAGGGAGTTGGACTAGATGGCCCTGGAGGTCCCTTCCAACTCTATGATTCTATGAACTCCTATGCAGCCTAATCTTTCAGATGTGTACTCCAAAAACAAAGCTCCCTTAGATAAGAGAGTTTAGAATGGTGGGCCACAAATTCTAGATGCTCTGGGATAGCTTCTAAATGTTCTCTGGGACGGTGACATTTCGCAAAGAGGCGGCACTCTGTTGCAAGGCACTTTGGGTGAGAATTAGTCGCATTCCCTCGCTGCCTCAACTATTTTGTTTTCCCCTTCCAGCTTGCTGAGCCTGTTTCTGCATCTCGGCCAACTCCCATGCTCCTTGCGCTTAGCACTGCTGAAAGGGTTGGATGGTGCTGGCTAGCTGCTGTGTGGAGTGGGGGTGGGGGTAAGGGAAGGCGGGTTTGGCTTCAGACAACAAAGGAGTGAAAGGCAGCAGAAAGAAGCTGCAGCGGCAGCTCTCGGCCGATGGTTTTTCCACAGAGCCAGGGTTTTAGGGGAAGGACTCGGGAGGGCCGAGCAGGAAACTGCAAACAGAAAACCGGAAAAGAGAGATTGGTTTACTTATTTATCGTATGGCAGAGCTACACACAGGAAGTATGTAATAATATAAAATATGTCACCAAGTTGATACAACAGGCATGGAGAGAGCCGGTTTGGTGAAGTGGTTAAGAGTGGTGGACTACGATGTGGGGAACCGGGTTTGGTTCCCCACCAGTGCCGGATTAAACCCTGTGGAGGCCCCTAGGCTGTTGAATCGGGGGGGGGGGGGCATTCAAAAATTATCTCCTAACACATTTTAAATTTTACCAACCAACAATTTTAATAAACCAATTTTATTACACAAAACAAACATTAACAACCAGGGAAAACTGAGAGGGGGAGCCAGATCGAGGCCCCTAAAGGAGTGGGGGTCCATAGGTTGGTGCGTAGTTGGCCTATTTGTTAATCCGGCCCAGTTCCCCACTTCTCCACTTGAAGCCGACTGGGTGACCTTGGGCCAATCACAGTTCTCTCAGCCCCACCCCCCCATTAAAAAACCTGTAAGGTAAAGGTAGTTCCTTTTGCAAGCACCAGTCGTTTCCGACTCTGGGGTGACGTTGCTTTCACAACGTTTTCATGGCAGACTTTTTACGGGGTGGTTTGCCATTGCCTTCCCCAGTCATCTACACTTTCCCCCCAGCAAGCTGGGTACTCATTTTACCGATCTTGGAAGGATGGAAGGCTGAGTCAACCTAGAGCCGGCTACCTGAACCAGCTTTCGCCGGGATCGAACTCAGGTCGTGAGCAGAGGGCTCCGACTACAGTACTGCAGCTTTACCACTCTGCACCATGGGGCCATAAAAAGAGCTAGAATTTCAGGCTGCCAGACAATCTTCTGATCTCCTGGCTGTACTACACCTGCTGCCATGTGATAATTTAGAAAAGAGAGAACCACAAAAAACAAGAACAAAGGAGGAGACAAAACAACGTGGGGGTTGCAGGGAAGAACACACACATACACAAGGTTAAAGAACCAAATTGGGATTCCCAGCCAGCTTCCAGGAGGTGTCTGCAGAGCTCCCAGAATTACAATTAATCTCTAGACTACATAGATCAGTTCCCCTAGAAGAGGGGTGGCCATACTTGCTTAACGTAAGAGCCACATAGAATAAAGAGAGCCAGTTTGGTGTAGTGGTTAAGTGCGTGGACTCTTATCTGGGAGAACTGGGTTTGATTCCCCACTCCTTCACTTGCACCTGCTGGAATGGCCTTGGGTTAGCCATAGCTCTGGCAGAGGTTGTCCTTGAAAGGGCAGCTGCTGTAAGAGCTCTGTCAGCCCCACCCACCTCACAGGGTGTCTGTTGTGGGGGGAGAAGATATAGGAGATTGTAAGCCGCTCTGAGTCTCTGATTCAGAGAGAAGGGCGTGGTATAAATCTGCAGTTCTTCTAAACATCAGGTGTTTGAGAGCTGCAAGACAAGAAGTGAGGGAGGGAGGGAAGAAGGAAGGAAGGAAAGTAAAGTAGATGAGAGAGGGAAGAGGAAGAGGTGGAAAGAAAGCAGCTTTAACTTTAAATGCATTCTCCAAGTCACCAGCTGGCTTGGCTTGGAGAAGTGATTTAAAGAGAGAAATGCCTTCTCCAAGCTGGCCAATGGGGTGTTGGGGGCTTCGAGAGCCCCACAATATGTATGAAAGAGCCGCATGTGGCTCCCATGCCACAGTTTGGCCACCTCTGCCCTAGAGAAAATGGCTGCTTTAGCAGGGGTGGCCAATGGTAGCTCTCCAGATGTTTTTTGCCTACAACTCCCATCAGCCCCAGCCCTTGGCCGTACATTATACCCCCCTGAGGTCCCTTCCTTCTCCAAACCCCGCCCTTCCCAGGCTCCACCCCCAAGTCTCCAGGATCCTAATACAGAGGTAGACAATTGCAAACTGTCTCTGAACGTCTCGGTTTGTTAGGATTTACAAGTTGATGGCCCATCAGGTAATGTAAGGTGAAGTACTGTTTGTTCATTGGTTAGTTTGAGGATGCTAATTTGCATCTCTGAGCATTCTTTTTCAGTTGTGAGCCAACTGCTTCTTTTCTGTTTTATGCTGTGCCATGCAGTGCATTCGTTATCTGTTATGTATTGAACATAAGGGATCAGGCCGCATGGCGATTGCTACTGAAGGCGACCCCCGGGTCCCCCGATGGAGCTCGCCAGTCGCCCCGCCCATCAAGATCTGTGGCGGGAAGTTTGACCGACCAGGATTGGCCTGGTCGGATGAGGGGGCTGTTCCGGGTAATGTATATAAGCGGGGCCCGGCCCGCGTGTTCTCTCTCTTGTAATGTGCTACTGAATAAACTATGTTGCCTTCCAACCGTCTCGGTTCTCAGTACATTACATTATCACTCTGTAAAATAGTTCTCCAGTAAAGTTTAACTTCTTGTTTTTCACAGAGTGTTGGGCGATTTATATAATATGCTTCCGAGAATATAAGAATTTATCTAACAACAGGGTTGCTATATGTTGTTGCAGTGTGATGGCATTTTCCTCTCCTGCCCTGGTGCACTCAGCATCCTTTAGAGCAGGGGTGTCAAACTCATTTGCTATGAGGGCCGGATCTTGACCTTGTCGGGCCGGGCCATGTGTGTCATAAAATGTAACCTTGTCCCTGGCTCCACCCCCAAAGTCTCCTGGCTCCACCCCCAAAGTCCCCAGATATTTCCTGAGTCAGACCTGGCAACGGGAGCCATGAACAGGCAAGACCTAGGTGTCCCTCCCCAACCCCACAGGTTTGTAGGAAAATGTGAGGCTTTCAGAAAAATGTGAATTCTTTTTTTTTAAGGGTGTTTAACAAATCCTAAATGTTAGAAGCAGTGTCTATACTTTTAAGTTTAAAGGAATGTCCTCTTAGTTACTGTTGTAGGGGTTCTAGGCAACCACAAAGGTATAGCCACTGCCAGCCTTCAAGCTTTGGTTTCTTTCAGTAAAAGGCTCGGGAGCCCTTTCCAGGACTGTTTTGGCCTTTGACGGAAAATTCAATGGGGTCAGGCTTGGCAGCAACCACCAGATGACTCACTACCATGTGTCTTGCATGACTAACCCAAACCTGGTTGTGTGCTAATGTTGAATAGCAGCCACCCAATGAAAGTCAGTGTTCTTTAGTGGTTACAGTTTCAAACCAGAACTTGACAGACCAGGTTGAAATCCTCATTCTACCCTGGGAGCTTGCTTGGTTACCTTGGACCAGTGAGGTCCTGACCCACTTCACAGGCTTGTTGTCAGGATAAAATAGAGGAGAATTAAGTAATGAAGGGAAAAGGAGGAGACTGTGGCCTCCGTATCCTGCTTGTTGGTTCTTCAGGGGAATCTGATTGGCCACTGTGTGAAACAGGATGCTGGACTAGGCAGACTCTTGACTTGACCCAAAAGGCAAGCAATTTGTCCAGAAGAACAGATACCTACTCCACACTTCAAAAAATCTCATTCAAAGTCTGGGGAGGAAATTATGCTACAATGCCTTAGTTCCCCTTCCAGATCAGGTTGCCAGACTCTGCTGGGGTTGGGGGGACTGGAGTCCTGGAAATATGAGTGATCTCTGGGCTGGAGATCAGTTCCCTGGAGAAAATGGCAGTTTTGGAGGCATCACATTCCTGCTGAGCTCCCGCCCTTCCCAAACTCCATCCTCTTAGGCTTACCAGCCCCCAGGTCCCTGCGGGGATCCCCTGATTCTGCAGGCACCTCCCCACCGCCAGCCAGCTGGCAAATAGGGGGAAGCCCTGCCCCAACAACCACAATGTGCCTTTCCACCTTTAAAGGCTTAGAAGAAGCTTGGAAACTTGGAAGGTGTGTGTGCCTTTAAATCTCAGCAGGAGCAAGGCTGAATGGGGGTGGGGCAGGTCAGCAGAGCCAGGTGGCTGTTTCCAGTGAGTCTGTGAAGCTGTGAGAAAGGAAGAGAGCCCAGTCCCTTTGTTTTACATGCATTTCAGAAGTCATTTGCATAGTTAAGAGAACATTTTGTTTCCTGTGTTAATCTGAAGAAGTAGGTGGAAATACAGCAGATAGTTATGTTCAACAACTCCTGTGAGTAAAGTGCCTCAGTGAGAGCACATAAGTGTATGCTTGCAAACTGCATTTATTTTGGCTGCTTTGTGAGTGTGGATATTGTACTAGTTTTACCTTGTGTGCTCTATGGCACTTAGATCTGTTTTTACAAGAATTTGTGTGTGCTTGCATGTGTCTGTGTGTGCACATGCCTGGAAGTCACAGCTGACTTCTGGTCTCCTGTCCAAGCACTTGCCTGAGTCAGTCCACTTACGTAGCTTCCAAGATTTGACAAGATTGGGCTTCCGCTGGGTCATGAGCAGAGAGCTCAGACTACAGTACTGCAGCTTTACCACTCTGCGCCACACAATATGTATGAAAGAGCCACATGTGGCTCCCCAGCCACAGTTTGGCCACCCCTGGTTTAGTGTGTGTGATCACAGCCATTGTCTGATGTACAAACAAGAAGAGAAGAAGGCCCTGCAGGGGGCAGTGAGAAGACAATTAGATGGGATAATGAGGTCAACACTGTCTCTCACCTGTTAAGTGTCATTCCTTGTTCATCCCCTGATTGCTACTCTCAGGGCAATTTCCCCATTTTTTCTCAGAAGTGCCCCCTCAGTCTCACCCTTCTTCTCAGACAGAGATGTAGTTAGGAACTTATCTGTCTCTTCTCTTTCCTGTCAGGTATGCTAATTCCTAAACAAACTTTTATCTGCTGTTTAATCAGGCCATAATTGCTCTGCCAACACCAAAGTGGCCATTTTCTGACATTTTCAGTCAGTTGGAAATTGGTTGTAATCCCAGGTGCTCTCCAGCTACCACCTGCTGATTGGCAACCCTATTCATCTTGGATATACCACAATAACAAAAGCTGCAACATGAATCACACAAGTGAAAACACTGCTCATCTACTGCATTCATTTTTTAAAATTTCTTATATAGCCCAACATTAGGCAGTTACACCTTTTCCAAGTCAGCCAAAGTCAATGGGTTTAGAAGAGTGCAACTCTGGTTATGATGAACATAAGGGCAGAAGAGAAGCCAGGTTAGAACAGGCCAGTGACCCATCCAGTCCAACACTCTGTGTGACACAGTGGCCAAAACCCAGGTGCCACCAGGAGGTCCACCAGCAGGGCCAGAACTCCAGAAGTGCTCCTTTTGTTGCTCCTCAAGCACCAATAATAAAGAGTATCACTTGCCCCAGACAGAGAGTTCCATCTGGACCTTGTGACTAATAGCCACTGATGGACCTCTGCTCCATATGTTGATCCAGTCCCCTCTGGAAGCTGGCTATGCTTGCAGCCATCACCATCTCCTGTGGCACTGAATTCCATGTGTTAATCACCCTTTGGGTGAAGAAGTCCTTCCTTTTATCCGTTCTAGCCCGACTGCTCAGCAATTTCATTGAGTGCCGACGAGTTCTTGTATTGTGAGAAAGGGAGAAAAGTACTTCTTTCTCTACCTGCTCTATCCCATGCATAATCTTGTAAACCTCTGTCATGTCACTCCTCAGCTAAAGAGCCCCAAGTGCTTTACCATTTCTTCATAGGGAAGAAAGGTTGAATGGCTCCTAAAGGTGCATTTTTCAGCAGTTTCATCCATCTGAAGCCCATTGACGTGAGTGGACTTGGGTGTAGTTGTGCTTTGACTAGCCTTTAAAAGCCCCTTGCATCTGCAGATTCCCTTGAAAAGCACTTGGGAAAATTACTGGAAATGGTTTGTGGAACTACGATTGTATTTTATAAGCTTGCTTTATTTTCCCGTTCCTCTCCCTCCTGTGGTTTGGTATTCCCCCCCCCCCCAGTTTTGGGTTGAAATTTGGCCAGTCCTCTGAGCACTCAAGGGAATGTGTGTGTATGCGCACCCATTGCATGTTTTCAGTTGTCCTGCTTCCACAGTGACAACGGGAGAGAAAAGGGTTCTCTGAAGAAGTGCAGGATGATTACAGAGCTTTTTTTTTGTGTGTAGCAGGAGCTCCTTTGCATATTAGGCCACCAATCCTCCAAGAGCTTATAGGGCTCTTCTTACAGGGCCTACTGTAAGCTCTCAGAGGCTTAATATGCAAAGGAATTCCTGCTACAAAAAAAAGCCCTGAGGACCAATAACAACATACGATTTCCCACCCCACCCAACACTACTCTCAGGAGAACATCTGTCACAATCTAAAATGGGAGGACATTATTTCTCAAAAACTGAATATATATATTTTTCCACAGTAACACTGTTAATGCTATGAGAAAACACACAAATAAATTAAAAACCTTAACTAAGAGAACTTAGCAATGAACTGTGCATTACAGCTAGAGAGCTGGAGAAATCTAGGACAGGGATTCCTAACATGGGGCCTGTGGGCTCCACGGTGCCCACTGACCTCTTTCCTGGTACCCACCAAGGGTTTTTAGAAAGTGGGCGTGTTCATGTGGTGCTTTTGCCCAGTAGAGCTTCTAATTGACCTTTGGAGACTTGATTGACTGTGCAGATTTTTAAAGGCATTGTTTTGGCAGCGGCTGCCACAGCAAGACTTTGTGACTGAGGGGAAGCTGCGGCAGCCATTTTGTGGCTGGTTTGACCTCCTGCAGTGACCATTTTGTGGCTGCGCCCACCACACTGTATCAGAAGTACAGAGGTGCCCACGGGCTGAAACAGGTTGGGGGCTTCTGTTATAGATTGATAATATTTGGGGAGTTCTGTCCACAGCAAGTTTTTTTAAAGGTGTGTTTATGTACAGACTTTGTCCATTATTTTAAAATAAAGGTAGAATCTTGGATCTAATTTCAGTCATCTCCCCCTCAGAAATGGGATTTTCTGGCATTGACATTAAGAAATAGCAAATTCCCCCTAAAAGGCTGGCGAGGGTTCTTTTGTTGTATGGTACTTGTTTTTTGAATACCATGCCAGTTCTGGAAAAAAATGAAACCATCTGGTGAGCCAATAAGAGGCTTAAAATGACCACAAATTGCCACTTTCCCATACTGCACTCAAGAGTGAGTAAAATGGTAAGATTAAATACTGACGACAATTGTTCATAATAACTAGGGCTTTTTTTGTAGCAGGAACTCCTTTGTATATTAGGCCGCACAGCCCTGATGTCGCCAATCCTCCTGGAGCTTACAGTAAGCCCTGTAATAAGAGCCCTGTAAGTCCGGGGTGTCAAACATGTGGCCTGGAGTGACTGGCTGTCATCTGCTTCCTTCTCCCTCTTTCTTGCTTCCTTCTGCATAACAGCTTGCTTTGCAAGGCTTGCTCAATCACACAGGAGCTACAGAGCAAAAACTCTGTTTTCTCCTTTGATTGAGGCTCCTCCCTTGGGGAAGTAGGGAGGAGAGGTATAGCTTGCTTTCCCAGGCTCTCTCAATTGCACAGCAAAGCTACTGAGCCAAGCCTCTCTTCCTTCTATTGGCTGAGGCTCCTCCCCTTCCTGGTCCCCTAGGGAAGAAAGGAAAAAAAACTAGAGCTTCCTTTGCTCAGTTCCCTGGATCTTAAGGGAGAAATACAAAGAAAGCACCTTTAAGACCAGTGATTTAAGTTTTTTTTAAGATTAGGTAGCAGAGATATAAACTTTATAAAGTTTATATCTCTGCTACCTAATCTTAAATAGATACACACACATGGCCCAGCCTGATATGGCCCGGTCTCACAAGGTCTCATTTATGTCAGGTCCGACTCGCGTAACAAATGAGTTTGACACCCCTGCTAAGCCTTTGGAGGATTGGCTACATCAGGGGGTGTGGCCTAATATGCAAAGGAGTTCCTGCTACAAAAAGCCCTGTCTCCTGACTTGATCTCGACGGCCCAGACTAGATGATCTTGTCAGATCTCAGAAGATAAGCAGGGTTGGCCCTGGCCTAATTTTTGGATAGGAAACCACCAAGGCGTTGTAGTGTTGCTATGTAAAGCCAGGCAATGGCAAACCACTTGAGTGCATCTTGCCTTGAAGAACATAAGAACATAAGAGAAGCCATGTTAGATCAGGCCAATGGCCCATCCAGTCCAACATTCTGTGTCACACAGCGGCCAAATATATACATACACACACACACACACACACACACCCCGTAGCTAATAGCCACTGATGGACCTCTGCTCCATATTTTTATCTAACCCCCTCTTGAAGGTGGCTATGCTTGTGGCCGCCACCACCTCCTGTGGCAGTGAATTCCACATGTTAATCACCCTTTGGGTGAAGAAGTACTTCCTTTTATCCGTTTGCTGTCTGCTCAGCAATTTCATCGAATGCCCACGAGTTCTTGTATTGTGAGAAAGGGAGAAAAGTACGGTACTTCTTTCTCTACTTTCTCCATCCCATGCATTATCTTGTAAACCTCTATCATGTCACCCCGCAGTCGACGTTTCTCCAAGCTAAAGAGCCCTAAGCGTTTCAACCTTTCTTCATAGGGAAAGTGTTCCAGCCCTTTAATCATTCTAGTTGCCCTTTTCTGGACTTTTCTGGACTTTCTCCAATGCTATAATATCCTTTTTGAGGTGCAGCGACCAGAACTGCACACAGTACTCCAAATGAGACCGCACCATTGATTTATACAGGGGCATTATGATACTGGCTGATTTGTTTTCAATTCCCTTCCTAATAATTCCCAGCATGGCGTTGGCCTTTTTTATTGCAAACGCACACTGTCTTGACATTTTCAGTGAATTATCTACCACGACCCCAAGATCTCTTTCATGGTCTCATGGAAGAAGAAGATTTGCAGATTTATACCCCGCCCTTCTCTTTGAATCAGATTCTCAAAGCGGCTTACAATCTCCTATATCTTCTCCCCTCACAACAGACACCCTGTGAGGTGGGTGGGGCTGACAGGGCTCTCACAGCAGCTGCCCTTTCAAGGACAACTCCTGCAATAGCTATGGCTGACCCAAGGCCATTCCAGCAGGTGCAAGTGGAGCAGTGGGGAATCAAATCCGGTTCTCCCAGATAAGAGTCCACTTAACCGCTACACCAAATTGGCTCTCACCAACCTGTGGGGTTGCCATTCGTCAGCTGTGAATTGATGGCATTTTCTACCCCTCTCCACCCGTTGCCCTGACTGATACTGTGAAGGGAAGGAAAGGTCCCCTGGACAAGCACCAGTCATTTCCTATTCTGGGGTGACGTTGCTTTCAAAATGTTTTCACAGCAGACTTTTTACGGGGTGGTTTGCCGTTGCCTTCCCCAGTCATCTACACTTTCCCCCAAGCAAGCTGGGTACTCATTTTACCAACCTCAGAAGGATGGAAGGCTGAGTCAATCTCAAGCCAGCTACCTGAAAACCCAGCTACCGCCGGGGATTGAACTCAGGTCGTGAGCAGAGCTTAGGACTGCAGTACTGCAGCTTTAACACTCTGCGCCACGGGGCTCTTGCTCTGTGATAACGCCTGTCAAAAGAACAAAGTGGGAGTCACGTTGCACCTTTAAAACCAACAAAGTTTTATTCAGAATGTAAGCTTTCGTGCACTTACATTTTGAATAAAACTTTGTTGGTCTCAAAGGTTCAACATGACAACACGGCTGCCCACTTGGGCCTGTCAAAAGGTTAGTTTCCGTTTCTTCAGGAGGAAGGACTAATAAAATAGACTTGCTTTTGGCACCCTCTAGGGGCCACAGTTGTGCTTTGCAAAGGAAGGAGGCTTCTGCTTCGGGAGGAACCAGCTTCCCCACAGCACTTTTCTGTGGTCGCCCTCAAGTCGCAGCTGAGTTACAGCGACCTTGCAGGGTTTCCAAGGCAAGAAACACCCAGAGGTGGCTTGCTGTTGCCTGTCTCTGCATAGCAACCCAGGACTTCCGTGGTTGTTTCCCATCCAAGAGCTAACTAGGGCTGACCCTGCGTAGCTTCTGAGATCTGATGAGATTGGGCCCACCTGGGCTAACCAGGGCATGGTACCTAGCAGGGCTTTTTTTTGTAGCAGGGACTCCTTTGCATATTAGGCCACACACCCCTGAGGTAGCCAATCCTCCGAGAACTTACAGGACTCTTAGTACAGATCCTATTGTAAACTCTTGGAGGACTGGCTACATCAGGGGTGTGTGACCTAATAGGCAAAGGAGTTCCTGCTACAAAAAAAAGCCCTGATACCTAGTATATATTTGCATCCATGGACAGGGGCCACACCAAAGTTGTCAAAACAATATGGCCAGTAATGGAGGCTTTTGGCACAGGAAAGCATTAAAGGTATCAGAACCCTTAAGAACATCAGAAGGCACCTAATGGAGCAGACTGGAAGTCCATCTAGTCCAGTGTCTTGTGGCACACAGAGGTCAACCAGTTGCCCCGGAAGCATAGAGGCTGAGGTCTTCCTCAGTCTTGAATGGCATTCCTCCAGCTTTTTACCTAGGATTCGGGTGTTAATGCAGGAAGGGGAAGCTAGGCTCAGAGCCAGTGTGGTGTAGGCACAGTGTTGGACTTGACACAAAGCTGAGCTGGTATAGCATAGAGGTTTAGCACTGCTACTCTCTAGGTAGGGCCTGGAGTTATCCGGGAATTACAGGTGATCCCCAGATGGCAGACATCTGTTCCCTTGGAGGAAACAGCAGCATTGGAGGGTTGACTTTATGTAGTGTTGCCAATCCCCAGGTGGGGGCAGGGGATCCCCCGATTTGGAGGCCCTCCGCCTGCTTCAAGGTCATCAGAAATCATGGGGGGGGGGGAAATGTCTGCTGGCATTCCATTATTCCCTACGGAAACTGATTCCCATAGGGTATAATGGAGCATTGATCTGCTGGGATTTGGAGCTCTAGGGGGACTGTTTTTTGAGGTAGGGGCACCACATTTGTAGCATTGCATCCAGTGCAGCTCTGCAAAATACCCTCCAAGTTTCAAAAGGATTGGACCAGGGGGTCCAATTCTATGAGCCCCAAAAGAAAGTGCCCCTATCCTTCATTATTTCCAATGGAGGGAAGGCATTTAAAAAGTGTGGGGTCCCTTTAAATGTGATGGCCAGAACTCCCTTTGGAGCTCAAATATGCTTGTCACAACCTTGCTCCTGGCTCCACCCCCAACGTCCCCAGATCTTTCTTGAATTGGACTTGGCAACCCTAACTCTATGGCCTCGCATTCCCCACTGATCTGCTTCTCCTCCCTAAACTCTGGCTTCCACAGGCTCCACACCAGGAATTTTCCAAAGATGGAGCTAAGTTATAGTGTTGGACTTCGACTAGGGATCAGCTCTCCATTCAGTGCTGAATCTCTCTGGGTGCTTTTGAGTCTCAGTCTAACCTACCTCACAGACTTGTTATGAGAATGCAGGGGTGGAATTCTAGCAAGAGCTCTTTTGCATATTAGGCCACACCTCCCTGATGTAGCCAATCCTCCAAGAGCTTACAAGGCTCTTTTTTTGTAAGCTCTTGGAGGATTGGGTACATCAGGGGCGTGTGGCCTAATATGCAAAGGAGCTCCTGCTAGAATTCCACCCCTGTGAGGATGAAACAGAGTTGGGGAGAACCAAGCATCCAAACTCCTCAAAAGAAGGAGAGGACAAAAATTAGACAGATTGGATGATTGTAGGCCAGGTGCAATCTCTTGGCCTAACCCAGCTCATGCTGATGTTGGACAGGTAAAATGCAAGGAATTAAGAACATCACCTTGAACTCCCTGGAGAAACTGTGGGAGAAGAATGTAATGATGAGAAAAATACCTCTCAGATCCAGAATTCCCTTACCCAGAGACTCTTGAAAGCCAAAATCTAAAGTTAAAAGGTCAGATTCTGTCCTTTTTTAAAATTCAGGCATTGACACTGGACAGGCTAAGTCCAGCCTGCTGCTGCAGTTCACTTCCTTGGTCAAATCTTTTACAGGTGGGCACAGAATATCCAGTGATGGCACTGGTAAATAAATGGGTGTTGATTCCTTAATTCATAGGGCTGCTGAGTCCCCAGTCCAGGTGGGAATTCCCCCACCCAGGAGGTTCCCAACCCACTGGCCCACATTGGGCTGGCAGGGGGAACCTCCCCCTACGTCGCCAGCATGATGATGTCACCCGGAAGTCCCCCGCTCCGGGACGCAGGGGACTTGGCAACCCTATTAACGCAGTATAATGGAATGATGGATTGGCCCAAAATGTACAGATATGAATCAAAGCTCAAGCTGGAGAAAATTCCTCTATCCTAAGAACTTAGCTTAAGTAGAAAAGAACAAGAGTCCAGTAGCACCTTAAAGAATAACAAAATTAGTCTTAGCAGCAGGGGTGGAATTCTAACAGGAGCTCCTTTGCATACTAGGCCACACACCCCTGGTGTAGCCAATCCTCCAAGTGCTTACAAAAAAGAGCCTTTTAAGCTCTTGGAGGATTGGCTACATCAGGGGGTGTGGCCTAATATGCAAAGGAGCTCCTGCTAGAATTCCACCCCTGCTTAGCAGCGAAAGCTCCTACTCTGGCCACAGATTTTTTTTAGTCTTTTAGGTGCTCCCGGAGTCTTGCTCTTTTCTACAGACAGACTAACACGACTGCCCATCTTGAGCTATCAACAGAGTAAGTCGTTCTTCCATTAAAGAACAGATTCTTAGGTTGAAAGAAGGCGTCAAACTTTGCTCGCTTGAAATGGTAGAACAGCAGTAGGACCCGTCCAATGGCATAAGGAAGATATTGGGGCTGGAAAGTGCTGTCACGTTACATCCAACTTATGGTGACCCTGTAGGGTTTTGAAGTAAGAGACATACAGAGCTGGTTTGCCATTCCCTTTCTCTGACCAACAGCCCTGGACTTCCTCTGTGGTCTCCCATCCAAATCAGCTTCTGCGATCTGATGAGATCAGGCTAGCCCACGGGTGGCCAAACTTGTTTAACTTAAGAGCCACATAGAATAAATGGCAGATGTTTGAGAGTTGCAAGACAAATATCAGATGTTTGAGGGATGGAAGGCAGGCAGGTGAATAGATGGGGGGGGAGGGAGAGGTGGAAAGAAAACAACTTTTAATGCATTCTCCTTGGCTTGGAGAAGTGATTTACAGAGAGAAATGCCTTCTCTAAGCCAGTCAATGGGGTGGCGGGGGATTCAAGAACTACACAATATGTGTGAAAGAGCCACATGTGGCTCCCGAGCCACAGTTTGGCCACCCCTGGGCTAGCTTGTGCCAACCAGGTCAGGGCAAAAAAGATATTAAAGAGAGGTAACATTTCCTGTTTCTTCTTTGAATTCTGTCCGACAGTTTGATTTCAACACTTCCCTCTGTACCTAGAGGGTAACAATCTAGTAACAATATCAATTACTCCACCACGACCTTTCACTTTCACATCACGTCCCGTACCGAGGACAGATCTGGCCACAAAGCACGGCGTCATGATGTAATCCCATTACACAAAATGGCCAGGATTTACTGCAAGGTCTGTTCGTAGCATCTGATGCAAGGAAACTATTCTGTGCAACAGGAATGGTTTACTTTCCTCTGCAAATGAGCAGGGTCTTGCTGAGTCTCTTAGACGTAAGAAGAAAGAGGTCCTTCCTGATGAAAAAGTTTCCTGCCTTCCTCTTTTATGCACACTTTCCATAAGGAGATGCTACCTGTCCTCTTGATGTTCCTCTGAAGGATCCACCGGTGTCTTTTGGATGCTGCTGGGCTTGTTACTGTCCATCTTGGAATCGTTCAAGAAACGAACCCCAACGAACCTGAAAGTCCGACATATTTCGTTTCTCGCGTTCTCACTAGCCAGCACATAAATAAATGGGTCTGCGACGCTGTTGGCGGTGGACAAACACAGGAATATGGTAGACACAGTGTACGTTTTGTTCTCAAAGACGCAGTGGTCCTCTGGGTTCTGATGAAAATGGACGGCTCGTACGAGCAATGTGAAATGGTAAGGAGCGAAACAGACCACAAAGATGGAAATGATCGCAACGGCCAGGTACTTCACTTTAGATTTCTTCTGTGGATTCAAGCTATAGCTGATTTTGACGTTTTGAAAGATTCTGTAGTTCATGAAAATGAGGATTGCAAAAGGGGTGACAAAGCCGATGAGGAACCGGACGATGTTGATGATGGCCAGGTGGTTGTTGAGAGTGCTTTCAAAGCAGGTAGTGCTGTTTGGCCCCTGGATGTTGTTGTCAAAAAACACACGGCTATAGATCACTGCAACGATGCCAAAGACGACCAACGTCACCCCCGCGGCAATCCTCTGTGTCCGTATCCCTCTGCTCCGCAACGGGTAGACCACTGCCATGTAGCGATCAATGGATATGCAGCACAGGAGAAGAATGCTGATGTAGATGTTGCAGAAAAAGATGTAGCCTATCACCTTGCAAGATGTTTGCCCCATGGTCCAATAGTGGCCCTTCTGCACGTAGATGATCCAATGGGGGAGGGTGCTCAGGTACATCAACTCGCACAACGACAGGCCGAACAGGTAGATGGAGAGAATGTTCCCCCTGTACATCTGGACGAAGGTCAAGATGGTGGTCACGATGTTGGCTGGCACACCCACAGCAAAGATGACGCTGTACACCAAAACCAAAGGCAGCCTGCTCTCTTCGTACAGAGTGGTCTGGTTGCATGTAGAACTGAGATTCTCATCCATGCTGCTGATACAGAGAAGAACACCCAGCGGATGTCTCCTTCATTTGGGTCTCCCCACAGCTCTGAAAACAAACCAGAGAAGATTAATTTTTTAAAAAAAAAAAAATTGAACAAGAAGATGCCAATGGGTAAGGCCAGATCTGTAATTATATAAGAACATAAGAGAAGCCACGTTGGATCAGGCCAATGGCCCATCCAGTTCAACACTCTGGGTCACGCAGTGGCCCCCCAAAAAAGGAGGTTCACAAGTGGGGCTAGAAGCCCTTCCACTTTGGCCCCCCCCACAAGCACCAAGAATACAGAGCATCACTGCCCCAGACAGTTCCAATAATATGCTGTGGCTAATAGCCACTGATGGACCTCTGCTCCATATTTTTATCCAAACCCCTCTTGAAGCTGGCTATGCTTGTAGCCACCACCACATCCTGTGGCAGTGAATTCCACATGTTTATCACCCTTTGGTTAAGAAGTACTTCCTTTTATCCGTTCTAACCCGACTGTTCAGCAATTTCATTGAATGCCCACGAGTTCTTGTATTGTGAGAAAGGGAGAAAAGTACATCTTTCTCTAATTTCTCCATCCCATGAATAATCTTGTAAACCTCTATCATATCACCCTGCAGTCGACGTTTCTCCAAGCTAAAGAGCCCCAAGGATTTTAACCCTTCTTCATAGGGAAAGTGTTCCAAACCTTTAATCATTCTAGTTGCCCTTTTCTGTAATATCCTTTTTGAGGTGCGGTGACCAGAATTGTACACAGTATTCCAAATGAGACAGCACTATCGATTTATACAAGGCCATTATGATACTGGCTGATTTGTTTTCAATTCCCTTCCTAATAATTCCCAGCATGGCATTGGCCTTTTTTATTGCAATTGCCCACTGTCTTGACATTTTCAGTGAGTTATCTACCACGACCCCAAGATCTCTCTCTTGGTCAGTCTCTGCCAGTTCACACCCCATCAACTTGTATTTGTAGCTGCGATTCTTGGCCTCAGTGTGCATTACTTTGCACTTGTCCACACTGAACCTCATCTGCCATGTTGACGCCCACTCACCCAGCCTCAACAGATCCCTTTGGAGTGCCTCACAATCCTCTCTGGTTCTCACCACCCTAAACAATTTAGTGTCATCTGCAAACTTGGCCACTTCACTGCTTACTCTCAACTCCAAATCATTAATGAACAAGTTAAAGAGCATGGGACCCAGTACTGAGCCCTGTGGCACCGCAGTGCTTACCGTCTTCCACTGCGAAGATTTCCCATTTATACTCACTCTCTGTTTCTTATTAGCCAGTTTTTGATCCACAGGAGTACTTGTCCTTCTGTTCCATCAAGTTACAATTTATGGAGATCCTGCAATAACTCTGCCTGTGACCTTAGACTTCCTTGGAGGTCTATCATCCAAATACTAATTATTCCTTCCCCAGAAAAAAAATAGATTTTTTTGGGGGGGGGGGATTGAAATATATGCAGTACCAGGGCCTTTTTTGTAGAAAAAAGCCCAGCAGGAACTCAGTTGCATATTAGGCCACACCCCATGATGCCATCATTGTTCCACATAGGGCTTTTTGTAGAAAAGGCCCAGCAGAAATTCATTTGCATATTAGGCCACACCCCTAGACAACAAGCCAGCCAGAACTGTGTTCCTGTGCATTCCTGCTCAAAAAAAATCCCTGTGCAGTACTCACTGCATTGAGGGGTACGGTGGCTCAGTGGTAGAGCATCTGCTTGGTAAACAGAAGGTCCCATGTTCAATCCCAACATCTCCAACTAAAAAGGGTCCAGGAAAGTAGGCACGAAAACCCTCAGTTTGAAACCCTGGAGATCTGCTGCTAGTCTGAGTATACAATACTGACTCTGATGGACTGAGGGTCTGATTCAGTATAAGGCAGCTTCGTATGTTCATATGTTCCTATCAAACCTCAACTAATGTTATTTTAACAATGTAAAATGCATCATGTATGACTTACTTATCATAAAAAATTGAAATATTTATGGAATTTTAAAGTTATAAATGCCTTAGTTTTCTACCAACAAAGTTGCACATATACTTTGGAGAAAACCACAAGCTGGTGCACCCTATGCAACCGAAGAAGAAGAAGAAGAAGAAGAAGAAGAAGAAGAAGAAGAAGAAGAAGAAGAAGAAGAAGAAGAAGAAAAAGATGATGATATTGGATTCATATCCCGCCCTATACTCTGAATCTCAGAGTTTCAGATTGGTCACGATCTCCTTTACCTCCCCCTGCCCAGACACACAACAGACACCCTGTGTGTGGGTGGGGCTGAGAGAGCTCTTACAGCAGCTGCCCTTTCAGGGACAACTCTGTGAGAGCTATGGCTGACCCAAGACCATTCCAGCAGCTGCAGGTGAAGGAGTGGGGAATCAAACCTGGTTCTCCCAGATAAGAGTCCATGCAATGTACCTTAGCACATGTACCTTTTTTGCTACCTGGTTAGTTCTCAGTGAAACTTTCAGAGTTTTCCTCTGAGTCTTTGGTGCCATTTCTGCCTCACCTGCTTCTGGTCATTTCTTCTCCAGCAAGGTAGGGCAGTAAGTTATTTTTTACCCAGTCTGGGGGTATAAGTGAGAGAAAGGTGAGAGGTCAAACACAAGGTCAACCACAAGTTTGGTCAAATGGATAACAGAAGCCATGCAACAGCTGAAAAGCCCAAACCAGATCTGAATAGCAGTGAAAGCCCTGCATAATTCTCCTCATAAAATCAGGTATCTTTCCATGTCCAGCAATACATCCTGGATTTAAGAGCTGTGTTATGTCTACAGCATGGATGCCTAAAGGAGGTGGTGGCAGTTACGTGTGTAGATGGCTTCAAGAGGGGATTGGATAAGCATATGGAGCAGAGGTCTTTCAGTGGCTATTAGCCACAGTGTATGGATGGAAATCTCTGTCTGGGGTAGTGATGCTCCATATTCATGGTTCTTGGGGAAGGGGGGGGGGACAACAGTGGGAGGGCTTCTAGTGTCCTGGCCCCACTGATGGACCTCCTGATGACACCTGGGTTTTTTGGCCACTCTGTGACAGACATTTAATAATGCATAAGAACATAAGAGAAGCAACGTTGGATCAGGCCAATGGCCCATTAAGTCCAACACTCTGTCACACAGTGGCCAAAAACCCCAGGTGCCATCAGGAGGTCCACCAGTAGAAGCCCTCCCACTGCTGCCCCCCCCCCCAAGCACCAAGAATACAGAGCATCACTACCCCAGAGAGTTCCATCTATACCTTGTGCCTAATAGCCATTGATGGATCTCTGCTCCAGATGTTTATCCAATCCCCTCTTGAAGCAATCCATGCTTGTAGCCGCCACCACCTCCCATGGCACTGAATTCCATGTGTTAGTCTTTGGGTGAAGAAGTCCTTCCTTTTATCCGTTCTAACCCGACTGATCAGCAATTTCATTGAGTGTCCATGAATTCTTGCATTGTGAGAAAGAGAGAAAAGGATTTCTTTCTCTACCTTCTCTATCCCATGCATAATCTTGAAAACCTCTATCATGTCACCCCTAAATTGATGTTTTTCCAAGCTAAAGAGCCCCAAGAACTTTAACTTTTCTTCATAGGGAAAGTGCTCCAACCCTTCATTGCGTGGACAATGAAGAATTTGAATCAATAAACATTTTATTTAAAACGTATAATACATTTGATATAGATTGTTCAGTAAGGGGAGCCAGTGTCACAGCATTTTATCGCTGTATGCAATTCTAGCTAGCTGTGAGATTATGTTAGATTTCTTCTCCTTCACCTGCTAAAGAGTAGATCCAACAAACTTCCATTGCAGAGCTACATGCATTTCAATGGAGTTCTCCCTCACCAGCCCTTTAGAATTTATCCCTCCCCTCAGTCTTCTTAGATTAATATATTCCTAAACTAGAATTTTTTTTACTCCTTGCGCTATGTCTTGCAAACAGCAGCCCAGAAACTCCCACCACACGTACCGCAGGGCCCACATTTCACAAGAACGCTGGGAACCCTTGCGCCACCAGCTGTTGCAAAGCAAACGCTGAATGCAAGTGCAATCCCGGTCACATCAGCCAGGCTTTAAGTACTGTAGCCCCAGTTTGTGCAGACCCTGCTGTGTGTGCCTCATTTCCATGCCTTCTCATTTCCTTTTTCCGTTGACATTTCCTGACCTGCTATGTGTAAGAAACCATCCTACCTATTGAGTCGTTTTTGAATTTCCCTTGCTGTTTTCAGCTTCTTCTGCAGCCACCGACCCCATGCGCCCGCCAGAAAACCCCTTGGCCACGGTGGAAGAAGACTCTGTGGGTGTGAGACACTCCCTGGCTTGGGGATTGTCTTCCTGTCTCTTAGTCTTCCTCCAGCCGCAAAAAAAAAGCAAGGGTGGAAGAGATGAATCTGCCTTCCGATAGAATAACAGATCGATTCTATGCCGAGTGATTCTATACCCACTGAAATCAATGACCTTAGACCAGAGTCACTCCACTCAAGAACAAGGGCTGTAAAGCAATTTTCAACAGAGCTCATGGCCTGTTTGTCAAACTGGAGGACCAAGGTTTATCTGTATTAACAACTCTCCTTGTTCTTGCTTGCCTCCTACCTAATCACCGGCAACACTCCTAGGGTTTGGGTCTGTCTTGATCCTAGGCCTGGTGAGGCCTACAGGCTCCAGAGAAGCCTGCCTAGGAGTAAGTATAGGGGCCTACATCTCCAGGATTCCTTCTGTCTAGGGCTACCAAGTTCCCAGGCCGGGTGGGGGTTCTCCTGCCCTGGAGGTTCCCAACCCGCTGGCCAACATTGGGCCGGTGGGGGGATTCTCCCCTGACATTGCTGGCACGATGATGTCACTCAGAAGTTTTCCTGGATACTCTAGCAATTTGGGAGGAAAACACTATGGTAGCGGAGACCGCGGGGGACTTGGCAACTCTACTTCTATCCCTCTGATTGAGTTAGGGTTGCCAAGTCCAATTCAAGAAATATCTGGGGACTTTGGGGGTGGAGCCAGGAGACATTAGGGGTGGAGCCAAGATCAAGGCTGTGACCAGCATAATTGAACTCCAAAGGGAGTTCTGGCCATCACATTTAAAGGGACGGCACACCTTTTCAATGCCTTCCTTCCATAGGAAATAATGAAGGATAGGGGCACCTTCTTTTGGGGCTCATAGAATTGGAACCCCTGGTCCAATCTTTTTGAAACTTGGGGGGTATTTTGGGGAGAGGCACTAGATGCTATATTGAAAATTTGGTGCCTCTACCCCAAAAAAACAGCCCCCCCCCGGAGCCCCAGATACCCGCAGATCAATTCTCCATGATTTTCTATGGGAATAAATCTCCATAGGGAATAATAGAGTTCCCAGCAGACATTTCCCTCCCCTCCCCCCGCTTTCTGACAACCCTGAAGTGGGGGGAAGGCCTCCAAACCGGGGGATCCCCTGCCCCCACCTGGGAATTGGCAACCCTAGATTGAGTGGCAGAGTTTTGGAGGGAAAACTAGCCCAAGAGGGGTGGATGGGACCTGGCTGGAAAGGAAGGGTGTTCTCCCTGGAAAAGGCTGCAGGAGTGAAGGCAGCAGAAGTGATCCCTTACCCAAGGGGGTGAGTTTTGGTATGAGGGAAGGGAATGTTCAGCAAGTCACATTAGGGCCTTTCTTTTTGTTTTGCACCAGCCTTTACTGTATATATATTTCACTGTTGCACTAAAAGTTTTCATTTTCCCACCTATTGTTTGAACACTAAATTAACTGGCGTTAGGGTTGCCACGCCTGTGTTGGAAAATACCTGGAGACGTTGGGGGTGGATCCAGGAGAGGGCAGGGTTTGAGGAGGGGAGGGGCCTCAGCATGGTGCATTGCCATAGAGTCTACCCTTCAAAGCAGCCATTTTCTACAGGGGAGCTGATCTCTGCCAGCTGGAGATCAGTTGTAAAAGTAGGAGATCCCCAGGCCCCACCTGGCAACCATAGTTAAACTGCCTGGGTCCTCATTTCTCTTCGGTCATGGTTAAAAAGGTTTTACTAAAAGCACGATACAGGTGTGGTTGGGTGCTCTGGGCCCTCCCATGCAGACCCTTACCAGAGTGGTTGCAGCCAATAGAAGGCAGGAATCTCTTCTAGAGCTCCAAACCTCTGGATGGGGTAGAGCTACTAAGTTTCCCCTACTGAGTTTCCATTCCCTTTACTGTTTAGAACGGGGGGGGGGGGGATTCAAAATTAAAATAAATAAATAATTGATTTTATCATCATCATCATCGTCGTCGTCGTCGTCGTCATCATCATCATCGTCGTCATCGTCATCGTCATCATCATCATCATCATCTGTTTATTTATATTCCGCCCATTCCCCATAGGGGCTCAGAGCGGAGCACAACATGAATAATAAAATCACAATAAAATGAACAATTTTTTAAAAAAAACTAACCAGATTTGCCAGTGCAGTGACTTCTGGGGAATACCTGGAAGTGACAGTGGTAGCTCTAGGGATTGCCAGAAACTCTGTGAGAAAACCATAGACGCTGGTGGTGCTGTCCCCACCCCCAACCCCTCTTGCTAGTTGGTGATTCGATCCTTAGGCAAGTAGACAGCTGGGTGGCGAAACCGCGTTCTGACCGTACTTGAAGATGGTGATCATATCACGTCTCAGTTGTCTCCTCTCCTGGCTAAACATATCCAGCTTCTTCAGCCTTTCCTCATAGGATTTCATCTACATTCCCCTCACCATCTTTGTTATCCTCTGGACATGTTCCAGCTTGTCAATTTCCCTCTTAAATTGTGGTGCCCAAAACTGAACACAATACTCTAGGGCAGGGATGTCAAACATGTAGCCTGGGGGCCGAAATAGGCCCCCGGAGGGCTCCTATCCGGCCCCTGAGCAACTGGCTGTCATCTGCTTCCTTCTGCATAACAGCTTGCTTTGCAAGGCTTGCTCGATCGCACAGGAGCTACAGAGCAAAACCTTTGTTTTCTCCATTGACTGAGGCTCCTCCCTTGGGGAGGAAGGGGGGGGGGGAGGGAGAGCTTGTTTTGCCAGGCTATCTCAATCACACAGCAGAGCTACTGAGCCAAGCCTCTCTTCCTTCTATTGCCTGAGGCTCCTCCCCCTCCTGATCCCTTGGGGAGGAAGGGAAAGAGCCAGAGCTTCCTCTGTCCAGTTCCCTGGATCCCATGGGAGAAATACAAAGAAAGCACCTTTAAGACCAACAAGTGCTAAAGTTTTAAATAGGTTTTAAGGCTTTTAAAAAATCTTCAATTGTGTTTGTCTCAAAAATGATTTGAGGTTGGAATTTGTCTCTGTTTTTTATAAAGTTTATATCTCTGCTACCTAATCTTAAATAGGAAAACATATGGCCCGGCCTGACAAGGTCTCATTTATGGGTGATCCTGCCCTCATAACAAAAGAGTTCAACACCTCTGCTCTAGGGTGAGGTCTAACCAGAGCAGAGTACAGCGATAACCATCACTCTGTGTGATTTGGATACTATAGTTTTGTTGATACTGTCCAAAATTGCATTTGCCTTTTTAGCTACCGCATCACACTGCTGGCTCAGATTCAGTGTATGGTCCACTAAGACCTGTAGATCCTTTTTGCACATACCACTGCTGAGAAAAATCTCCCCCTGTCCTATAATTATGCACTTGATTCTCCTATCTAAATGCAGAACTTTGCATTTATCCCCATTAAAATTCACTGCATTTGTTTTAGCCCAGTTTTCCAGCTTATCAAGATCTCTGTCTTCTACTGTATTTGCAACTCCTCCCAGTTTAGCATCATCTGCAGATATAATAAGCATTCCCTCAATTCCAAATCTTTATAAAGATATTGAACAAAACAGGTCCCAGGACAGATCCTTGAGGCACTCCACTTGTCACTCCTCTCCAAGAGGATGAGGAACCGTTCACAAGCACTTTTTGAATGCAATCTGTCAATCAGTTACAGATCCACCTAACAGTAACAGGATCCAAACTACATTTTACCAACTTGTCAACAAGAATAGTATGTGGAACCTTATTAAAAAGCCTTACTGAAATAAGATAAACTATGTCTACAGTATTCCCCTGATCCAGCAAGGAACTTTTCTTTTCTAAGGTATTAGTCTGACATGACTTGTTCTTGAGAAATCCATGCTGGGTCTTAGTAATCACAGTTGTCCTTTCTGAATGATCAAGGACTGACTGATGATTTGTTCTAAAACTTTTCCAGGTATAGATGTCAAGCTGATGGGTCGGTAGTTACCAGGATCCTCCTCCCCGCCCCCCCTTGAAGAAGGGAGCTACATTTGCCCACTCCAGTCTTCCGGTACCTCTCCTGTTCTCCAAAAATTCTCAAAAATAATGGCAAGAGGCTTAGAAATGGCACCCACAAGTTCTTTTAGTACCCTTGGATGCAGTTCATCTGACCCTGAGAACTTAGTTTCATTTAAAGAAACTAGGTGTTTATGTACTATCCCATGCCAATCCTAGATTGCAACTCCCTGCATGAACAAAGACTGTATCATGAAGATTTTCCAGGCCCTACAGCAATTCTGGCCGGCCAGCCAGGCCCCAGGGAGGCTGCCGCACAGTACATCTGGGCCCTGCGATCCCTGCCTGGCCCTGAGGAAGCTGCTGCATGGCGTGGCTGGGCCCCATCATCCTCGCTGGCCAGCCAGGCCCCAGGAAGGCTGCCACATGGCTCGGTTCGGTCCAGCAATCTCCGAGGGCCACACCAAATAACCTTGAGGGCCATATACAGCCCTCGGGATGGAGCTCCCCACCATTGATTTAAATGGAAGGCACTTGCTTGACACTACTGTGCAGCTCTGATAGGGCAATTTTGTAAATTTTAAAAGATTTGGATACCACCCTCTGTAGGTCACAAGTGACATCCCCACCCCAATTAAGAAAAGTGAAAATTTTTTTGTAACTACAAAATAAATATACTGGAGGAAAAAAATGGTGCCTAAAGCTGAAGTCAAACTTAAGGGCATGACTACTTGGAAAATCTGCAGTAAGCTGCAGCCATGGAAGCATGATTCTTGGTGCAGTAAATAAGGGCACTTTCACCCATGTGCAATAATGCAGTTTCAATCCACCTCAGTGACTGTTTGCCAAAATCTCTCAAGAAGTGTGTGTGTGTGTGTGTGTGTGTATATATATATATATATATATATATATATATATATATATATATAAAAACTTCCATTTATTCAAGTACCTTTAGTTCACATTCAAACTGCAGTACAAAAGAAGAGAAAGAAGTGTAATCTAAAGGGTTCTTTTCCTGGAGCACTGGATCTACAGGAGAGACCTGCAGAGGTGTATGTCTCCATGGAAGGCCATGTGATGAGAGAGTGAGAGGACAAAGGGAGAGAGAGTGAGAGAGAGGTGGGATCAGAGGGCAGCTCCCAGGTGAAGACAAAGCGAGGCATCCCATTCAAGGAGATCAAACCTGTGCACGCTTAGAGCGATGTAGAGCGCCCCTCCCCCCATGTCTAGACACCATGGGATGCTCACTCCAACAGAGTGTAAAGCCTCCTCTCTCCCCCTCCTCTCTCCTCTTCCTTTTCAGCTCTTGTTTTCACTTAAACTTCTTGTAGAAATGGTTCCTCCCTCCTCTTCCTTTTTACTTGCAGTGGTTGTCGATGTGGTCAAGTAGTTTCAAGGAAGCACATGCTGAACTTTTCAGCTACTACCTGGATTTTGCAAGGGGAGATTTGTGCTTGATTCTGTCTCCCCCTCCCTCAATCCCATTGCTGCCATCACAATTTCTGCATCCACCTTTAGCCTTGAAGCTGGCTGCAATGGCAGCACTGGGAAGCAGGGCTTTTTTGGTAGCAGGACCTCCTTTGCATATTAGGCCACACACCCCTGGTGTAGCCAATCCTCCTGGAGCTTACAGTAGGTCCTGTATTAAGAGCCCTGTAAGCTCATGAAGGATTGGCTGCATCAGGGAGGTGTGACCTAATATGAAAAGAGTTTCTGCTGCAAAAAAAGCCCTGCTGGGAAGGGGTGAAGGGCAGAGAGACTCCATGGAGAACAAGGAAGAAAGGAATGGGAAAAAGTAGCAAAGAGAAGGAAACGAGGGACAACAAATAGGTTGAAGAAGAACAAAGAAGGGAACAGCTGAAAAGCAAGAGCCTTTTTGACAGTGGCCCCTGCCTAGTGGAACTCTCTGTCAGACGACCTCTGGGCCCTGAGGGATATTTCAAGATTCTGTAGGATGAAGTTTTCCCACCAGGCTTTTTGCTGAGGATGGTCAAGGTCAGCTTTCTGCCACCTGATTAGCAGTGCAGCCTGGTTTTTGACAGCAGTCTGTGGTGTTGGTTGTATTGGGTTAAACGCAAGAAAACAAGAACAACAATATGTGTGAAAGAGCCACAGTTTGACCACCCCTGTATCAGACCGTCACCACACAACGTCCCCAGCATATGACATCACTTCTGCATGACATCATCACATCAGGGACGCCACGTTTGGTGGCGTTGCCCCACCCCCCACTCCCAGAAAGCTCCCTCCTACCCTCCACTGGCAAGAGCAAAGGAACTGGCAACGATAGGCAGCAGGGCACCTAGTAGGCGCCAGGAAACATTAGTGGGCACCATGGTGCCCCCCAGGTACCACACTGAGCATGGTTGCCCTAGTCTGAGAAGGCAGCCACATTGGCTGAATTTTATGTGTGCATCTGCAGATTCTCTTTCTTGGGAGGGGAAGTAGTTCCTTGTTTATTGTAAAAAGGGGATGTAAGAATGGCCGTTTCACATCGTTGCTCTATGAAAGAGGATGCTGGTACCAGGGGAATTTGTGATGTGCAACTCACTTCTCAGATAAACAGACTCTTTGACCTGACTCTTAAAGCTGCAGGAGTCAGGGCTCCCCAAGCTATGTGCCCTGAAAGAACTGCCTAGTAAATAATCAGAAAAGCACAAATTCAGTCATTGTTGTCTCTGTTGAGCCTGCAGAACTCTGGAGCACAGAGGAGGCTGCCCACTGGATGTTTGCGTTTGGGCCTTAGGGCCAGTTCTGTGGCTCAGTGGAAGAGCCTCTGCTTTGCTTGGAAAAGGTCCCAGGTGCAATCCCTGGCATCTCTAGTTAAAAACACCAGGTAGTTGGTGCTTTAAAAGACCTTTCCTTCAGACCCTGGAGAACCCCTGCCAGTCTGGGTAGACAATACTGACCCTGATGGACGGATTCAGTCTGATTTAGTATGTAGGGCTGCCGGGTCCTCCCAGATTGACAGGTGGGGAAGGGGGGGATGACTTAGGGTTGGCTGCTCCAGGTTGGGAAGCTCCTGGAGATTTGGGGAGTGGAGACTGGAGAAGACAGGGACCGTAGCAGAGTATGATGCCTGAGAGTCCTCCCTCCAAAGCAACCATTTCCTCCAGGGGAACTGATCTCTGTAGTCTGGAGATGAGTTGTAATTCCAGGGGATCCCCAGGCCCCACCTGGAGGCTGGCATCCCTAGTTCAGTCAAGCCACGCAAGCCGTGCTTCAGGCAGCTTGATGAGAAGCTCTCTCTAGGCATCAATAGCACAGGTAGTCTTTGGCTTAGAGCCAACTGGAAGTAACCTGGGACCAGGAGGGTTGCCAACTTCCAGGTGGGACCTGGAGCAATGTAACAAAGTGAGAGGATTGTGCATAGGCTGGTACCAGAGGATACCGGACATGCTATTGGATTGCTGGGATGTGAATACAAATGCTTTTGCTTTACTGAGCTGTTTGAAATTTTGGATATTTTTGGAAGGTCCCACCCTACAATGAAGTATGGATGAAAACAAGCAACCAAGTTGACCGCTTGTTGGTTGGGGCTGTTTTAATGCACCCATTTGCGGCTTCGAGAAGCATATATAAAAGAGCTTTGCAAATTAGCCAATTTCTTTATGGAATGAACTGACTTCTACAGAATTTTCTATTCATCAGCGTTCACTGATACACACACACACAGAGCTTTTTTTGAGCAGGAATGCAGTTCCAGCTGACTTGGCATCAGGGGTGTGGCCTAATATAAAAATGAGTTCCTGCTGGGCTTTTTCTACCAAAAAAGCTTGCGCTATCTGTCTGTCTGTCTGTCATCCATCCACCCATTCCTTAAAGGTTTTCTTTAAGAGGATATTGATATGCATTAAATGCCTTTGAATATTGCAATTTTACGCTGAATGCATTTGCATGAATGTACTAGACTGAATGAATTCACCAAAATGTTTTTGAATAGAGATTCATTATTGTGGATTGTGATGCTTTCTGTATCCTCGGGTATCAGCTTCCAAGTGGGGCCTGGAGATCTCCCAAAATTTCAACTGATCTCCAGACATTAGTCTCCCTGGAGGAAACGGCTGCTTTGGAGGGTGGAGTCTATAGCATCACATCCATGCTGAACTCCCTCCTCTTCCCAAGATCCCCCTTCCCCAGGCTCCACCCCTAAATGCTCAGGCTTTTATCCAACTTGGAGTTGGCAACCCTACCAGGAGAGATGGGTGCCCTTCATCTTTGGGGCAACTAAATAACTCCAGCTGGCCTTGTCTGGCCTTGCCTCCTTTCAATCCTGAAGCACATCTGGAACCAGGAACTCATGGGGAAACGTAGGTTGGGTTCTTCTTACTGCAAATAGTTAAAGTTTCATACAATGCAAGGCTGCGTTCAGACACCTTGAAGCACTGCCAAGTGTCCAAACCCCCACTTGCACAGCAGATTTCAGTGACAAATTCTGGTTTGAAGAAGAAGACTGCAGATTTATACCCTGCCCTTCTCTCTGAATCAGAGACTCAGAGCCGCTTATAATCTCCTTTATCTTCTTCCCCCACAACAGACACCCTGTGAGGTAAGTGGTGCTGAGAGAGCTCTCCCAGAAGCTGCCCTTTCAAGGACAACTCTTGCAAGAGCTATGGCTGACCCAAGGCCATTCCAGCAGCTGCAAGTGGAGGAGTGGGGAATCACGCAGTTAACCACTACACCAAGCTGGCAATACCTCCCAGTTAACCTGCTTCTCCCATCAGGAAGGACAACTGTCATTGACTGTTGTTTCTGTGGCAGGCGGCCACAAGGCCACAAGGCATAGTGTTACTCAACAGACTGTGGTATGTGAATTCTGGTCGTACCACAAACCACTGTTAGTACAATGTACTTTTTCCTCATGGAGGAAACTGGAGGAAACTGAAGTCTATGAGCAACTGGTGGGCTACACCTAAGTTTCTCCATTGGCACACATTGCAGCTCCCTAAAAGCATATCCCCGTGGCACAGAGTGGTAAACTGCATTACTGCAGTCCAAGCTCTGCTCACAACCTGAGTTTGTGAGTTCGGTAAAATGAGTACCCAGCTTGCTTGCGGGTAAAGTGTAGACTGGGTAAGTTCAAATCTTACTTTTGTCACAAATGCAATAAACAAACCACTCTCCAGTGGGACTACATGAATCTGCTTTATAAGGCTGTTGTACAGATGACTGTAACACGTACGGAACAATTGGAAGGGCTATAATATTGGACACAAATGTGCGTCACAAAGATTGTTTATCAAGGTCAGTATTGAGTATTCTGACTGGCCTTGGCTCTCCGGGATTTCAGGTGGAGATCTTTAACACAGGGTTGCTCACCTCCTGGTGGTGGCTAATACATGCTCATGTTACACTGGCCCTGATAAGGGAATTTTACTCTTAGGATACAACCTGGAAGATGCATATTTGCAATATTACTATTTGCTGTACATGTAATTGATGCTGACATAAGGCCAGACACATTTGTGGTCTTCCAAAACATGTCGTTCATTTCCATATTGGAATGTTCCATTTTGGGTTCTATATTAATTGTTTATTGATTTATAAGTGTAGAAGATGAAGAAGATGATATTGGATTTATATCCCACGCTATACTCCGAATCTCAGAGTGGTCACAATCTCCTTTACCTTCCCCCACCCCACAGCGGACACCCTGTGAGGTGGGTGGGGTTGAGAGAGCTCTGACAGAAGCTGTCCTTTCAAGGGCAACTCCTACAAGAGCTATGGCTGACCCAAGATCATTCCAGCAGCTGCAAGTGGAGGAGTGGGGAATCAAACCTGAAACACTTTGCATATGGATCTTTATGTGCATTTGTCACTTTGATGATTTTACGAGGTTTCATTTGGGCCCCTACAAGGTTTATATATATTTTTGTAAAAAACGTGTACTTTTGTCTATAACTATTGATGTTTTTAACCTTTGGCCCCTTAGTATTCTAAACTTCCTTTGGAGGTGGTGACTGGAGATCTCTTGAAGAAGAACACTTTGGACGCCATTGGGATTTTTTAAATTGCTATTGTTTCCAGGGGTGAAATTCTAGCAGGAACTCCTTTGCATATTAGGTCACACCCCCATGATGTAGCCAATCCTCCAAGAACTTACAAAAAAGAGCCTTGTAAGCTCTTGGAAGATTGGCTACATCATACATACATCATTTTATTTGTATCCCGCCCTTCCCGCCGAAGCAGGGGTGTGTGGCCTAATATGCAAAGTAGCTCCTGCTAGAATTCCACCCCGATTGTTTCACTGATTTAATCTGTATTGTGTTGATTTTAAATTATGTATTAACTTGCCCGATGTCCATCACTCAGAGACTGGCCTTGGCCAGGCCTAGGTGATTCAGTAGATCTAATAAATAATATTTATTTATTACTTCATATTTCTATCCTGCCCTTCCCAAATGGGCTGTAATAATATTATAACCAAGACTTTTTTTGTAGCAGGAACTCCTTTGCATATTAGGCCACACACCCCTGATGTAGCCAATCCTCCTGGAGCTTACAGTAGGTCCTGTACTAAGAGCTCTGTAAGCACCAGGAAGATTGGCTACATCAGGAGTGTGTGGCCTAATATGCACAGGAGTTCCTGCTAAAAAAAAAAGGCCCTGGTTATAACTGATCTTCAAGCAACAAAGATCAGTTCCCCTGGAGGAAATGGCTGATGTGGAAGGTGACCTCTATGGCATTATACCCCACTGAAGTCCCTCCCCAAGCCCCGCCCTTCTTCAGGCTTCACCCGCCCAAATCCTCAGGTATTTCTCAGCCACCCTACTTATTACCTCTATCTTTTAGCTGGAGACGCCAGGGACAGCACACATAAATCAGACCCTGAGTTAGACTCCTGGGCTCTCAAGATCAGTCTTGTTTACTCTGACTGGTAGCAGCTCTCCAGGGGCCAAGGTAGAGGCTTTCCTCTTCACCTACTACCTGATGTTTTAATTGGAAATGCCAGGGATTGACACTGGACCTCCTGCATACAAAGCAGATGTTCTGCCAGTGAACCATAAACCTTCCCTGCTGTCCCAATAGACTTCTATAGAATCATAGAATTGGAAGGGACCTCCAGGGTCATCTAGTCCAACCCCCTGCACAATGCAGGAAACTCACAAACACCTTCCTCTAAATTCACAGGATCTTCATCACTGTCAGATGGCCATCTAGCCTCTGTTTAAAAACCTCCAAGGAAGGAGAGCCCACCACCTCCCAAGGAAGCCTGTTCCACTGAGGAACTGCTCTAACGGTCAGGAATTTCTTCCTAATGTTGAGCCGGAAACTCTTTTGATTTAATTTCAACCCATTAGTTCTGGTCCTACTTTCCGGGGCCACAGAAAACAATTCCACACCATCCTCAATAGGACAGCCCTTCAAGCACTTGAAGATGGTGATCATATCACCTCTCAGCTGCCTTCTCTCCAGGCTAAACATGCCCAGCTCCTTCAACCTTCCTTCATAGGACTTTTGTTGTTGTGATCAAGAAAGCAGTTTAGGGAGGCTGTAACTCTAAGTGGAGAAGCAGTTCTGGAAGTGCGTAACTCTCTCCATGCCCACCATTTTCCTGCTTCAAAATTGTCCCATCCAGCTGCTTCCCTTCTTTCTTTTGTCTGGTTATATTTACCCTCCTAGATGTGCTGTTCGAGTGCTATGGGGAATGGAAGTTTGCCTCAGAACAGCTGAAGCCTTGAGAGACTATGACCCCAAAAGGAAACCACATTGGGGCGATGCCTGTTTGCTGAGGTGTGTGGTGGAGTGAATCTGCAGGCTTGTGGCAGTTCGACGTTTGGCAAGAGATGAGGTCAAGAAGACAGAACACAAAAAGCACCAGAAGTAATCACAACAAAAAGAGTGTGAGGTCAAATATCCTCCATCCATTTTATCGCCAACTAATTCAGTTATTAACAGATAACAATTATCTGTTGTTTCTTTACCTCATCTGCATTACATATTTAGCTTTGTACAAACTCTTATGTGATAAATCAGATTGACGTTTGTTAAGAACAAGCTGTGGCCTGTTAAAAAATCACATGGCGGGGTGGGGGAGATAATATTTCCTGCCCCTCAAAATCTCCCCCTCAAGGTTTTCCTCTCAGGCACCTGAACAGGTGATTTCTTGCCTCCCACTTTCCCCTTTTAACTGTCACTCCACTTCCCTCAACGTTCCACCTCTTCTGGGGCATATTTAATCCTTATCAGGATTTTCTTTCTTTTTTTAAACAAGTATTTCATAAAATCATATTTTCAACATGCCCAGGGAGTAGGGTTTCCACCCCTCCAGGAGGTACCTTGAGACCGCCTGCTATTACAAATGATCTCCAGATGACCAAGATCAGTTCTTCTGAAGAAAATAGCAGGTTTGGAGGACGGATTCTGTGGCATTGCATCCTTCTGATGTCCCTGCCCTCCCCCGGCTCCACCCCCCCAAATCTCCAGAGCTGGCAGTCCTAATAGAGATTCGCCCACATGCAGGTATTCCTCCGTCATCATATGTGGGGGTGGCTTGGTTTTGTGCTTTAACGCATTTGTTCTCATTGACTCATGACCCTCTCTGTCTCTTTCTCCCCTGACCAAAAAAGCCATGAATGACCTGAGCTCTTTTGAATCTTTACGCACATTGAACACTGCTTTCTGTTTCGTCTTGATGACCCAGGAGAGATGAAACAATCGAAACACAACTAAATATAGCTTCTTTCCAGTAGCTTGCCATTGTTCAGGGTTTTTGTAACAGCTGCAGACCACTGAGGGAATATTTAATTGTGTTTCGCTCGTTCTTGCCTGCAAGCTAGCAAGGCCAACGAACTGGGGGAAGTGTTTTTCTATCAGTTCCTCCCCATGGCCGACTACTTCCCCAGGCAAATATTGTAGTCACCTAAATGTTAGAAATGAGGAGTCAGTTCTATGGAAGAGTAATGCTGATAGTGACAGTGGCCCAATATCGCACCAAACCATAGGTAAAGATGTCTTAATTTAGGTGAGATCTGAATTGTTAAACTGTAAATCTTGCCAGATTTTCAAGGCCAGGAGAAGGAATGGACATGCTCATGTGCAATTGACTTTCATAGCAGACTGATCGATGCAAGCTCTTATGTACACAGAATGTACAGAGAATCACACAAGGGGCATAAAAGTAAAGGTAAAGGTAGCCCCCTGTGCAAGCACCAGTCATTTCCGACTCTGGGGTGATGTCGCATCATGACGCTTTCGTGGCAGACTTTTTTACAGGGTGGTTTGCCTTCCCCAGTCATCTATGCTTTCCCCCCAGCAAGCTGGGTGCTCATTTTACCGACCTCGGAAGGATGGAAGGCTGAGTCAACCTTGAGCTACCAGGGGCCATAGAGGAAGAGGGGGAGGGAGCACTTGCTTTGCCAGGCTCTCAGTCGCACAGCAGAGCTACTGAACCAAGCTTGTCTTCCCTCTATTGGCTTAGGCTCTTCAGAGCAAGAGTGATTAAAGGGCTGGAACACCTTCCCTATGAAGAAAGGTTGAAACGCTTAGGGCTCTTTAGCTTGGAGAAACGTCGACTGAGGGGTGACATGATAGAAGTTTACAAGATAATGCATGGGATGGAGAAAGTAGAGAAAGAGGTACTTTTCTCCCTTTCTCACAATACAAGAACTCGTGGGCATTCGATGAAATTGCTGAGCAGACAGGTTAAAACGGATAAAAGGAAGTACTTCTTCACCCAAAGGGTGATTAACATGTGGAATTCACTGCCACAGGAGGTGGTGGCGTCCACAAGCATAGCCACCTTCAAGAAGGGGTTAGATAAAAATATGGAGCAGAGGTCCATCAGTGGCTATTAGCCACAGTGTGTGTGTGTGTGTGTGTGTGTGTGTGTGTATATATATATATATATATATATATATATATATATATATATATATATATATATATATATATATTTGGCCGCTGTGTGACACAGAATGTTGGACTGGATGGGCCATTGGCCTGATCTAACATGGCTTCTCTTATGTTCTTATGTTCTTATGAGTTGTCAGTTATCAGAGACTGTTAAATAAACAGAATATTGCAGGAGCGCTAAACGTTTTAAGCATTTTTTAAGTTTTTTAAAAAAATCTTTGTGTTTGACTGTGTCCTTTACTATCTGGCATTACAGTTTATGACACTCATGGCCTGGCCCAACAAGGTCTCAATTATGTCAGATCTGGCCCTCCTAACACATGAATTTGACATGCCTGCTCTAGAATCTAAGGCTGAAATCTTTCATGTCACCTACTACCTGATCCTTGTGAACTGGAGATGCCAGGAATTGAACCTGTGACCTTTTGCATGCCAAGCAGATGCTCTACCTTTGAACCATGGGTCTTGGGTTTTCTTCCTGAAGTGCCTTCACTGTAGTGGAAGATATGTTCTAACAACATGTCTGGTGTTGCCTCTTTTTAGAGAGCCAGGGTGGCACAGCGGTTGGAATCTTGGACTAGGATTTTAGAGACCAATGTTCGAATCCCTGCTCTGCTGTGGAAAGTTGTTGGGTGGCTTTGGGACAGTCACACGGTTTCAGCCTAACCTGTCTCATAGGGTTGTTGAATTGCTGGCATCAGCCCAATCATCTATGGTTTAATAATAAGAACATAAGAGAAGCCATGTTGGATCAGGCCAATGGCCCATCTAGTCTAACACTCTGTGTCACACAGTGCCAACCCCTCCCCCCCCAAGTGCCATCAGGAGGTTCACAAGTGGGGCTAGAAGCCCTTCCACTTTGCCCCCTCCCCCAAGCACCAAGAATACAGAGCATCACTGCCCCAGACAGTTCTAGTAATATACTGTGGCTAATAGCCACTGATGGACCTCTTCTCCATATGTTTATCCAATCCCCTCTTGAAGCTGGCTATGCTTGTAGCCTCCACCACCTGTGGCAGTGAATTCCACATGTTAATCACCCTTTGGGTGAAGAAGTGCTTCCTTTTATCCGTTTTAACCTGACTGCTAAGCAATTTCATTGAATGCCCACGAGTTCTTTTATTGTGAGAAAGGGAGAAAAGTACTTCTTTCTCTACTTTCTCCATCCCATGCATAATCTTGTAAACCTCTATCATGTCACTCTGCAAAAATAATAGAGTTTTGATGGAATGTCACAGAGTTGCTCGTGACATGCTGATGTCACTTCTGGTTTATTTATTTATATATATATATCGATTTGATTTATATCTCGCCCTCCCCACCAAGGCAGGCTCAGGGCGGCTCACAAATTTGAGGTCACACAACAATAAAAACATAAAAACGATTTCTAAAAAACATCTACTGGTATCAAGGTTTCAGACAGCGATCTGAATGGTGTTAGCCATTCTAAGAGCTCCTAGGATTGCGATAACATAAAGAGGTAGACCATCGGTGATGTTTCTATGGGCCAATCCAGCTGCTGCAGATATTATCATTATGAAAATGCATGGTGGAAGAGTGCCGTTTTGCAGGCCCTGCAGAACTGTGAAAGCTCTCGCAGGGCCCCGATCTCTTCCGGCAGCTCATTCCAACAGCTAGGGGCAGCAATGGAAGAGGCCCTGGCGCTTGTTGATTTAAGCCTCGCTTCTCTGATGCTGGGGACTGTCAACAGGTTTTGAGACCCAGACCAAAGTGCTCGCTGGGGCATATGCAGGGAAAGACGGTCCCTAAGGAATGCAGGATCCTGGCCATATAGGGCTTTAAAGGTAATAACCAGCACCTTGAAACAAATCCTGTACATTATCAGTAGCCAGTGCAGCGCTTTCAGCACAGACTGAATGTGCTCCCGTGGAGGAACTCCCATTAACAGCCTGGCTGCAGTGTTCTGCGCTAGCTGGAGTCGCCGGATTTGGGACAAGGGCAGTCCCATGTAGAGGGCATTACAGTAATCCAGTCTCGAGGTGACTGTAGCATGGATCACTGTTGCCAAGTCTTCACGTTCGAGAAAGGGGACCAACTGCCTTGCCATCCGCAGATGGTAAAAAGCTGACTTGGCAGTGGCAGCTACTTGGGCCTCCATTGTTAAAGAGGAATCCAAGAGCACCCCTAAGCTTTTAACCTTGGGCGCCAGCGTGAGCTGTGCTCCAGCGAAGGTCAGTAAGCGGACCTCCAGTCCTGAACCGCGACAGCTCAGATACAGGACCTCCGTCTTCGTTGGATTTAATTTCAGTCCACTCAGCCTGAGCCACCCTGCCACAGCTTGCAATGCTGCGGACAGATCTTCCAGGGTGGAGTCGGACTGGCCACCCATCAACAGATAGAGCTGGGTGTCATCAGCGTACTGGTGACAACCCAGCCCATACCTCTGGGCAATCTGGAAATGACATCAGAATGGCGGACAGTGGGCAATCTGGAAATGACATCAGAATGGCTGGACACTGGCAATCACCTCCCCTTTTTCCCCTGCTGAGTGGTAGTGGGGAAGGCCCACTGGGGCAGGAACCCTCATAGAAAAGGGAGCAAGACAAATTTCCTTGGGAAGGGAGATCCAAAGTTAATCATAACTGCTATGTGTGGTTGCCTAGAAGTGATGATTATTCACACCAGGTGACCAGGTTGGTGATAACTTATACGTCTACATTCAAGAGTATCCAATTAAGTTGGTGGGCAGTAGGTTCAGGATGGACTAAAGGGGATGTTTACACACAGAGTGATTCAAATGTGGAAGTTGTTGCCAGAGGATGACCATAGGAACAAACAGCTTTAAAGGGGAATTAGATAGATTCATGGAGGACAAGTCTATCAGTGGCTGCTAGCCATGGTGACTGAGGGGAATCTCCACATTCAGAGGTACTAAACCTCTGAGGCAACATCACGAGGGGAAGGCCTTGGCCTCTATGCCCTGCTGGACTAGAGCGACCACGGGTCTGATCTAGCAGAGCTCTTCTTATGAAGGCCTCAGCCTCTCTGCCCTGTGGAACTGGCTGGCCAGTGTGAGGCAGGATGCTGGACTAGATGGACCACTGGTCTGATCCAATAGGGCTCTTCCAATGTTCTAATGAAGGCCTCAGCCTCTCTGCCCTGTAGTTGGCCCTCCAGTGGAGCTGGCTGGCCACTGTGTGAGACAAGATGCTGGACTAGACGGATTATTGGTTTGAACCAGCAGGGCCGTCCTTATGTTCTTACTGTAAAGTAGTGGGTTTGGACGCTGGAATGACTTCAGCATCGCTCTTTATTAGTGAAAACACCATTAAAAAACACATGCAGCAAGCCACAACTATATACACATAACCTGCCACCAAAACACCCCCCAGAATATAAACCCACCAATAGAAACATCAGGCACTGTGGAAACCCCATTCGCTAGAGTGTTAGTCCATAGAGGTTACCTGATTGGCTGGCTCCGGAAGAGCCTCTCAAACAAAGGGTCTTCGCTTGAAGCTCTACTCTCAATACACTACACTTACTAGTTTCTTTCATATAGGTTCCAGTATCAGGATGTCAAAATTTCCTGAAGGGAAATGATTACCGGGTATCCAGTTTTGTAACGGTACCCCTCCCAATGTAAAGCAGCCGCAGCTGAGAAAGGAAACAGCAGGAAGTCAGCTTACAAAGTAGAAAGGTGGGAAGGCAGCCATGAGGCAAGAGGGAATGTGTAAACTTTGTGCTCTGCTGTCAGGGCCCTTCCCCCGACGAGAAGTGAACACATGAAGCTGCCTTCTACTGAATCAGACCCTTGGTCCATCAAGGTCAGTGTTGTCCACTCAGATTGGCGGTGGCTCTCCAGAGTCTCAGGCTAGGGTTGCCAATCCCCAGGTGGGGGCAGGGGATCCCCCGATTTGGAGGCTCTCCCCCCTCTTCAGGGTCATCAGAAAGCGGGGGTGGGGGGGAAGGAAATGTCTGTTGGGCACTCCATTATTCCTTATGAAGACCGATTCCCATAGGGTGTAATGGAGAATTGATCCACGGGTATCTGGGGCTTGGAGGGGGCTGTTTTTTGAGGCACAGGCACCAAATCTGCATAGCATCCAGTGCCTCTCCTCAAAACACCCTCCAATTTTAAAAAAGATTGGACCAGGGGGTCCAATTCTATCAGCCCCTCAAAAAGGTGCCCCTGTCCGTCATTGTTTCCAATGGAGGGAAGGCATTTAAAAGGTGTGCGGTCCTTTAAATGTGATGGCCAGAACTCCCTTTGGAGTTCAGTTATGCTTGTCACAACCTTGCTCCTGGCTCCACCCCCAAAAGTCCCCAGATATTTCTTGAATTGGACTTGGCAACCCAAACCCAGGCTGACGTCTTTCACATCACCTCCTATCCGATCCTTTTAAATAGATATGCTGGGGATTGATTTTGGGACTTTCTGCATGCCAAGTAGATGCTCCACCATTGAGCCACAGCCCCTTCCCAAAATGAAATTGAAAAGTCCCAGATGCAGGGAGGTTTTTTGAGCAGGAACACACAGGAACGCAGTTCCAACTGGCTTGGCATCAGGGGGTGTGGCCTAATATGCACATGAGTTCTTGCTGGGTTTTTAAAAAAATGAATATGATATTGAAATCGTTGCCTGCAGTCTTTAGCTCACCAAAAATAGTGCAGGTGGGGTGGGGGGATGAGTGTTGTGTCTAGAAGATGGGAGGGAAAAACAAGGGAAGACTTCTGTTGACTTTAAATTTCCTAATCAAACGGGCCAAACAAAAAAAGATGAATGCGTAACATGAAGCAAAACATCCCTTTGTTTGCAGATGTGATCTAAAGATATCATGGGGTCGATAAAGAGGTAAACCCAAAATGGCAATGCATTTTAAGATAATGAGAATCAAATCAGATTCTCAGTCATTCATTCAAATCATGCTTTGCCTTGACAAATGCTGCTTTTCTCTCTTTTCTCTTTTGCTCTAGGCAGGCATCTTAGAAAGCAGGAAGACCGACAAGTTTTTGGGATGTAAGCTTTTAAGAGTCAAAGCTCCCTTCGCTTATACCCCCCAAATCTAGTTGGACTCCAAGGTCTTATATCTAGTTTTTTGACTGCAAACCAACCTGACTATTTCCCTGAAACGATCTCAATAACCAGGGAGTGTGTGAGAACACTGCTGGGGGAATACCCCGCCACTAAGGCAGGAAGCCTCAGTCTATTTGTCATCAGAAATCAATGCTCAGACTAAGCATGTCTCATAATCTGACTTCAAACTGTGGTTTCAGATCTATGCATAAGAGGCCCAATCCAGTGCAGTGGACTGTGTTCGACTGACAACACGAACCATAGTCAATTTAAATAAAACCAAGTTGTTTTTTTAAAGCAGGAATGCACAGGAACACAGCTCAGGCTGGTTTGGCATCAGGGGTGTGTGGCCTAATATGCAAATGAGTTCCTGCTTGGCCCTTGCTATAAAAAGGAAAGGAAAGGTCCCCTGTGTAAGCACCAGTCGTTTCCGACTCTGGGGTGATGTTGCTTTCACAACGTTTTCACGGCAGACTTTTTATGGGGTGGTTTGCCATTGCCTTCCCCAGTCTTTTACACTCCCCCCCCCCCCGCCACAGCAAGCTGGGTACTCATTTTACCGACCTCGGAAGGATAGAAGAAGAAGAAGAAGATATTGGATTTATATCCCGCCCTCCACTCTGAAGAGTCTCAGAGCGGCTCACAATCTCCTTTATCTTCCTCCCCCACAACAGACACCCTGTGAGGTGGGTGGGGCTGAGAGGACTCTCACAGCAGCTGCCCTTTCAAGGACAACCTCTGCCAGAGCTATGGCTGACCCAAGGCCATTCCAGCAGGTGCAAGTGGAGGAGTGGGGAATCAAACCCGGTTCTCCCAGATAAGAGTCCGCACACTTAACCACTACACCAAACTGGCTCTAATATGCAAAGGAGTTCAGGAGTATGTGGCCTAATATGCAAAGGAGTTCCTCTCCTAGAAGGCTGAGTCAACCTCGAGCCGGCTACCTGAAAACCCAGCTTCTGCCGGGGATCGAACTCAGGTTGTGAGCAGAGCTTAGGACTGCAGTACCGCAGCTTTAACACTCTGCCCCACGGGGCTCTTTGCTTCTACAAAAAAGGCCTGTGCAAAACGATGGTGATGTCAGGGGTTGTGGCCTAATACGCAAATGAGTCCCTGGTGGGCCCTTTCTACAAGAAAAGCCCTGTGTGAAACGATGACGATGTCAGGGGACGTGTACTATTACGCAAATAAGTTCCTAATAGGTTTTTTCTACAAAAAAAGCCCTGAATAGAACCATAGCTTTACATTAGTCTAAGCTGTGTCATAGGCTTGGCTTAGACATTATAAACACCATGGTTTAACTAAATTAAATACGGTAAGTGTGATCATCCAAAGGTAAGGTAGGGGGCTCCACTAATTAATAATAATAAAATATTTTAACAATATTTATTTAATTTCTAAACCATCCCCCCCCCCCCCAAAGGCTCAGGGTGGCGTGCAACATTAAGTAAACAGACAAGAGTTCAAAGGCACAAATTACAATAAAACCATTGAGATAATGTATACCATATCATTGATAGCATACTGTTATTCCTCTCCCTCTGTAGTTGCAGACCAGGTGTGGCAAAAGGCTGCTGCTGTTCTCAGCCATAAGCCTGGTGGAACATCTCTGTCTTACACACTGCAGAACTAAGTTAGCTCCTGCAGGGTGTGGAGGTAACTAGATAGAGCAGGGGTGGCCAACGGTAGCTCTCCAGATAATTTTTGCCTACAACTCCCATCAGCCCCAGTCATTGGCCATGCTGGCTGGGGCTGATGGGAGTTGTAGGCAAAAAAAAAAATTTCTGGAGAGCTACCGTTGGCCACCCCTGAGATAGAGAGTTCCCACCAGGCAGGAGCCAAGACCAAAGCCAAAAAAGCCGTGGCTCTGGTTGAGAACATTCAGGTATCTTTTGCTTATCATCAAGTTACAACTGATTCACGACAACCCCATAGTATCACTCAGGGGCATCTAGGCCATCTAGTCCAACCCCCTGCTCAATGCAGGATCAGCCTGGAACATCCCTGACAAGTGTTTGTCCAGCCACTTCTTAAAGAAGAAGACTGCAGATTTATATCCCACCCTTCTCTCTGAATCAGTCTCAGAGCGGCTTACAATCTCCTATATCTCTCCCCCCCCAAAGACACCCTGTGAGGTGGGTGGGGCTGAGAGGACTCTCACAGCAGCTGCCCTTTCAAGGACAACTCCTGCAAGAGCTATGGCTGACCCAAGGCCATTCCAGCAGCTGTAAGTGGAGGAGTGGGGAATCAAACCCGGTTCTCCCAGATAAGAGTCAGCACATTTAACCACTATACCAAACTGGCTCTCAGTAAAGACTTCCAGTGAGGGGGAGCTCACCACCTCTCTCATTGCTGATTCCACTTGTGAATAACTCTGACTGCAAAAAAGTTCTTCCTAGTATCAAGCTGGGGGCAGACGTTTTTGGGGTATAAGTTTTCAAGAGTCAAAGCTGCCTTTGCTTATACCCTGAAAAATCTAATTTGTCTCAAAGATATTACTGCACTCACATCTAGGTTTATTTATTAACTGTAGCTGAGGTATAATATGAACATATATGAACCTATGAAGCTGCCTTGTACTGAATCAGACCCTGAGTCCATCAAAGTCGGTATCATCTACTCAGACTCGCAGCAGCTCTCCAGGGTCTCAAGCTGAGGTTTTCCATGCCTGTTTGCCTGGACCCTTTTTAGTTGGAGATGCCGGGAATTGAACCTGGGACCTTTTGCTTACCAAACAGATGCTGTACCACTGAGCCACCATCCCAGTCCCTGAATATAAATATGAAGGCAAGAGATGTTCACATTGCCTTCCTCTGCATAGTGACCTGGACTTCCTTAGTGGTCTTCTATCCAAGTCTTAACCATGTCTAACCCTGCTTAGCTCCCAAGCTCTAAGGAGATCAGACTATCAGGTTATTCAGTTTGCTTCACAAGCGGTGTTTAATTATATATTAAACCAGAGTCACAGAGCCAAAAAGAACTAAAAGCCCAGCTGAATCCCCCAATGCTCAATAGGATTATGCATTCCCTCCCTCCCCACATGACCCTCCACTGGGTGGGAAAGGCAAAAAAAATTTAGTTGCCCAGCTGATGGACTTGGCCACTGGGCTCCACAGGTCGACGGGGAAACAATATGCACACATAAAACATCAATGCATTACTTTTCTACAGATATCCAGGCTACAGAGATTGCTCTCGGGTCTCGAGCTTGAAAAGATAACGTGTACCCACCTTGGAAAAGTTAAAACTTGTATGACTTGACACCCCTTTCCCTCAAACTCCTACCGTCCCATCCTGAATTATGCAGCAAATACAGTTTGGCTTGAAGAACCTTCGGCTGGACACAGTGTATAATTTCTCAGAGAGATTTGAATGCTATTATGGTAGGAGTGCGATTTCCTTCACATCCGTTTCTCTGATCTAGTCAAATAGGCTCCGTGGGGTATTACTTTCTTCCTGGAACCATTGCCAACTCTTTAAAAATTTGTTTATCAAAGTTGATCATGGTTTGGGGTGTGCAGAGGTACAGGTAGCTGTACTGGTTCTCTGGAAAAAAAGAAGCTATCATCCATCTCCAGCCGAAGTCTTCCTACATGAGGCAGATCTCAATTCAAGCACAAGCTGGAGCATCAGCAATAAATGTTAACAAACCGCTTGTGCTAAAACCAAAGCACCCATTTACCTCTGGAATTAGCAGTGCCGGACTTCTAGAACTCCTTGCAGCGGGCTTCTCTTAAAGGCACCGAAATGGTAACGCAGCTTCTTGAACTCTGCCGCTGTGTGCTGGTTGTCTCCGCGTGTATGAAACAACAGCCAGGAAGTCGCAGTCAGTTGTATGTTAGCTAAGCTCACCCTCCCAACAAAGGAAAAGAAGAAGAAGAAAAGAAAAAGCCCTGTGCAACCACCAATGCGATTGTTGACGTTACCGTACATCTCGGTTATGGCACTGAGAGCTTAGAGGACTACAGAAATGATTTGGTGGCCTTTTCACTCCGTCGAAACAGCATATTTCAACTGCACAGTTTCAGGAGGTAGCCCTTCTACCATTTGGTCATGTGGTAGAAGGACTAGATTCGAATCCAGTAACAACTTAGAGACCAACAAGATTTTGGGTGTTGTGAGCTTTTGAGAGCCAACACTCCTTCCTCAGATATGAGCAGGAATACAGATCTCTGAATCTTCTCACCCTAGTCCCAGGGATCACTATTCCTGCTCATATCTGAGGAAGGGAGCTTTGGTTCTGGAAAGTTCCTACCTGAAAATCTTGTTGGTATAAAAGGTGGTTCTGTACTCGAATCCAGCACTTTAAGTTCATGTTATACTTAGTGAAGCACTTAAATGTACTGCTTCCCTCGAACATAATATGCTTTCTGGGTGTGAAACTGGGCTCGAAGGTGGAAATCGAGGATCAGATTTCCAGACGTGTCACAGGGCTTTTTTCATAGAAAAAGACCAGCAGGAACTCATTTACATATTAGGCCATACCTCAGTGGGGTTCAATGCCACAAAGTCCAACCTCCAAAGTATCCTTTTTCTCCAAGGGAACTGATCTCTGTAGTCTGGAGAGAAGCTGTAATTTAAGGGGCCCCCAGGTCTCACCTGGAGGCTGACATCCTTAAATGAGAACATAAGGAGAGCCGTGCTGGATCAGACCAATCGTCCGTGTAGATAAAGCGAGGCAACCCCTTCAAAGAGATAACACCTATACGCACTTAAGAGTGATGTAGAGCCCCCTGGTGTCTGGACATTTTGAGTGGCTCACTCCAACAAGGACACAGAGCAAAGCAGTCCACAGACATGAGAAAATCCTGATAGACAGTGAAATAGGAAGGCCTATTCCAAACACATACTAGGAGGAAGTATTGTGGGTGGCAAACAACCTTCTCTCTACTTGGGGGATTGTAGGGCAAAATAGGGTCAGCCTCCCAAGAAAAAAAGGAGGACATTTTCATCATTAAACCGCGCCCCCCCCCCCCCCCCAAAAGAGCCCCAAAGAGGACGGGCATCAAAAAAGAGGACATCTGAAAAAAGGATATCTGGTCACCTTAGGCAGGGCTTTCTTTTGTAACAGGAATTCGTTTGCATATTAGGCCACACCCCTCTTATGTAGCCATTCCTTCAAGAGCAGGAGTGGTCAAACTGCGGCTCGGGAGCCACATGTGACTCTTTCACACATATTGTGTGGCTCTCAAAGCCCCCACCGCCCTGTCGGCTGGCTTGGAGAAGACATTTGTCTCTTTAAATCACTTCTGCAAGCCAAGTCAGCCAATAGCTTGGAGAATGCATTTAAGTTAAAGCTGCTTTCTTTCCACCTCTCCCTCCCTCCTCCCTCCCCTGTTTTGCGGCTCTCAAACATCTGATGTTTATTCTACGTGGCCCTTATGTTAAGCAAGTTTGGCCACCCCTGTTCAAGAGCTTACCGGGCTCTTAGTACAGGGTCTGCTGTAAGCTCCAAGAAGAAGAAGAAGAAGATATTGGATTTATACCCCGCCCTCCACTCCGAAGAGTCTCAGAGCGGCTCACAATCTCCTTTACCTTCCTCCCCCACAACAGACACCCTGTGAGGTGGGTGGGGCTGGAGAGGGCTCTCACAGCAGCTGCCCTTTCAAGGACAACCTCTGCCAGAGCTATGGCTGACCCAAGGCCATTCCAGCAGGTGCAGGTGCAGTGGAGAAGTGGGGAATCAAACCCGGTTCTCCCAGATAAGAGTCCGCACACTTAACCACTACACCAAACTGGCTCTCCAGGGGATTATAGGCAAAGGAGTTCCTGCTACAAAAAAACCCGATTGTGAGGGCCAAATGGAGGGAGAACTATAGAAGCTTTTTGGGGGGGGGGGTATTTTTGCATTTTGTGTGTTTTCACGCGCCCTTGCGTGGAAGTCATGGTGACCTCTGTCTACTCCTACTGGGGCATGGAGGACATTCAGAGAAGTGGCTTGATCCATCCTGCCCCTGCCTCCCGACCCTGGTATTCTTTGGTGGTTTTCCATCCTAGTCAGGCTCAGCCCTGCTTAGCTTCCAAGATCTGACGAGATCGGACTTGCCTGGCTTACTCAGGTCAGGGCTACAGATCCTGTCTGGAATCTTTTGGAAGAAAGGCAGGATATACACAGGCAGGTGAACCGAAGTCCTGTTTTCTTTGCTGGGTCTACCACTTCCTAAGTCCTGTGGCTGTTCATGCAGATCCTGCCACCTCTGCAGGCATATCTGGGTTGCCTGACTCATTGGGCAGACCCCCAAATTGCCACGAAAATAGCATTCTGAAGGTGTACGTGGTTATCCTGGGTTTTGTTTCGTCATCTGCTCGTGGGAAATGAGTCATAGCAACAGACGATGTCGCTTTGCACCGTTAGACGGTTAGTCCATGCACTTAACTACTACACCAAACTGGCTCTCTGGCACCAGGGACCGCCCCTAGAGCTGGCCCGCCCACCGCGGCCCCAAGGCCGGCAGGGTGGGGGCACCGAATTTGGCCTCCCCGCCCTGCCTCCTATGCAAATCCCCGTATGCCTCCCTAGCCTCCTCCTCCCTCCGTTCTTCACAATTTTAAGGCCTGGGAAGGGGCGGTGAAGAGCCCCGGAATCTTTAAAGGCCGACCCCCCCCCCACCTGATCAGCTGATGGATGGGAACAACCGCACCGAAGACAGGGCTTCTATGCCTCTCTAGTGCACTCACGATCAGCGCTGGGGGCAGCAGTGGCGAGCAACCCGCTGAAAAAGCGGCACCGCCCTTGCCTCCTCCCCACTTTCTTCCTGGGCAGCTGCCCACAAGGCCTACTCCCACACACCGGCCATGCTGGGAGGGTTTTGTTTTGTTTGGGTTCTTTGGCCGTCTTCTGGGTGTGGAGCAGGGGTCACTGGGCGTGTGTGGGTGAGAGGCATTTGTGAATTCCCTGCATTGTGCAGGGGCTTGGACCAGATGACCCTGGAGGCCCCTTCCAACTCTGTGGGTGCTTTCACATAAAGCAATACGTTTTAATGCAATTTGCGATTAGATTTTACTATGTAAAGTGGGAAAATCCATTTGCAAGTGACAGGAGAGACCTGGCAACCCGCACTGTAAGATGCTTTGGGTCTTCATGGGGGAGATGAGCCCCGTGGCGCAGAGTGGTAAAGCTGCAGTACTGCAGTCCAAGCTCTGCTCACAGCCTGAGTTCGATCCTGGCAGAAGCTGCTTAATAACAGCATTGCTAAAATGCAGGTTCAGGTTGGTTGGTAAAATGAGTACCCAGCTTCCCCAAGAGGACTGGGGAAGGCAATGGCAACCCACCCCGTAAAAAAGTCTGTCGTGAAAATGTTGTGATGCGACGTCACCCCAGAGTCGGAAACGACTGGTACTTGCGCAGGGAGCTACCTTTTTAATAGGCAAAGCGGTCCTCTTGAATAAGTCCTCTGTCACCAGTACATTACAGAGTTACATTAATTAAGTCCATACAAAGTTTTCAGCAGCATAGAGACAATGTGCATCCATATGAGAAATCCACCAAATAGATACACACCTCTTAGTTTGGGGCCTACTGTAAGCTCCAATATGCAATGGAATTGCTGCTACAAAAGAAAGCCCTGGGTACACGTATAAGCTGTGTCTGCCGTGAAAACGTTGTGAAAGCAATGTCACCCCAGAGTCGGAAATGACTGGTGCTTGCACAGTGGACCACCTTTACATACATACATATACATATACACATAGATAGACAGACAGACGGACGGATTAATAATAATAATAATAATAATAATAATAATAATAATAATAATAATAATAATAATAATAATAATAATAATAATAATAATAAGTTTTTATTTATACCCCGCCCACCCCGCCAAGGCAGTCTAAGGCGGCTTACAGAGCATGATACAATATCATGGTACAACAATAACAGATAAAATCAATCAACAATGTAAATACAAAATATAAATTAATTTTAAGAATAAGCTAAAACAATACAGTGGTGCTACAGTTGATAGATAGATAGATAGATAGATAGATAGATAGATAGATAGATAGATAGATAGATAGATAGATAGATAGATAGATAGTGTGTGTATATAAACACATCCACACATATATTATATTGAATAAATATATATTCAATATGTTTTCCAAGTCAGAGTTATCCTCTCCTAGTTGGAAAATACCTGGAGATTTGTGGGTTGGGGGTAGTATGGGGAGGGCGGTGTTTGGGGATGAGAAGCGCTTCCACAGGGTAGAATGCCACAGAGTCCCCCCCCCCCCCGAAGTAGACATTTTCTCCAGGTGAAAAAATGTCCATCATTTGGAGATCAGATCTCCAGGCCCCACCTGGAAGTTGGGAACTCTCCTGTACAACAACCCTGCAAGGGCAGGCAGTAGCTTCACATTGCAAAGAGTGATGGTTAGGGGAGCTCTGGCTGAAAGGGGAAAGGCTTCTTGCCTAAAGAATTCCTGGCTGCAGTGCAATTCGAAATGGGGACTTCCCAGCTCCTGTCTGTAGTCAAACAGAAATCACTGTCACAGGCCAGTGATGTGTGTCCTTTGAAAAGTTTCGAAAGCCAGCCTGATGAGTTAGTCATTGGTATTTCTCACCAGAAAATGTGCTAAAAATGTTGCAGCGTTTTTCATACTTCCTCTTGGTGATCTTTTTTGGAAAAGTTCTGTTCTTGGACTACTTGGGGGCATTTTTGAGTAGGAAAAATTGCTGCATCTCATTTTTTGGTTTTCCAGCCTTGAGCTGGATATAGGGTTGCCAATTCAAGAAATATCTGGGGACATTGGGGGTGGAGCCAGGAGCAAGACTGTGGCAAGCATGACTGAACTCCAAAGGGAGTTCTGGCCATCACATTTAAAGGGACTGTACTCCTTTTAAATGTCCTCCCTTCATTGGAAATAATGAAGGATAGGGGCACCTTCTTTTTGGGGCTCATAGGATTGGACCCCCTTGTCCAATCCATTTGAAACTTGGAGGGTGTTTTGAGGAGAGCTACCGGATGCTATGCAGCAAATATGGTGTCTCTACCTCAAAAAACAACCTCCCCAGAGCCCCAGATACACACAGATCAATTCTCCTTTATGCCCTATGGGAATTGGTCTCCAAAGTGCCCAGCAGACATCCCCTCCCTCTTTCTGATGACCCTGAAGCAGAGGGAGGGCCTCCAAACTGGGGGGATTCCCTGTCCTCACCTGGGGATTGGCAACTCTAGCTGGATAGAGCAGAGATCCATCAGTGGCTATTAGCCACAGTGTGTGTGTGTGTGTGTGTGTGTGTATTTGGCCACTGTGTGACACAGAGTGTTGGACTGGATAGGCCATTGGCCTGATCCAACATGGCTTCTCTTATACACACTAATAGCCACTGATGGACCTCTGCTCCATATTTTTATCCAATCCCCTCTTGAAGCTGGCTATGCTTGTAGCCGCTACCACCTCCTGTGGCAGTGAATTCCACATGTTAATCACCCTTTGGGTGAAGAAGTACTTCCTTTTATCCGTTTTAACCTGACTGCTCAGCAATTTCATCGAATGCCCACGAGTTCTTGTATTGTGAGAAAGGGAGAAAAGTACTTCTTTCTCTATGTAATGTACTGGGAGACGAGACGTGGTGAAGGCATAGGTCTTTATTGGCTAGTACATCACACGCAACTCCGAACACGCGGCCGTGTCCGCTAATATATACATGCCTCCCGGAACATCCCCTTCGCTGGCCAGCCCAATCCTGGCCAGTCAACTTCCCGCCCTTGGTCAGGATTGGCAGTGGCTTTTCCCGCGCTGCGCACGGCGACCCGAGGGTGGCTCGGGTCGCGCGGCGCTTGCGCTGAGTCCGATACACTACACTCCTCCCCTCCTAGTTTAAACTACATAGTCCTGTAGGTACGCTGGCGTCCTGCGTTCCCGTGTTGATCTCCTCGGGGTTGGCGTTGGTGTGGGGCCCGATCCCAACGTGGGTGGCGCCGTTTCTGGCTGTTGCCGGCCCGGGTCGGGTGCTGGCTCCGGTTCTGGTCCCGCGGCTGCCGGGGCCTCGTACGTGGGTAGCTCCTGTATTGGCGGGGCCCCTTCTGGCGGTTCCGTTGCTGGCGGTTCCCTACTCTCTGCCTCTTCTGCCTCCTCGGGTAGGGTGCGGCGGCGCAGCTGGTCGATGTGCCGCCTCAGCACCTGGCCTCCGGCGGTGGTTACCTCGTATGACCGGGAGCCTGTTACCCTCAGAACCCTTCCCGCCAACCACTCGGGGCCGCTTGCGAAGTTTTTCGCATACACTGGGTCGCCCGGAAAGAATCCTCTCACTGCTTCCCGGACCTCGGGGGACCCGCGGACATCCGGCGCCCGGTCCGGGTGTAGCCTATCAAGACGAGTGGTCAGTTTCCTCCCCATGAGCAGTTCTGCGGGGCTGAAACCGGTTACAGGGTTTGGGGTGATCCTGTTGTGGAACAGGAATGCTGAGAGGCGGTGGTCCCAATCCCCATGTACGATACGGCCAAGGGCCTCTTTGGTGGTCCGCACCATGCGCTCCGCCTGGCCGTTGGTGGCTGGATGGAATGGGGCGGACCTTATGTGCCTTATGAGGTACCGGTCGGTGAACTCCCGGAATTCCCGGGAGGTGAATGCCGTGCCGTTGTCCGTCACCAGGGTGTCAGGGATCCCGTGTGTGCAGAGGACCCTTCTGAGCGCCCTGACTGCTGCTGCGGTGGAGGTCGAGGCCACCGGGATTACCTCTAGCCATTTTGTATATGCGTCCACAAGTATAAAGAAGATCTGGCCCTGATACGGCCCCGCGAAATCCACATGGAGGCGGGACCACGGCCGCCCGTTCGACTCCCACCTGTGGACCGGGGCGGACGGCGGATTGGGTCTGGACTCCTGGCATGGTTGGCACCTTCTTACCCACCCCTCTATTTCCTCATCCATGCCCGGCCACCACACGTAGCTCCGGGCCAGGGCTTTCATTCTCACGATGCCCGGGTGGGTCTCGTGGAGATCCTCCAATACCTGCCTGCGCAGGGGGGGGGGGCACCACCACCCGGCTCCCCCAGAGTATGCACCCCTTGTGTGTCGATAGCTCGTCCTTCCTGGACGCGAACGGCCGAAATGCTTCTTCCACCTTGCCCGAGGGCCACCCCCTTCCCACCCAGTCCCTGACCCGTGCGAGGATGCGGTCTCTCCCAGTCGCCCGAGCCACCTCGTCCGCGTGCAGTGGGCGCTCGGGGAGCGACTCAATGAGCATCACCCCGTGTGCCGGGGCGGGATCTGGGTCCGTTGTGGGTAGCGGCAGGCGGCTGAGGGCATCTGCGTGACCCATTGCTTTACCGGGGCGGTGTATCAGAGCGTAAGTGTATGAATTCAGGAACTGGTTCCACCTTAAAACCCTCTGAGACAGAATCTGGGGGGTCTGACGATCGGGGGCTAGGAGGCCGAGGAGCGGCTTGTGGTCAGTGGCGATGGTGAAACGCCTACCGTAGAGGTAGTCATTGAACTTTTGCACCCCCGCCACGATCGCCAGGGCCTCCTTATCGATCTGGGCGTAGTTCCGCTCGGCAGGGGACAGAGTCCGGGAGTAGTAAGCGATCGGCGCCTCTCTCCCGTCCGGGAGTTGGTGCCCTAAGACCGCTCCTACTCCGTAGGGGGAGGCGTCGCAAGCCAGGATCAGGGGTAGGTTTTCATCGTAGTGATGAAGTACCGCGTTAGAGACCAAGAGGTCTTTCACTGCCTGGAACGCCGCGGCTTGGCGTTTACCCCAGACCCACGGGGCCTGTTTATCTAACAAGCGGTGCAACGGTTCCGCCACGGCGGCTTTGTGTGGCAGGAATGCATGATAAAAGTTCAATAATCCTAAAAAACTCTGTAGTTCTGCCTTGCATTTGGGGGCAGGGGCCTGGACTATGGCCCTGGTCTTGTCCGCCGTCGGGTGAATTCCAGCCGCGTCCACGGCGAACCCCAGGAACTCCACTCGCGGAACACCCAACAAACATTTCTCCTTTTTGACTCGCAGCCCCGCCGCTTGGAACCGTCTGAGGACCTCTCGCAGGCGGCAGCTGAACTCTCCTTCGGTGGGGGCGGCGATTAAAACGTCGTCAAAGAAGGGTTGAACTCCGGGGATTCCTTTCAAGAGAGAGTCCATTATGCTCTGGAATATCCCCGGAGCTACACTGACCCCGAACTGCAGCCGTTTAACCCTGAACGCGCCCCTGTGGGTCACGATCGTCTGCGCCTCCGCTGTCTTAGCGTCGACCGGCAGTTGCTGGTATGCTTGTGCTAAGTCCAGCTTTCCAAAAACCCTCGCCCCGGCTAGTGCTGCTAGGACGTGGCTAACCACCGGGACTGGGTAGGGGTTGTCTTGCAGCGCCTTATTGATCGTGCACTTGTAGTCGGCGCAGATCCTAACCTCCCCGTTGGGTTTGACTGGCGTTACTATGGGGGTCTCCCATTCCGCATACGTTACAGGTTCTAGGACGCCCTGGGCTGTTAGGCGGTCCAGTTCTGCCTCTATTTTAGGCTTAAGGGCGAACGGGACGCGCCTCGCTTTAAGCCTTATGGGCCTGACCATTGGGTCTATCGGTAAGGTGATGGGCGGACCCTTGTAGCTCCCCAAGGACCCGTCGAAGACCTCGGGGAACTCCCGGCAGACCCCGTCGAAATTGCTGGCCTGCAATTGGTCCACCCCCACCAGCTGGATCCCCAGTGGATTGAACCACGCCAACCCGAGAAGTGTGGTCAGTTGGCGCTTGACCACTAGGATGTCTAGGGGCCCCCTAAAACCCCCTCTTTCTACATGCACCCGGGCCCACCCCACGATGTGTACTGGGTTCTTCTGAAAGTCCCTCAGTACGAAGTCCGCTGGCCTCGTTTGGATGCGGCGGCGGGGACATAGTTTCTTGAGGGTTTCCTCCGAAATGATAGAGATGGAGGAACCCGAGTCTACTTCCATGATGCAGGGGGCGCCCTCGATTAGGACCGACATTTTGACCTTGTCTGGGGCCGAGAGGGGCAAGTTCAATACCTGCAGACTGGTGGATGCCGTCGTGTGTGTGTCCAGGGAGTCGTGATGCGCTGACGGTTGGCGGCGGCTGTTCTTGGCCCGGCAAGCCCGGGCGATGTGGCCTGTCTTTCCGCAGCTGCGGCAGTCCAGGTTGCGGTACGGGCAGTCCCGTCGCTCGTGGGGGTCGCCGCAGCTGGCGCACCTGGAACCGGTGGTGGCGGTGGCCCTCTCCGTCGCTCGTTGTCTCGCGGGGGCCCGTGTGTCCGTTCTCTGAGGCCTCCGGAGCTGAAACGCTTCTTCCTCTGCTCGGTCTTCCAGCTCTGTTTCCCCTTGGTGGACTGCTTCGCCGCGTGGCTGGCCGAACGCCTTGGTGGCCCTCTCGAACGCCGTCGCCTCGTTGAAGGCTTGTTGTAGCGTGAGCTCCTCCTTAGCGAAGAGCTTCTGCTGCAGTCGTTCGTCTCAGAGGCCCCAGACGAAACGGTCCCTCAGGGCTTCGTCCCTTTTGTCAAAATTGCAGTTCCCGGCGATCTGTCGCAGGGCCGCCAGGTAGACCGCCGCTGTCTCCCCCGACTTTTGGTCCCTCTTGTGGAAGAGGAATCGGCGGGCGACGATGGACGGTTGGGGCGAAAAGTGGCCCGTGAGGAGTCTCACGACTTCCCGGTAGGTCCTCTCGGTCAGCTTAGCTGGAGCGGAGAGGCCTCTTGCGATCTCGAAAGTTTCTTCTCCACAGACGCTCAGCAGGACGTCTCTCTTCCTGTCGTCATCTTCGATCAGGTTCGCCCGCAGGTAGCACTCGACCCTTTCTGTGTAGGTCTCCCATCTCTCGGGGTGCTCCGGGTTGAATTCCGCAAGATGGCCCGTCGTTACTGTAGAGTTCGCCATGGTGGCGGCGGGCTGTGCGATCCTGCGGTCTCACGCCTTCCTCGTCTCCGGCCCGGTCAGGTTCCCCTCGGGGCGGCCGGACCTATCTAGATCCCACCTTCGTCGCCAGTGTAATGTACTGGGAGACGAGACGTGGTGAAGGCATAGGTCTTTATTGGCTAGTACATCACACGCAACTCCGAACACGCGGCCGTGTCCGCTAATATATACATGCCTCCCGGAACATCCCCTTCGCTGGCCAGCCCAATCCTGGCCAGTCAACTTCCCGCCCTTGGTCAGGATTGGCAGTGGCTTTTCCCGCGCTGCGCACGGCGACCCGAGGGTGGCTCGGGTCGCGCGGCGCTTGCGCTGAGTCCGATACACTACACTCTACTTTCTCCATCCCATGCATTATCTTGTAAACCTCTATCATGTCACCCCGCAGGTGACGTTTCTCCAAGCTAAAGAGCCCCAAGCGTTTCAACCTTTTTTCATAGGGAAAGTGTTCCAAGCCTTTAATCATTCTAGTTGCCCTTTTCTGAACTTTCTCCAATGCTATAATATCCTTTTTGAGGTGCGGCGACCAGAACTGCACACTGTACTCCTAATGAGACCGCACCATCGATTTATACAGGGGCATTATGATACTGGCTGATTTGTTATCAATTCCCTTCCTAATAATTCCCAGCATGACGTTGGCCTTTTTTATTGCAATCGCACACTGTCTTGACATTTTGTCATTTGACATTTTGTGTTGTCAGGGCTTTCCTGGGTGCAACTGGGTTACCTCCCGGTTTTCACTGTATTCATGCCCTGATCCAGTCTTTCGCAATTGGAAGATAATCTTCCCCAGAAAAATAACTGCAACTCCTATGAGGCAGTGCAAGAATATAGAGACAGCCAGTACAGTGGTAATCAGGGCTTTTTGGGGGGCAGGAACGCAGTTACGACTGGCTTGGAGTCAGGGTGTGGCCTAATATGCAAATGAGTTTCTGCTGGGCTTTTTCTACAAAAAAAGCCCTGGTGGTAACTATCAGCCTACTATCTGGGAAGTCTAGGTTCCCCAGTCTACACAGGAAATGTGCTGGACACACACTCTCAGCCGAATCCACCTCACAGTTTTATAGATAGATTTTTGGTGGGCTTGTAAAGGCCCAGGGAGAGGTTATATAGATCTGGCTCCCCCAGGTGTAGCCAGATCTGACACAGAAAGTCATACCCGCTGTAATGTGCCTATCAGAAAAACCTTTTCTGCATCTCAGCAAGAGGCCTGAATATTGAGGGCTATTCAGGAGCTGACAGAAGGTTCCCCCTCCCCCCTTAGTCTCTGAATCCCCTAAGGGGAAAGCTGTTTTTCTCTCCCCCCCCCCCCCACATACACTTCCACCTTCCCCTCTGCTGATGACAGTACTGAATTAAACCCTGGGGAGACCCCTAGGCAATCGAAATCTTGGGGGCCCCTTGCAAATTACCTCAGAGGCTGAGCACCTGCTCCACTGCTCATGGCCACCGCTACAGCCTGCAGGCACCTTCTGAAAAGCCCCTTTTACTAAGCTGCAGGGGAGAGGCAGAGAGAGGCAAACTCGGCGACGACACCAGCAACAGCCATACCAGGCAAGCTGGGCAAAGACAGCTCAGTTGCTGGCTGTGCGTACAGGCTGGGAGGTGGCCAGCAGGGGGAAAACTGGGGGGAACAGCCGGCCCAGGGGCCCCTAGAGGCACAGGGGCCCCTAGGCCAGTGCTTACTTGGCAGATCTATATAACTACCACACAGGTAATGTTCCCTCTAAGCTGTGGAGTCCTGTGAATGAAAATTCTGCTTTGTGAGCTACTGGCATTAAAGTTATAAGCAAGCAATTTGGCTACTACATAGATCAGTTTGCCCTGCGGCTATCCTTCCTGAGTGAAGACAAAAATGTGTAAGCCAGAGGCTAAAGAACTGTGAGGCAGCTCACACTAACTCAGCTTAGAGGGAGCCCTGCTCACAGGCTGTCTGTTGTGGGGAGAGGCAGGGAAGGAGATTATAAACTGCTCCATGACTCCTTGGGGTAGAGTAGAGCGGGATATAAAATCAACTTCTCCTCCTCCTTCTGTGCTAGCACATCATGTTTAGCATATTTGTACCCTGTGAAATGGACGTTAACCGTTCATATTGACAGATGCTAGATAGGTGAACAACAAATTAGCGCGCAATTTAATGAAGATGTAAGGCTTGAGGAAATCTGGCTTAAGAAATGTGTCTGAAGAAATGTGCATGCAGCATGCACACAAAAGGTTACACCTAGATTTAAACTTTGTTGGTCTTAAAGATGCCACTGGACTCGAACTTTGTTCTAGTATAAGACACAATGACACGAGAAATGCAATAACAACACTCTGAGTGTCTGGATTGAAAAATCCTGAAGTTAGTGCTTGCCTTATGCTCTAGTGTTCAGTGTAAGAATTCCACTTCCTTTTCAAGATGGGTGGGAAACCGCCCCGTAAAAAGTCTGCCGTGAAAACGTTGTGAAAGCAATGTCACCCTGGAGTCCAAAACGACTGGTGCTTGCACAGGGGACTACCTTTACCTTTAGCCATGTTTGACTGCAGCGGTAGAAAACAGTCCAGTAGCATCTTAAAGACTAACAAAACTTGTGACAAGGGGAGGAGTTTTCATGAGTCACTATTCACTTCTTCTTCCATCTGTCCTTGTATCTTGGAGAGTGGAGTGATTTCAGACGGACTCACATTCGAGCTGCGAGCTGCGTCTGCGTCTGCACATTCGAGCTCCTCCACAACAGCTTTCACTGCTCTGCTGGTGAGCTACAACACTTTCCATCTTTTAAAGTTTCATTAGCGCATCATAACTGGGAGGTGGCACCGCAGGGCAGCTGCACAGACCACGGCTGCAAATAGGTACTCTGTGAATGTCTCATATATACACACACAGAGGGTGATTCCCTGCTAGGACCTAAACCTGGGTTCTTTCAGAGTTCAACTTGGGGCATTTACTTTCCATTCACCCCCCAATTATTTTTTCTACGCCCCTGTTTGTCCCACTGTTTGTCCCAATTCATACAGGGCCTACTGTGAGCTCCAGGAGGATTGGCTACATCGGGGGGTGTAGCCTAATACTCAGAGGAGTTCCTGCTATAAAAAAAAGCCCTGGTTGTAAAGATGGATGTCTGCTCATGGCATGTGAACGCACTTCGTTCTGGTCTCTGCTGAACATTTATACCCCATTTTTCTCCCCCAATGGGGATCCAAAATGGCCGACAACGTTCTCCCCTCCTCCGTGGTATCCTCCCAACAATTGTGCGAGGTAGGCTAGGCCAAGAGCGTGCAGGGCTGGCCCTAGACCACCTGGCATCCTTGTTAGAGAAGAAGTTTAGGACTGGCTATAAATATAAACGCTTAAGTGGTGCTGAGAGGTTGATAATTTTTGAAGATAGTAAAGACGCTGCAGAAAACATTAATAATGAATTGTTAATTAATAATGAATTGAGTTAGTCTTTGGACATGACAAAATGAGCTTATATCTGGGTGCTCAATGGGGCTGGACCTTCCTTGTAATGTTGTGAAGTTGTAAAAGGTAAAGGTAGTCCCTTGCGCAGGGAGTTGCCGACTCTGGGGTGATGCAGCATTTTCACGGCAGACTTTTTACGGGGTGGTTTGCCACTGCCTTCCCCAGTCATCTGAAAAGAGAGCCAGTTTGGTGTAATGGTTAAGTGTGCGGACTCTTATCTGGGAGAACCGGGTTTGATTCCCCACTCCTCCACTTGCACCTGCTAGCATGGCCTTGGGTCCGCCATAGCTCTGGCAGAGGTTGTCCTTGAAAGGGCAGCTGCTGTGAGAGCCCTCTCCAGCCCCACCCACCTCACAGGGTGTCTGTTGTGGGGGAGGAAGGTAAAGGAGATTGTGAGCCGCTCTGAGACTCTCCGGAGTAGAGGGCGGGATATAAATCCAATATCTTCTTCATCTTCTTCTTTCCCCCCCAGCAAGCTGGGTACTCATTTTACCGACCTCGGAAGGATGGAAGGCTGAGTCAACCTGGAGCCGGCTACCTGAACCAGCTTCTGCTGGGATCGAACTCAGGTCGTGAGCAGAGAGCTCGGACTGCAGTACTGCAGCTTTACCACTCTGCGCCACGGGGCTCCTATGTGAGGTTGTACTTTATAATGTATACCATAGATTTAGATGATTCTTAAAAAGTTTTGCTGAACATTGTTAGCCTGCATATCACAGCGTTTGTTTTCGTATTGCCTGTAATGTGAACTGTGATCCCTTGTGGTTGGTTCATCAGGCACCTTACGCCCCCCTCCCCTGTACTGATAATGTCATCAAGTCACATGGGGAGCCCAATTTGGTGCCCCAAGAAGGCTGGCGCCCTAGGCAATTGCCTAGTTTGCCTAGTGCCAGAGCCGGCCCTGAAAGTGTGCACTAGGTTTTGCAAGTCTCCCCAACCCTTGTTTCAAAAAGGCTACAAAGCATGACTGAACAGCAATGACACGGGACAAGAAATTAAAAAGGGTCTATAGGCCGCAGGAAATGAAGTCTCGCTTTACGTTCTTTTAAAAAACGAGTGCTTGTCTCCAACAATTGTACATTTTGCAAAATGAGGCTAGGCAAAACAATAGAAAGAGCAGGAAGTGGTCTGTGTAGAACTGATAAAGTTGCCGGTAATAGCTTGCAAACTTTCTGATCCACTCTTTCACACAGACACATGCACACCATAGTTATTTTGAACACGAAGCAGAAAAAAATAGGAGACGTTAAGAATCCTGAAGCAGATGGCAAAGTTAAGGTTAGAAACAAGCGTCCCTCATGCTGAAGGCAGGCGACAGTATTTTCAGAGAATCGAAGACAATCTGAAAGAGGGATTGCTAGGCATGGTACGGACACTGATTTGAATGTTGCCTTTCTAAAAATGTATTTATTTATATCCCACTTTTCTTCTCAATGGATAGCCAAAGCTGCTTATATTGTTCTCCTGTCCTCCATTTTATCCTCGCACCGACCCTGTGAGGTAGGTCAGGATGAGAGTGTGTGACTGGCCTAAGGTCAGCCAGTAAGCTGCCATGGCACAGTTGGGATTCTAACCTGGGTTTCCCCGATCCTAGTCTGACACTTTAACCACTACACCATGCTGGCTCTCTTTGTTAAACAGCAGAACAAAGTTTGAGTCCAGTGGCGCCTTTAAGACCAACGATGTTTAATTCCGGGTATAAGCTTTTGGCATTTGGAAACTTATATCCAGAATTAAACTTTGTTGGTCTTAAAGATGCCACAGGACTCAAATACTTTGTTCTGTTGTTTTGGACCAATGCAGCTACCAAGCTGAATATTTTTTAAAACTGTGTTAGCAGGTTTTTGCAAAGTTTCAGGAAATGCTGCAGAACTTGAGGGTCAAAGCAGGAGGAAAGAAACGTCTGTGTGCGCGCACCTGAGGCGGCCAAACTTGCTTAATGTAAGAGCCACATAGAATAAATGTTAAATGTTTGAGAGCTGCAAGACATGAACAAACATTACACACGTTTTTTATTAAAACTATTAATACTTTTCTTTGCACAGAAAGATTAAATACATGTATAGGCACTTTACAACACTACCATGCTAGAAGGAGACTTTTTTTTAAAAAAAAAGCCGGGAATAACAGTCCCCATAAGACCAGCATAGGGAAAGATTAAAGAATAATTTTTGGCACCAGTGAGAGAAGGAAACACACATGTACCATATAAATCCCTGACCATTGTTAGCATCATTATCCATGTCTCTTTGCCTTGACACCAAGTTTGGTAAATACAGCTCCTACAAGAGCTATGAAACTAAGGGGGAACCCTAAACCCTTTAAAGCCCTATATGGCCTGGGACCTGCCTACCTGAGGGACCGTCTCTCCCCACACGTTCCCCAGAGAGTACTGAGGTCTGGGACTCAAAATCTCCTCACCATCCCTGGGCCTAAGGAAGTCCGTCTCAAGGCGACTAGAGACAGGGCTTTCTCTACAATGGCTCCAACATGGTGGAACCAGCTACCGGAAGAGGTGAGGGCCCTGCGGGATCTTACTCAGTTCCGCAGGGCCTGCAAGACAACCCTTTTCCGGTTAGCCTACGCCTGATTGGATAAATGTAGCCTGCTAAACTGCTGTGTTTTATACTGTGTAGTTTTAATGTTATAATGTTATAGTTTTTAGGTTTTTGAATGCTTAACTTTTAAATGTAATAACTTTGCTTCTGTTTTATTGTTTTATCGTTTTGTCGTTGTTGTGAGCCGCACTGAGCCATTCTGTGGGAAGGGCGGGATATAAATTACGGAATAAATAAATAAATAAATAAATAAATAAATAAATAAAATAAACTTCCCTCTTTAATTCTGTCCTTCCTTCCAGTGGCTCCCTTGTACTCTATTTCCCTTTTCTAGGTCTCTGGGCAACTTCTATGGTGGAGGAGAATAGCTTGCAAGCCTGCCTATTTCCCTCTCCTTTCCCATTTCACAAATTGCAGATATAGTTGCCTACCTATGGGTCAGCACTCAAGAGGCTGACTGAGGTTCTGATGCTAAGCATGTTTACTTGAAAGTAATCCTGCATTAAGTTCCCTTTCAAGGACCAACCTCTGCCAGGGCTATGGCTGACCCAAGGCCATGCTAGCAGGTGCAAGTGGAGGAGTGGGGAATCAAACCCGGTTCTCCCAGACAAGAGTCCGCACACTTAACCACTACACCAAACTGGCTCAGGGGTGTGTGGCCTAATATGCAGAGGACCTCCTGCTAGAATTCCACCCGTGAGCGTAATTAATTACAATAAATATTTCTTCCAAAATGTATGCACAATTTGTGCCTCAGTTATCATCATCATAAATAATAATAATAATAATAATAATAATAATAATAATAATAATAATAATAATAATAATAATAATAATACAGAATACATTTAAAAACCAACAGGAAAAAATAGAGTTCTTCTATCTAGAGGTCTGTAAGGTCTTTCTAGAAGAAAGAGTTCATAGGGTCAATTTCATTCAAGGACTGCTTCCATTTCACATAATATCCATCTCCATAGAAGGTTTGCAACAAGGCTTCTGGGTCATACGCTTATTTAGAAGCCTTCTTCAGATAATGAAATCCAAGGGTATCTGCAAGAAACCATGCAATGTTTCTATACGCTGGAAAGCTTCCTCATCAATCTCAAAAATAATACAATAACATTGAATATGCTCACCAGACCCTTTTGAATACTGAATAGAAGTTAATGATCAAGTCTCCAACACTTTCAACAGACAAACATTCAGATACTTCTCAAAGTTGATAAAGCCTACAAGGTCTCATTTATGTCAAATCCGTCCCTCATAACAAATGAGTTTGATATCCCTGCCCTGTGGAGACTTGTTCCCCTAGGGCAGGGGTGTCAAACATGCAGTCCGGGGGCTGAATCAATCCCCCAGAGGGCTCCTATCAGCCCCCACCCCCAGCAACTGGCTGTTGTCTGCTTCCTTCTCCCTATATTTTGCTTCCTTCTGCATAACACCTTGCTTTGCAAGGCTTGCTCAATTGCACAGGAGCTACAGAGCAAAGCCTCTATTTTTTCCATTGGCTGAGGCTCCTCTCTTGGGGAAGGAAGGAAGGAGCCAGAGCTTTCTTTGCCCAGTTCTCCCATGGGAGAAATACAAATTTGACCAATGATTGCTAACGTTTTACTCCTGGCTCCACCCCCAAAGTCCCCAGATATTTCCTGAGTTGGACTTGGCAACCCTAGACAGGGCAATTAGTGTAGTTTTACATAGCTTCCAAGCATTGTCTAGGAATTTGACTGTCTTGTGCTTCCCCTTCAGTTTTCTCTTTACTATTCCTCTCATTTTTGTAAAGCTCCCTCTTCTGAAATCAAATGTAACAGTTTTGGCCTTTAGGAGTAACTTTCCATTGACCTAAATGCTGAACTCAGTTGTGGTAGCTATCAAGGCAACTTCAGGTGTTCAGAAAAGGAAAGGAAATTATTTGCATGTCTGCTCAATAAACTGCTTCAAGACAGGCAAGATCTGCTCCTAAGGATTTTTTTTAAAAAATTAAAACAATCCTTCCAGTATCAAAAGCCAGTCTTGGGCTCGAAATCTCAAAGCCACCAGTGATTCAGTTCAACAGAGGCCCCGAATAGGATTCTATCAAGGGAAACAGAACAGTCCCTTGAGGCAAGGAGCTCCATTGTCCATTGTATATAGGTGGTTTATGGCATCAGTCCAGGGCCATAGCCAGCTGAGGTGGGGCTGTTGGTGCCTTGCTATACCCAGAGCACAAATCCACCCTACTGTAGCTTTCCCTCCAAAACCAGGCCTCTAAATCTGCGACTCAACAGTGCCCATGGGGAGGGACAGTGGCTCAGTGGTAGAGCATCTGCTTGGGAAGCAGAAGGTCCCAGGTTCAATCCCCGGCATCTCCAACTAAAAAAGGGTCCAGGCAAATAGGCGTGAAAAACCTCAGCTGGAGACCCTGGAGAGCCGCTGCCAGTCTGAGAAGACAATACTGACTTTGATGGACCAAGTGTCTGATTCAGTATAAGGCAGCTTCATATGTTCATATGTAAAGAGCACATGCTTGTGTTTAAGCACACTTTTGTTTTTTTGGTTAAAAACAAACTGGTGGCAACTGAAGAAAAAGAAGAGGAGGAGGAGATTGGGTTAATACCCCACCCTTCACTACCCGAAAGAGTCTCAGAATGGTTTACAATCTCCTTCCCTTCCCCACAACAGACACCCTGTGTGGTAGGTGGGGCTGAGAGGGCTCTGAGAGAACTGCTCTTGAGAAAGCAGCTCTTTCAAGAATAGGGTTGCCAAGTCCAATTCAAGAAATATCTGGGGACTTCGGGGGTTGAGCCAGGAGACTTTGGGGGTGGAGCCAGGAGCAAGGGTGCGACGAGCATAATTGAACTCCAAAGGGAGTTCTGGCCATCACATATAAAAGGGACTGCACACCTTTTAAATGCCTTCCTTCCATTGGAAATAATGAAGGATAGGGGCACCTTCTTTTGGGGCTCATAGAATTGGACCCCCTGGTCCAATCTTGAAACTTGGGGGGGCGGTATTTTGGGGAGAGGCACTGGATGCTATGCTGCAATTTTGGTGCCTCTACCGCAAAATACAGCCCCTTCAGAGCCCCAGATACCCGCAGATCAATTCTCCATTATTCCCTATGGGAATAAGTCTCCATAGGGAATAACAAAGTTCCCAGCAGACATTTCCCTCCCCTCCCCCCGCTTTCTGAGCCTGAAGCGGGGGGAGGGCCTCCAATCCAGGGGATCCCCTGCCCCCACCTGGGGATTGGCAACCCTGTTCAAGAACTGTGGCTGACCCGAGAACACTCAGCAGGTGCAAGTGGAGGAGTGGGGAATCAAACCTGGTTCTCCCAGATCAGAGTCCACACACTTAACCACTACACCAAACTGAGTCCCCCTCCCCCCTTCAAGTGATAATACCCCAGATTTATGATTGCTGACCTCCAGGTGGTAGCAGGAGATCTGGGATTACAACTGATCTCCAGGCAACAGAGATCAGTTAAGTTCCCATGGAGCAGATGGCTGCTTTGGACGATGGCCTCTATTGTGTTATACGCCACAAAAGGCCCTCCTCTCTCCAAACCCCACCCTCCTGAGGGCCCCCCCCCCAAAAAAAAATCTTAATGCATTTTCAAACTCAGAGCTAGCCCCCTTACCAGACTCCAATCAAGGCGAGGAGGGTCCCCTTCGCCTTAAAGCCCAAACTCCAATCACCTGATCACCCACCTCTGCCCACCCAACTTAATTACAATTACTGTGAACATGGAAGGATCCTTAAAGGAAGTGCTTTTTTTGAGCAGGAATGCAGTTCCAGCATCAGGGTGTCTGGCATAATATGCAAATGAGTTCCTGCTGGGCTTTTTCTAAACCCCTCCCCCGCTTAAAGGGGATAAAGGGTAATTTAAGGAAATCCAGATGTCACCCTCCACTCCGAAGAGTCTCAGAGCGGCTCACGATCTCCTTTACCTTCTTCCCCCACAACAGACACCCTGTGAGGTGGGTGGGGCTGGAGAGGGCTCTCACAGCAGCTGCCCTTTCAAGGACAACCTCTGCCAGAGCTATGGCTGACCCACCATCTGGTGGCGAGGTCTTGCAATAACACAATGTCCATATCTGTAGTTGACAGGCGGCAAGTCCACGTAGCTTCAGGTGTCTACCGGGGAGTACCGACTATCTAAAAAGGTTGGAGCCACTATCTAAACTACTCAAAAATTAATTTGGAAAATATTCCAATAGGCCAAAGGTTCCTTCCTTTGAATACTACAATGCAGGGATTAGGGATAACAGACATTGGCAACATTGTAGGGCATACAGTATTAAAACACAGGGTTACAATCATTGAAATAAAAGTTGAGTTCATAAAATCATTACTGCCATTTAAACCAGATAAATAACAAGAATTGATCTATAAATCACACACAATCATGACAATAATTGATTAGAAAAACACACAGGTATATTAGAATTCGTGGTTACAAGTGAATTCATATCTTAACCTTGAGTCTTCTTTTCTTCTTTCCCCCCCCTTGATAAGTTTCTGGGGTTTGAAGAGGATCTTTTCCCATATACCTATTGGGTATGTGAAAGTCCTAGTGGAGGGTGAACCAAAGAGTCTTCCCACCCGCCCTAGCACCCAGCGAAATCTGTCTTTATTGTTGCCAAAAAGGAATTCTTCCTGTAACCCAGCATAGAATTGGCAATGGTGCTTTTCTGCCTGTATCACCGATGGTCCATAGAGCAACAGTGGGCTTGAGGAAAGAACCAAAAAGGAACCAAAAACATTCACACATGACAACATGGAGATGATTCTGTACCATTGTAGGGAGCAGTGAAAGCAGATCAAAAATGCATACATTCAACCATGAAGAGAGGAATCTTAAAAAGCTATTAGTAAAGTGTCCTCCTGTCCATGGTATGGTGACCAGTGAGCTTTTACGTCACAAGCTTACATATGTCATGTTAGGGGCCTGCATTGGGCAGGTTTGTCTATTACACTAAGCATTCAGGACTTTAGGAGGCTTTTTCCTTGCCAAGGAAGGAAAGTAACATACAGAATACAGAAAACACAACCCAAAATATTCTTTGTTACAACATAAAACTTAAAATAAAACATTGTGCACAAGGTTGGAGCTCCAGGAAAATGACCATAGTTGGGGCGTCCCCCATATAATGAAAATAGTTCCACAAAGAAGAGACAAAAGAAAACCTTTGCTATAGCTTTGGAATATAATAAATTGTCAAAACAATATAAAAACTTCAAAAACAAAAACTGAGGCCTCAATAGAACAATGCTAGCTAGCTTTATATGATATGTGAGCTAGATCAGAGAAATTAAAAACCTGGACATAAGTGAGCTGATCAGGTCCCACTGAATCCAGTTTTTCTCTGGGCTAGTTCAGCTAAAACGATCTCACATGCGAGCACAGATTTCAACAAAAAGTTAACAAAACAAGAATTCTGAAAAGCAACATAATGGTTACACATACATAAAACAATTCTTAACAGGCCTATCAACAACTCTTAGAACTACTGATCATGCATTAGATTTGATTTGCAGGTCCAGATTCCCTGCACATCTATATTGAAAGAAAAGATGAGCAAACTTATCAAAACAATGACAAAATCCTAGAAATCAAATACTGGTTAATACCTGGACTAACACACTAAAACAATTCATAAAAAGAGAAAAGATGTGGCAGGGCATCTGTAGTACCAAGAGAAAAATGCTGAGTTGTTGCAAGGAAAAGTCAAAAGAAAGACTTGAAGCATGAAAGCATATCCCTTGAAGAAGAAACCTTTTATGGAGTAAAAGGCAGAACTAGGATGATGGCACAATGCTCCAGGTTTAAGGCTTGTGGTCTGGGACCTGCCTACCTTAGGGACCGTCTCTCCCCACATGTCCCCCAGAGAGTGCTGAGGTCGGGGTCTCAGAACCTCCTTATAATCCCTGGGCCAAAGGAGGCCCGTCTGAAAGCGACCAGGGACAGGGCCTTCTCGATTGCAGCTCCCTGTTGGTGGAATCAGCTCCCGGAGGAGGTGAGGGCCCTGCGGAACCTTGAACAGTTCCGCAGGGCCTGTAAAACAACCCTCTTCCGGTTGGCATATAATTAACTGTGAGCAGAATGCCTGAATATTAAATCTTAAACATCAGATTACTGAATATTGGAAATTTGAAGGACTGATTTAAGTAATAGTAGCATAGTGTATATCGATGTGAGTTTTATGTATTTTTAGGCTTTTATGTATTTTATTGTATAATTTTAATTGTATTTAAATCGACCTTTGTTAGCTTTTATTGTTGTAAGCCGCCCTGAGCCCACCTCGGTGGGGTAGGGCGGGATATAAATCGAATAAAGTAAAGTAAAGTAAAGTAAAGTTGTGCCAGAGAACGATTTTCCTCTGTGCATACACAGAGTGCAAAAAATGTGTTGCTGGAAGGCAACATGCTGTCAGAAATACCAAGTAGACCAAATTTTGAGCATAATACAACAAGACTTAATTTGGAAAACCTTGATAGGCTCAGCCAACTGGTTATAGATGCAAAAATAACACAAAAGACATTTAGTAGCAAGAAGAAAATCATGATTAGAAATGAACCCTGAGGAATCTACATTAAGAATCTAACAGGTTATTGCTCATTTCCTTGAGAACATGGAAAATAGAAAAGGGTTTTCACTCAGAAAAAGTCTAGCTCTAACAAGATATACAATAGGTGGAGGCAGAACCATTCAGTGGTCATTATATTGCTTAAGACCAAACAAAGATACTGAGCCCACAAGGTGGGGCCTTTTAAGAACATGTGGATACCTCTTTCCACAGGCAGACTGGATTAAACTAAAATTAAAACTCAAGATTCACCGAATAGCTAACAGGGAAGATTGATGATGCAAATGGCATTCAGAGAGCAAATGAAGATATCAATAGTCGCACGGTGGGAACACGTGCGGCCTGGGCTGCGGGATCTGCACTGGCTGCCGGTTGTGTACCGTGTTCGCTATAAAGTGCTGGTCATTACCTTTAAAGCCCTATATGGCCGAGGACCTGCCTACCTAAGGGACCACCTCTCCCCATATATCCCCCAGAGAGCACTAAGATCCAGTTCTCAAAATCTGCTAACAATCCCTGGGCCAAGAGAGGCTAGACTGAAGACTACCAGGGAGCAAGCCTTCTCCGTAATGGCCCCTCGATGGTGGAACCATCTTCCAGAGATGATACGAGCCCTGCGGGACCTGAACCAATTCCGCAGGGCTTGCAAAACATTTCTTTTCCAGCTTGCCTTTGAAATAGAACCCGGCTAAACTGACGTGTAGTTACCTAGCCATCTTGTGGACATCATAACTTATAGTATTTATAGCACCTATTTTATCTATTTTATTTAATTATTTATGTAACTGATTATATTTAAATTGTTGTGTATATTGTTTTATCTGAATCATGGAATGCCATGTCTGTAAGCCGCCCTGAGCCCGCCTTTGGCGGGGGAGGGCGGGATATAAAAATAAATTTATTATTATTATTATTATTATTATTATTATTATTATTATTATTAGTTGAAGTACATTTGAGGAATCCAGATTTCTAATGGAGACCAAGAACTTTCAGGAATTCTGCCAAAAACAAGAGTATTAGTTCTTGAGGCTTAAGAGAGAAAAAGCACAGGGAGAGGGTAATTTTACCCCAAGGAAGTGTACAGATGTCCTATACTTCTTGGAGGAACCAAAATTTGTGAGATAAAGTTTAAAACATTGTCCTATATAAAAAAAAACTACTAGAAATAACAAAAAGAATTCTCTCTTCGGTGCACCATTTCCTTAAAACAATGGAAATCATAGGCTGACTATTTTAAAAGTGTTTCCCTTAAAATTAAAGCTACAAAATCTAAGTATAGGAGAGATTGGTACCAGCCACTAGAAAAATATTCTAAGACTTAAAAAGGTAAAGCAAAAATAAATAACAGAAAGAAAGCTTCTAATCTAGGAGAACTCTTAGTATTAGGGCAGTTTACAGGCAGAGGATTTTCTCTAGCAGAGAAGGATTGGCTGTAAGTAGAGCTTTGGGATGCCAGCTCCAGGCTGGAGATTCCTGAAATTTTGAATCAAATTTGAAAATCACAAGGCATGCAGTCCATTTCCTTGGACACTCTTTTCCTCCAGAGGCTTAGCCTCAAGGTACTGGGGAAAAGGCTATGATTTTGGGAGAGACCTCCAGGTCCCACCTGGAGACTGGCAACCTTACAAAAACAAAGTAGTATGCACATCTTCCATCCAGGTATTTCTCTGGCTGGGAAGAGGCTGTCTCTGTGAGAGACTGCAATACTAAAAAAAGTTTGGTAATGAAAACCTTTTGAAATTATATCTTTTTAGACCCAAAATCAGAAGGTGAGAATTCAAAATAGCATAAAAATACCTCAACTGTATTTTCACCCCCCCTAGATGAGGAAGGTGGGGAAGGTTTTAACAGACAAACCAAAATTCTTTCCCTCTTGGATGAAGTGAAGGCTTAGCTTAACAAAAGGCTAAAACAGACACAATGGATTTGGCCAGTACTCTCTTATCTAATCCTGATAAGTTTTTACAAAGAAAGGTGGGGACGAGGAAAATAATGAGCTTTCTGCCTGGGTGGGGCTCAAAATTGTAACTCTCTCCAATTTCTTTAACTCAAGCTGAATTTGGCTGAGTTTATTTCAAGAGGGTCTGCATGAGATTTGCCAATCAGTACTACATTAGTTGTTGCTGCTCCTGCAGCTGGAGGTTCTACTTTCTGTACTTTCAGATTTAAATTACAGACTTGCCCATTTGAGGTTAGCTGTTTTGTGTTGCTGTGACCTTTGAGAAGGAGAGGCAACACCTCTTATAAGACAATGAGGCTCTCTCTCTCAAAGACACTGAGTTGCTTGTACCTTAAGGAGACCTGAGATAAACAAAAATTTAACTTCTCAGGGCAATGCATTTAAAACTCTATTCCTTTGCCTTAGTTACTTATCAAATCTTTACTGCCACAGATCTCCATTGAGCAAGAGGGAGAACAATTAGCATTTCTCAGCAGGAGTGCTGAGCATTTGCAATACTTTAGCCAGCTCTATTTGGGCTAATCTGCAGGCACTCTGTACAAGCTCAGAGGCGATACCATTTAAAATTCATAGAACTGAGGCAATAAATATTTTCTGACTTTATAAGCAAGAGAGAGGAAGATGAACTTGGGAGTTTCACAGATTTTCATTCAGCCAATTTGAAAGTTAAAACAGTCAGTTTCTTACATTTTGCTCTGAATGCTTTGATTTGACAAAAGTTAGTTCAACCTCTCTTTCTCAGGTACTTGATGCTGGCATTTTTAAAGGGTTAAACTGAAGATATTACATCAAGCTCCCATTACCCTGCAGAGAAAACTAACTCTGCAGGCTGGAACCCTTGCTGGGATTCCAGGAGATCTCCAGGCCTCACCTGGAGAAATGGTCTGGTCTAATTGTAGTCCAAGGGTGTTTTCGCACTCACGTTTTACTGGCGCCACGACCCTCCTCACGCCGGCGAATCTGCATGGATTTCGCACCAGAAGCGCCGGCGCACCCAGAAGCGCCGGCTACTTCCGTCGCTAAGCCAGCGCAAACGTTTTCCTGCATCTTTGCGATTTCCGTTTGCGCTGGCTTAGCGACGGAAGTAGCCGGCGCTTCTGGGTGCGCCGGCGCTTCTGGTGCGAAATCCATGCAGATTCGCCGGCGTGAGGAGGGTCGTGGCGCCAGTAAAACGTGAGTGCGAAAACGGCCCAAGTCATTGCTTGTATGTTTTCTTATTTAGTCAAGGGAAAAGGCGCCCTTGTTACCTTTAAACCTAATAAAGCCAGATCTCTCTGTTTTAAGAGACATTCAAGTCTAGATGTTAGATTTTCATTTGGGGGGGGGAAGGTTCAGAGACAAAGGAACCTTGCCTGCCCATGTGGGACTACCATTCTCTGAAGTTCCACAGAATTCTGGCTTTCAAATTCCCCAAATGGGATGAGCTAAAGACAGAAAATTTCTGGCGTAAAGGGCTGAGGCTTGTTCATGTAGCAGTGTCTGGAGCAAGTCCTTGCTAAAAGAAATACCTTGTGCCATGAGTGTGGAACTCTGCATAGGCTCAGAGACCACATCTCCTTCATGATTCTGGGGTAAGAGAACTGAAACAGGGACTGTTTTCTCATTTTCATGGGGGAAAGAAGTTTGGGGCGGCACAGCTGAGTTTGCCCTGCCATATTTCCTCTTATCCAGCACTTTCAGAATTTCCAGTCTCCTCTCTGTAGCCCTGCAAGACTCCAGGACATGTTGCAGGAGACTGGCAGTTTCCTTTTCTTTCCTACTAGCTTCTAACTTTTGCTGACGTTCCTGGTTTTTCTCAGCAAGCTGTTGGATTTCTAAATCTTTTTCCTGAGTAGGATTTGTAATTTTCTCTACCCTTTCCTTATTGGGGAAATCTTCCACAGCATAGCCTTGGGGAAGCTATCTCCATTTTCTGCAAACCCTGTGGCATTGGGAGCCATGTGCCCTGGTGGCTTCATGGCTTCTGAAAGGGCAGTAAGTAGCACATGTGTGGGCTGCTTATCAAACTACCTCATGTCTGCTCCAGTGGCTCTAAGCTGGGACCAAGCTGCCATTCTGACTTTGTCTCGAGGGGTCCACTGGGCTGAGTGAGGACAGGGTCGCTCAGAGGCTGACTGTGTCTGCCTAGGAGCATAAGCCTGCTTGTAGAGGGGAACCCTTGGGGCAAGCTGGGGATGGCAAGAAGAGCTGGAACCAAAGCCATTGTTTTGGAACTTCCAGTTCTGGCTTTCTTTTCCATGCCCATCTTGTTCCTGATTCCAGTAAGCAGGGCGCTTGCCTCTGCTATTATATTGTGCCTGAGTGAGTTGTGTTTCTAAAACAGCAACTTTCTTTTCGGATTCTTGGGCATGCTTTAAAGCATTCTCCAGTCTGCATTTGACCTCCTGGAGAGTGTGGGTTAGATTTTCTATCTCCTTCTCATAATCACTTAATCTAGCCGTGTAGTCTTCATGAACTATTTCCCTTTTTGCACAGTCAGCTTTCATTCTACTCTTTTTAAACATAAATTTGCCAATTTTGTAGAGTTTAGCCTCTAGATCTTTCCAGGTGGTTTTTATCATGGCTGTTATGCCAAACCACTTCAAGGTGGGTATATTGAGACCTGTGATCACATCAGATATGAATTTTTGATTCTCATAATCTGGTTCCCCACTGTCTTTGGGTAATACTACTTTAGCTGCTTCTGCTAGGAATTTCTTCCTTATCAGATAGTCCCCTAGATGCTCATCATGACCTTGTAAGGTCTGATGGTAGAGATATTTTATATCCTCTCCATCCCACGTGTAAGATATTACCTCAGCCATCCATTCTAAGATAGTGGTATTAGAAAGGTTCAGGCGATCCATTACATTTCTTACCTTGTCTAGTTCAGGGTCTGAGGCACATAATCTCAGCACATGGTTTAATTCAGCTATGGAGGCTTTTTTGTAGTGAATTCTAGCTCTAGCCATCCACAACACTGAGGTGTCTATGTTATAGGGGCCAAGGAAGCTGGCAGTCATTTTAATATCCTCTGATCCCCAAGATCTAGTTTCCTTCACTACTTTTACAGATTCAGCTTCATTCTGTTTCCTGGCTGTGGTCTTTTTAGTGACCACCGGACGGACTGGGGCTGACTGTTCTGCTCTGAACTTCCCAACTGCCTCGTCCTCACTCTCTTTGTCTGAGGAGAAGTCACAGAGAGCAGAGGCCGACACAGTTGCTATCAATGTCTTTTTAACCTCTAACTTCTTTCTTAATGCTGCTATTTCCCTTTTACATGCCTCATGACTGGCCGCTTCGCGTACCTTCCGGGTTTTCTCGGAAATGTACTCCACGGCACTCTGTAATTTATTATTTTGGGCTTTAGTTTGCTCCAACTCTTTTTCCCGTGCGGCTAACTGCAAGTGGGCCTTTTTTAGAGCAGGTAGAGTTTCTTGCTGTGCTAAAGCTAGGGCGTGCTTCTCCACTCTAAGTTCCTCTATGGTCCTCTTTGCTTCTTGCCATTCAAGGTCTAGGCTGTTATTTTCCTCCATTAAGTCTTGCACATATGCTTCGTGTTTCCTACCCAATTCTGCCTTTGCAGCCTCGTGATTCTGGAACTCCTGCTCCAGTGCTTCTGCACGTCTTTTAAGAATTTCCTCCAATTCTTGCTCTTGCTTCTGATTTTGTTCTCTAAGCTGTCTAATCATAGCCGAGCTATCCTGCAAGGCTACAAACAGACCCCATGAGGCATAGAGATCTCTTTTTCCTGGGCTGATCTTTTTCTGAGCACATTGGTCCTCAAACGTGTCTCGAACGAATTGGAGGGGGTCAGGGTTCTTAAGAACTCCTGCTTTCCAAGGGTTGTCTCCCTTCTTCACAAGCCACTTCTCTAGCTTGGGAAGCTCCTGTTCTTTCTCGGCAAATAAGGCCATAGCTTACAATTTAGTTCCTCTCAAAGTTCTAACTTGCAGGGCTGGTTTTCCTGCACTGTTAGGTGCCTAACCACAGGCCACCAAAATTAACTGATGCAGGGGCTTTCCCCTGGCACTTTCCTGCTTATTGGGGAGCAAAGAACTTGCAGGACACCTCTGTGTGTCTCACAAGTAAAGGAGGGAGTTGCAGGACCTTCCTTAGTTCTCTGCAACACTAACAAATGTTTGTGGCATGGGCTTATGGCCTTGCACACATTGTTGAGCTCCTCAGGAGGACTTTTCTCTAGCCTCTGCCTCCAAACCATCAAAAGTCACTGCCCATGCACCTTTCCTTAGTGGGGCAGTCCTGAGTTCACGAAAAGGTTTTAAAAGTCTCAGAGCCTGAGCTTTTCCTCAGTTGGCTCTAAGCAAAAGGGAAATTTTTCGGCTGGGAAGAGTTCCTATCTCCTCAAACCCGGGACAAATTATTAACCCTAAGGGAGAGCTTCTTGCTCCTTTCACTAAATTCTCTTAAAGGCACAACCAAGAGAAAGAACTAGCAGCATATTTCCAGATGCTTCCTGGCTCCTATGTGCTATTTTACACTTGGGCTGGCAACTTTACTTATGTTCCCTTCTTGACCTAGCGGAATGCCACTCTCAGCAGTTTCGCCTAGGACAGTGTTGCCCGACAGTCGGGTTGCAGTGGTCCACGGATCCACCAACCTTCGGGACTGTTGGGTGCCTAGGGAGTTTATCCTAACTGACCTAGGACTTGTTTAGCCTATGCCAATCTCAGCGATTGCGCGTAGGAAAATGTTGCCCGACAGTCAGGTTGCAATGGTCCACGGATCCACCAACCTCGGGTCTTTTGAATGTGTCTAGCGGAGTGCCAATCTCAGCGATTGCGCCTCGGCTTGGTCTAGCGGAGTGCCAATCTCAGCGATTGCGCCTCGGCCTGGTTTAGCAGAGTGCCAATCTCAGCGATTGCGCCTCGGCTTGGTTTAGCGGAGTGCCAATCTCAGCGATTGCGCCTCGGCCTGGTAAAATGCCAATCTCTGTGATTGCGCATAGGGAAATGTTGAAGTGTGTATGAGTGTATGGGTGTATATGCAGTGTGTGTGCGTGTGTGCACTAAGCTCCAAGGAAAAGAGGAAAGAGGGAAGGGTTCTCTATCCAGATCTTAAACGGTCCTAACCTGTCCTGACATTCCCTCCCACGATAGACGCGTTTAGGAAGGCCTCGGGACAGCAGCCAGGCTTCACAGGACTCCCCCCTTGCGTTCTATCCGGCTCAGTCCTTTTGCAAGGGTTCTGGCCTTCTAGGTGCGGCTAGGAAGTCCACGCTGAATGATAGAAATGGGAGCAGCCCAACCCACAATATAGAGATGCTCACTAGAGCCGTTCACACAGAACTCAGTCACTCAATCACTCACACAATAGCCTATCTAGCAAGACTTTCTGGATGGTGCAACCTTACGTCTCTCTATGTGAAGACACACGTGTCGACTCACGTGTGTTCACACAAACAGGGTATGCCAACGCTTTCTCCACCACTTCTGTTAAGCCAAATGCCCTCAAAACGAGGTTGGGGAATTAGTTAGGTGGACACCTGGCTTAATAGGAATCTTTTTACCAATATATACCAGGCTCAACCATCCAGAGAGTAAATGCTCAATAAAAAGGACTCTAATTTAATAAAACCAATTGTAATTTATTGTGAAAAATAGTTCTTTCATACAAGATAAAAATACAAAACAATCACACATTCACACAGGTCTAAGGAAATACAGATAGATTGATAGGGGAACATATATGGGTAGACAGACAGGGCGATATTTACCATCGTAGTCTTCCAGGAAGGTTCCAATGGCGACATAAGAGGACAGGGGAAATGGACCCAAAACTGTGGCCAGAATTGGGGATGGATCTAGACAGCGGAACTGGGATACTGTTAGATGCACACATGAGTGGAGTGGGGTCAGAGGTTAAATAGACTCCCTTAGACCCCTTAGGTGCTGGGAGGGAGGAGGGAGGAGAGAGGGGAGGCTCTGTGATGACCAGGAGGGCCGGGCCATTACAGAGCCAATAGCAAGTTCCCTGGTGGTGCCTCATTGGATACCTGCTTTGACCAATGAGCTTGCCTGGATCCTGGGTAGCTGAAAGAATTTTCCTGATTAGAACAGGCCATGGCGTGGCTCTGAAACGAGAGTTGGGAAAATGAATAGAAGTGATTACTGGGTGGGGAACACTTAAGATTAGATGGACTTATCTGAAAAGGTGACAATAGGGAATCAAATACTGGCCTAGGTATCACCCGGTTTGGACAAAAGACTTGTTTATGACAGGAGAAGTTCTTCCTCTTTTCTCATCATCTTCTGGGCAGGAGCTATTGTTTAGGGTATTGCCAGACAATCAGGAACATTAGTTGAGCTGTTAATCCATTCATGGGGCAGATGGGTTGCTTGCAGGCCAAGGGTGACACAGGGTGTGTATGTGATCTTCCCACTAAGAAGGAATGGAGTCCAGCCTGGCAGGGTATGCTTGGATCAGGAAAGCAAGATGGATTCTGGTGGTGTTAAGCCTTTGGTTCATGGAATCAGGCTGGAGACATGGTGGCCTGGCTTCCCTTACTGCAGCGGCCAAGACTGGGCACGCAAGGAGCAGAGTTCTGGCTAACACCCATCCAGATGTAGAATGCTGCTGCAAAGCTGAGGCTTATAGTATCCACATAAGCCTTAGAAACTGTGGGCAAAGTCCACTTCTTAGAGCAGATGTGTGAGAGTCAAAACTCCAGGCACCCTGGCAACCATACTGGTAATCACGATGTCCATATGTATGAAAAGTAGGGGGCTTTTCCTCACAAAAGACTCATGTTACCAATTTCCACACATGAAGCCTCTGTCGGACAGGGTATTTTTTGTCCAGGTCCGCTGGATGCAACTGGCAAAACTAGCGGCTTCAAGCAGGACTCTGATAAAACTAAAAGGAAAATCAAAATAAATTGTAATCGGAAGAGTTTCCAGCTCGACATTAGGAAGAACTTCCTGACAGAGCGGTTCCTGAGTGGAACAGGCTTCCTCAGGAGGTGGTGGGCTCTCCTTTGGAGGTTTTAAAACAGAGGCTAGATGGCCATCTGACAGTAATGCAGATCCTGTGAATTTAGTGGGAGGGATCTGTGAATTTCCTGCATCGTGCAGGGGGTTGGACTAGATGACCCCGGAGGTCTCCTTCCAATTCTATGATTCTAATGATGTAAGCCATGTTGGGTCCCCATTGGAGTGAAAGATGGGAGATAAAACATTCATAGGTTGCAATCCTAAGTCTACTTAACCAGAGTCAGCTCTATTAAGCTCAGTGGGACGGAACATTAGTGAAGTGAGAAATGCATTCTGCACGTCTTCAGAGGCAATCTTCATTGCTACTTTTATGCATGCTGGAGGGTTGTGGCACTGGCAGTAGATTTAAATTGTATTTTATTATTTTTTGGGACTTACTTCCAGGATTTCTCTGTATTGAAACACAGGGCTGAAATCCATTCTGTCAGTTAATGAGCAGTTGTTGAAGACTTGGTTTGCTTGTCCTAAGCACTGTGTTCCAGTCCCTGCTCATCCATGAAGCTCACAGGTTGGGTTTGTCACTACCTCAGAGCCCACCTTATAGGGTCGTTGTGAAAATGAAAGTGAGGCAGGGAACTTTATTAAGGCTGCCCTGAGCTGCTTCACAAGAAGAGGCAAAAACAGGACAGTAAGTTTTGAGAAATCCTTGTTCCTAATTGCATGTCTGCAGGGAGCAGCTATAATTGTTGCGTTTGTTTGTAATGAATGTCACAGATAGAAGCCATGACATGATAGAGGTTTACAAGATTATGCATGGGATGGAGAAAGTAGAGAAAGAAGTACTGTACTTTTCTCCCTTTCGCACAATACAAGAACTCATGGGCATTCAATGAAATTGCTGAGCAGTCAGGTTAAAACGGATAAAAGGAAGTACTTCTTCACCCTATTGATTTAACACCTGTTGAAAACCTCCAAGGAAAGAGAGCCCACCACCTCCCGAGGAACCGCTCTAACAGTCAGGAAGTTCTTCCTAATGCTGAGCCAGAAACTCTTTTGATTTAATTTCAACCTGCTGGTTCTGGTCCTACCTTCTGGGGCCACAGAAAACAGTTCCACATTATCCTCTATATGAAGCCCTTCAAGTATTGAAGATGGCTATCATATCACCTCTCAGCTGCCTCCTCCCCAGGCTAAACATGCCCACCTCCTTCAACTTTTCTTCATAGGACTTGGTCTCCAGACCCTTCACCATCTTTGTCGCCCTCCTCTGGACCTGCTCCAGCTTGTCTATATCCTTCTTAAAATGTGGTGCCACAAACTGAACACAAGACTCCAGGTGAGGTCTTACCAGAGCAGAGTAATACCATTCTCTTCCATTTCCTCTTCACAACAGCCCTGTGAGGTAGGTTAGGCTGAGAGTGTGTGACTGGCCCAGGTCACCCTGCAAGCTTCCGCAGCACAAGTGGGGATTTGAACCTGGATTTCCCAGATCTGATGACACTTTAACCACTACCATGCTGTGATTTATGTTTAGATTGGAATCTTGCTTTCTGACTACAAGGCTCTCGCTCTCTTGATAGCTCACACCAATCATAAAACATAATCATTCATTAAAACACACAAACACATAGCTGCTGCCCCATGCAATTAGAGAACCGGTTGTGCCCTCATTGCTTCAAGTAAGTGTCATAGAGCAACCCTGGAAACTGCATGGAGTAGAAATATTTATTTGAACTAGGGTTGCCAGCCTCCAGGTGGGGCCTGGAGATCTCCCGCTTTTACAACTGTTCTCCAGCTGGCAGACATCAGTTCCCCTGGAGAAAATGGCTGCTTGGAAGGGTGGGATCTGTGGCATTGTCCCATGCTGAGGCCCCTCCCCTCCCCAAATCCCACCCTCTCCCAGATCCATCCCCAAAGTCGTCAGATATTTTCCAACCCAGACCTGGCAACCCAAATTTGAACAGATCCCCAAATGCATTGGTGTCATCATTAGCCAGGGCTTTTTGTAGAAAAAGCTCAGCAGGAACTCGTTTGCATATTAGGCCGCACACCCCTGACCAGTGTTCCCTGTAAGCTGAGTTAGTGTGAGCTAGCTCACAATTTTTTAGCCTCCAGCTCACATATTTTTGTCTCAGCTCAGGAAAAATGACCCTAGAGCAAACTAATTTATGCAGTAGCTTACAACTTTAATGCCAGTAGCTCACAACATTAATGCCAGTAGCTCACAAAGTAGAATTTTTGCTCACAAGACTCCACAGCTTAGAGGGAACATTGCCCATGACACCCAGCCATCCGGAACTGCGTTCCTGTGCGTTCCTGCTCCGAAAAAGCCCCCCCCCTCTCGGCTTGACTTCGCGAACGAAGATTTAAGAAGGGTGCAGTAGTCCACGTCTGCTGCAAGCTCGCTGGTGACTGACAAGACCAATGCGGGACAGGCAGGTCCGGCCACAGTGGCTGCAGGGAAAAGTCTGATTTGGGGTTGGTGCTGTAGCAGTGCGATTCTTCCTCAATCTCCTTTTGTCCTCAAGACCAGCTATGTGTGCGTTCTCAAAGGAAGAGACAGCCTGTTGGATGGTGTGCCTTCATGCTTTGCGATCTGAGGCTAGGTCAGACCACTGGTGATGGTTGAAGACCACTGGTGAAGGTTGACCACCACTGTCATTAGCTAAAGCCCTGTCATTAGCTAAATTGATAACTCTGCAAACACAAAAAGGGCTTACATTTCTAAGCCATGGGGTGGGGGAAGTAATACAGATGAATGTCAGGAGCAGCCGCACAAACCTTGCGTTAAAAAGGAACCACTCTAGGGTTGCCAAGTCCAATTCAAGAAATATCTGGGGACTTTGGGGGTGGAGCCAGGAGACATTGGGGGCGGAGCCAGGAACAAGGGTGTGACAAGCGGAACTGAACTCCAAGGGAGTTCTGGCCATCACATTTAAAGGGACCGCACAACTTTTTAAATGTCTTCCTTCCATAGGAAATAATGAAGGCTAGGGGCGCCTTCTTTTGGGGTTGGGGCTCATAGAATTGGACCCCCTGGTCCAATCATTTTGAAACTTGGGGGTACTTTGGGGAGAGGCACTAGATACTATACTGAAAATTTGGTGCCTCTACCTCAAAAAACAGCTCCCCCAGAGCCCTCGAAACCTCTAGATCAATTCCCCATTATACCCTATGATAATCGATCTCCACATAGGGAATAATGAAGTGCTCAGCAGATGCTTCCCCCCCCCCCCACCTCGTTTCTGGCGACCCTGAAGCGAGGGATTGGCCTCTCTACTCACGAGTTGCTGCCAACTTCTTCCAAGTAACACAGACACACCATCCCAAGAGGAAGCCTTTCAATCGGAGACTGAAGCCTCCAGAGGTGGAAAGGCACATGGTCCTCGGGGGGCGGGGCTTCCCCCTGCCGGCCAGCTGACTGAGGGCGGGAAGGAGCCTGGGAAAGTGGAAGAACCCCCGCTGGGACCTGGGGATTGGCAAGCCTAAACCACTCACAGGCAATGAGAAAACAATCCAGGGCATGAGAAAGAAGCACTGTAGAAGAGGCCATTGCTGGAATAGGTAGCAGGTGTGTTTGAGCAAAGTTACGGCAATACAGGATGAGAAGTTAGAATTACCAGTCTCTGGGGGGAGGTGGAGATGGAGATCTCACCAAATTACAACTGGTCTCCGGGCTACAGAGATTAGTTCCCCTAGAGAAAAGGGCCACTCTGGAGGGCGCACTCTATGGAATTATAACTCACTGTAAACACTACCCTTTCCATGCATCTCCCTCAAATCTTCAAGAATTTCCCTACCCAGAGTTGGCAATTCTTTGAGGACTGTAGATTCTGCTGATGTGGGGGTAAAGGGGATGAAGGAAAATGGAGTAATGGAGAAAGAAGTGTACATTTTGGCACTATGGCTTACTACTGAGGATAGGTGCATAGAACCTCCCTGTTCAGTCACAGTACCCCTCTGAACAACAGGTGTTGGGAGTGAACAGCAGGAGACAAACATTGCCTTCATGCTCCGCTGGTTTGGTGTAGTGGTTAAGTATGCAGACTCTTATCTGGGAAAACCAGGTTTGATTCCCCACTCCTCCACTTGCAGCTGCTGGAATGGCCTTGGGCCAGCCATAGCTCTCGCAGAGTTGTCCTTGAAAGGGCAGCTTCTGGGAGAGCTCTCTCAGCCCCACCTATCTCACAGGGTGTCTTTTATGGGGGAGGAAGATAAGATCTTTTTCTTCATCTTCTCCTTCTTTTCCTTCCCCCCTTTCCCCCCAGAGGCCTCCAGATGGCCCAGCATTTGTCTCGAAGTAGATTTGACCCTCTTACGGAAGAAAACGAGACAAAGTGGGAGGAAATGGAATCAAAGGAAGGCAATACCTGGAGACAGGAGAGAGCGCATGATGTCCCCTGGTGAGGATTTTGTCCCTCTGTCCCTAATAAGTGATCCTGATTAACCCTCCCATTTCTATCTAATATGCATTTTTTCGAATTTGATTTTTTTTTCTTACAGAAATCACTTATGTGTGTTAAGTGATGTCCATGAATTATTGACTTCCAAAACGTCCTACTGTGAACAGTCTTGCACAGGTCTGGCAAACTGAGGGCAATGGCTTCCATGATTGAGTCAGTCCCTCCCATGTTGGGTCTTCCTGTTTTTCTACTGCTTTCAACTGTTTATTCCAGGGAATCTTCTCATAATGTTACCATAATAGGGAGACCTGGGTTCAAATCGCCATTTAGCTGTGAAGCTCGCTGTCTCCCTCAGCCTCACCACCCCCAAGAGACCACCCCGTAACCCAAGCCCCACAGAGCAGGGTTGTGTGACTCAGTGACGGAGCGTCTGCTTGGCATGCAGAAGGTCCCAGGTTTGATCCCGGTTGAAAGCAACAGGAGGAAACTCTTCGCAGTGAACTCCTAGGAGCGAGGCTGAGATGCAAATGTCATGAATAATATTCATAAACATTAATTAGCATCTATATTAATATTGCCCTTGTGAGTCACCGCCACAGACAGAACTTTGGTTTCGCCTTGTCTTATCCTTACTGCAATGCTCTTTAGTTGAGAAAGTTTATGGGCTCGCCACTGGATTCACTCATTATGGAGTAGCGTTTAGGGTTCCCACTCCGTGTAACAAAGTGATTTGTGGTTTCTCCTCAGTTCCCATGTATGTGGTGCCCAGTCTATCATGTGTAAAGCAATCATGAGAAGGTATATGTTGGGCAGTGATGCTCTGTATTCTTGGTGCTTGGGGGGCAACAGTGGGAGAGCTTCTGGAATTCTGGCCCCGCTGGCGGACCTCTTGATGGCACCTGGGTTTGGCCACTATGTGACAGAGTGTGGGACTGGATGGACCAATGGCCTGATCCAACATGGCTTCTTTGATGTCTGGAGCAGTGATGCTCTGTCTTCTTGTGGCTTGGGAGGCAACAGTGGGAGGCCTTCTGAAGTTCTGGCCCTGCTGGTGGACCTCCTGATGGCACCTGGGTTTTGGCTACTGTGTGACGCAGCATGCTGGACTGGATGGACCAATGGCCTGATCCAGCATGGCTTCTCTTATTTTTTTAATGTTAGGCTTTAGAGGAGAAGGTTTCCTAAGAAACCAGGACTTGCAAACTGGCCTAGCCCTCTTCTCTCTCATTTTCCAAAATGGCGCCTGGCCTGTTCTGAGGAGGAATGTGAGAAGGGAACATTGTTACCTGTTTCTGAAGCTCATTGGATTGCCATTTCCCAGCTATGGGCAGGGGATCCCCTGGTTGGAGGCCCTCCCCCAACTTCAGGGCTATCAGAAAGTGGGGGAGGGGAGGGAAATGTCTGCTGAGCACTCCATTAATGGAGTATAATGGAGAATCAATGCATGGGTATCTGTTTTTGGAGGAAGAGGCACCAATTTTTCAGCATAGCATTTGGTGCTTCTCCAACCCGCTCCTCAAGTTTAAAAAATATTGGACTGGGGGCTAGGGTTGTCAGGTCCAGTTCAAGAAATATCTGTGGACTTTTTTGGGGGGGGGGGGAGCCAGGAGACTTTAGGGATGGAGCCAGGAGCAAGGTTGTGACAAGCATAATTGAACTCCAAAAGGAGTTCTGGCGATCACCTTTTAAATGCCTTCCCTCCATTGGAAATAATGAAGGATAGGGGCACCTTCTTTGGGGGCCCACAGAATTGGACCCCCTGGTTCAATCTTTTTGAAATTCGAAGGACGTTTGAAGGAGAGGCACTGGATGGTATGCTGCAAATTTGGTGCCTCTGCCTCAAAAAACAGCCCCCCCCCCAAAAGCCCCAGATTCCCACAGATCAAGTCTCCATTATACCCTATTGGAATTGCTCTCCGTAGGGAATAATGGAGTACCCAGCAGACATCCCCCCGCCTGCTTTTTTATGACCCTGAAGTGGGGGAGGGCCTCCAAACTGGGGGATCCCCTGCCTCCACTTGGTGATTGAAAGCCCTACCAGGGGTCCAATTCCCTGAGCCCCAAAAGAAGGTGCCCCCTTCGTCCATTATTTCCCATGAAGGGAAGGCATTTTAAAGGTGTGCGGTCCCTTTAAAATGTAACGGCCAGAGCTCCCTCCGGAGTTCAGTCCTGCTTGTCACAACCTTGCTCCTGGCTCCAGCCCCAACGTCCCCAGAGTCCTGCATGCGTGCAAGATATCTAGAATGCAACCTCCAAGAAGCATAAACATCTATCTTTGCTCTGTCATCTCTCTCTCTCTCTCTCTTTTTTAAAAAAATCTAGTTTAGGATCTCTTTTTCGAATCTCTGACTCCGCAATGCCAATCTGACTTCCAAATCAGTTCTTGTTCTTGATAAATATGCAGCTTCCTTGCCAAACCACCAGAATATCCTCGACAGCTTGTGTAATAGCAACGGCAGACACAACATACGCAGCGCTATTGTCAAAAAAGGTCACAGAGCACAAGCCAAGAAACAGGCAGGCCTCAGAGTCGACCTGGCAGTGACATAGCTCTGAAGAACACGCTCTCTCTTCATTTATTCACTTCATTTATACCCTGCCTTTCTCCTCAGTGACCTGGCAGCTTATACTGATCTCCTCTCTTCTGTTTAATCTTCACAGCCACCCTGTGAGGTAGGCTGGGACGAGAACATGTGACTGGCTCAAGGTTACTCAGCAAACTTCCTTGGCAGGGTGGGAATTTGAACCTGCATCTCCCAGATATCTGACACTCTAACCCACGGGTGTCGAAATCATTTGTTATGAGGGCCAGATCTGATATGAGACCTTGTTGGGCCGGCCCATGTGTGTACCTATTTAAGATTAGGTAGCAGAGATATAAATTTTATAAAGAACACAGACAAATCCAAATGTTTGGGGTTTTTTAAATTAAAACATGCTTAAAACGTTAACACTCATTGGTTTTAAAGATGCTTTCTTTGTATTTCTCCCATGGGACCCAGCGAACTGGGCAAAGGAAGCTCTGGCTCTTTCCTTCCTTCCCCAGGGGACTGGGGGGAGCAGCCTCAGCCAATAGAAGGAAGAGAGGCTTGGCTCAGTAGCTGTGCTGTGCAATTGAGAGAGCCTGGCAAAGCAAGCTATTCCTCTCCCCTTCCTCCCCAAGCGAGGAGCCTTAGGTAGTGGAGAAAATAAGAGGTTTTGCTCCGAAGCTCCTGTGCAATTCAGCAAGCCTTGCAAAGCAAGCTGTGATGCAGAAGAAAGCAAGAGAGAGGGAGAAGGAAGCAGATGACAGCCAGTTGCTCGGGGGCCTGATAGGAGCCCTCCGGGGGCCTGATTCAGCCCCCGAACTGCATGTTCAACATCCCTGCTCTAACCATTAGTAGGGTTGCTAGCTCCAGGTTGGCAACCTGGAGGTTGGTTTCAGGGAGGAGGGGCTTTGAGTTCAGTATAACGCCACTGAGTCCACCTTCTGAAGCTGCCATTTTCTCTAGGTGAACTGATCTCTGTTGCCTGGAGATCAATTGTAATAGTGGGAGATCTCCAGCCTCCACCTGGAGTTGACATGATTAACTGCAAACACTTTTGAAAATTTATTCTGTGCACTTTATACCTTATATTCATGAACTTTTGATAATATATAATAAGATGTGATGTTGGAGTGTTCAAAAATTAATTATATTTTTGAAGTAATTTTCATGATTTATTCGTTATTTTCCACAGTTTTTTTGTGTGTTATTGTATAACCCACCTGGAGTTTGGCAAACCTACCTAAGGTTGCCAGCTTCCAGGCAGGACCTGGAGATCTCCCACTTTTACAACTGATCTCCAGTGGCTGTAATATTTTTATACAATATGATGTTATGCTTGAATGTTAGGTGTTGTATTGTATATTTCAGTTCCAGATATTGGAAATAAGTGTGTCAGACGAAGGCTGTCAAAATACATCTTAAAACTGGAAGCATGTCACACTGTATCTTTGCTGAAACGCGGCATTTTTGCTGAAGATAAAATTACCAGCAATACGGTACCCTTGCTGAAACATTGGCATTATTACTGAAGAAAAATCAACAGCATAACAGTTTCAGTTAAATTGGTGTGTATGAGTTCACGCAGCACCTTTTTCGACACAGTAGGAATATAGAAAAGAGCCCCGTGGTGCAGAGTGGTAAAGCTGCAGTACTGCAGCGGGAGCCCTCTGCTCACGACCTGAGTTCGATCCCAGGGAAAGCTGGTTCGGGTAGCCGGCTCGAGGTTGACTCAGCCTTCCATCCTTCTGAGGTCGGTAAAATGAGTACCCAGCTTGCTGGGGGGGAAAGGGTAGATGACTGGGGAAGGCAATGGCAAACCACCCCGTAAAAAGTCTGCTGCGAAAACCCTGTGAAAGCAACATCACCCCAGAGTTGAAAACGACTGGTGATTGCACAGGGGACTACCTTTATGAATACAGAGCTTGTATCTTTAATTGTGGACTCTCTGCGTCGTTACTTAGCTATCAGTGTTATGATTGTATATTGCAGGGGAGGCCAACGGTAGCTCTCCAGATGTTTTTTTGCCTACAACTCCCATGAGCCCCAGGCATTGGCCATGCTGGCTGGGGCTGATGGGAGTTGTAGGCAAAAAAGCATCTGGAGAGCTACCGTTGGCTATCCCTGGTATTTTGTATATTCACTTCTGCCAAGGATCGAACTCAGGTCGTGAGCAGAGCTTAGGACTGCAGTACTGCAGCTTTAACACTCTGCGCCACGGGGCTCTGCACGAGGCTTATGATGGGCCCTTAAATGGTTCTAGCTTTCTGCAATAAATACATGGTTTATGATTTATTTTACACTTTGTTTTTAATGTTTGGCCCTTTAATTGCATATTAACCTTTCAGGTTTCAAATCCTCTCTTGGCCATAGAAGCTTGCTGGGTCACCTTGGGCCAGTCACAAGCTCTCTCATCCTAACAAGGTCGTTGTGAGAATGAAATGGAAAGGGCGAGGATGTTGTTGGCTGCTTTGGGGTCCCCCTTGGGGAGAAAAGTGGGGTACAAATGAAGGAAACAAATAAATAGCTGCAAAATCTTCTCGCATGGCAGGAAGTCCTTTTCCCATGGAAGAGGCGGGCTTTGTTGGAGGAAGTCTCCTTACACCAAAGGCAGGCTTGCGGACAGTCAGCAGTTTTTCTCCAGGCTTGTTTGGCTACAGATCCTGGAGGTTTTTTTGCCATCTTCTGGGCATGGAGAAGGGGTCACTGGGGGTATGTGGACGGGGGGGGGGAGTGCTTGCAGGGTTGACAGGTCCAATTCAAGAAATATCTAGGGACTTTGGGGATGGAGCCAGGAGACTTTGGGGGTGGAGCTGGGAGCAAAGATGTAACAAGCACAATTGAACTCCAAAGAGAATTCCGGCCATCACATTTAAAGGGACCGCACAAAAATAAAAAAAATAAAAAAAATTAATTTCTTTTATTGTTAAAAAATTAATTTCTTTTATTGTTATCACAAAGTTTCTACAACATTCATAGTCATTCCAGATTAGCTCTCTGTATGTTTAGGTAATTCATATATTTTTTTCCAAATACCATCAGCTTACAGGCATAACTGGTCGGAACTTCCTGTTTCGCACTGTTGCTTTATCCAAGCTGGAATTTCATACAACTATATTGCTTCACTCTTCACAATCAATAATATACCTTATTTCACGTCACCATCACTTACTAATGCCTAGTATATTATTATGTATAGTATAAGGTATATTATTGATATATATGAATATACGTGAATTACCCTGAGCATACAGTGAGCTAATCTGGAATGACTATGAATGTTGTATGAACTTTGTGATAACAGTAAAAGAAATTAATGTTTCTATTTTTGGAAGTTAGTATCTTTATTGGAAGTTTGGAAGTATTCAACAGTACATAAGAGGGATTTTGTACAGGAAGCTTTTGCTTTTTTCAACATATGAATAGATGAAGCTGCCTTATACTGAATCAGACCCTTGGTCCATCAAAGTCAGTATTGTCTTCTCAGACTGGCAGCGGCTCTCCAGGGTCTCAAGCTGAGGTTTTTCACACCTATTTTGCCTGGACCCTTTTAGTTGGAGATGCCAGGGATTGAACCTGGGACCTTCTGCTTCCCAAGCAGATGCTCTACCACTGAACCACCGTCCCTCCTATTAACACAACCGATGTTTACCCGCTGAAGGAGAAAAGAAGCAGCGACTGGATAGATCGGAGTCCCTGCTGCGCATTTAAAAAGAGTTTTCATTTAATATTTGTGCACAGAGGCGTCACTAGGGTGGGTTGCACCCTGGGGTATAACTGATTCAAGTCACCCCACCCCCATTGGGCATCACCCCTTTTGGAGGGCTGCGTCACCCCCTCCGCACCGCCGCTGGGGCGACCCACCCGCGTTTGGAAGAAGACCAAACCACGGAAACACAGACGACTGCCAGACCAGGTCCGTTTCTTGACACCAGCAGCAGCGTCTCCCTCGAAAAGCCCAGGAGAAGATGAAGAAAGCGAGGGAGGGGGGGGGGAAGAGGGAGGGAAAGGGCGAGCCTTTGCGCCGCTGTTGCGAGGAGTGCTGCATCCGGAAGCCCTGGGGCACGAGCGATGCGTGCTCTGCTGGACTCCAGGACAAAAGTGGCTCCTTTCCGCGGGGGCGGCACAGCCGGCCTTTCCCAGCGCAGTCCCAACAAGCTTGCTGGAGTGGAGGAATTCTATGCACGATTCTCATCCGGGGGAAAAAAGTCTGTAGGCTCAGAATGTCCCGCAAAATCCCGAGCTTTTCTTTTCTTTTTAAGGCCTCTGCCAGCCAGCCGGTGGGCCTCCAGCTTGCCGTCCATGCGATTAGCAGCCCTCCAGGGCCCGATTCTGCAAGCGGTTGCCTGTGACTTATGGAAAGGCCCCGCCGGCTCCCTGGCTGGAAGCGAAACTCCCGCAAAATCGACACAGGCCTGCGCTTAGTTTGCACCGAAGCCGGGCTTGCGCTTCGGCCTTGCTGCTGCTTTGGCACACGGATCTCTCAAGCAGTGGGGTTCGCTCCTGCCCAATATTGCCCCGCCCTTCAGCTGAGGCTCAGCCTAGCCGGGGAGCGCAGGAGGGTGGGGGGGAGAGCTGGGCCTGCCTCTTCGTTAAGCGGCTTCCCAAAAGTTCCCCGCGTCTCCTGTTTCAAGCCTCCCCGAACAGCATTGGGCGCTTTATTTTCGCTGCAGCTTCTTGCAGTGTATTGAGCGTAGGGGGTGCTCATTCTAAGTAGCTCAAAGCAGGGGTCATTTTGTCGAAAAATAGCTGTTGGAGCTCATTAGCATATGCTCCCCCCACAGCCAAAAGCAACCCAAAGCAAGAAAGGAGAACCTCCGACGAGCAAGACCTGCTTGGGCTGGCTAGAGATCCAGCCAGCCCAAGCAGGCCTCGCTCACCTGGGGCTCTCCTTAGCCACCCCCCCCCTCCACAGTCAAAAGGCCAGCAAGCCACCCAACCGCCCAAAATCACATAAGAAGTGGAGAAAGGCTTCTCTAGGGGTTAATGAGGGCTGCTGGGGGTGCAGCAAAGCCCCTGGTGGCTGGCTGGCTGGCTGCCTGCTCTCCTAATCCAGGGATTGTTATGCAGCTGCACCTCCTATTAAATGGACAAGGTAGGTAGGTGGGGAGGAGGAGGGGGAACCTTCAGAAAGGTTCAGGAGCTGCACGCCTGTGATCTCCTGCTAAATTCAAGGCATCTTAACTACAAATTCTAAGCATCTTAAATTCAAAGCATCTTAACTACAAACACATCTATTTCTCCCCTTTTACCTCACTCGTTCTCCAAGAGGCTGAGGAAAGCATACATGGTTTCTCCTCCCATTTTGTCTTCCCAAGAGCCCTGGGAGGTAGGTGAGAAAGAATGACTAGTCCATGGTCACCCACCAAGATCCACAATAGATTAATAACAAAGAGGACAAAATCCAGAGTTAGGGTTGCTAACCTCCAGTTGGTGGCTGGAGATCTCCTGGGATTACAACTGTTCTCCAACAGCCACATTGGAAGATGGACTCTGTGACATTATACCCCTTAGAAGCCCCTCCACTCCACTCCACTCCACATGCTCCGCCCTCAAAATCTCTGGGTAACACTACCCAGAGTTCCTTGTAGTTCTTTGGAAAATGGGCAAGATTGAAGTGTAGGGTTGCTAATTTAGATTAGAGAAATTCCTGGAAATTTTGGGGGTGGAGCCCAGGGAGGGTGGAGTTTGAGGAGGGGAGGGACCTTAGCTGGATAGCGTGCTATAGTGTCAACCTTCAAAAACAGCCATTTTCTCCAAGGGAGCCAATCTTTGTAATCTGGAGATCAACTGTAATCCCAGGAAGCCTCCAGGCTCCACCTGGAGGTTGGCAACCCTATCAAGTGCAATAATGTAAACAGAAACACCATTCACTACAATCCATGGCTGAAAATCTGATCAACACTCAAAAGGGGCTGTAGGTGCTTTACACTTCCTTGATCATCCTATAGAGAGCCAGTTTGGTGTAGTGGTTAAGTGTGCAGACTCCTATCTGGGAGAACAGGGTTTGATTCCCCCACTCCTCCACTTGCAGCTGCTGGAGTGACCTTGGGTCAACCATAACTCTCTCAAAAGAGAGAGGAATCTGATTCTGTACAACATATTCTTCTTCGCTGCTCTCATTACTCTTCTCTGTGCCACTACTGAATTCGTCCTCTTCTCCCCTCTTCAGATCCTTTTGACCAATGAAAATTTAGCCTTTTTGTTATCCAACAAGTCTCCCAAAATCACTTCATCTGTGGCTGAGTTCCTGTCATGTGTACGGAAGTTAAGAACTAGAGGATACAAAATATAGATCTATTCTGTGTACCTGCTCTGCCTTTTTAACTTCAGTGGATACTGGTTGGTGGTGACCCTTTTAAAAAGATTTTTAGATGTCAAGTTCTTGGACTGTTTATCCCTGTTTTATTGTATTACTATGCCATTAAAGGTTTGTTTGATGATGATGATGAACTCTCTCAGAGCTGTTCTGCTCAAGAGCAATTCTTGGCGAGCTCTCTCAGCCACCTACCTCACAGGGTGTCTGTTGTGGGGGAGGAAGGTAAAGGAGATTGTAAGCCGCTTTAAGATTCCACATTCAGTCAAGTTTAATTTAATCTGGCCAGAGACCCATCCAAAAAGAAAGAAAATAGGTAACAAGTGGCATTCAAAACCAAACAAAACCAAGATATACAATTGAACTTGGGCACAGTACAAAATATTATACATAAAAATTTCAGTTTCCATTATAGTTATAAAACTAAAAAGTTATAAAAACATTTTTAGTTATTCAGAGTGAAGGGTGGGGTATAATTCCATCATCATCATCATCATCATCATCATCATCATCATCATCATCATCATCATCATCATCATCATCATCATCATCATCATCATCATCTTCTTCTTCTTCTTCTTCTTCTTCTTCTTCTTCTTCATCATCATCATCATCATCATCATCATCATCATCATCATCTTCTTCTTCTTCATCATCACCATCATCTTTTTTTTTTTTAATATAGTGAACTTATATTCCGCCCTTTCCCATAACGGGCTCAGGCCAATGAGCCCTGCTTCATGATGCAGAAGCAGACAATGACAAACCACCTCTGAACATCTCTTGCCTTGAAAACCTCTAGCAGGGGTGTCAAACATGCACTTCAGGGGCCGAATCAGGCCCTCAGAGGGCTCCTAACAGGCCCCTGAGCAACTGGCTTCCTTCTCCCTATATTTTGCTTCCTTCTGCATCACAGCTTGCTTTGCCAGGCTTGCTCAATTGCACAGGAGCTACAGAGCAGAACCTCTATTTTCTCCATTGGCTGAGGCTCCTCCCTTGCGGAGGAAGGGGGGAGGAATAGCTTGTTTTGCCAGGCTCTCTCAATTGCACAGCAGAGCTACTGAGCCAAGCCTCTCTTCCTTCTATTGGCTGAGGCTTTCCCCCCTTCCTGTCCCCTGGGGAAGGAAGGAAAGAGCCAGAGCTTCCTTTGCCCAGTTTCTTGGATCCCATGGGAGAAATACAAAGAAAGACCAATGAATGCTAACGTTTTAAGCATGTTTTAAGTTTTTTTTAAAATGTGTGTTTTTCTGTGTTCTTTAGAAAATTTATATCTCTGCTACCTAATCTTAAATAGGTACACACATGGCCCGGCTCGACATGGCTCGGCCCAACCTGGCATTGTCTGGCCCAACCAGGTCTCATTTATGTCAGATCCGGCCCTCATAACAAATGCGTTCAACCCCCTGTCTACAGGGTCACCATTGGTCAGCTGTGACTTGACAGCAAGCAACAAACAGAAGGACTGCCCCTCTGTGTATCCAGTTACTGATTGGATTCACAATTCCTTGCACTGAGAATAAAAGCTCACTGAGAATAAAAACAACAACCCTGAATTAGATCAGCTCTTATGACAGCTCTCGCTGCCAACATGATGCTGGACTGTATCTCTACCATCTGCTTGACAGCTGTTTCTACTATTGCTCCCACTCTCTGTAATGGGCTTCCAGAAACAGTTCAGAAAGGTCTTTGGAAGGAACCGTAATGCTTGCTATGCCATTTGAAAGGGCTTTTCCTTGAGACCTGGGATGTCGCTTTTGTTTAGCAGGCTTTTATCTGGCCCTTCCTCAGGGCACCGTACGTTGGTCTCCCATTTCTCTTTTAATCCTCACAACAACCCTGTGAGGTAGGTGAGGCTGAGGGTGTATGCACGCGGCCCAGCTTCCCTGGCAAATTTGAGATTATTGAGCCTGGCTTTCCAAGACTCTAGTCCCTACAGCATGCTTAGAATTCTGTATTACAAACAGAGGAATCTGCAGGGACTTGTGGGGGGAGCATCTCATTTTCACATAGAATCATAGAGTTGGAAAGGACCTCCAGGGTCCTCTAGTCCAACCCCCTGCACAATGCAGGAAACTCCCTCTAAATTCCCCCTAAATTCACAGGATCTTCATCACTGTCAGATGGCCATCTAACCTCTGTTTCAAAATCTCCAAGGAAGGAGAGCCCACCACCTCCCGAGGAAGCCTGTTCCACTGAGGAACTGCTCTAACGGTCAGGAAGTTTTTCCTAATGTTGAACTGGAAACTCTTTTGATTTAATTTCAACCCATTGGTTCTGGTCCTACCTTCTGGGGCCACAGAAAACAATTCCACACCATCCTCTATAGGACAGCCCTTCAAGTACTTGAAGATGGTGATCATATCACCTCTCAGCCGCCTCCTCTCCAGGCTAAACATGCCCAGCTCCTTCAACCTTTCCTCATCTCCCACCATTTCTTCTTTCCCCTCCCTGAAAGCCCTAATAGCCTCTCCCCCTTTCCCGTTTTCTGCTTCCTTCTTCCCATCCACGTGCCAACCTGCCTGTAGATACAAGTATAGACAGCTTTAAGAGGGGACTGGATAAACATATGGCGCAGAGGTCCATCAGTGGCTATTAGCCACCAAGTATAGATGGAAAACTCTGACTGGGGCAGTGATGCTCTGTATTCTTGGTGCTTTGGTGGTGGGGGCAACTGTGGGAGGGTTTCTAGTGTCCTGGCCCCACTGGTGGACCTCCTGAACTTCACCTGGTTTTTTTTGGCCACTGTGTGACACAAGAGTGTTGGACTGGATGGGCCATTGTCCTGATCCAACATGGATTCTCTTATGTTCTTCTGTTCCAGCTATCTGCGGGAACACATGGCCCTCTGATCAGCTGGAGGGCCCTTTAAACCTTGCAGGAAAGAGGGAGATGGGCAGCTGCGGGCAGCACGCCTGAACTCTAAGCAGCAAATTTGCCACTTGGAGATCAGGTGCACCCTCCCTGCTTCTTGCAAAAAGCATTTAAAGGGATCCCGGGATGTTTGGGAGGATGTCTGTGAGGTGGAGGGAGACTGAATATGATGATGTGACTGTGAGATATATGTCTTGTATATGTATTGTATGTTCTAATGTCTTTGTTTTTCACGTGGGTGCAATAAAGATCTATTTTTCAAAAATAAATAAATAAATAAAGGGATCCTTTAAATGCTTTTGGCAAGAGGGGGCAGGTGGAAGGGAGACATCTGAACTTCAAGTGGCAAATATGTTTCCTGGGGTTCAGGTGTGTGGGGTGCCAGTCCCCAGCATGATGATGTCACTTCTGCATGATGTCATTGGGGACATCCCTTCCCACTCCAGAAATGCCCCCCAAAGTCCCCCACTGGGGACAAGGAAGGTCCTGACAACCCTAAAATAGTCATTTGCTTTCACCTGTATTCCTTTCCCTACACTGTTTCCCTTTTTCCTTCTCCCAGCAGCCCCTGTATCCTCACCTTTCCCTTATCTTCACCTTTTCTCCTTCCCACTCACCAGGGCTTTTTTTTGTAGGAGGAACTCCTTTGCATATTAGGCCACACCCCCTGATGCAGCTAATCCTCCAAGAGCTTACAGTAGGCCCTGTAAGAAGAATCCTGTAAGCTCTTAGAGGATTGGCTACATCAGGGGGTGTGGCCTAATATGCAAAGGAGTTCCTGCTACAATAAAAGCCCTGCCACTCACCAACAAAACTGCCTTTCATTTGTCCCCCATCTTCAACTATATTTATTACTGAATTCATGTTTTACCCTGCCTTTCTCCACGATGAGGTCCCAAAGCAACTTACATCCTGCCCTTCTAGTTTATCTTTACCCACATCACTGTAAAAATAGGTTTGCCTGCGAGTGGGTGACCCAGATTCGAGTCTGGCGCTCTAACTGCTACGCCACACGGACTTGTGGAGCGGCCATTGGTGAACAGTAGCAAGCAGCCCGACCTGTGAGTTCATGGTGGTCCTGTGGTTCCATGTTGCCAGGTGGTTGCTGCTGACCTGACGTCAATGAGACCTTCTTCAAAGGCCAAAACAGGCCAGGAGACATTGGGGGCGGAGCCAGGAGCAAGGGTGCGATAAGCATAATTGAACTCCAAGGGAGTTCTGGCCATCACATTTAAAGGGATTGCACATCTTTTAAAATGCCTTCTTTCTGTAGGAAATAATGAAGAATAGGGGCACTTTTTTGGGGGGCTCATAAAATTGTACCCCCTGGTCCAATCTTTTTGAAACTTGGGGGGAATTTTGGGAAGAGGTACTGAATGCTATGCTGCAAATTTGGTGCCTCTACCTCAAAAAACAGCCCCCCAGAGCCCCAGATACCCGCAGATCAATTCTCCATTATTTCCTATGGGAATAAGTCTCCATAGGGAATAATAAGAGTTCCCAGTAGCCATTTCTCTCCACTCCCCCCGCTTTGATGACCCTGAAGGGGGAGAGAGCCTCCAAACCGGGGGATCCCCTGCCCCCACCTGGGGATTGGCAACCCTACATAAATAGGTTCCTATACAAAGACTCTGAAAACAATGCAAAACAGGCACAGAGACACACACCCTCTTACTGGCTCTACAAAGACTTCTGTGTCTGCTTTCTCTCTCTCTCTCTCTCTCTCTCTCACACACACACACACACACACTTAACTGTCTCTGGTGCCTCCACAACGAGGTCTGAAAAGTACAGGGGCTATGCTGCTCTCTTTTACACAGATACTCACTTGCTCTGAAATGAAAGCAAAACAGAGAAGCTATGCTTTGAGAAAATTCTGCTGCTGACCCTTCCCCATGAAGTATTTCCCGCTTCCTGCTCTTTTTTAAAGGCAGACACACACATTTTGCAATGGGGCCTGTTTGCAGGTTTCTAAACCTGCCAGAGATCTAAAGGTACATGATAGCTGTGGGGGAGGGGCTTCCCCATCAGCCAGCTGGCTGGGAGGTGGGGGGGAGAAGCCTGTAAAACCAGGGGATTCCCCGCTGGGACCTGGAAAACCTAAATCTGGAGCGTGACAAAAGCTTGCTCAACAGAGAAAGGGCAGAGGCGTTCCATGCGATGCAGATGAGTTTTTGAATATTTCTTTGGTAACTCCACTCTGCACTAATTGGAGAGCACCATAGGAGCCTATTATGGACCTTCATTACAATTTCAGCGGAGATAATTGGACCCTAGACAAAGGAGACATCTGGAATGGAGCACTTGACTGGCAATCCACAGATTGGACTGATAACTTTTGGTGCCAAGACAGTGAACACTTTAAGGAATCATCACTTTGGGTGATGTTATCACACTGCGTGTGCTTTGTACACGTCACGAACAAGTCCCCCACTGCAGCGGCGGAGGGACTAGGCAACCCTAAAATGGTTTGGTGTGCTACTTGTAGCATCCGTTCTGGGCGATGTTTCCTTCTGGCACAGAGTAATTAGCAGCATTTCACAGACCCACAGACAGGCTAGCCTAGTTTCCCCTCACCCCCACAGACACATTTCCTTGACCAGGATGGCCCAGGCTAGCCTATCTCATCAGATCTCAGAAGCTAAGTTAGCCCTGGTTGGTAGTTGGATGGGAGATCATCAAGGAACTCCAGGGTTGCTACTAGAGAAGGGGTCATGGCTCAGTGGTAGAGCACCTACTTGGCCTACGTTGGTCACATTCTGAGAAGAACAGAGACACTGGAAAAGACAATAGCGCCAGGAAAAGTTGAAGGCCGCAGGAAAAGAGGAAGACACAACAGGAGATGGATTGACTCCGTGAAGGACGCCAGGGTCCTCAGTAGGGTTGCCAAGTCCAATTCAAGAAATATCTGGGGACTTTGGGGGTGGAGCCAGGAGATGTTAGGGATGGAGCCAAGATCAAGGCTGTGACAAGCATAATTGAACTCCAAAGGGAGTTCTGGCCATCACATTTAAAGGGACGGCACACCTTTTCAATTCCTTCCTTCCATAGGAAATAATGAAGAATAGGGGCACCTTCTTTGGGGGCTCATAGAATTGGACCCCCTGGTCCAATCTTTTTGAAACTTTCTGGGTATTTTGGGGAGAGGCAGTAGACGCTATACGGAAAATTTGGTGCCTCTACCCCCCAAAACAGCCCCCCCCACAGAGCCCCAGATACCCGTGGATCAATTCTTCATGATTTTCTATGGGAATAAATCTCCATAGGGAATAATAGAGTTCCCAGCAGACATTTCCCTCCCCTCCCCTCCCCCCGCTTTCTGACGACCCTGAAGCGGGGGGAGGGCCTCCAAACCGGGGGATCCCCTGCCCCCACCTGAGGATTGGCAACCCTAGTCCTCAGTTTGCAAGCCCAGAGCAAGGCTGTTAATGAGAGGTCATGATAGTGAATTCATAGGGTTCCTGAAAACTGGAAGCAACTTAATGGCACTAAACGCTCTTCAGTTGAGGTTCTTGAAGTTCTTGTATATGGGGTTGGTTTTCTGGAGAATGCTGTTTTCACTATGAATGTGAGCATGGCTAATCTCGGCTACAATGATCTCATACCAAGCAACCGTCAGTGATACAAAAAAGGATGTGGTAACTGTCTGCCTTGAAAAAATAGAGTGTGTGTGCGGACTGTGGGAGGGGAGGGAAACCCTTGAGAAATTTATGCAATCAGAAATCAGTTTGCTGGGTCACAATACAACTATTGAGATGTTGCAAAGGTATAATTCTTACCAAAACTTCTCTAAAAGAGGCAGATTTGGACAAGCCACAGCTCAACAGACTGAAGATCCGGATTATTCTAACAAAAATGGAAAGTTACAGAAAGAAGAGATCAAGGGATTAGAGTTGTTGGTTCCGGATTTTAAGAAGATTATTGCATTTTAAAAGCTTTTTAAGGCTGGTGGACTGACCTGAGCTAACAGAAGAGCCAGTGTGGTGTAGTGGTTAAGTGTGTGGACTCTTATCTGGGAGAACTGGGTTTGATTCCCCACTCCTCCACTTGCAGCTGCTGGAATGGCCTTGGGTCAGCCATAGCTCTCGAAGGAGTTGTCCTTGAAAGAAGAAGAAGAAGAAGAAGACTGAAGATTTATACCCCGCTGAATCAGAGTCTCAGAGGAGCTTACAATCTGCTTTATCTTCTCTCCCTGCAACAGACACCCTGTGAAGTGGTTGGGGCTGAGAGAGCTCTCCCAGTAGCTGCCCTTTCAAGGTCAACTCCTGCGATAGTTATCGCTTTCTCAGCCCCACCTACCTCACAAGGTGTCTGTTATGGGGGGGAGGGGAAGATAAAGGAGATTGTGAGCTGCTCTGAGATTCAGATTCAACACATGTCCCCTCCGCAATTTATAGCTGACATGGAAGGGTAGGTGAAAAGAAAGCCTTATACCTCATTTCGCCAGATGGTGGCGTCCAAACACTATAGGTTATCCATTTGCCATCTCACATGAGTGACATCCAAAACCCCCTTTTTTGTATGTTCTTCATAATCTCCTCCTCTTCCCCTGTTGAAAAACCTTATTCTTTTCCCTCTTTGATTGTGTTATGTAACGAGCAGCAGTGTAATTCTGCTTGGTGCAACTGTAACGATTCTTCCATAGGGGTTAACAATTAGGGTTTGGGAAACTTGGTTTGGGAAATTCCTGGAGATTTGGGGATAGAGTCTGGGAAGGTAGGAGTTCAGAGGAAGAGTGTAACGCTGTGAAGAAATGCATTTTTTGGGGGTAGAGGTCAGGCCTGTAGCTACGGTGAGGCCCACAGGGGGCCCAGCCCCACCACTTAAACATTGAGGTCAGGACCTCTGCCCCACCACTTACTACCCTGGGTCTCTCCTGTCCTCCCCTCCCCTGTAAGATGAGTCTCTAGCCAACTCAGAGGGCAGCAGGTGGGCCAGGAATAGGGTTGCCAATCCCCAGGTGGGGGCAGGGGATCCACCGGTTTGGAGGCCCTCCCCCCGCTTCAGGGTCATCAGGAAGCGGGGGGAGGGGGGGAAAGGTCTGCTGGGAACTCTTATTATTCCCTATGGAGATTTATTCCCATAGAAAATAATGAATTGATCCGCGGGTATTTGGGGCTCTGGAGGGGCTGTTTTTTGGGGTAGAGGCAGCACATTTTCAGTACAGCATCTAGTGCCTCTCCCCAAAATACCCCCCAAATTTCAAAACGATTGGACCAGGGGGTCCAATTCTATGAGCTGCGAAAGAAGGTGCCCCTATCCATTATTTCCTATGGAAGGAAGGCATTGAAAAGTTGTGCCGTCCCTTTAAATGTGTTGGCCGGAACTCCCTTTGGAGTTCAGTTATGCTTGTCACAGCCTTGGTCTTGGCTCCACCCCAATGTCTCCTGGCTCCACCCCCAAAGTCCCCAGATATTTCTTAAATAGGACTTGGCAACCCTAGCCAGGAAGAGCGTGTGACATGGCCTGCATTTCCCCCCTGGTGGCTGGAGGCACTGGGCTCTAATGGGTGGGGTGGAATATTCCTGTGCATTGCTTGAAAGTGACATTGGTTTGAAAACTAGAAGGTCTGAAGGTTTGAAAGCGGCATTTGTTTTTTTTGCTCCAGGGAGGGAGTTATTGACAGGCCCTTGCCCCCCCCAAACCCCTCCCCCCAAATGTGTCTCTGTGACCCACAGAACTTTAAATTCTGGCTACAGTCCTGATAGAGGTCTGAACTGAGTAAAACCTTCACCAAAAGTTTGAAAAAAGTTTTTTTCTTTGGGCAATAGGATGGTCCAGTCTCCGCTTTCCCCAAGCAGGGAACAGAGATTTGGAGGTATTAAGTTCTAGAAGAACTTCAGGAAGGAACTTCTGGAGACTTCAGGAAAAGCTTCTTTGTCCTAGCCTGACCTGGTCAGTGAGTGGGGAAAGAGGATGATAAAACTCCTGGGAGCAAGGAGGAGTGGCTTTGGGTGCTGATTCCATTGAAGCAGACAGAGCTCTTAACTGACATCTGGAGGAGGTGGCTGTTGCAAGGTGCTGGGCCTGCACACTTGAAAGAGGCTTGAAGGTAATGGAACACCTGTAGAACATCTAGTAACTTTCTAAGCTAAGGAGCTGGACTTAAAGTTAGCATCTGATAGGGTGTGTATAGAGGAAGGGGATTGCGTTTTACCCTTTTCTTCAGGAATCCCTTGCTCAGTCTGCTGTAGGGTTGCCAAGTCTCTCCGCAGCTGCGGTGGAGGACTGTTCTCTTTCACATGCTTGGTGACGTCACCCAGAAGTGATGTCATCGCACTGGGGCTGCTGCACCAGGGACACTCTAGGACTTGCGATAAAACTCTATAATACCATAGAGTTTTACCACTAGTCCTAGAGTGTCATGCCATCTAAAATAGGGTTTTAGATTTTCATTTGAATTATATGCTTATATGCTTTATTGCTATGTTGTACTCCATCTTGAGCTCACTTGTGGGGAAGGAAGAGCTAAAAGTTGCATAAATAAAATAAAACACACACCCATGGGTTTTTACTGGAGTCAATGTACGTGCACAGGCGACGTTGCGCCCCGAGTGTGCCTGCCCCTCAAACCTTGATAGGTTGTCAGCAGGGCTTTTTTTGAGCAGGAACGCATAGGAACCAGCAATTTCGGCTGGTTTGGTGTCAGGGGGTGTGACCTAATACATCAATGAATTCTTGCTGGACTTTTTCTAGAAAAAGCTCTATAAAACAATGGTGATGTCAGGGGGAGTGGCTTAATATGCAAATGAGTTCCTCCTGGGGTTTTTCCTGCCAAAAAAGCCCTGGTTGTCAGGTCTATGTTAGAAAATACCTGGAGACTTTGGGGGTGGTTCCAGGAGAAGTTGGGGTTTGGGGAGCAAAGTGGCCTCAGCAGGGTAGAATGTCATAGCGTCCACCTTTCAAAGCAGCCATTTTCTCCAGGGGAGCCGATCTCTGTCAGCTGAAGATCAGTTACAAAAGTGGGAGATCTCCAGGCCCCACCTGGAGGCTGGCAACCCTACACCTTGAGGTAGAGTCTGACGATTACCTGGAATTACAACTGGCCTCTGGACTATAGAGATCTGATCCCCTGGAGCAAATGGCTGCTTTGAAGGATAACATCTATGGCATCGAACCAGGCTGAGTTCCCTCCCCAAACCCCACCATCCTCTGCCTCCACCCCCACCCCCAAATCTCCAGGAATTTTCTACCCTGGAGTTGTCTGCCCTATTGCAACCACATCAATCCCATTCTTGTGCATTTAACAGCAGCCTGCCATGCAGAAATTTAGCTTGATGAAGTTTCCCCCCAATTATTAACCTTATGCTTGGAAAAGCTCTGTCGCTGACCTTTGGTGTGGTGGACCACCAGTTTGGTGTAGTGGTTTGGTGTAGTGGTTAAGTGCGCGGACTCTTATCTGGGAGAACCGGGTTTGATTCCCCACTCCTCCGCTTGCAGCTGCTGGAATGGCCTTGGGCCAGCCATAGCTCTCGTAGAGTTGTCCTTGAAAGGGCAGCTTCTGTGAGAGCTCTCTCAGCCCCACCCACCTCACAGGGTGTCTGTTGTGGGGGAAGAAGGTAAAGAAGATTGTAAGCCGCTCTGAAACTCTGCTTCAGAGAGAAGAGTTCTTCTTCTTCTTCAGCAGAGGAGCAGATGCAGTAACTGCATGAACTCTTTTCTGGCAATCTGCATACTCCTGAGAGAGAATCCCATCATGCTAACGGGAAAAGAGAAAGCAAAGCTGAAACAGCAGCCAACCACTGTTATGGCAAGAAAGGACTTGAACACAAAAATGTTGGATCGCTTTAATCTAGAACTGCAAAATGAGCTGTCCCTCTTTTTTTGTTAACCCATTACAAGAACAGCTGCCGCAAACAATGCAGGCATTCCCAGAAGTGGATATTACAGTGTGCAAACCCTTTTTTGATGTGGCTTCTGGGACTCACACACAAATAGGCCTTTTCAAGAGTTGAAGAAGACCTGTGGGCTAAAATGGGAGGCAGAATGAGGCCCCTGGAAGGCTCCTATCAGGCCCCGAGCAACTGGTTGTCATCTGCTTCCTTCTCCCTATAACAGCTTGCTTTGCAAGGCTTCCTCAATTGCATAGGAACTACAGATTTTTATTCCATTTTTTTAAACCTCTATTTTTTCCATTTGGCTGAGGCTCCTCCCTTGGGGAGCAAGGGGGGAGGAATAGCTTGCTTTGCCAGGCTCTCTCAGTTGCACAGCAGAGCTACTGAGCCAAGCCTCTCTTCCCTCTATTGGCTTAGAGGGAAGCCAATAGAGCCTTCCCCCTTCCAGTCCTCTGGGGAAGGAAAGAAAGAGACAGAGCTTCCTTTGCCCAGTTCCCTGGTTTCCATGGGAGAAATTCAAAGAAAGCACCTTTAAGACCAATGAGTGCTAAAGTTTTAAGCATGTTTTAAGTTTTTAAAAAAATATATATTTGTGTTTGTCTGTGTTCTTTATAAAATTTATATCTCTGCTACCTAATCTTAAATAGGTACACACATGGCCTGGCCCAACATGGCTCAGCCCAGTCCAACATTCTCCAGCCCAACGAGGTCTCATTTATGTCAGATCTGGCCCTCATAACATATGAGTTTGACACCTCTGCTTTAGAAAGTAGGTCAAGGCGGAGCAACCTTTGATGCGGAAGCATCCCTGAGGGGATGGATATGAGTACCCAAGGATGGGAGAGTTTAAGTTTTCCTAATCAAGCAGTGCTTTAGAAGTTTAAATATAGAAGAACCCTGTGCCCAGCACTCCGGGCGAGGGGAGCAAATCAGAAGGGAAGATTTTGCCCCTGTTAAGAGGCTCACTGCCCCCTGGGAGTGGAAGAAAATTGAGAGCCAGTTTGGTGTAGTCGTTAAGTGCGTGGACTCTTATCTGGGAGAACCGGGTTTGATTCCCCACTCCTCCACTTGCAGCTGTTGGAATGGCCTTGGGTCAGCCATAGCTCTTGTAGGAGGTGTCCTTGAAATGGCAGCTGCTGTGAGAGTCCTCTCAGCCCCACCCACCTCAAAGGGTGTCTGTTGTGGGAGGAGAAGATATAGGAGATTGTCACCGCTCTGAGTCTCTGATTCAGAGAGAAGGACAGAGTATAAATCTGCAATTCTTCTTCAGTTTGGTGTAGTAGTTAAGTGTGCAGACTCTTATCTGGGAGCACCGGGTTTGATTCCCCACTCTTCCACTTGCAGCTGCTGGAATGGCCTTGGGTCAGCCAAAGCTCTTGCAGTGCTGCCCTTGAAAGGGCAGCTGCTGGGACAGCCCTGTCTACCTCACAGGATATCTGTTGTGGGGGCGAGGGGAGGTAAAGGAGATTGTGACCGCTCTGAGATTCAGAGTATAGGGCGGGATATAAATCCAATATCATCATCATCATCTTCTCTTCCTCCTCCTCCTTCTTCATCATCTTCATCTCCTCCTCCTCCTCCTTCTTCTTCTTGTTCTTCTTCTGAGGCTGCCTTCATTCTCTTGGTAAGAAGATAAGCCCTCCCCTTGGGGAGAGACCGTGGGTCAGTGGTAGAGTGTCTGCTCAGTGTGCAGAAAGTCTCAGGTTCTGTCCCTGGCATTTCCAGTTAAAGAATTAGGTGGTAGGCAATGTTTCCTCTAAGCCATGGAGTCTTGTGAGCAAAAATTCTACTTCATGAGCTACTGGCATTAAAACTGTGAGCTACTGCATAAATTCATTTGCTCTGAGGCTATTTTTCCTGAGCGAAGACAAAAATGAGTGAGCCGGAGGCTAAAAATCTGTGAGCTAGCTCACACTAACTCAGAGGGAACACTGGTGGTAGGTGATGTGAAAGACCTCCACCTGTGAAAGGGTTGCCACCCTCCAAGTGCCTCCCTGAGATAGTCCGTGATTACTATTCACCTCCAGGTCTCCCCTGGAGAAAACAGAGCTTTATAGCAGGGGTGGCCAAACATGTGGCTCTTTCACATGCATTGTGTGGTGTCCAAAGGCCCTGCTGCCCCGTAGGCTGGCTTGGAGAAGGCATTTCTCTCTTTAAATCACTTCTCTAAGCCAAGCCAGCCATCAGCTTGGAGAATGCATTAAAAGTTAAAGTTGCTTTCTTTCCACCGTTCCTTTCTCCCATCTATTTCCTTCCTTCCTTCCTTCCTTCCTTCCTTCCTTCCTTCCTTCCTTCCTTCCTTCCTTCCTTCCTTCCTTCCTTCCTTCCTTCCTTCCTTCCTTCCTTCCTTGCCAGTTTGGTGTAGTAGTTAAGTGTGCGGACTCTCATCTGGGAGAACCGGGTTTGATTCCTCCAACCTGCAGCTGCTGGAATGGTCTTGGGTCAGCCGTACCTCTCATGGGAGTTGTCCTTGAAAGGGCAGATTCTGGGAGAGCTCTCTCAGCCCCACCCACCTCACAGGGTGTCTGTTGTGGGGGAGGAAGATAAAGGAGATTGTAAGCCGCTCTGAGTATACACACACATATATTGGCCACTGTGTGACACAGAGTGTTGGACTGGATGGGCCATTGGCCCGATCCAACATGGCTTCTCTTATGTTCTTATGAGTCTCTGATTCAGAGAGAAGGGCGGGGTATAAATCTGTAAGCACCAGTCATTTCCGACTCTGGGGTGACATTGCTTTCACAACGTTTTCACAGCAGACACAGTTTATATGTGTACCCAGGGGTTTTTTTTGTAGCAGGGACTCCATTGCATATTAGGCCACACACCCATGATGTAGCCAATCCTCCTGGAGCTTACAGTAGGCCCCAAACTAAGAGGTGTGTACCTATTTGGTGGATTTCTCATATGGATACACATTGTCTCTATGCTGCTGAAAACTTTGTATAGACTAAATTAATGTAACTCTGTAATGTACTGGTGACAGAGGACTTATTCAAGAGGACCGCTTTGCCTATTAAAAAGGTAGCTCCCTGTGCAAGTACCAGTCGTTTCCGACTCTGGGGTGACGTCACATCACGACATTTTCACGGCAGACTTTTTTACGGGGTGGTTTGCCATTGCCTTCCCCAGTCCTCTTGGGGAAGCTGGGTACTCATTTTACCAACCTCGGAAGGCTGAGTCAGCCTTGAGCCGGCTACCTGAACCTGCATTTTAGCAATGCCATTATTAAGCAGCTTCTGCCAGGATCGAACTCAGGCTGTGAGCAGAGCTTGGACTGCAGTACTGCAGCTTTACCACTCTGCGCCACGGGGCTCATCTCCCCCATGAAGACCCAAAGCATCTGACAGTGAGGGTTGCCAGGTCTCTCCTGTCACTCGCAAATGGATTTTCCTACTTTACATAGTAAAATCTAATCGCAAATTGCATTAAAACGGATTGCTTTATGTGAAAGCACCCAGAGTTGGAAAGGGCCTCCAGGGTCATCTGGTCCAAGCCCCTGCACAATGCAGGGAATTCACAAATTCCCACCCCCACACGCCCAGTGACCCCTGCTCCACACCCAGAAGACGGCCAAAGAACCCAAACAAAACAAAACCCTCCCAGCATGGCCGGTGTGTGGGAGTAGGCCTTGTGGGCAGCTGCCCAGGAAGAAAGTGGGGAGGAGGCAAGGGCGGTGCCGCTTTTTCAGCGGGTCGCTCGCCACTGCTGCCCCCAGCGCTGATCGTGAGTGCACCAGAGAGGCATAGAAGCCCCGTCTTCGGTGCGGTTGTTCCCATCAACCAGCTGATCAGCCGGGGTGGGGGGGGGAGGTCGGCCTTTAAAGATTCCGGGGCTCTTCACCGCCCCTTCCCAGGCCTTAAAATTGTGAAGAACGGAGGGAGGAGGAGGCTGGGGAGGCATACGGGGATTTGCATAGGAGGCAGGGTGGGGAGGCCAAATTCAGTGCCCCCACCCTGTCAGCCCTGGGGCCGCGGTGGGCGGGCCAGCTCTGGGGGCGGTCCCTGGGGTCAGAGAGCCAGTTTGGTGTAGTGGTTAAGTGCATGGACTCTTATCTGGGAGAACTGGGTTTGATTCCTGTTATGTATGTGAACTAACATTTGTAAAAGGTAGGGCTGCTAACCCCCCCGTCCAGGCGGGGAATCTCCCGCCTGGCAGGTTCTCAACCTGCCTGCCCACATTGGGCCAGCGGGGGGAACCTCCCCCTGCGTTGCTGGTGCGATGACGTCACCCAGAAGTGATGTCATCAAAATGGCGGAGCCCGTGTGGGGCTGCTCCCCGTTTTCCACTGGGGATGAAAAGGACTTGGCAACCCTAGTAAAAGAACTGAGTTGGATGTTCCTGCCTGGCTCATTGGAGCCATACGAACGGAGCTGGGAACAATGGGCAGCAGGATCCAAATATCTGCTGCTCCGCACCAATCACAGAGCCCCGGCCAGTTTGAATGATCCAATAACACGTTTGCGCGGGAACCCTGAGTTGTATATAGTTGTGGCCCCGTTGGCCGGTTCTTGTCTTGTTAGTGCAACCATCTTCCATGCTGCTGTACTTAATAAAGAGCTGTTTATCATGACCACCTCGCCTCTTCGATGACTAGAACCCACCACATTACCATTCCCCACTCCTCCACCTGCAGCTGCTGGAATTTATTTATTTATTTATTTATTTTATTTATCTATGACTTGTATCCCACCCTTCCCACAAGTGGCTCAGGGCGGCTTCCAGCAATGGATCAACATAAAATTAAACAATATTTAAATATATAAACCATTAAACATTTAAAACAGTTAAAGCCTTAAAAACCAGTAAACGTTCCAAATACATATAAAACATATAAAACAGAAGTCTGGCAAGCTACATTGAGTTCTCATCTTAGCTAGGTGTAGGCTAGCTGGAAGAGGGTCGTCTTACAGGCCCTGCGGAACTGGACAAGGTCCCACAGGGCCCTCACCTCCTCTGGCACCTGATTCCACCATGTAGGGGCCATAACGGAGAAAGCCCTTTCTCTGATGGATTTCAAGCGGGCTTCTTTTGGCCCAGGGATAGTGAGGAGATTTTGTGTTCCCGACCTCAGTACTCTCTGGGGAACATGTGGGGAGAGACGGTCCTTCAGGTGGGCAGGTCCCAGGCCATATAGGGCTTTAAAGGTAATAACCAGCACCTTGTACCGGACTCGGTATATCACTGGAAGCCAGTGCAGGGTCCGAAGACCCGGCCGAATGTGTCCCCACTTTGGGAGACCCAATAATGGCCTTGGGTCAGCCATAGCTCTCGTAGGAGTTCTCCTTGAAAGGGCAGCTGCTGTGAGAGCCCTCTCAGCCCCACCTACCTCACAGGGTGTCTGTTGTGGGGGGAGGAAGATAAAGGAGATTGTGAGCCGCTATGAGTCTCTGATTCAGAGAGAAGGGCGGGGTATAAATCTGCAATTCTTCTTCTTCAAAAAGCTTGGGGGGGGGCCACTGCCCTATAGTGTGCATTTTAGCAATGCAGTTACTAAGCAGGAATCATGACGCCAATTTTTAAGCAGAATTTTTAAAAAGAAAATGTCTGGCTTTTAAACAAAACCAGATCTGGCACCCGCCAATATTTTGCACAGGCAAAAAACAAACAAACAAACAAACATTCAATTGTCAGCCCTAGGAGGCAAGCCAGGCCAACGGTCTGACAGTGTAAAGCGGCATCGTCTGTTGCTATGACTCATTTCCCACGAGCAGATGACGAAACGAAACCCAGGATAACTCCGTACGCCTTCAGAATGCTATTTTCGTGGCAACCTGTGGAATTTGGGGGTCTGCCCAATGAGAGGCAACCCAGATATGCCTGCAGAGGTGGCAGAATCTGCATGAACAGCCACAGGGCTTAGGAAGTGGTAGACCCAGCAAAGAAAACAGGACTTTGGTTCCCCCATCTGTGTATACGTTCTTATCGTGCCTTTCTTCCAAAAGGTTCATCATCATCATCATCATCATCATCATCATCATCATCATCATCATCATCATCATCATCATCATCATCATCATCATCATCATCATCATCATCATCATCATCATCTTCTTCTTCTTCTTCTTCTTCTTCTTCTTCTTCTTCCTCCCTACCTCCCTGAGCTTTTCTGTTTTCCCCTACCTATTGTTTTTCCAGCACTGGGAGGAAAGCTAAAGTGTTTGCTGTTAAGAATAATAACGATGTGGAGGGAAAGGGCTGGGAATCTCATCCGCCTCCCCTTCCATTATAGCTTACACAGAGGTGCAGGGAGCAAAGATGTGCGAATTCTGCACAGATATCTGAGGAGACTGAAAGCTGTGTGGCTTCCTGGCTATCAAGGCACCCTGCCAAGACTGTTGCTGTGCTAAGCGAGAAAACGGTCTGAGTGCCCTGTGAGAAACATGTACTGTTCCTAGCTTTCTTTTCCCAGGACAGCCAAAACACAGCAATGAATATTGCAATCAGGGCTTTTTTTTGTAGCAGGAACTCCTTTGCATATTAGGCCACACCCTCCTGATGTAGCCAATCCTCCTGGAGCTTACAGTAGGTCCTGGAATAAGAGCCCTGTAAACTCTTGGAGGATTGGCTACATCAGGGGTGTGTGGCTTAATATGCAAAGGAATTCCTGCTACAAAAAAAGCTCTGATTGCAAGAGCCAGGGGTGGAATTCTACCAGGAGCTCCTTTGCATATTAGGCCACACACCTCTGATGTAGCCAATCCTCCAAGAGCTTACAAAAAAGAGCCCTGTAAGCTCTTGGAGGATTGGCTACATCAGGGGTGTGTGGCTTAATATGCAAAGGAATTCCTGCTACAAAAAAAGCTCTGATTGCAAGAGCCAGGGGTGGAATTCTAGCAGTACCTCCTTTGCATATTAGGCCACACACCTCTGATGTAGCCAATCCTCCAAGAGCTTACAGGGCTCTTTTTTGTAAGCTCTTAGAGGATTGGCTACATCAGGGGTGTGTGGCCTAATATGCAAAGGAGTTCCTGCTAGAATTCCACTCCTGGCAAGAGGTGTTTTATGTTCAGCAACATACATTTCTATCAATAAATCAATAACACACCCATGCTCAGATTTGCAAAGCTGAAGCTGATGCTTATCTTCTCTTAGCCTTCTAACACCTTCTGCCACTGTTTAAAATGCTGTTTTAATGCTGCGCCTGATGTTATGATGCATAGTTGTTCAATGTTTGATTGATTATATCAGGGATCTCCAACATGGTGCCTGAGGGCACCATGGTGCCAAGAACACCTTTCCTGGTGCCTGCCAAGCATTTTTAGAAACTGGGTGGGGCCAGGCGGCTCCTGCTCAGCAGGGATTCTGATTGGCAGTTGGCGATCTGATTGGCTGTGCAGACTGGAATAACATTTCAGCAACAGTTGCCATGACAGTATCGTTTTTTATTCTTTCTCTGACTCCTCTTTCACACTGCATTTTAAAAATTTACTCCTCTTGTCCCTTGCACTCGACCTTCTTCCGTGTGTGTTTGGCTCCACCTCCCGTGGTGGCCCATTTATTGCCCACTTCACATGGTCTTAGTGCCCAGTGGTCCATCGAGCCCACCGTCCTGTCTCACACAGTGGGCAGCCAGTTCCTCTGGAGGGCCAAAAACAGGACATAAAGGCCAAGGCCTTCAGAAGAACATCAGAAGAACTCTGCTGGATCAGAGCAGTGATCCATCTAGCCCAGCACCCTGTCTCACACAGGGGCCAGCCAGTTCCTCTGGAGGGCCAACGGCAGGTCATAGAGGTTGAGGCCTTCAGAAGAACATCAGAAAAGCCCTGCTGGATCAGACCAGTGGTCCATCCAATCTCACACAGTGGCCAACCAGTTCCTCTGGAGGGCCAACTGCAGGGCAGAGAGACCAAAACTTTATCCCAATGTTGGCTGGTGGGATTCAGAGGTTTCAGCGGCTGGCTGTCTCTGAACACGGAGGTTCCCTTTAGCCACCATGGCAAAGGGCCACTGACAGACCTCTCCTCCATGAATCTATATTATCCTCTTTTAAAGCTGTTTATTCCTGTGTCCATCACTGCATCCCTTGGCAGCTTCAAGTTCACAAAATCACATTAAGCTGCCTTTTACTGAATCAGACAAGTGGTCCATCAAAGTCAGCTTTGTCAGCTCAGACTGGCGGCGGCTCTCCAGGGTCTCAGAGGTCGTTCACAGCACCTACTGCCTGGTCCTTTCAAATGGAAATGCCAGGGACTGAATCTGAGACTTCCTGCACACCAGGGAGATGCTCTAACCATTGAATTAAGGCCCCTCCAATCATAGGAGAACCAGTTTGGTGTAGCAGTTAAGTGTGTGGACTCTTATCTGGGAAAACCAGGTTTGATTCCCCACTCCTCCACTTGCAGCTGCTGGAATGGCCATAGTGCTCATAGGTATTGATTAGGGTGATTAACATGTGGAATTCACTGCCACAGGAGGTGGTGGCGGCCACAAGCATGGCCACCTTCAAGAGGGGTTTAGATAAAAATATGGCGCAGAGGTCCATCAGTGGCTATTAGCCACAGTGTGTGTGTGTGTGTATATATATATATATATATATATATATATATATATAATTATTTTTGGCCACTGTGTGACACAGAGTGTTGGACTGGATGGGCCATTGGCCTGATCCAACATGGCTTCTCTTATGTTCTTATGAATTGTCCTTGAAAGGGCAGCTGCTGCAAGAGCTCTCTCCACCCCACTCACCACACAGGGTGTCTGTTGTGGGGGAAGGAAATTGTAAGCTGCTCTGATTCAGAGAGAAGGGCAGGGTATAAATCTACGATCTTCATCATCGTCGTCTTCTTCCTCTTCTTCTTTGACAGCGGTGGGTGCCTTGCTAGTGTACCAAAAAGAAAGAAAGAAAGCAGAAGAATCGTGGTGCTCTTATGAACCTGAATTCTCCTCTTTGCCTGTTGTAGATTCCCAGATCTGCTTATTTATCATTTGCATTTACTTCGGGCGTTTGCAAGATGAAATACACGCTTTTAGGGTACTAATTAAAAGATGTCTCACCAACCTGCCAGAAATGTTTGGTGCCTAAGGCAAAGTTTTTCCTTGGTGCTATGAGAATCCAGGCTCATTTATTTCTGGTTGAATTTAGCACAAGCTGTCCGTGGAACTAGAAAGGTTCCGAATATTGATTAACAGCTGCTGGCTCTTTGAAAAGGGGCCTCGTTTTGCATGAAATGAATGCCATTTATAGCAGAAACGAGGATTTTGTAGTTGCCAACTTACAGGTAGTGGCTGGAGATCTCTCCAAATTACAACTGAGCTTTGGAAGATAGAGACAGTTCCTCTGGAGTAAACAGCTGCTTTGGAAGAAGAAAAAGAAATAGGATTTATATCCTGCCCTCCACTCCGAATTTCAGAGACTCAGAGCAGCTCATGATCTCCTATATCTTCCTCCCCCACAACAGACACCCTGTGAGGTGGGTGGACCATAAGGACCCCAGTTGGACCGTAAGGAAGGCTGAGGGCAGAAGAATAGATGCTTTCGAACTGTGGTGCTGGAGGAGAATCTTGAGAGTCCCTTGGACTGCAAGAAGATCAAATCAGTCAGTCCTAAGGGAAATCAACCCAGACTGTTCCCTGGAAGGTCAGATGCCGAAGCTGAAGCTCATGTACTTTGGCCACCAAATGAGAAGGGAGCACTTGCTGGAGAAGACCCTGATGCTGGGAAAGACAGAAGGCGAAAGAAGAAGGGGACGGCAAAAGATGAGATGGCTGGACAGCGTTACTGATGTAACAAACATGCATTTGAGCAGACTTCGGAGGATGGTGGAAGATAGGAGGGCCTGGCGTGACTTGGTCCATGGGGTTGCAAAGAGTTGGACTTGACTGTGCGACTGAACAACAAAAAGAGGTGGGTGGGTCTGAGAGAGAGCTCTCCCAGAAGTTGCCCCTTCAAGGACAGCTCTGTGAAAGCTATGACTGACCCAAGGCCATTCCAGCAGCTGCAAGTGGAGGAGTGGGGAATCAAACCCAGGTCTCCCAGATAACAATCCGCACACTGAATTGCTACACCAAATTAGAAGGTGAACTCCATGGCGTTATACCCCACTGAGGTTCCTCCCCAGGCTTCATTCCCCCCCCCCCCAATCCCCAATTATTTCCGAGCCCCAGAGATGGCAACACTAAGCTGGGAAGATTCCTGAAACCACAGGAATGGAAGGAGTTTGCAAGTCAGTCCCCACACACAGGTCAGTCTCCCCCCCCCCCCCCACCAGATCAATGGGCATAAAAGCTGTAGCATTCAATGGTGGAGTGTTTTGGTATTGCATGACTTTTTTTCTTTTTTACAAGACTGCTAGATAACCATAGCTCATCACAAGAGAGCCTCAAAGGGAGATTTCATTGTGAAACCAAGGAGATGGAATTCATTAGCAACCTGTTTTTTAAGCCAGAAAAACCACTCTGCCCGTTAACTTCAACCCAGGGCTTTTTTAAAAGCAGGATCGCACAGGAATGCAGTTCCGGCTGGCTTGGTGCCAGGGGTGTGACCTAATATCCAAACATGTTTCTGCTGGGCTTTTTCTACAAAAAAAAGCCCTGCTTCAACCTATCCTGCAGCTATCAAAGCAGAAGAGTAATACAGATGATGGAAATCCATCCCTCATGCATTTTTTTTTGTGTTTAAAACAATTTTTATTTAGTAACATATGGTAATAATATCTATTTCTTGCATCATTAATAACTTCTTTTTATCTATCCCATATATTACTTTCTAACCTCCCCTCCCCCGTTACTTGACCCTCACTGGTGTTATATACTTAAAATACTAACATTTAAAGGTACCCTTAACTAATAAAAACAAAAATTAATATCCTTCTCCCTTCTAATACTTAATCATTATCAAAAATTGTCCAATGTCCTTTTATTTTCCACTCTTTTTCTACATATCTTCTAAACTTTTTCCACTCCATTTTAAAAAACTCCTAAATCATAGTCTCTTAAAGTTCTTGTTAACTTGTCCATTTCACTCCATGTCATAACTTTTACAATCCAATCCCATTTCTCTGGTATTTTTTCTTGCTTCCACAACATACATACAATGTCCTAGCAGCTGAAAGCAAGTACCAAATTAAAGTTCTATCTTCTTTTGGAAATTTTTCCATTTGTAATCTCAACAGAAAAGTCTCTGCAACTTTCTTAAATTCATATCCCAAGATCCTAGAAATTTCTTGTTAAACCATTTGCCAATACTTTTTTGCTCTTTTACAAGTCCACCACATATGGTAGAAAGAACCTTCATGTTTTTTACATTTCCAGCATCTATCTGGCATCTTATTGTTCATCTTTGCCAACTTTTTACGAGTCATATACCATCTGTACATCATTTTAAAACAGTTCTCTTTAATACTGTGACATGTCGAAAGCTTAGAATTCTTCCACAAATATTCCCAAGTTTCCATCTGTATTTCTTTATTTACATTAATTGCCCACTTAATCATTTGAGATTTCACTACATCATCTTCCGTAGACCATTTAAAAAGTAATTTATATAGTTTTGAAATTAATTTTTCATTATCTCCAAGCAGAACTATTTCCATTTCATAAGAACATAAGAGAAGCCATGTTAGATCAGGCCAATGGCCCATCCAGTCCAACATTCTGTGTCACACAGCGGCCAAATATATATATATATATATATATTTCTGTTTGCTCTTTTCTTATTCCTTCAGTTTTAATATAATTTTCCACCAAGCTCTTTATTTGTTGCATTTGGAACCAATCATATTTATTATTCAGCTCTTCAGCAGTTTTCAATTCTATTTTCCCACTTTGTATTTTTAATAGTTGATTATATGACAACCACTGTTCTTCACCCGTCTCAGCTGTTATTTTTATTACTTCTGCTGGCACTATCCATAACGGTTTTCTCTCATCCCCATATTTCTTATATTTCATCGACGTATTTAACAAATTGTTTCTTATATAATGGTGAGAAAAAAACCCATCCATCTTTTTTCCCCCATAATACACATGAGCGTGCCAGCCAAATTTATTTCCATGACCTTCCAATGCTAAAAGATTTTTATTTAACAGCATTACCCATTCTTTTATCCACACCAAACAAACTGCTTCATGATATAACTTTAAATCTGATAGTTGGAATCCTCCTCTCTCTTTTGCATCTGTTAAAATTTTCATTTTAATCCTTGGTTTCTTCCCAGCCCTCACAAAATCTGAGATTTTTTTCTGCCATCTATTAAAATGTTTACTGTCTTTCACAATCGGAATAGTTTGAAACAAATACATTATTCTTGGCAGAATATTCATTTTAATTGCAGCTATTTTGCCCAGCAATGACAAATTAAGTTTATTCCATTTTATCATATCTCCATCCATTTTACGCCATAGCTTCTCTTAATTGTTTTTAAACAAATCAATATTCTTCATTGTTATCTCCACACCCAAATATTTTACCTTAGAGGTAACTTCACAACCTGTTAGCTTCTGCAGTTCCTTTTGTTTATTTACTTGCATATTTTTACATAAAAGTTTTGATTTTTCTTTATTAATATAAAGTCCCGCCAATTCTCCATATTCTTGTATTTTAGCTAACAACAAAGGTGTTACTTGTATGGGATTTTCATTTGCTCTATATTTATAAGTAAATCCTTTTACTTTAATCTTTCTATTTCTTTGTCTTCTTGGATTTGCATCAGTAAAATTTCAAGAGTCATTATAAACAACAGTGGGGAAAGCGGATAGCCTTGTCTTGTACCTTTGCTAATTATCATATCTTCTGTAAAATCTGCATTTATACATACCCTTGCATGTTGTTCAGCATATATTGCTTTTATCATCCTTATAAAGTTTCCCCCAAACTCCATTTTCTCCATTACTGAAAACATAAAGTCCCAGTTTAAATTATCAAATGCTTTCTCTGCATCCGCAAAGAATAATGCTGCTTCTTTTTCTGGATGTCTTTCATAATATTCTACAATATTTACAACAGTTCTAATATTGTCTCTTATTTGCCTTTTGGGGAGAAACCCCGCTTGATCCTCCTTTATAAAATTTATCAGATGTTGTTTAAGCCGTTCTGCCAATATTCTTGTATATATTTTATAATCATTATTTAATAGATTAAATAACTATCCAGAACTATCCAGTGTATTTTTAATTGTTCCATTAAAGTCCCCCATTATCAAAACTTGATCATATGTCACTTCATCAAGTTGTTGTATAATGTCTTTGAAAAAAGCATCCTTTGCTCCATTTGGTGCATACAATCCCAATAACAACGTTTTTTTTGCATTTAATATTATTTCTATCGCTACAAATCTTCCATTTTTATCTTTAAACACTAATTTCGGATCCAATTCTTGTTTAATATAAAAAATCACTCCCCTTTTCTTCTGTTCAGCCAATGAATGAAATTCTAGTCCCAATTGCTTATTCCATAAAAATTTGTAATCCTTTTGTTTGATATGTACTTCTTGTAAACAAACTATATTACAATTTTGCTTCTTAATCCAATGAAACGTTGCCTTTCTTTTTTGTGGTGAATTTAGTCCATTTACATTCCAAGATAATAATTTGTAATCCATCATGGTGCAAATTCTTTGTGTTCTTCATAAAATCTACACAGTTCCTGTGTGTGCTTGTAATTGTAATCCTTTTTCCTTGAAGCTCAAAGCTCAAACCTTCAGGTATTATCCACCTATACCTCATTTCATTGTCTCGTAGTTTTTCTGTCAGTTTCTTATATGCTCTTCTGTCATTTATCACTTGTCTTGGCAACTCTTTCATAATTCTTACTCTGCTGCCTCCCACTATCAATGTCTTTTCAAAGTTTTTATTCATGATTTTTCCCACCATTTCTTTTGTCATATATCTTATAACCACATCTCTTAGTAGATTATTTTTTTTTGGCATAAAGTGAGTTCACTCTATACATATAGTCATACATATTTCTAGTCTCTTCAGGATCTTCCTCCAGAAATTCTGCAATTATTTTTATTATATATTCTTTCAAGTCAGTTTCTTCATCTTTAGGTACTCCTCTCAGACGTATCTGGGTCTCCATCGATTTGCAGTCATGAATTGCCACTTTTTCTTGTATTTTTAACAAGGTGGAATCATGTACTTTCACTCTCCCTTCCACCTCTTGCACTTTCTTTGATGTTACCACAGTCTCATTTCTGAGATCCTCTATATCTTTTTTTTAGCTCTTCAATATCTTTTCTAATTTTTTTTTAGAAGCAGTTATCATCTCCTTCATCCCTTTCATTATTCTGGCTTCCATTGCCTCTAATTGGTCCTGCATTTTCTCCAATGAAGCAGTCCTTGCTCGGGTTTGCTTGTGGTCTGACATGTAAAAACACCGAAAATTTTGACCTCACCAAATTAAAATTCAACTGTCAGATTTAAAAGAGTGAAGCTTGCTTTCTTCAATAAGCCTAATTTCGCCATCCTCTGACCCTCCTGGGCTCCAATATTAATTTTTAAAGTTTTTATTTTCTCCAAAATGGCGGTCATGACTTTCTGCCTCATTTTAATTTTTTTTCTTTTTTCCTCTAAAAGCTTCTAAAATAGCTATTAACAATAATGTCCAAGAGCATTTTCCTTATAATCTTCTCCCCTGTAGGCTCCACCAATTTTTAATGTCCCAAACACTTTAAAAGTTTTATTTAAATTTTAGCCTCCTTGCAATGGCTGCTGATGTTTTTCTATAATATTATAGTCCTAGAGTAGGCTAGCTGCTTCAATGATATCCCTGTTCCATCCAATGCTTCCTGCTTTTCTTGCCACCAAATCCTGTTTTCGCTGGTAAAGAGATCTCACGATACTTGACGTATTTCCTGTGTTGACTGTGGGAGCTGCAATTCTATGACGATGGGGCTTTTTCTCAAAACTGCAAGTAGACCGAACAATAAATTCCTTTCCACTTTTTAGCACTGTCCTTTAAATTTACAAAGTCCAAATTTCGCCCCTTCTCCCCTTCTTCTTCCAAGCTTTTTAGATTTCAATTTCCCACCTTCCAATTTTGTTTTGTTTAACTTTAATTAGTCCCGGAATGAAAGATAGCAATCTGTACCTTTTCTGTAGTTATCCAGATCAACACCAGTCTTGTGTAGCTTTAGATGTTTAGTAGTATCAAAGAAGATTAGAATCCTGTCGAGCTTATGTCAAATAAATGACTCTGGAAACTTCTGCAGATGATGAAAATGCAACTCGTCTCCAGAGACCCCTCCCGGGACTCCCTTTTATCCAAGGTAAATCTCCTCAGAGTTTCCTGTGCATATCTTGAACTAATCTCTGACTGAGAAAAGTAGGCAGTAGGCATTAGATTGCCTTTCACTACCCCGAACAGAAGTTCCAGCCTGCTGCCCTTCTGAGAAGCAGTTCAGCTTGGCATTTTCCAACTCCGGAAGTCCCGCCCCTCATGCATTTTTGAGATTCAAAGTACACTCCAAGGTGCAGGTGGTGTCAAGCCAAGGGGTCCAGTCATTAGAAAGCCCTGGAGCCCAGTTTTATACTGGCAGTTCAGACACCGAGGGGGTGACATAAGGTAGCTGTAAAGTCACTCCAGTTGTTCTGCTTGGCACTGTGCACTCAAGAGTCCCCCATGGGTGTCTGTCATTCATCAGCCTCACCCCACCCCTCTGGCTGCTGTGGCCATGTTAGTCGAGAGGAGCCAAGAGGGAGCTAGAAGGAGGCTCGAGTTTCTTACGCAGTCAAAAGGATGGAGTCTTGATACCACTGCCAAGAAAGCCTTGCAGCATGCCAGCAGCATGTGCCAATGTACTGTGGAATGCTTCTTGTATTTAAAAAAAACATAGACACTCACAAACGTTCACCTCTTCTCCTGAGCTGCGCATTGCCCATGGTGATATCTGATGTTCAGAGCTTTTTTTTGAGCAGGAACACACAGGAACACAGTTCCAGCTGGCCTGGCACCCAGGGGGTGTGGCCTAATATGCATATGAGTTCCTGCTGGGCATTTTCTACCAAAAAAAGCCCTGCTTATGTTAGTGCTTTTCAGGGGGGGGGCATCATGATTTTTTATCAAGGGTTCTTCAATTTTAAAAAATCTTATAGGAAAGATTAAGTCATAACGGACGTACTGCAACCCTTCTTTGTGCTTTGAGACAAGAGATAAGTAGAGGTGGCTTGCCATTGCCTGCCTCTCCGTAGCCATCCTGGCCCCCTTGGTGGCCTCCCATCCAAGTACTAACCAGAGCCAATCTCACTTAGGTTCCAAGATTTGATGAGATCAAGCTAGCCTGGGCCATCAAGGCTGGATCAGGTCAGGTGTTCAGAGGTGGCTTGCCACTGCTGGCCTCTCCATAGCCACCTTGGTCTTCCTTAGTGGCCTCCCATCCAAGTACTAACCATGACTGGCCCTGTTTGGTCTGGGTTGTTTGGGCTGCTTTAAGCAGGGTTTTTTTGGGGCAGGAGCGCACATGAGCAGAGCTCCACCTAGGCTGTCTAGGGCTGTTACTGGCATGCTGGGGAAGGTGGCTTCAGCCTTCCCCAGTGTGCCCACTGTGGTGGGAGTGTTGGGGAAGGCATAGGGGAGCTCCTGCTGGGCTTTTTCTACAAAAAAAGTCCTGGCTTTAAGTAATTGTTTGCTGTCAAGTCACAACCAACACATGGTGTGTGAGTGTGTGTGTGTATACACACACACACACACATATTGGCCACTGTGTGACACAGAGTGTTGGACTGGATGGGCCATTGGCCTGATCCAACATGGCTTCTCTTATGTTCTATGTGACTCCTGGACCAGGAGGTTTTCAAAGTAAGAGATGAACAGAGATGGTTTGCCATTGCCTGTGTCTGCATAACAGCCCTACTCTTCCATCCAAATGCTAACCATGGCTGACATTGCTTAACGTCTGAGCTCTGATATGCTCAGGCTAGCCTGGGCTATGCTGGGTGCTGTTAATAATTGGTATCACAAGGTAGCTTTAGGACATCTTTTGGGGTTTTCAAGGCAAAAGATATTCAGAGGTGGTTTGCCATTGTCTTTCTCTGTAAAGCAACCCTGGTCTTCCTTGGTGATCTCCCATCCATGTATTAACTGTGGCTGAGCCTGCTTAGCTTCCAAAATCTATAAACATTGCGCTGGCCCAGGCCATCTGGTTCAGGGCAAGAGATGAACAGAGGTGGTTCGCCATTGCCTGCTTCTGCGTAGCAAAGCCTGGCCTTCCTTGAAGGTGGTCTCCCATCCACATACTAACCATGACTGGCCCTGCTGAGCTCCCAAGCCCTGAGGAAACCAAGCTAGTAAGTGCTAAACAAAAATAAACCTATTTGAGCTGGTTCTAAAAAGGGCTTTTCATGTTGCAGGAACTCCTTTGCATATTAGGCCCCTGATGTAGCCAATCCTTCAAGAGCTTACAGGGCTCTTCTTACAGGACCTACTGTAAGCTCCAGGAGGATTGGCTTCATCAGGAGTGTGTGGTCTAATATGCAATGGAGTTCCTGCTACAAAGAAAAGCCCTGGTTCTAAAGAAATTCTTTGTAATGTATGTGAAGGACGGTGTGTATGAATGCTCACTCTATTGCCACTATGGTTATGGTTGCGGAGCTAAGCTCCACACTGAAATTGGCATGGGGCTCTTTGTTGCCACACAGCACTCTCCTTTTAGCTCTTTATAGGACTATTACTGGGGAAGGCAATGGCAAACCACCCCATAACATAAGTCTGCCAAGAAAATGTTGTGATGTGATGTCACCCCATGGGTCAGTAATGACTCAGTGCTTGCACAGGGGACCTTTTTTAGGACTATTTCTCCTTCTCTTGGCAAGCCTTCCCATACAAATACAGTATGTCTCAGCTGAGAAAGGCGAAGGGAAGGGGTCCAGATTATAGGGGGAGGCTGGTACAATTGCTGTCACGTCTGCTGTTTTGTACAAGTGCACTGGAAAAAGGCGAGGTCTGTGTTGGAAAATACCTGGAGATTTTGGGGGTGGATCTGGGAGTGGGCAGGGTTTGGGGAGAGGAGGGGCCTCAGCACAGTGCAATGCCATAGAGTCCACCCTTCAAAGCAGCCATTTTTTTCAGGGGAGCTGATCTCTGCCAGCTGGAGACCAGTTGTAAAAGCAAGAGATCTCCAGGCCTCACCTGGAGGCTGGCAACCCTAGTTCCTGATCATTGCTGGGGCTTGCCAGCATTCTCATTTTCTTTGCTTGTAAGTTCCTGTTTTTTGGGTGAGGAGGGGGAGGTGTATGTTTCCATTCTGCATGTGTTTTGGTCCCTCTAGTGGTCAATTTGATATTACACTGGTTTATGTCTGACATATCTGCAGGTTTTTATGCTGGACATAAATTGGTGTAATATTGAATCGACCACTAGAGGGAACAAAATTCATGCAGAGCATATTCCCCACCCCCCCGCCCCCCAGAAGGAAAAATTTAGAAGTGACAAAAATGAGAACACAGTGTTGTTGCTACGATGGAGGCACTTTTTCATGCTCCCATCTGGATGCAGCCCAAAAATTGCTGAACAAACAAAAAGCAGAATTTTCCTTAAAACTAACAAAAGCTTCTATAACTCAGTTGCTATGCATCTGTGTGCATTTTATTGTGTTATAAGCTGTAAGCTAAGAGCAATGTTTGTTTTATTGCAAAAGTTTTTCCTACTCACATTCTCTTACATAACAAAAGAACTCCCTCATGTTAACCTCTTACCTTTCAACACCTTGCCGGGCTCACAGATTTAGGTGCTAAAGGGAGTTTTCTACCCCTAAGATAAAATAAGCAAGGTAAAGGTGATGATACCAGAGGGAATACTGAATAAATAAACTAGGGGGATGGAGTTTGGGTGCTGTCAGTTTTGCAGAGCGCCACCCTCTTCTCCATTTTCAACCAGAACATTGCCTGCTCTAAAAGTGAGCTCTCATTCTTTAAATGCAAGGTCAGATGCTGAAGCTGAAGCTCAAATACTTTGGCCAGCAAATGAGAAGGGAGCACTCACTGGAGAAGACCCTGATGCTGGGAAAGACAGAAGGCAAAAGAAGAAGGGGAGAGCAAAAGATGAAATGGCTGGACAGCATTACTGATATAACCAACACAAATTTGAGCAGACTTCAGTGGATGGTGGAACACAGGAGGGCCTGGCGTGACTTTGTCCATGGGGTCACAAAGAGTTGGACTTGACTGTGCGACTGATGCAGAGGTTGTCCTTGAAAGGCAGCTTCTGTGAGAGCTCTGTGAGCCCCACCCACCTCACAGGGTGTCTGTTGTGGGGAAAGAAAATAAAGGAGATTGTAAGCTGCCCTGAGACTCTGATTCAGAGAGAAGGGGGGTATAAATCTTCTTCTTCTTCCACAACCACACACACAAAAAAAATTAAATGTGCAACAGGCCACCTTCTATCAGTTTTGGAGAGCACCACCCTCTTCTTCTCCATTTTCAACCAGAACATTGCCTGCTCTAAAAGCGAGCTCTCATATGTGGCAATAACAAGGGTCTGATTAGCACCCCTAATAAGCCAAATATACACCCTAGAATCCTAGCAATTTTCTGCAGTTTCTGTGGCAGATGTGCATGGATTTTTTGACAGATGTAATGATATGGAAAGAGGTCCTGTACATTTTTTAAAGTTGCAAATACGCCATTTCGCTAGAGCTGTAAGTGACCTGTTCTTTAATTATATTAAACTTCTCTGTGTTATTATCTCAAAGCGATAGATGCTGACTTCCGAAACCTGAATAAATTAGTAAAATAGTCTAAATTGGCAGATACCTTTGTGCTTGCAATTTTTTAAAAGAGAAAATTTATAGAACTGCTTTTTGATTTTAAAAGGTCTCCAAGGGGATGTACAAATTAGTCTGGGAAATGAAAGTATTAGATAGAAAGTTCCAATGAGAACTTCGGCAGAGAGTAACTATAGGTTTCCCCCGCCCCCCTTTCTCTATGATGGGAACAATCAGGAGCCCTGTTCGCCTGTTACAGTGAATGAACAACAAAGCAGGAAGATCGCAGTGAAACAAGTCACGTTCAATGAAAATAAACACTTCAGAATTCACAGCAGGTAACAATCTGCTCGGTTGGAATTCCACTTGGTTCCTGTATTTCACCCAATGCAACAAACACTTCCTGGTGAGGCTTCAGTTCCCAGTACGGTAGGCAACCACTCAACAATATCCAGTGACTGAATTAATAATAATAATAATTTTAAATTTATATCTCGCCCTCCCCGCCGAAGCAGGCTCAGGGCGGCTTGCATGGCACAAAATGCAGACATTACAATACTCTCTCTCTCTCGGCTTGACTTCGCGAACGAAGATTTAAGAAGGGTGCAGTAGTCCACGTCTGCTGCAGGCTCGCTGGTGGCTGACAAGACCAATGCGGGACAGGCAGATCCGGCCACAGTGGCTGCAGGGAAAAGTCTGATTTGGGTTTGGTGCTGTAGCAGTGCGATTCTTCCTCAATCTCCTTTTGTCCTCAAGACCAGCTATACGTGCGTTCTCAAAAGAAGAGACAGCCTGGTGGATGGTGTGCCTCCATGCTTTGCGATCTGAGGCTAGGTCAGACCACTGGTGATGATTGATGCGACAGGTGCCAAGGGATTTCTTCAAGGAGTCCTTGTACAATAATAAAAATACACTAACTACATAGCAATTGTATTACTCAATTAAAATGTACTATTGCATTAAAACCATCTAATTAAAACTATCAAATTTAAAACCAACAAATTAATTCGGTGCTACAATCTCGATGTTACTCATCTTGACACAATTTTACGTGACGACGGTACAATAAATTCCACATTAAGAAAAAGCCAGCTGAGAGAGGGTAGTCTTGTAGGCCCTGTGGAACCGGTTAAGGCTCCGCAAGGTCCGCACCTCTTCTGGTAATTGGTTCCACCAGTGGGGAGCTATGAGCAAAAAGGCCCTTTCTCTCATAACTTTCAGAATCGACCTCTACACTTTGCTCCTGCTGTGAATTTTGAAGTGTGGAGGTTCAAGTGGAATCACCTCTGAGCAGGTCTTTTTTTGTAGCAGGAACTTCTTTGCATATCAGGCCATACACCCCTGATGTAGCTAATCCTCTTGGACCTCACAGTAGGCCCTGTATGAAGAGCCCTGTAAGCTCTTGGAAGATTGGCTACATCAGTGGGGTGTGTGGCCTGATATGCAAAGGGGTTCCTGCTACAAAAAAAACCCCTGCCTCTGAGGAAGGAAAACTTTTATTCTGAAGCACATCTTATACGTGTAAAAAGGTAAAGGTAGTCCCCTGTGCAAGCACCATTTGTTTCCGACTCTGGGGTGACATTGCTTTCACAATGTTTTCACAGCAGACTTTTTACGGGTTGGTTTGCCATTGCCTTCCCCAGTCATCTATACTTTCCCTCCAGCAAGCTGGGTCCTCATTTTACCGAACTTGGAAGGATGGAAGGCTGAGTCAACCTGAGCTGGCTACCTGAAACCAGCTTCTGCCGGGATCGAACAGGTCATGAACAGAGTTCAGACTACAGTACTGCAGCTTTACCACTCTGTGCCACGGGGCTGCTATATACGTGTACATAGGGTTTTTTTAATAGCAGGAGCTCTTTTGCATATTAGGCCACACCCCTCTGATGTAGCCAATCCTCTAAGAACTTACAAGGCTCTTTTTTGTAAGCTCTTGGAGGATTGGCTACATCACGGGTGTGTGGCCTATTATGCAAAGCAGCTCCTACTAGAATTCCACCCCTGCATGCACCTATTTGGTGGATTCCTCATATGGATGCACATTGTCTCCATGTTGCTGAAAACTCTGTATGGACTTCATTAATGTAACTCTGTCATGTCCTGGTGACAGAGCACTTATTAAAGAGATCTGCTTTGCCTATTACTTACTAGTAAATGCCATTGTACTTTATTAGTGCTTTGTAGTCCCAGTTTGTTTTCATTGAGTTTGACAGGGAATGAATAAACATGGGCACATCTATTTGTCAGATAAAGCCAAGGCGTGTTCACTTGACAAATGAAACCAAAGAACAGGTAAATGTGTGGTTTATTCACTTGTTCAGCAGTCTATATGTTGAATGTAACGTACAAATTACTTTGTTGTTGTTGTTCAGTTGCACAATCAAGTCCGACTCTTTGCGACCCCATGGGCTAAGTCACGCCAGGCCCTCCTGTCTTCCACCATCCTCCGAAGTCTGCTCAATTCATGTTGGTTACCTCAGTAACACTGTCCAGCCATCTCATCTTTTGCCGTCCCTTTCTTCTTTTGTCTTCTGTCTTCCCCAGCATCAGGGTCTTCTCCAGGGAGTGCTCCCTTCTCATTGGGTGGCCAAAGTATTTGAGCTTCAGCTTCAGCATCCGACCTTCCAGGGAACAGCCAGGGTTGATTTTCCTAAGACTTAGGAATTACTTACTGCATGTTTAAAGAAAAATCAAGGATATATAACACATGGATTGTATATGCATTCATTATAACTTGTGAACAAGACTGTGTGTGTGTGAAGTGGCATCAGGTTGTTTTCAACTTATGGCGACCCTATGAATTAATGAAGAAGAAGAAGAAGAAGATATTGGATTTCTATCCCGCCCTCCACTCCGAAGAGTCTCAGAGCGGCTCACAATCTCCTTCACCTTCCTCCCCCACAACAGACACCCTGTGAGGTGGGTGGGGCTGAGAGGGCTCTCACAGCAGCTGCCCTTTCAAGGACAACCTCTGCCAGAGCTATGGCTGACCCAAGGCCATTCCAGCAGGTGCAAGTGGAGGAGTGGGGAATCAAACCCGGTTCTCCCAGATAAGAGTCCGCACACTTAACCACTACACCAAATGACCTCCAAAACACCCTATCATTAACAGCCTGGCTCAGGTCTTGCAAACAGAGGGCCCTGGCGTTCTTTACGCAGTCCATCCATCTCATGTTGGCTGGGGGCAGAGTGGAGCCTGGAAAGCCAGAGGTTCCCCCACTGGGACCGGAGAATTGGGAAGCCTACTTCATTTACATTCTTATGTCTGGGGCAGTGATGCTCTGCATTCTTGGTATCTGGGGGTGGGGTGGGGGGCAACAGTAGGAGCCCTTTTAGAGTTCTGGACAAGCTGATGGACCTTCTGATGGCACCTGAGTTTTGGCCACTGTGTGACACAGAGTGTTGGACTGGATGGGCCATTGGTCTGATCCAACATAGCTTCACTTACATTCTTATGTCTGGGGCAGTGATGCTCTGCATTCTTAGTGTTTGAGGGGTCACAGTGGGAGGGCTTCTGGTGTTCTGGACCTTCTGGTGGACCTCCTGATGGAACCTGGTTTTTGGCCACTGTGTGACACAGAGTGTTGGACTGGATCAGGCCATTGGACTGATCCAACAAGACTTCTCTTATGTTCTTAAGAGCAGAGGTCCATGAGTGGCTGTTAGCCACAAGGTATAGATGGAACAGTATGTCTCCGGTAGTGATGCTGTATCTTCTTGGTGCTTGGGGGTCAACAGTGGAAGATTTTCTGGAGTTCTGGCCCCACTGATGAACCTCCTGATGGCACCTGGGTTTTGGCCACTGTGTGACACAGAGTGTTGGACTGGAGGGGCCATTGGCCTGATCCAACATGGCTTCTCTTATGTTCTTATCCTTTTAAAAAGCTTCAAGCATTTCCTTACACATTCTTCTTTTGACTTTTGTTCATTTTTGTTATCGTTCTTGTTTTCACTGCAGTCGCTGCAGGCCAGGGCAACAACCACCCCGATGCCTCTGCAGGCAACAGAGCTGCTCTCCCGGCTGGGTGCGGCTGAATGGCTAGCAGTGCCAGGTGCAGACCAGCTGCTAACCATGGGAAGTTCAGCATCTGTGTGCTACGGCTGTAACAACCCTGGGGCCTCCACCTCTTGCTCTGGAGAGAACAGCTGTTGCATTGATGCACAGCTGCTGAACGGCACTCATTGAACAATCAATGGCTGTCGAAATTCTTATGGGGCAATGGACCAGCAAATGGTATTGGCTGCTTCATTATTATTTCCAGTCGTTTTTGTGCAGGGTTGCCAGATCCGGGTTGGGAAACTCCTGGAGATTTGGGGATGAAGCCTGGGGAGGACAGGGACCTTGGTGGGATACAATGCCACAGAGTCCACCCTCCAAAGCATCCATTTTCGCTAGAGGAACTGATCTCTCAGTGGCCCTTTCTGCTCCCAAACTAAGTGCATACTTGAGAAGCCCAGGGCTTTTTTTTGTAGCAAGAACTCCTTTGCATATTAGGCTACACCTAGCATAACTCACTCTGGGCTTGGCCTGCCCTTGAAACTGACCCTCAGGGCTTTATTTGTAGAAGGAACTCCTTTGCATATTAGGCTACACCCCATTGATGTAGCCAATCCTCCTGGAGCTTACAGTAGGCCCTGTACTAAGAGCCCTGTAAGCTCTTGGAGGATTGGCTACATCAGGGGGGTATAGCCTAATATGCAAAGGAGTTCCTGCTACAGAAAAAGCCCTGGGCTTCTCAAGTATGCACTTAGTTTGGGAGAATATCAAAGTACAGTGGTAAATTCCATTTTGATCACCAATCTTTTTACCCCCTCCCCCCTGATGTCTATTATGATTTTGTAAAATCTATCCAGAGATACACCGAGAATGGCCCTATCAGTGGAATAGTTTGGACCTTTTGCTTTTGAGAGAAAAAGAGAGAATGCTTTGATGAGCGGTTTTCAAACATGCAGTGCATTTGCGAGCAACACAAAAGCCCTCGCTCGAACCGGCCTTCTCCTTGTGGGGCGCACACTGTATTGAATTGTCAGCCGGCTGATTTGCCGATAAGCAGGATTGTTCTCGATTCCAGTTTGCTTCCTTAGGAATTTTCTTTCTTTCTTTCCCTCTCTCTTTCTCCGTGCTCTCATGTAATGAAAGGTAACTCAAAACTCCCTGAAAAGAGACCCGTCAGGTAAATTAACTAGTTACACCGCCATTGCTATCCCATTATTGTCACTCTGCCCTGCTGGTGGCAATCATTTCAGCGATAGACCCCGTCCGATGGCGTCGACAAGGGTCTCTGGTTTCACTTGGCTGAGATATAGTTCTCAGAACCCCCTATCTCTCTCTCCGCAATCAAGATGAGAGTCAGATGCGGTGGGGGGTTGTTGAAAGCGGCGGCTTTCATATTTCTGAAGGCACGATAGCAAACGAGAATGTTAAAAGGGGTATCACTAAACCTGGCCTTCAGGTCCTATCAAAAGCTCTCTGGCACATATTTGATTCCTGTTTCTATAATAGCTTAAGAATCAGCAAGACAAGCTTCTTCCACAAGGGGTTACTGGAATGTGCTTTGTTCCAAAACAAAACAAATAGTTTTTAATGATCTGTATTCCAAAGCATGAACTGAAAGGCGGGGGGAGAGGGAGATTTTTTATATCAACACGGCGGATGTTCACCCCCAGCCTGCACATTACAAAATCACCTAAGTTTGACAACTTTTTGTGCGTTGGATTAGAAAAGCAAAGAGTATTCTTTTAAAAAGTCAGCCCCCAAGAGTGACAAGAGGCAATATTTTATTCCTTTTATTTTATTTACGTTATTTCTAGACTGCCTTTCTCACTTGGACTCCAGGAGGATAGTGTTGCTGTACTATCCCTGCCTCGGTGGGGAGGGCGGGATATAAATGGGATAAAAGAAATAAATAAATACTACGCACATAAACTGGTGGTTGGGGGTATACTGTCTTTGATCATGGAGGTTCTACTGTTTGTTACCCTTACTAATAAGTTGCTCTTACTGATTAGGAAGTTGTTCTCGTGGATAATTATCATAATGAGAGATGGCATGATATAGTGGCTAAAGATGTTGGACTAAGGCAAGAGAAATGTGCATTCAGATCTCCATTCACCCTATTAAAAACCTTCACCAGGTGATCTTAGGCCAATTCCTTGCTCTCTCAAGCCTAGCCTACTTCCTGCCTTGAGTCCCTCGGAGGAAAGCTGGGATGGGGATGTGATCAATTGATCGTGATTACTGTCCTGGGAATTTCAGTGCCAAGCAATGTTCCCTCTAAGCCGCAGAGTCTTGTGAGCAAAAATTCTACTTTGTAAGCTACTGGCGTTAAAGGTGTGAGCTACTGCATAAATTAGTTTGCTCTGGGGCTATTTTTCCTGAACTAAGCCACAAATGTGTGAGCTGGAGGCTAAAAATCTAGCCTGCTAGCTCACACTAAAAACAAAAAAAGTTATCATTCAAAAGTCTATAGACCTTAAGTGCATCGGAACAATCAACCATGCTAACTAAAAGAACATAAGGACATAAGAGAAGCCATGTTGGATCAGGCCAACGGCCCATCCAGTCCAACACTCTGTGTCACACAGTGGCAAAAAATTTTATATATACACACACACTGTGGCTAATAGCCACTGATGGACCTGTGTTCCATATTTTTATCTAAACCCCTCTTGAAGGTGGCTATACTTGGGGCCGCCACCACCTCCTGGAGGATGTAAATACTTGTGACGAAGGTCTGTATACAAATTTCAATAATGAAGAATATGAGTAATTGACTCCACACATTTTTACTTACAGAGACAGTATCTGACTGAGCAGGGTGTCTTGTTAAATCTGCCATAAAGAATGGCAGAGGCCATGGCGTTGCATCTGGCAAGGGGAAAAGCTCTACGCTGCTGTGGCACCTGCAAGACGGATAGATATGAGGCCATTTCCCCAGTACTAAGAGAGATCTCAAAACTCAGTGGGGAACAAGTTTTCTTAGCCAGACTGTATAGGTCTTGGCGCTCAATATCTAGCAACCCATTTTTAATTTGTTGGACTGCGGTGGTGAAGGACAGCATGGACAGTAGTTCTAGGGATAAACCCATTGCTTTGATTTTTCTCTCAACATGTGCTGACCCATTTGACAAATTAAATTCAGAGAGCTCATACTAACTCAGCTTAGAGGGAACGCTGGTGCCAAGTAAGTATGTTAAGCCCTGCAGTTTTTTTTACTTGGAAGGCATAGCTTGGTTTAGGGTTGCCAGGTCCCCCTTGGCCACTGGTGGGGGATGGGAGAGTAGGGTTACCTCTAGATCCAGATTCAGACGCTCCTGGAGATTTGGGATGGAGACTGGGAAGGACAGGGACCTCAATAGGTTACAATGCCAAATACTCCACCCTCCAAAGCACTCATTTCCTCCAGGGGAACTGATCTCTGCAGTCTAGAGGTGAGCTGAAATTCCAGGGGATCTCCAGGTTTCGGGATGTCCATTAATTGAACTACGAAGCAAAATTCGTCATGAATTTTGCCCTGTTCCTGATTCATGATCCAAAGTTCATGATATATCTACTGTCATGAACTCTTAAAGTGGTTTAGAGTCCCCTTGAACCCCTGCTTCCTGTTCCCCTGAAAGCCACAAAAACAGCGGAGGAGCTGTTTTGGACTGCCTCATGCAAACTGCTTCTTACCGCTCAGTTGTTTTTCAGGCTTGCTGCAAACCCTATTTAAAGGGACTTTGGTCCCTTTCAACGGGGTTCGTGGGGCCACAAACCAGTTTGGTTCATGAACAAACCTCACGGTTGTATTCCATTCGTGGTTCGGCCATGAACCATGAACCACGAACAGACATGAACTGCAGTTTTCTGGTTCATGTCCAGCCCAACTCAGGTTTCACTTGGAGGCTGGCATGCCTATCTTGGCTCCACTACTGCAGTGGAGTACTCCCAATGGCGTCCTTTGTTCACATGCCCATATTAACAGGGTTTTTTATTGTAGCAGGAACTCCTTTGCATATTAGGCCATACACCCCTGATGTAGCCAATCCTTCAAGAGCTTCCAGGTCTCTTATTACAGGGCCTACTGTAAGCTCTTGGAGGACTGGCTACATCAGGGAGGCGTGGCCTAAAATGCAAAGGCGTTCCTGCTACAAAAAAAGCCCTGCTTGTATACACTGCCTAGTGCCCTATTTTTTTGGTACTGTAAATGTCAGCTAGAGTTTGCAAAATGTGCCATGTGCTTATGTAAAAAAAATCTATCAGGGCACAAAAATCCTTGGAGAAAAGAAATAAAACAGCAGGCTAGTTTTGACTGGCCCCCTTGAGTCTTTTTGATCAATGAGACTGAAAAACGCCCACACAGTTCAGGCTGTACCGCTGTGGGTGAAACGGTACTCTTTGCACATTGTGTCAAGGACTGAGAAATCCTTCCTTGGCAGCCATCGAAACCAAGCCCTTGTTTCCTTAAATGCTTCTTGAGTTAATGTGGGGAAATGGGAACTGAGGCTTTTGGCCTGGAGAATGTGCATGTCCTTTCAAGGGCCTCGTGGCAGCGTATTTAGCTGCTGCAGGGTTAGGATAGCATCTCACGTTCGATATTATAGCTCCTCCATTAAAGAAGAGCCATCAGAGATCTGGGAAATCTATGCACACCTGTGTTGCCAGATGCTAAGTCAAGTTGCCAGTCTCCAGGTGGAGCAAAACTAGAGGAAACCATGCTATAATAGAGACAATAAAGACAAGGAGGAGGAGGAAGAAGAAGAAATTAGATTTATATCCCGCCCTATTCTCTGAATCTCCTTTACCTTCCCACCCTCACAACAAACACCCTGTGAGGTAGGTGGGGCCGAGAGAGCTCTGACAGCAGCTGCGCTTTCAAGGACAACCTCTGCGAGAGCTATGGCTGACCCAAGGCCATTCCAGCAGCTGCCAGTGGAGGCGTGGGGAATCAAACCCAGTTCTCCCAGATTAAAGTCCACGCGCTTAACCACTACACCAAAACTTTTCTGAGAGATTCTTCTCTAATATGACATGATCATGCAAAGCATTTACTGGGAGCACAATATTGACGTGCACAATATCAGAAGCATTGACGTGCATCTTGAATTTTATGGTTAAAAATGTGTGAAATTGATTTTTTCGTATATTGTTTTTAATAGTCTAGGTGGTTTTTAACTGTTGTTAGCCACCCTGAGCCCGTTGGGGGGGGGGTATAAATTTGATAAAATAAATAAATATTGTACCAAGGTATAATAGTAAACAATTAATAACAAGGCCATCATAAGAGAAAGTCCAGTGTGAGAGTCCAAAATGCCAAGTTAGCAAAAAGGCTGCAATACAGAAATACCTTGTCCCACGCAGCAATCTCAAAGCACAACACGCCCCCTAGGTGAAATTTGCGTGTTTCAATAATAATTCTTCTTTAGGCGACTATTCTCCTGGAACTGAAGCTTACAATTTTGGGCATGCATGAGTCCAAACATTCAGAAGTGGCTTCCACGGTTCTCAGGTGGAGCCTGGAGAAGTCTTAGAGTTGTCAGCCTGAGCGTGGGGATTTGGAGGGGGGGGGTGGAGCCTGAGAAGGGGCGGGGTTTGGGGAGGAGAGGAGAGGGACTTCAGTGGGGTAGAGTGACATACAGATACTATCTGAAGACGTGGCCATGCACATGAAAGCCAGTTTGGTGTAGTGGTTAAGTGTGCGGACTCTTATCTGGGAGAACTGGGTTTGATTCCCCTCCTCCAATTGTAGCTGCTGGAACGTACTCCTCCACTTGTAGCCGCTGGAATGGCCTTGGGTTAGCCATAGCTCTCGCAGACCTGTCCTTGAAAGGGTGAATTCTGTGAGAGATCTCTCAGGCCCACCCACCTCACAGGGTGTCTGTTGTGGGGGAGAAAAATAAAGGAGATCGTGAGCCACTCTGAGATTCAGAGTTGAGGGTGGGATATAAATCCAATGTCGTTGTCGTTGTCATCATCTTCTTCTTCCCAGAATTAAACTTTGTTGGTCTTAAATGTGTCCCTGGACTCAGACTTTGCCCTCCTGCTTCAGACCAACACAGCTACACACCTGAGTAAATAAACAAGTAAGGCCCAATTAATAAACCAGGCTTTCTTTGAAGTAGACTTGCTAAATCTATGAACAAGTTTCCTGGCAGAATGTGGACAAGAACTTGGCAGTTTGACATGGCATATAGGCTTCAATCAACCTAATGCCTTGTCAAACTCTCTGTGCTTCAGGGCTTTTTTTGTAGCAGGAACTCCTTTGCATATTAGGCCACCGCCCCCCTGATGTAGCCAATCCTCAAAGAGCTTGCAGGGTTCTTAGTACAGGGCCTACTGGAAGCTCCAGGAGGATTGGCTATGTCCCAGGGGTGAGGCCTAATATGCAAAGGAGTTCCTGCTACAAAAAAAGCCCTGTGGTGCTCAACAGCATGACAACCTCATGGCTGCTGCCCAGTTTCTCCCCCCCCCGCCACTCCGGCTTTCTGCACAAAATGGACCAGTGAATGGCTTGTTAGCAGGGGTGGAATTCTAGCAGGAGCTCCTTTACATATTAGGCCGCACCCCCTGATGTAGCCAATCCTCCAAGAGCTTACCAAAAAAGCCTTGTAAGCTCTTGGAGGATTGGCTGCATCAGGGGTGTGTGGCCTAATATGCAAAGGAGCTCCTGCTAGAATTCCACCCCTGCTTGTTAGTATCTCCTTTGCTCCCCGTTGTTGCTTCAGGCTCCTGTGGCATCTTTACAGTGGATGGTTCCGTCTGGATCCAAACCAGCGGTGAGATCCCGAGGCACCGAGACTCTGTTTTGAAGCACAAACATCAGCTATCTTGGCTGTGCCATAGGAAAACACTGACAAAGGAGCAACCCAAGGGAAATACAAAACGTTCGATTTCACATTAGAAAGAAGACCACAGAAACTAGTCGGTGCTTTGAGATACAGATCACCATCTCCTTTCAGCCTGGAGTTTGTTAGCCAAAGACCGATTTTGAAACATCTGTTGTTGCCCAGGGGAAGCCCAGAATTGCCTTTTGTCTTTACTAAAACGCTGAATTGTGTGGTCGAGAGGAAGGTGTGCTCAAAGTTGTGCACTGCAGACCGACAGATCAGCAGTACACTCAAGGCTTTTTTTTTTGTAGGCACTCCTTTGCATATTAGGCCACATACTCCTGAACTCCTTTGCATATTAGAGCCAGTTTGGTGTAGTGGTTAAGTGTGCGGACTCTTATCTGGAAGAACTGGGTTCGATTCCCCACTCCTCCACTTGCAGCTGCTGGAATGGCCTTGGGTCAGCCATAGCTCTGGCAGAGGTTGTCCTTGAAAGGGCAGCTACTGTGAGAGTCCTCTCAGCCCCACCCACCTCACAGGGTGTCTGTTGTGGGGGAGGAAGATAAAGGAGATTGTGAGCCGCTCTGAGACTCTGAGTGGAGGGTGGAATATAATTCCAATGTCTCCTTGTCTTCTTCTTCTTCTTCTGATGTAGCCAATTCTCCTGGAACTTACAGGGCTCTTATCACAGGGCCTACTAAAAGCTCTTGGAGGATTGGCTACACCAGGGGTGTGTGGCCTAATATGCAAAGAAGTTCCTGTTACAAAAAAAAGCCCTGGGTACGTTGAGGAAAATCTCGCATAGAGCAGTCCTTTCTGTAAAATGGGATTTGAGCATCTCAACTGGCTGGCAAGGCAGTCACTGTGGAATACCAGGTGATCCACCCCCAAAGTCTCCCAAGTATTTTCCAACACAGACCTGGCAACCCTACCTCCAAGGTTCTGTATTTCTAAAGTAAATTCTCACAGACGACCATCATTCGGGAGGGCCGGAAGGGTTGCATCAGTGTTTAGTTCTCGTGGCCCTTTCTTACATGCTCAGGAAAATGCTGTTTGCCACTTTGGGGTCAGGTAGCGATTGGTCTCCAGCCCAGTTTGAGCAGGGATCCTGGATAGGGTTGCCAAGTCCAATTCAAGAAATATCTGGGGGCTTTGGGGGTGGAGCCAGGAGACTTTGGGGGTGGAGCCAGGAGACATTGGAGCGGAGCCAGGACCAAGGGTGTGACAAGCACAACTGAACTCCAAAGGGAGTTCTGGCCATCACATTTAAAAGGACCACACATCTTTTAAATCTCTTCCCTCCATAGGAAATAATGAAGGATAGGGGCACCTTCTTTTGGGGCTCATAGAATTGGACCTCCTAGTCCAATCTTTTTGAAACTTGGGGGGTATTTTGGGGAGAGGTACTGAATGCTATGCTGCAAATTTGGTGCCTGTACCTCAAAAAACAGCCCCCCCCCAGAGCACCAGATACCCGCAGATCAATTCTCCATTATTTCCTATGCGAATAAGTCTCCTTAGGGAATAACAGAGTCCCACCCCGCTTTCTGTCTCTCACTCACACACACACTTAACTGTCTCTGGTGCCTCCAAAATGAGGTCTGGAAAGTACAGGGGCTACGCTGCTCTCTTTTACACACACACTCACTTGCCTGAAACGAAAGCAAAACAATGAGGCGCTGTACTCTAAGGAGGTCTGCTGTTGCTAACCCTTCCCTATGAAGTACTTCCGGCTCCAATTTAAAGGAACACACACATTTTAAAAACAGACCTATTTGCAGGGCCTGCCAGAGATCTAGAGATACATGGTGGTTGTGGGGAGAGGGGCTTCCCCCGCTGGCCAGCTGGCTGGGGGTGGGGGGAAGCCTGTGAAACCGGGGATCCCCCACTGGGACCTGGGGATTGGGAAGCCTCATCCTGGAGGGGGTTTTTGCTGTCTTTTGGGCATGGATTGGGGGTCACTGGGTGTGTGTGTGTGTGTGTGCAGGGGGAGGGGAGGTATTTGTGAATTTCCTGCATTGTTCAGGGGGTTGGACTAGATGACCCTGGAGGTCCCTTCCAACTCTGTGGTTCTATGATTCATACTATGTGCGTTCAATGCAGAGAGGAAACGCCGTTGCAGTGATCATAGCTCTCTTTATTAGTTACAGCATGGTAACGTGTAAACTAGAAGACTGAAGACTAGGGCCAACGGGGCACTATATACAGTTCAAGGTTCCCACGCTAGAATACCATTGGGTCATTTGAAGCTGCCGGGGACCTCTGATTGGGCCAGGGTGGGTACAAAGTCTCCAAGCTTAGCCCTGAAGGCTCCAATGAGCTAGGCAGGAACAGTCACGCAGGAACATATCATGAGTCCACATTAGGCTTCCCAACCCTCCCGCCCTGGCGGGGGACCCCAGGATTTCCAGACTCTTCCCCTGCTCCCCCCAAAAAAACAGAAGCGGGGGGAGGGGGGGAAATGGCACCAAGGAGCGTGGCGAGCCGCCCCATCTTGGAGCGGGCGACGCCGCTGCGCAGCTGCCGCCTCTTCTCCGCTTTACCGTAGCTGCTCCTCCGAGCCCATCTCGGAGGAGCCCATCTCGGAGGAGCAGCTAAGATGAAGCGGAGGAGAGGCGGCAGCAGTGCAGCGGCGTCGCCTGCTCCGCCTCTGAGGTAAAATCAGAGAATGGGAGGGTGGAGGCAGGCCAGGAGCATGGCGAGCCGCAAATCTGGGTCCTTCTAGGGACTCTGGGGACTTTGGGGGTGGAGCCAGGAGACTTTGGGGGTGGAGCCAAGAGACACTGGGGTGGAGCTAGGAGCAAGGGTGTGACAAGCATTACTGAGCCCCAACGGGAGTTTTGGCCATCGCATTTCAAGGGACGGCACACCTTTTTAAATGTCTTCCTTCCCTCCTGCCTCTGCATGCCGCAGCCTAGGCGGACCGAACTTCTTTTTCCTCCTCCTCCGCCTGGCCGGAAGTGAGGTCGCTCTAGGCCTGCCTCCACCCTCCCCTTCTCTGATTTCACCTCAGAGGCGGAGCGGGCGACGCCGCTGCGCTGCCGCCTCTTCTCGGCTTCACCGTAGCTGCTCCTCCGAGATGGGCTCAGCCTGAGCGAAGGGAAGGATACGCTGGAGGCAGAAGGTGCCCTCCGAGGCGGAGACGGGGTCTGCCTCCTCCATGGCTCCTCAGCCTCCCGGCCGCCCCAATGACGCCACCGCCGGTTGCCACAGCAACGCCCAGCCCGCTTCCGCTTCCCCCGCGCCATGGAGGCGGGCCTAGAGCGACCTCACTTCCGGCCAGGCGGAGGAGGAGGAGAAAGAAGTTCGGTCCGCCTAGGCTGCGGCACGCAGAGGCAGGAGGGAAGGAAGACATTTAAAAAGGTGTGCCGTCCCTTGAAATGCGATGGCCAAAACTCCCGTTGGGGTTCAGTAATGCTTGTCACACCCTTGCTCCTAGCTCCACCCCAGTGTCTCCTGGCTCCACCTCCAAAGTCTCCTGGCTCCACCCCCAAAGTCCCCAGAGATTTCTTGAATTGGACTTGGCAACCCTAGTCCACATACACAACACATGCTTTCTTAAACCTTCTGGGTTTCCCCGACTGTGCTGCCTTCTTAGCCAATGATGGAGCTGCTGTGGAATTTTAAGAGTGTTTTTTTTGTTTCTTGGTTTTCCTTCTCAGCCCAGCTGCCAGTGGCTTGTGATCTCATCCAGATATAGAAAAGAGATAAGGAGGGCCTTGGGAAGTGAAGGGAAAGCGATTACCTGAGGGCAGGAGGCTCAACTGCATGACCCTGGTTTTTTTTATTTATTTAAATGATGTCTCTCTTTTTTTTGGCAAATGCAGCTGCAAAGATCTCCTTATCTCGGAAGAAAAGGGCATAGGGGGAGGGGAAAGAGGAAAACTTTAACCCTTTCCTCCCCCCCCCGCCATTTTTCTACCTACAAAAAAAGCTCCCTGCTCCACCCAAGCTGCTTTTATTGTCAGTAGGGCAGGGGTCCCAACATTATGCCCCCAGGCACCATGCCACCTCCCGACGTAAGAACATAAGAGAAGCCATGTTGGATTAGGTCAATGGTCCATCCAGTCCAACACTCTGTGTCACACAGTGGCCAAAAAACCCAAGTGCCATCAGGAGATCCATCAGTGAGGCCAGGACACTAGAAGCCCTCCCACTGTGCCCCCAAAGCACCCAGAATACAGAGCATCTTTGTCGCAAACAGAGGCTTCCAGCAATACCTTGTGGCTAATAGGCACTGATGGACCTCTGCTCCATATGCTTACTCAATCCCCTCTTGAGGCTGGCTATGCTGGCAGCCGTCACCACCTCCTGTGGCAGTGAATTCCATGTGTTAATCACCCTTTGGGTGAAGATGTACTTCCTTTTATCCGTTCTAACCTGACTGCTCAGCAATTTCATTGAATGTCCACAAGTTCTAGTAATGTGAGAAAGGGAGAAAAGGACTTCTTTCTCTACCTTCTCTATTTCATACATAATCTTGTAAACCTCTATCATGTCACCCCTCAGTTGATGTTTCTCCAAGCTAAAGAGTCCCAAGTGTTTTAACCTTTCTTCATAGGGAAAGTGTTCTAACCCTTTAATCATTCTAGTTGTCCTTTTCTGCACTTTTTCCAGTGCTATAAACTTTTTTGAGGTGCTACACCTGTAAACACCTTTGCTGGTGCCCGCCAAGTGTTTTGGAAAAGTGGGTGGGGCCAGCAAAGCTTCTGATTGGCCCTTAGAGATTGTTTTTGCTATTTTTAATATTTGTGTGTGTGTGTCTGCACCTGGAAATCTTGGTGACTTCTGGTGACTGACCCCTACTGGGGGCCTGGAGGATATCCAGGGAGGTGGCTGAATAAAGCCTGCCTCTGCCTCCCACCTCTGGTATTCCAAGGAGGTCTCCCATCCAAGTACTTGCCATAGTCGACCCTGCTTAGCTCCTGAGATCTGATGAGATTAGGCTCGCCTGAGCTCTCCAGGTCAGGGCAGCCATTAGAGATTTAAGAACATGAGAGAAGCCATGTTGGATCAGGCCATTGGCCCATCCAGTCCAACTGTGTCACACTGTGGCCAAAAAACCCGCAGGTGCCATCAGGAGGTCCACCAGTGGGGCCAGGACACTAAAAGTTCTCATGCTGTTGCCCCTCCCAAGCACCAAGAATACAGGGTATCACAGCCCCAGATAGAGAGTTCCATCGATACCCTGTGGCTACTGATAGACCTCTGCTCCATATGTTTATCCAATTCCCTCTTGAAGCTGGCTATGCCTGTAGCCGCCGCCACCTCCTGTAGCAGTGAATCCCACATGTTTTCCTTTGGGAAATGCCAGTTTGGTGTAGTGGTTAAGTGTGCGGAATCTTATCTGGGAGAACTGGGTTTGATTCCCCACTCCTTCACTTGCACCTGCTGGAATGGCCTTGGGTTAGCCATAGCTATCACAGGAGTTGTCCTTGAAAGGGCAGCTGCTGTGAGATCCCTCTCAGCCCCACCCACCTCACAGGGTGTCTGCTATGGGAGGAGAAGACATGGGAGATTGTAAGCCGCTCTGAGTCTCTGATTCAGGGAGAAGGGTGGGGTATAAATCTGCAATTTTTCTTCTTTTATCCATTCTAACCCAGCAATTTCATTGAGTGTCCACGAGTTTTTGTATTGTGAGAAAGGGAGAAAAGTAAGAACATAAGAACATAAGAGAAGCCATGTTAGATCAGGCCAATGGCCCATCCAGTCCAACACTGTGTCACACAGTGGCAAAAAAAAATTATATATATATACACATATACACACTGTGGCTAATAGCCACTGATGGACCTCTGCTGCATGTTTTTATCTAACCCCCTCTTGAAGGTGGCTATGCTTGTGGCCGCCACCACCTCCTGTGGCAGTGAATTCCACATGTTAATCACCCTTTGGGTGAAGAAGTACTTCCTTTCATCCGTTTTAACCTGTCTGCTCAGCAATTTCATCGAATGCCCACGAGTTCTTGTATTGTGAGAAAGGGAGAACAGTATTTCTTTCTCTACTTTCTCCATCCCATGCATTATCTTGTAAACCTCTATCATGTCACCCCTCAGTCGACGTTTCTCCAAGCTAAAGAGCCCCAAGCGTTTCAACCTTTCTTCATAGGGAAAGTGTTCCAGCCCTTTAATCATTCTAGTTGCCCTTTTCTGGACTTTCTCCAATGCTATAATATCTTTTTTGAGGTGTGGTGACCAGAATTGTATATAGTACTCCAAATGAGGCCACACCATTGATTTATATAGGGGCATTATGATACTGGCTGATTTGATTGGCTACTCCATGCAGAAAGGGTTGGGAAGCCATTGAGGGGGGTTTAGATAAAAATATGGAGCAGACGTCCATCAGTGGCTATTAGCCACAGTGTGTGTGTATGTATAAAAATTTTTGCCACTGTGTGACACAGAGTGTTGGACTGGATGGGCCACTGGCCTGATCCAACATGGCTTCTCTTATGTTCTTATGAGAGGCATTTCGTTGTCTGAATGGAAAAGGGGGAATGATCTGGGCAGTGAGGAGGGAAGAGAACTGAGATCAGGGAAGAATGCCAGACACTAGAGTTGCTTCCACACAGGCTATGCACCCTAATTTTTCAGCAGGGGTTTTCAGAACACTCACATTATATTGTCCTCCCCCCTTCATTTTTCCGGAACCTTCAGCAGCTTCCTTTTCTTTGCTCTGATGTTCCTGGAAAGGGCTTTGATTCGATTTTCTGAAAACACTTCAGTCAAGTCAGTTTCCTGTGGCATGGAAAAGAAGGGAACTGAAAACAAATCAGCCAGTGTCATAGTGTCCCTGTGTAAATGATGGGGCGGTCTCATTTGGAATATTTTGTACAGTTCTTGTCACTGCACCTTTAAGAAGATATTCTAGCATTGGAAAAGGTGCAGAAAAGGGCATCTACAATGATTAAAGGGGTGGAACACTATCCCTTGGAAGAAAGGTTAGAGAGGCTAGGGCTCAATCAATGATTGAGGAGTGACATGATAGAGTTTTACAAAATTATACATGGAATAAAGAAGGAAGATAAAATAGTTTTTTCCCCCTTTCTCACAATACAAGAACTCATGAGCACTCCAGCTTCTGGGTCTGCAGGACTTTTTTTCCCCCTGAGAGCCAGTTTGGTGTAGTGGTTAAGTGTGTGGACTCTTATCTGGGAGAGCCAGGTTTGATTCCCCACTCCTTCGCTTGCAGCTGCTGGAATGGCCTTGGGTCAGCCATAGCTCTCGCAGGAGTTGTCCTTGAAAGGGCAGCTGCTGTAAGAGCTCTCTCAGCCCCACCCACCTCACAGGGTGTCTGTTGTGGAGGGAGAAGATATAAGAGAATGTAAGCTGCTCTGAGACTGATTCAGCGAGAAGGGCGGGGTATAAATCTATGATCTTCTTTTTGCAGCAGGATCTCCTTTGCATATTAGGCCACACACCCCTGATGCAGCCAATCCTCCAAGAGCTTACAGGGCTCTTAGTACAGGGTAGGGCTGCTAACCCCCCAGTCCGGGCAGGGAATCTCCCGGCTGGGAGATTCTCAACCCGCCAGCCCACATTGGGCCGGTGGGGGAAACCTCCCCCCATGTCGATGGCGTGATGACATCACCCGGAAGTGATGTCATCAAAATGGCGATGCCTGTGCGGGGCCGCTCTAGGCGTTTCTGGGAAAACATTATGGTTTCCCCAGATGCTCTAGTCATCTGGGAGGTAAAACTCTATGGTACTATAGGTACCACAGAGTTTTAACCTCCCAAATGGCTAGAGAATCTGAAAAAAAACACCATAGCGTTTTCCCTGAAATGCCTAGAGCAGCCCTGCATGGGCGCCACCATTTTGATGACGTCACTTCTGGGTGACGTTATTTTGTTGCGTGGCGCACACCAACTGTCCCCCTTGTTGGGGATAGGCAACCCTAGTACAGGGCCTACTGGAAGCTCCAGGAAGATTGGCTACAGCAAGGGTGTGTGGCCTAATATGCAAAGGAGTTTCTGCTACAAAAAAAGCCCTGGGGGTCAGTTTCAAGGGCAGGCCGAGCATAGAGTGAGTTATGGTAATCTAGCCTGGAGGTGGCCATTGAATGGATTCAACTATTGAATTTTTTTATCAGTAAAAGATTAAACAGGGGAAAAAAGTAGGGTTGCCAAGTCCAATTTAAGAAATATCTGGGGACTTTGGGGGTGGAGCCAGGAGACATTAGGGGTGGAGCCAAGATCAAGGCTGTGACAAGCATAATTGAACTCCAAAGGGAGTCCTGGCCATCACATTTAAAGGGACGGCACACCTTTTCAATGCCTTCCTTCCATAGGAAATAATGAAGGATAGGGGCGCCTTCTTTTGGGGCTCATAGAATTGGACCCCCTGGTCCAATCTTTTTGAAACTTGGGGGGTATTTTGGGGAGAGGTTCTAGATGCTATACTGAAAATTTGGTGCCTCTACCTCAAAAAACATCCCCCCCAGAGCCCCAGATACCCGCGGATCAATTCTCCATTATTTTCTATGGGAATAAATCTCCCTAGGGAATAATAGTTCCCAGCAGACATTTTCCTCCCCTCCCCCCACTTTCTGACGACCCTGAAGCGGGGGGAGGGCTTCCAAACCAGGGGATCCCCTGCCCCCACCTGGGGATTGGCAACCCTAGAAAAAGGCATGAAATGTAATCATAGCATGATAGAACTGGAAGACCAAGGATTCCAGGCTTTGTTTTGTAGCAATCCTCCAAAAGCTTTTGATGTAGCCAATCCTCCAAGAGCTTACAAGGCTCTCAGTACAGAGCCTACTGTAAGCTCCAGGAGGATTGGCTACATCGGGGTGGGGGGTGGGGTGTAGGGTTGCCAATCCCCAGGTGGGGCAGGGGATCCCCTGGTTTGGAGGCCCTCCCCCCACTTCAGGGTCATCAGAAAGCGGAGGGGGGGGGAGGGAAATGTCTGGTGGGCACACTATTATTCTCTATGGAGATCAATTTCCATAGGGTATAATGGAGAATTAATCTGTGGGTATCTGGGGTTCTAAAGGGGCTATTCTTTGAGGTTGAGGCACCAGATTTGCAGCATAGCATCCAATGCCTCTCCCCAAAAGACCCTCCAAGTTTCAAAAGGATTGGACCAGGGGATCCAATTCTATGAGCCTCCAAAGAAGGTGCCCCTATCCTTCATTATTTCCAGTGGAGGGAAAGCATTTAAAAGGTGTGTGGTACCTTAAAATGTGATGACCAGAACTTCCTTTGGAGTCCAGTTATGCTTGTCACAACCTTGCTCCTGGCTCCACCCCAAAGCCTCCCGGCTGCACCCCCAAAGTCTCCTGGTTCCACCCCCAGTGTCCCCAGATATTTCTTGAAGTGGACTTGGCAACCCTAGAGGGGTGTGGCCTAATATTCAAAGGAGTTCCTGCTACATAAAAACCCCTGTAGGATTCTATACTAACCAGTATTTAAAAATGGGGATGCAGAATCTTACCTACTACCTCTCCCTTGAACCTGCCAGCCTTGATGGGTTCGGTAAATACCCTGTAGGCTCTGGGAATATCTTGTCTCCCCAAGACAATCTATCAACTATTAGAGCCAGAACGATGTGCATTAGCAATTTTTTTTTAAAAAACCTGGGGATATTAATTTAACCACGAATTTTTGGCTCATCTCAACCTTTTTGGTACTTCTTCATTAATGATTCTCTGTTTAGGCTTGTCCACGGAGCTTGTTTTCCACCTTCTCTGCCTTCAAGTTGGCCGTGACTCACACTGACATTCAGCATTTATTTTTAACTTCAGGGGAGTCACCTCGGATAGAGTTTCAGGAGAGAGGCACAAGTAACATTCCGACGGGATCAGATTTGGGGGGACATTAGCACCTTATAAATTCATGCATTCCAAGCCGGCTTGGGACACTTTTATGTCAGGTTGTTTTTCAGGTCTGGTACCTGGCTTCGTTCCCCTCCATAATTTGTTAAAAGAAAACTATAATTCTCAAGAGAAGCCATGCTCCCCGACTCTTACAAAAGCTTCTGATGCATTTTCTCATTGGTCTAAGCAACAGGCATGGCCAGCGCGCGGGAGTAGGCGGGGTAGGTGACAGCCTAGGGTGCTACCCTCGCTGGGGTGAGCCACTCCTCTACACTCTTCGGAGGTTTCCTTGGAAGCCTCTGAAGAGTGCAGCATTTTAGGGGCACCCCGCCACTTTCGGGTTGAAAACAGCCGAGCAGCACCCTCATAGAAAGGCGCCTCTCATCCGCTTTCATCCTGAAAGTGGCAGGGCGCCACTAAAATGCCTCACTCTTCAGAGGCTTCAAAGGAAGCCTCTGAAGAGCCAGGTCGCCCTGCACGATGATGTCATTTGTGATGTCATCGTGCCACAGGGGTGGGGGAAGCAAGGCGCAGGGGTCTGCCTGCATCAGCAGAACGCCTAGCGCCGGGCCTGGCAACAGGACTTTTGTTATCTTTGCAGAAAAGGCAATCAAGATGATTACGGGCAGGGCTTTTTTTGAGCAGGAACGTACCGGAATGCAGTTCCAGCTGGCTTGGTGTCAGGGGGTATGGCCTAATATGCAAATAAGTGCCTGCTGGGCTTCTTCTACAAAAAAGCCCTGTGTGAAACAATGGTGACGTCAGGGGGTATGGCCTGGTAAGCAAATTAGTTGCTACTGATTGCGGGCATAGAGCACATTCCCCATGGGGAAAGGCTAAAGAGTTCGGGGGAGAAAATGACTGAGGAGGGGCAAGTATAGGCTTTCTAACTGCCCAAGCTCTGCAGGGAATTCCCTGGCTCAGCCCCAGTCTCCTGCTTCATAGTCTGGGGTGGAATTCTAGCAGGAGCTCCTTTGCATATTAGGCCACATACCCCTGATGTAGCCAATCCTCCAAGGGCTTACAAAAAAGAGCCTTGTAAGCTCTTGGAGGATTGGCTACATCAGGGGTGTGTGGCATAATATGCAAAGGAGCTCCTGCTGGAATTCCATCCCTGTTCATAGTGACACTCTTATTAGGCTTGCCGGTCCCAAGACCCCAGTGAGGGATCCCCCGGTTTTGCGGGCTCCTTTCCACTACCACAACGTGGTGCAGAGTGTTAAAGCTGCAGTACTGCAGTCGTAATCTCTGCTCACAACCTGTGTTCGATCCCCCGGCGGAAGCTGGGTTTTCAGGTAGCCGGCTCGAGGTTGATTCAGCCTTCCATCCTTCCGAGGTTGGTAAAATGAGTACCCAGCTTGCCGGGGAAGGCAATGGCAAACCACCCCGTAAAAAGTCTGCCATGAAAACGTTGTGAAAGCAACATCACCCCAGAGTTGAAAACGACTGGTGCTTGCACAGGGGACCTTTCCTTTCTTTTCTTTCCACTGCCAGCCAACTGGCTGGAGGGGGGAAGCCCTGCCCCAACAGCTACCATGTGCCTTTAAATCTCAGCAGGCTTAGAAGAAGCCTGCAAATTGCCTGTGCTTTTGACTCCATGTGTGCTTTTCAATCCTGTGGTTAGTGCTTGGATGGGAGACCAAGAGGAAAGCTGAATGGGCAGGGCAAGGAGGCAGAGCCATGTGGGTCTTCCTGGTGAGTGTGTAAGAGGAAGACAAGCCAGCAGAGTCCCTTTGTTTGTTTGGAGGAAGACTCCACCCCCTAGGCTGCTTGGCTTTTGTTTTTCTGTTAGTCTGAAGAAGTTGGTTAAAATGCAGCAGATGGTTACATTCAGCAGCTCCCGTGAGTAAACTGCCCCAGTGAGATCACAAAAGTGTGTTCTTGCAAACTGTGTTTATTTTGGCTGCTTAATGAGTGTGTGTGGGTGTGTTCACTTTTATTTAGTGGAAGTGCAGCCAGCTGCTGGGGGGATGAGGAAATAAAGACTGCATTCAGGGGAACTCTACTGTTATGATTTTATTTATTTTAGGGAATGGGAAAGTCTCTTGACTCCACCCTCAAAGTCTCCCAAGCTCCACCCTCAAAGTCCCCAGATTTTTTCTGAGTTGGACCTGGCAATCCTAACTCTTAAGAGAATTTTCTACAGTATCACCTGGAAGTGATATCATATCCTCCTGAACTTCACTCTTTCTGGGCACAGACCCCTAAATCTCATGTTGTTGGCCTAGGCAGTGTTGGGGGAACCCTAGGCAGGAACCTTACAGAGCAGTTAAGCATGACATGGAAAAAGTAGACATATGGAACATATGTCTTCTTCTCTCATAACGTTAGAATGAACTACCACAGGAAGTATTGATGGCCATTAATTAAGGTGGCTTAAAAAAGGTACTGGACAGATGTTTAGGGTTGCCTGGCAATGCCTGGCAATTGGTGGGCAGGTTGTGGAGAGGGCACAGGGTTGTGGGTGAATGTTTTTTTTTTTAAATGCAGCCTCATATACTTACTAGAAGTTCATACAGGAAACGACAAAGGGTAGCTCTAGGAATTGCTGGCTTTCTGTCAGCGTAGTGATCATTGAGATTCCAGGACAAAAGAACTCTTTCTTTAGAAATAAGTTTCTTTATTGGATACACAATGTTTCTACTGGAGAAGACCATTGAAAGTGATAACATACATTGGATGGGGCTAGCATATATTGAGATACATCAAAGGCAGGTCACTTTAAATCATCCTTAAAACAAAAGTTGCTTTCTCTTCAGAGGTGTTTGATTCACACGCCTGCTATCTGTCTTTCCTGAGTCTACCCACACTCCCCCTTTCGCCTGGCGGCCTTGCCTGGCCTGGGAAACGGCACGGTGTCTCTCCAGCCGTTTATGGCCCCTGGCGCCCAAGGCCTCCCTCCCCTCTACTGCCTCTCCCTGACATACCTTGCATTCTACTAAAGGGCAAAAGGGTTAGTCCTGAACAAATAAACAGCATAGGCAATATGGTTAGTATTGATAGGAAGCGATTGATCACAAGCTGACACTTTCTTGCTATCCAGGAGCAGTTCTACCATCTAGAGTTGCCAACTCTGGACTGGGAATCTGGAGATTGCTAGAGCTACCCTGGAAGTTAGCTTTAGGAACCACTGAAAACTCTATGGTAAAACCATAGTGTTTCCGGTGATTCCTAGAGCTACCATTTGTCACTTCCTGTGTGAGCTTCACGTAAGTACATGAGGCTGCTTTTTCATTTTTATTTTTCTCCCGCTGCTGCTTGAATTGGTGATGGAAAACAGGATGGGGGGAGGGGTCTGCTGCTATCATTGGAAGCTTTCAGACAGAGAACCACTAAGTAACAGTTTTATATTATGCTCAAACAAATGTATATATTTTGCAACATTGTATTAAATCTAAAACCAGTGTACACAATTGTAACATCACTTGTCTGTTTCTTCCCTCCGAAAAAAGGTCAATGCATGTCCAGAAATTCTTTCCAATGGAGGGATCAGGAAATCTTTACAGCCCCTTCCAGATTCCAAGACGTTTCAATTCTGTTCTTCTTCAGTTGTCAGGCTGTTTAATGGAACCCGATTTCAAAGGACTTCTCATACAGACACAAGGTTGATAGCTTACAACAATGAATCAAAGGGTTCAATGAATCAATGGGCAGAACCCATGGATTCATTGTTGTAATCTAAGGAAGAAAGCTAAAGGAAGGAAGGAAGGAAGGAAGGAAGGAAGGAAGGAAGGAAGGAAGGAAGGAAGGAAGGAAGGAAGGAAGGAAGGAAGGAAGGAAGGAAGGAAGGAAGGAAAACTGAGCTCAGGCTTTGTAGCCTGTATCAACCTTCAAGGCTTGCTTTTCTCTGCACAACACAGAGATGGGGGAAGGAAGGAAGCAAAATGGAGTTCAGGCTTTGCAGCCTGTGTCAGTCTTCAAGGCCAGTTTTTCTCTGCACAACACAGAGATGGGGGAAGGAAGGAAGCAAAATGGAGTTCAGGCTTTGCAGCCTCTGTCTGTCTTCAAGGCCAGCTTTTCTCTGCAAAACACAGAGATAGGGGAAGGAAGGAAGCAGAGCAGAGTTCATGCTTTGCTGGGGGCGGGGCTAGCTTTGGCTTTTCTTGTGACCCCGTATTGAGGCTTCCATGGCCCGGTACCGGGTCGTGACCCTGCGAATGGGAAACGCCGATATAGTGGGTTCTAAGCACTGAAGAGGCAAAGTTCTCATACATAACCCTGGACATGCATTGACTGTGTTATGGACTTTATTTTTTGGAGGGAAGAAACAGACAAGCGATGTTGCAGTTGTATACACTGGTTTAGATTTAATACAATGTTGCAAAATATATACATTTGTTTGAGTGCAATATAAAATTGTTACTTAGCAGTTCTCTTTCTGACTGCTTCAATGCGAAGACCCCTTATTTTGTGCAATTTATGCCACTGGAAGCTTGGCAGCTTTAAAGAGCAGAGGTCCAGTAGTGATTTAAGGTAACACTCCTGTGTCCTGCTTGTAGCATCCCTGGTTGACTGTGGAACACAAGGATGCTGGATTAGACAGACTTTGGTCTGATCTGGCAAAGCTCTTCTTATGTATGTATTTGTTCCCCTTCAGCCTTTTTGGCAGCTGCACAGCACCTGGGTGTGCTTTCAAGCTTCAGTATGGTTCTGCCTCCAAGGTAATTCAGTAGTTCTCTTCACCTTGGCTAGGAATGCTTCCAGGGAATAAGAAGAACAAGAAGAAGAAGAAAAGGAGGAGGAGGAAACTGTTCACTCGGAGCCTCCGAGCAGCTTACAATCAGCTTCTCTTCCTTTCCTCACAAGAGACACCCTGTGAGGTAGATCAGGCTGAGAGAGTTCTAAGAGAACTGCTCTTGAGAGAAAAGCTCTGAGAGAACTCCCTTTGGAGTTCAATTATGCTTGTCGCAACGTTTTTTGTGGTTGCACCCCCCACTGGATCCTGGCTCCACCCCCAAAGTCTCCTGGCTCCATCCCCAAAGTCCCCAGATATTTCTTGAATTGGACTTGGCTACCCTAGGTCTGACTCAGGAAATATCTGGGGACTTTGGGGGTGGAGCCAGGAGACTTTGGGGTTTGAGCCAGGAACAACATTGTAACAAGCATGATTGAACTTCAAAGGGAGTTCTGGCCATCACATTTAAGGGGATTGCACTCCTTTTAAATGCCTTCCCTTCACTGGAAATAATGGAATAATGTAGGAGTCCAGTAGCAACTTTAAGGCCAACAAAGTTTTATTCACAATAGAAGAAGAAAAAGAAGAAGATATTGGATTTATATCCCACCCTCCACTCCAAAGAGTCTCAGAGCGGCTCACAATCTCCTTTACCTTCTTCCCCCACAACAGACACCCTGTGAGGTGGTGGGGCTGAGAAAGCTCTCACAGCAGCTGCCCTTTCAAGGACAACCTCTGCCAGAGCTATGGCTGACCCAAGAACAGAGCAGGAGTCAAGTTTCACCTTTAAGACCAACAATGTTTTTTCAGAATGTAAGCCCCATTTGCGTGCCTTTGTATTAAAACTGAAACGTATCTTCTAGATCGTCTTCCATGTATTCACAGTATGTGTTATAACATATAAAAACACTATTATGTTCTAGAATGCCGGTACCTCCATAAACAAAGAAAATAAAATCTTGCATCCGTCTTAAAAAACTATTTATTTCACCACTATTTGGTTATGAACCATTCGGATCCATTATATTTTTGAGGCTGCAAAGTTTGTTCCTGGTGTTATATATGCCGCTCATAATCTCTCCTGTTTCTCACAAATTGTTAGGATTCTTTTGTTTCAGATGGTGGATGTTTGTGCTCTGTGACAAGTTAAAAGAAATGTTTACAAATCTGTGTTGGAGAGGCCTGGACAGGACAGAGAAAGCAGGATTCGTGCACATACGTTCAGAAGGAAAGAGGCATCCATTCCATAGGCTTTAGCACTGATCCGTTGTACATTAGCGGCTAATTTTTACTCAAGATGAATTGTGATCTTACGAACAGCCTCGCAGAACTTAGCATCTGTGCAACTTACACACACACACACACACCTGTGTATATATGTCCTATGAAAAGTGATGAGCCTATACCGTGCATTGCTATTGAGTACAGCAGTGTTCATATGGAAATTTATTAGAAGTCATATCTATTTTATTGCTCACAGACCATTTGGTCATAAGCAAATGGCAATGAAATAAAAAAAATCATCAGCATTACAGAATTTACAAAATAAAACATTGTTTCTCATTTTCTTAGAATCCTCCTCTTGTCCCTTAAATCTAAACACTCCCAGAAGAAATTTTACAACTGAAACTGTGATGGTTAGAGCAAAGCCACCAAGCAAAAGTTGGAGTTTATTTGCCACAGGCAGAACAATATCAGAAATCAATGGGCCGATAAACCGTTTTCTTATGTAGTTATACCTTTGTCAAACAAAAAACACACATTCTACGGTTTCAACAGAGCCGGATCCACAACCGCATACACTCTCAGAATAGGGCTTTCTCGTGTAGCACCCACTAAGAACAGCTGTAGGGAGCACGTTAAACCCCACTAATTAATGCCTTGTAAACAGTTTATATGTTGTTCTACTTCTTCCCACGTTCTGGGAAGCATGTCCTACTGGGCTTGCACTTCTTGAACTTACTGCTAGAACAGTTAAAAGCCTCTTTGAAAACTATAAAAGTATTGAAGGAAAACTTGCAAGCCTGGCTTCTGACATAAAGCAATTCGTTGCAATTGAGAAAAAAATGTCAGTCCCAATCAGCGCATATGCCCTCCATAACTGTGATGCCCCAGGAAAAGCTGCCTCTGAATGCCAAACCTACAGTCTCCTCAGAAACTAATTATGCATCTGGTGCTGCTGATAAATACTGCAAAATCTAATCTTTCAGCCAGACCAAGTTTGCTTAACTATTTGCAGCTACAGAGGAAAAGTTCCAAGTTGGGGGAACAGTCATCTAGTCAAAAATCATCTTTGTGAACTTCTCACTTTTAATCTTAACTTTTATTTCAGCTCTACAGTTTATGACAATTGTATCTTATAATAATGGTGAGAATCTGCTTGTTAAAATGTAAAAGTTTTTATATAATTATTCTCTGTTTTTCTTTCTGTATTCTTATTATTCTTTTTTAAAATACACATTATTGCTGTTTTAAGCAATAATTTTGATACATAACGATATAGTTAAAAACTACACAAAGTGCCTCGGGTGGGTTTAAAGTACACATGTGTCTAGAAGAATACCCATTCTAGATATTAAATCAGTCCGATAGATATGAACATATGAACATATGAAGCTGCCTTATACTGAATCAGACCCTTGGTCCGTCAAAGTCAGTATTGTCTACTCAGACTGGCAGCGGCTCTCCAGGGTCTCAAGCTGAGTTTTTCATGCCTATTTGCCTGAACCCTTTTTTGGAGATGCCAGGGATTGAACCTGGGACCTTCTGCTTCCCAAGCAGATGCTCCACCACTGAGCCACCGTCCCTCCCTCAAACAGATATAAACTGAAGAGACCGTGGTTCAGTCCCCTGTTCATTTTTTGAAAGTGCCACTAACTTCGATATATGTCATTTAAATTTATTCTTTGGCCAAATGCTAGGAAATGGATTCCCCTACATGGAGAAGAAGGCGGGGGGACTGCTTTGTATTTGCTCCATGGATATCTACATAGCTGGTAGACGCTGTTATATCTCTCCCTTATCTTGTGCTCTAGTTTAATAACTTGTAGCAAATAAAAGATTTTCCAATTAAAAGAGCAGACCATTTTTCAAACAGACTGCCTGCACACCAGAGCCTTCGCTCATGCTTTCTGCACATCTAAAATTTCTTTCCCTGCCCATTTATATTTGTATTACTTTTTCGAAGCAAACAAGTTAATATCAATATTGATGTGTGTGTACAATGAATTAAGCTTATGATAACAAGTTAAGAAACAAGCGCCAACAAGAGCCAGTTTGGTGTAGTGGTTAAGTGTGCGGACTCTTATCTGGGAGAACCGGGTTTGATTCCCCACTCCTCCACTTGCACCTGCTAGCATGGCCTTGGGTCAGCCATAGCTCTGGCAGAGGTTGTCCTTGAAAGGGCAGCTGCTGTGAGAGCCCTCTCCAGCCCCACCCACCTCACAGGGTGTCTGTTGTGGGGGAGGAAGGTAAAGGAGATTGTGAGCCGCTCTGAGACTCTTCGGAGTGGAGGGCGGGATATAAATCCAATATCATCTTCTTCTTCTTACATACATATCACAGAAATCTTGGATGGGTTTTAAGCTATATAGTTGTGACCGGACACACTAATGATTTTCATTTTAAGGAAAGTCAACATTAATACAAAATTAAAAACTGAGGCAATAATACCTGTTATAATATACAGTTAGTCAAAATAACCTGCAATGTTATAAACAAATATTACTAAGGTAATGATATGAATGTCTAACTTGCTGAATATGGAGTATACATACTATAAAAATAAAATTTCTTTGTTAGGTGATTCATATTGCGGCTGGCACCCTTAGCTCTATGCCTATCAGACCATTGCTGTTAAATTTTTCTTTTGAAAAATTATGCATTTAAAATTGGCAGACAAAAGAAATTAAAATTTTTAAAAATGTTCTTTGCAATGAAATGTGGGGGCTGGCAAACCAGGGATCTAGGATTCAGGCAAAACTCTATGGTTTTACTGAGCCCCAGAGAGTTGTATAAACATGCAACCTGTTGTTAAAAGGACATATTACTGGTATAAGGTTAGCTGTGTGAGCTCTATTCAGTTTAAATCCATCATTTTATCCATTGGGAATGTCTCCTCTCCAAACTATGTCTGCTTAGAATAGTTGCTTCTCCACAATTCTCTAAATAACGCCTGTGTTGCAAAGCAGGCTTTCCCCAAACAATCTGAAGCAGGGCTACCCCAAAAGCATTGGCAATCCCCTCTTCCCCCCCCATAGGAAACATCTGGCATTCATTGGTGGGGTGGATCAGGAGGTCAGTTGCCCCCATAGGAATCATCTGGTATTCATTTGTGGGTGTGGGGTATGTAAAACATTACATTTGTTACATTTACATTTGTCTACTGATTTAGTTAACCCCTGTTTTTAATAAGACCTTGTCTACACAAGTGTCCATTGACCTCAGGGACCTGACCTTTTAGGACAGTTTGCAGGTCAAAATAGTATTTGTTTCACAGCAATAATATAAACTGAAAAGCTCTACCATGTTTGTTTCTTTAAAAGCTGTGCTCCAAAGCCCTTGGAAGAAATCACTTTCCCAGACATGGGTCCGTGAGAACTCTTTTTGCATGGAGGTGAGGTGGTTTAGGCTTTTGGCAGCCAAAAGAAATGAAAATTTTTAAAAATGTTCTTTGCAATGAAATGTAAGGGAAAACTAGTTATTTAAAAAACATGAATCAAACAGACACATCTCTGCACATCTGAAATGCTGTTAGGTGATTCATATTGTGCCTCAGTGGAAGAACTAGTCCTTTTTCTCAGTAGGGTGGGCAAAACAGTGGACCTTCCATCTGTGAAGGACAATTTTTTTTTTTAAAGTTAGAATCTCCAGTCTGGAGACTGGCAACCACCCTGAGCGCAGGCAGAGAACAAGAGGCTGTTTTCTTAATCATCTGAGAACAGGGCTCTGAAGATGCTAGAAAAACAGGATTTAATGTGGGAAAAGGGTGAATAAGAAATTGTAGGTGCTTGCAATTAATAATTAATGGGGCAGAGATAATAGAATGGGAGGCAGTATTAGTCGTGCAAGAAGATGAACATCACTTTCCCCTGTAAAACATAGTTCCCCCCCCCCCCAAAGCACCAGGCCTTGGATTCAGCGGGAGCTCACAGGAGCGTAGCTCCTGAACCTTTCTGAGAGTTCTACCTCCTCCTTCCCACCTTGTCCACTGAATAGTAGGTGCAGCTGCATAACAATCCTGGATGAGCTCCACCACCTATTTTTCTACGAAATGACCCTGCAAAGCACCATTTTTGCAGATGCACAAATGCCCAGCATTAGGGATGCCAAACTTCAGGTGAGGGATCTCCTAGAATTACATCATGTCTGTTTTTGAAAAACTCTCCCATTGAATACACAAACCAGTGCGAAATAGCAGCCATTTTACACACACAACAGTCTCTCTCAACAAATAACTATGGGAATGGCAAACCAAGGATCGAGGAGTCAAGCAAAACTCTATGGTTTTACTGAGCCCCAGAGAGTTGTATCAACATGCAACCTGATGTTAAAGGGACATATTACTGGTATAAGGTTAGCTGTACGAGCTCTGTTCCGTTTAAATCCATCATTTTATCCATTGGTTATGTCTCCTCTCCAAACTATGTCTGCTTAGAATAGCTGCTTCTCCACAATTCTCTAAATAACGTCTGTGTTGCAAAGCAAGCTTTCCCCAAACAATCTGAAGCAGGGCTACCCCAAAAGCATTGGCAGCCCCCTCTTTTTTCCCCATAGGAGCATCTGGCATTCATTGGTGGGGTGGATCAGGAGATCAGTTGGCCCCATCAGGGCAGTTGCCTCAGTCCCCCATAGGAAACATCTGGTATTCATTTTGTGTTCGTGTGTGGGCGTGGCAGCTGTCACTTTGGTATGTGGCTCGATGATGACAAGGTACCCTTATTTGCTGCTTCCGTAGCTCCGCTGTGTGGTTGAGAGAGCCTGACAAAGCAAGCTCTCCCTGCCTTCCCCCCATTTCTTCCCCAAGGGAGGAGCCTCAGCCAATGGAGAAAATACAGGCTTTGCTCTGTAGCCTCTGTGTGATTGAGCAAGCCTGGCAAAGCAAGCTGTGATGCAGAAGGAGGCTGGAGAGAGGGAGAAAGAAGCAGATGCCAGCCAGTTGCTTGTGGGCCTGACAGGACCCTCTGGGGGCCTGATCCGTCCCTCAGGCCACATGTTTAACACCCCTACCTTACAGCCTAGTACAGGGGTGGCGAATGGTAGCTCTCCAGATGTTTTTCCCCCTACAACTCCCATCAGCCCCAGCCATTGCCCTTGCCCTTGTCTTGTTAGCTGCCCTGAGCCTGCTTCGGCGGGGAGGGCGGGATATAAATAAAACTTATTATTATGTTAGGCAAAAAACATCTGGAGAGCTACCATTGGCCACGCCTGGTATTTCCATCTCTGTTGATAGTTCCCACTCTGAGCATGAAAAGCCCACCCCAAAATATCAAAGTTGTCTGTCATTGGTGGGTAGTTGTGTAAATAGGTGTGGACGCTGGCAGCTCCCCCTGTGCCCTTTTTTGTTATGTTTGCATCCCAATATAGCTACGTCCCCAAGGTAAACCATCACCCTACACCCCTGGAACGGGCTGGTCGCTAGAGAGGTTTGGTGGGGTCATCCAACACAAAAGCTTCACCGAATCCCACAGTCCAGTTTTGCAACAACTCAAGCCATTACTCACCATAGCTGAATAGAAGAGATTCTTTGCCGGAGAGCTTGGAAGCCCTCAGCTTCAAGACTACATACTTGTTACCGAGCCAAAATGCTAGGGGAGTCAATGACTATCTCCCGAAGCCCGGGCTGATAAAAATCTTTGCTAGCGGGGAATGGAGGTAGCTTTGTTGGCTTCGATGTCTAGAAAACATACTGGGGTGTGTGCACATGGGGAAATGCCTCCTCTCCAATCAGTGACTTCTCAGTAGAGGTGGAAATATGAAGACAATGGGAAAGGAGTGCAGAGAGACAGAGCAGTTTAATTCTTTTTGGTATATATATATTTTATGTTAGAAAACAAAGTAATAGTATAGCGGCAGGGCTTTTTTTTTTTTTGTAGCAGAACTTCTTTGCCTATTAAGCCACACCCTCCTGATGTAGCCAATCCTCCAAGAGCTTACAGGGCTCTTGGTATAGGGCCTATTGTAAGCTCCAGGAGGATTGGCTACATCGGGGGGGGGGGTGTAGCCTAATATGCAAAGGAGTTCCTGTATAGCGGGGATACAAATAGGAAAAGAGAGATTATATATAACATAATTGTATATATCAAGGATAATTATATATTACAGATAGTATAAAGCAGAAACTCCCCCCCCCCCAAAGCATCCTCCTTCATTATAATTATGACATTATCTATAAAAAACCGTGGTCCTTCCTTCTGTTGGGGGTACTTTTGTAGTCAACATTTAAAATGTTATAACCAGGGGTAACTTTATAGAAAAACAGGTGGTGGAGCTCATCCAGGGATTGTTATGCAGCTGCACATACTATTCAATGGACAAAGTGGGGAGGAGAAGAGGGAACCCTCAGAAAGGTTCAGGAGCTGTGCTCCTGTGAGCTCCTGCTGAATCCGAGGCCTAGTTATAACTGATCTATTTTGCAACTACATTATTATTCATCTTTACTAATGTTCAATATTACATATTTCACTACTTCTACATACTCGCTATAACTTTTAACAAGATGTTTCTTCTCAAAATCCAGATGCTGATTACATTTAAAACTTTTTCTCAGTCTGCTTCTGCATTGAAATATATGCACATTTCTCATTCTAAATTTGTCTCCTGTTTACATAATATGCAATCCATCTCTCCTCAAATTTCACAATTGATCTGTTTCTCAAATAGGTTGCTAATTTCACCATTACTACATAGCTGACCACTTTATCTTCCCATTCATTTAAACTTGGACAGAAGTCTAACTTCCATTGTGCTGTGTAGATAATTCTACCTGCTGTCACCATGTATTTGAATTTCTCTTCGAAAATTTTTGGTAACTTATTAGGCAGTATATTCCATACCGTATTCTTAGCTTTCATGGGGAATTGGAATTTTAAAATATTCTGCATTTCCCATGTATTATTGGAGAGCCAGTTTGGTGTAGTGGTTAAGTGTGTGGACTCTTATCTGGGAGAACCGGGTTTGATTCCCCACTCCTCCACTTGCGCCTGTTAGCATGGCCTTGGGTCAGCCATAGCTCTAGCAGAGGTTGTCCTTGAAAGGGCAGCTGCTGGGAGAGCCCTCTCCAGCCCCACCCACCTCACGGGGTGTCTGTTGTGGGGGAGGAAGGTAAAGGAGATTGTGAGGCGCCCTGAGACTCTTTGGAGTGGAGGGCGGGATATAAATCCAATATCTTCTTCTTTTTTCTTCCAATATATTTTTTTTGCTTTTTTTTTACAAGTCCACCTTATATGGTAAAAGTTTCCATCTATGCCTTGACATTTCCAGCATTTTTCTTTGCAGTTTTTGTCTTTCTCAGTATTCTTCAGGGTTATATACCATCTGAAAAAGCAGAATCATAGAGTTGGAAGGGGCCATACAGGCCATCTAGTCCAAATCCCCTGCTCACTGCAGGCTCAGCCTAGAGCAGGGGTGTCGAACTCATTTGTTTTGAGGGCTGGATCTGACATAAATGAGACCTTGTTGGGCCAGGCCATGTATGTCATAAAATGTAATGCCAGGTAGCAGAGATATAAACTTTATAAAGGACACAAACACAATTAAATATTTTTAAAACTTAAAACATGTGTAAAACATTAGCACTCTTGCTATATTTTGTTTATTTAACGGTCGCTGATAACTGACACCTCTTTCTCTGAACCACCTCTTCTACAGATTGATTATTCCCAAGTCCCTCAGCCTTTCCTCACAGGGCTTAGTCCCAAGGCCCCTGATCATCCTCGTCACTCTCCTCTGCACCTGCTCCGTTCTGTCCACATCCTTCTTGAAGTGAGGCTTCCAGAGCTGCACACAGGACTCCAGGTGGGACCTGACCAGTGCAGTGTACAGCGGGATTATGACCTCTTGCATAAGAACCTAAGAGAAGCCATGTTGGATCAGGCCAATGGCCCATCCAGTCTAACACTCTGTGTCACACATAAGAACATAAGAGAAGCCATGTTGGATCAGGCCAATGGCCCATCCAGTCCAACACTCTGTGTCACACATAAGAACATAAGAGAAACCATGTTGGATCAGGCCAATGGCCCATCCAGTCTAACACTCTGTGTCACACATAAGAACATAAGAGAAGCCATGTTGGATCAGGCCAATGGCCCATCCAGTCCAACACTCTGTGTCACACATAAGAACATAAGAGAAGCCATGTTGGATCAGGCCCATGACCCATCCAGTCCAACACTCTGTGTCACACATAAGAACATAAGAGAAGCCATGTTGGATCAGGCCAATGGCCCATCCAGTCCAACACTCTGTGTCACACATAAGAACGTAAGAGAAGCCATGTTGGATCAGGCCAATGGCCCATCCAGTCCAACACTCTGTGTCACACATAAGAACATAAGAGAAGCCATGTTGGATCAGGCCAATGGCCCATCCAGTCCAACACGCAGTGACCCAAAAACCCAGGTGCCATCAGGAGGTCCACCAGTGGGGCCAGGACACTAGAAGCCCTCCCACTGCTACTCTCCCCCCCAACCACCAAGAACACAGGGCATCACTGCCCCCAGACAATTTACATGTTATGCCTCTGTTAATACACCCCAAGATTTCATTAGTCTTTTTTTTTTGGTCACTGTATCACACTGGCTGCTTATATCTAATGTACAGTCCACCCTTGTCCCAAATTCCCTATGACCGTAACAATTCTAGAGTACAATCCACAGTTCTCCAGCTTACCCATCAAAACATCATGGGGAACCCTGTCTAAAGCTTTTCTGAAATCCAGGTAAACAACATCGACAGCATTCCTTCCATCATCACTTGATCAAGGAAGGAAGTGAGGTTGGTCTGGTAGGACCTGTTGAGGACAAATTCATGCTGACTTTCCCAGATCACCTCTTGAGGACAAATTCACGCTGAAGGAGCTGGGGATGTTTAGCCTGGAGAGGAGGCGGCTGAGAGGTGATATGATCACCATCTTCAAGTACTTGAAGGGCTGTCCTATAGAGGATGGTGTAGAATTGTTTTCTGTGGCTCCAGAAGGTAGGACCAGAATCAATGGGTTGAAATTAAATCAAGAGAGTTTCTGACTCAACATTAGGAAGAACTTCCTGACCGTTAGAGCGGTTCCTCAGTGGAACAGGCTTCCTCAGGAGGTGGTGGGCTCTCCTTCCTTGGAGGTTTTAGAACAGAGGCTAGATGGCCATCTAACAGCAATGAAGATCCTGTAAATTTAGGGGGAGGTGTTTGTGAGTTTCCTGCATTGTGCAAGGGGTTGGACTAGATGACCCTGGAAGTCCCTTCCAAATCCATGATTCTATGACTTCCACCAGATCACCTTTAGATGCTCACAGATCAATCCCTTTAAAATCTGCTCCAGTATCTTCCCTGGGACAGAGGTCAGACTGACTGGCCTATAGTTTTCTAGGTCATCCCTCCTCCCTTTTTTTTGCAAATTGGGATAACTTCTGTCCTCTTCCAGTCTTGTAGCGCATCTCCCATCCTCCAAGAGGTCTGAAGATGGTACAAACATTTTGTACCAGTTTTCTCTTAACACTTGGCTGGCTATAAGCTCTCCATGGAGGGAGAAATTTCCATGTGGTAGCAGCCCTAATGAGTTAGTGCTTGGGGTAAGAGTTGAACTGGGTTCTTTCTAGGTGGCAGATTATGTTCAGTTATAAGAATAAAACGCTGGGAGCTGAGGCTGCAGCTTCCGGTTTCTATTCTATTCTATTCTATTCTATTCTATTCTATTCTATTCTATTCTATTCTATTCTATTCTATTCTATTCTATTCTATTCTATTCTATTCTATTCTATTCTATTCTATTCTATTCTATTCTTCTTTGAGGCGCAGGGCTTAAAATGGTCTGTAGGTGGCACTATAGCGCAAGGAACTCACAAGCGAAGCATCCTCTTTTGGAACCAAACATTTTGAACAAGTTTATGTGTGCATGGGTGTGTGTGCACGTGGGTGTGCGCATGCTCTTGGGGGAGGGGCGCTTCAGTTCAATGAAAGCATCAAACACTCTCTCTTTCTTTACCAAAAACGTTTTGGCATCAAATGTATGAACCTGGCTTCTTTCCAGTTGAAGAACTGCCAACTCTGGCTTGGGGAATTCCTGGATACCTGGAAGGGGCTGTTGGCTGGGAAGGGTGGTTTTTGGGGAGGGGAGGGGACTCCTTAGGGATATGATGTCTGCTCTCCTAAGTTGCCATTATCCCCATTGAAACTGATTCCTGCAGTCGAGAGCAGCAGTAATTCTAGGAGAATTCTGGGCTCCACCTAGTTCCTCTGAGTGGTAAGTGTGCTATAGAGGTTGTGCGAATGAACTGAGTGATGGCTTCTTGTTTTTCCCCTCCAGTTAAGTCACATGTCCATGGCTGGGTCCAGATCGACAGCCTGGGGCAGCATTGTGCCAACCCAGAAGCAGGCTGGAACACAAAGAAGCGCCCTGGGACGGCCAGATGGCGTGTGGCCCGCTGCTGGGACAGGGGTGGGCCACACACACCTTGGAGGGACGTCCACAGTGCTCAAGCACTTTGACCGCTGCATTTCTGCCGCTTCCTGGAAGGCGCCTTGGAGCCGCTCCTCCTATCTGCTACCACTATGGAAGTGGTAGCTTTTTGCAGTGGGACTCTAGTGACGACTGCCAACAGGGTGAGTGTGGTAGTGGGACAGGGGGCAGATGTACACGTTTGGTTGCACTTTTTTCATCCACCTGTGTCCTGTCCCTGTACCAACTTAAAATGCTAGTCTAGACCCAGCCCATCTGGAGTTTTAAAGTTGTTTTGAAAACTCAATGTGATTGTTCATGTATCAGTTTCTTGACTGATTAATAAAAACTTTTTTTTTTAAAGCACAGTTTTGTTCTGGGTGATATTGTGAATGGAGAGAGGCAGGGCTTTTTTTGTAGCAGGAACTCCTTTGCATATTAGGCTACACCTCCCTGATGCAGCCAGACATAAGAACATAAGAGAAGCCATGTTGGATCAGGCCAATGGCCCATCTAGTCCAACACTCTGTGTCACACAGTGGCCAAAAAAATTATATGCACTGCAGCTTTAACACTCTGCGCCACAGGGCTCAACTTTCTCTTGCAAACCACTGATTAAAGATGCCACAGGTATTGCCAAGCATGCCTGATAGTTACCGTTATTTGACAGTGTGGATCAGACATGAACTGAACACCTAGACCAATTCCCCACTAGGCTTGTTCTGGAATCAGAGCTTTTCTCCCCCCCCCACCCCCCGACGCTTCCGTCCAATTGTGCACAAACGGCCGCAGGGCTGCAACTAGCCTTGTCTCTTTCCCACGGCAAGCATAAACCGGTTTTCAGAGGATCTTGCTTGCCGTGGGAAAGAAGTGGGGCGAGTCGCAGCCCCAGGGCAGCTTGTGCAAAATCATCCGGGGAAGCATTGGGGCGGGGGGGGGGGGAGGGAAAAGAGCTTCAGTGCCGGAACAAGCCTAGTAGGGAATCAGTCCTAGTTTGTTTGGGTCAAATCAAATGACAAGGATGCCCTGCCAGACAGGTATGCATTGACCTGTTCAGAACTATGCATGAACAAAGACATTGCCAGTCGAAAGAAGATTGTCTTCCATTAATATTGTTAAAGGTCTACCGGAATAAACATCAAACGGTAAGATTTATTTAAATTAAAAACAACATTTATTTATTTGTGACGGATCTATATTGGCGACTGAGTTAACACTCTGTTTTAACCAATTGACTGCTCACTGGAGTGGCAACATGTGTGTGTGGGGGGGATACAATTGAGGTGTCTGAGAATGAGCATATGCGAAACGCCCATTGCCGTGGCTCAGTGACAGAGCATCTGCTTGGCATGCAGAAGGTCCCTGGTTCAATCCCTGGTACCCCCAGTTCAATGGAGCAGGCAGTAGGTGGTGTTCACAGAACCTTTATTAGACAATTGTTACAGACACTAAACCAACCAGGTGACGTGAAAGACCTCAGCCTGAAACCCGGGAGAGCCACTGCCCGGCTGAGCAAGTAATACTGCCTTTGATGGACCCATGGTCTGATTCAGTATAGAAGAAGAAGATATTGGATTTATATAGGGCTGGGCAGGGGTTCCCCCACCCAGGAGGTTCCCAACCCGCCGGCCCACATTGGGCTGGTGGGGGGAATCTCCTCTGATGTCGGCGGCACGATGATGTCACCCAGATGTGATGTCATCACACTGGTGACGGCACGCGGCAGCCACTCTAGGCATTTCTGGGAAAACTCTATGGTTCCCCAGACGCTCTAGCCATTTGGGAGGGAAGACTCTATGGTACAATAGGTACCGGAACCTGCGAGGGACTTGGCAAACCTAGATTTATATCCTGCCCTATACTCTGAATCTCAGGCAGTCTAGGGCTGGCCCTGTGTACTCCCATACGCTGTTTCTGCATGTAGGCATCATGCTCATAAGTTGATGATGGCATAGAGATCATAGAATCATAGAGTTGGAAGAGTTGGAAGGGACCTTCAGGGTCGTCTAGTTCAACCCCCTGCACTATGCAGGAACTTTCCTTCTCCCCCTCCCCAGCTTCCATCCCCAGTGACCCCTATTCCATGCCCAGAAAATGGCAAAAAAATTCCTCCAGGATCCCTGGTCAAATTGACGTGGAGAAAAATTGCTTCTTGACCCCAGAGTGGTGAACAGCATTTCCCTGGGCATGTAAAAAAGAGCCATGACAACTAATAAGGAGAAAAAATTGGATTTAAACCCCGCCAATCTTGGAGTGGTTTACAATCTCCTTTACCTTCCCTCCCTCCCACAACAGACACCCTGTAAGGCAGGTGAAGCTGAGAGAGCTCTCACAAAAGCTACCCTTTCAAGGACAACTCTGCCAGAGCTATGGCTGACTCAAGGCCATTCCAGCAGGTGCAAGTGGAGGAGTGGGGAATCAAACCCGGTTCTCCCACATAAGAGTCCACGCACTTAACCACTGCACCAAACTGGCTGTCTAAGAACTTGTTGTGTACTGTGTTTGGTCCCTGGGATTACAACTAGCGTTCCCAGGCAGGGGAACTGCGGGAATCCGCGGGTTACCTGACTAGAAGGGACCGAATAAAGCCACCTATGACAATCTGTGGCACAAACTTTAAGTGGTCTGGATTGGACCTGCCTGGGAAGTGGGTTGTTCCGAGTGCATGCAAATAAGCACCATGTTGTCTTTATAGTGATGTAGCTAATATAATATGGTTATGATTGAACGTCTCCGAACCCAGTACTTTACAGAACTGATGGGGCCAAGAAGACCAGCCTGTTCATACCCTCCCCCACTCTACGCTCATTAATGAAATTAGCGAATGGAGAGGGTTATTGTCTACCTCCGTTCTATCGGGAAAGTCCTTCTCCTTTAGTTTCTACAGGGAAATCCTGTAGAAATCCTATATCCGGCAAAAAATCCTATTGACCCAATAACGGAGACGCTTGCATCTCTTGAATTCGCACTGGCAGCTCTTTGCAAACACAGATTTCCTACTCTGGCTGTTGATCTTGACCTCTTGGGTTCCCAGCTTTCGTTTTGCATAAACAAAAGAGCACTGGGGAGCGTGTGGGGCAGGGTGGGATAGTCACAGCCGGATGTACCTACAGCAAATAAATCACTTCCTTGCTGATTCAGGGGAAACAAAGCTGCATTCGGAGCCACTATGTGCCCGGTAGACTGATGAAGAGAGTCCTGGGTCTTCTTTACCTTCTTTATCCCTCTGCTTGAAGTGCCAGAAAGATTGTAATAAGGGCCCCCCCCCTTTTTTTTCTGCAAAAGGAACAAAGAGCCTTTTGCATGCTTTGGTTGCTACTAAGTTACGCATTATTTCCAGAGCCATCATATTTTGCAATCTCCCACAGCCTGAATGTAAATGTCTTTGGGCATTTGCTTGAGCAAATACGAAGGGCTATCTTCATACGCAAAGGCTAAAAGCATGCTGATAGTGATTCAAAGTAGGAACCGGAGTGGACAGCAGATGATCGCATGGAGAGGAGCAGGCCTCGGATTCAGCAGGAGCTCACAGGAGCGTGGCTCCTGAACCTTTCTGACAGTTCCACCCCACCTTGTCCATTAAATAGTAGGTGCAGCTGCGTAACAATCCCTGGATGAGCTCCGCCACCATTTTTCCTACAAAAAAGACCCCTGGAGAGGAGCATTTCCAAGGCACATAGTTGGTGGAGGAGGAGAAGAAGAACTGATTTCTATACCCTGCTTTTCTCTACCCTAAGTGGCTTACGATTGCCTTCCCTTCCTCTCCCCACAACAGGCACCTTCTGAGACAGGTGGGGCTGAGAGAGTTCAGAGAGAGTGGTTGGCTTAACATCATCCAGCTTGCTTCATGCGGAGGAGGGGGGAATCAAACCTGGCTCTCCAGATTAGAGTCCACCGCTCTTAACCAGTTCACTATGTTGGCTCTCAAACTTAATAGTAGCGCCATCTCTGAAGCCCTGCCCTGGATAGCCCAGGTTGGTGTAGCGGTTAAGAGCAGCAGGCTCTAATTTGGAGAACTGGGTTTGATTCTCTACTCCTCCACAAGCAGCCTGCTGGGTGACCTTGGGTCGGTCACAGTTCTCTCAAGAGCTCTCTCAGCCTGTCCTATTGTGGGAAGAGGAAGGGAAGGAGGTCAAAAGCCACTTCAAGACTCCTTCGGGTAATGAAGGGTGGGGAATGAAACCAACTCTTCTTCTTCTTCTTCTCCTTCTCCTTCTCCTCAGAAGCTAAGCAGGGTCAGCCCTGGCTAGTATTTGGAAGTGAGACCACCAAGGAAGCCCAGGGTTGCTACACAGAGGCAGGCAATGGCAAACCACCTCTGAAACATCTCTTGTCTTTGAAACTCTACAAGGCTGCTGTTAAGTTAGCTGCAGCTTAAAGCAGGGGGGAACACCCTCAGTTGACAGCGACTTATATAAGGTAAGTGAGAAGCAAAGCCTCCTCCCTCCCCTCCTTCCTTCCTTCCTTCCTTCCTTCCTTCCTTCCTTCCTTCCTTCCTTCCTTCCTTCCTTCCTTCCTTCCCCTCCCTCCCCTCCTTCCTTCCTCCCTCCCCCTTCCTTCCTCGCTCTCTTCCTCCCTCTCCTTCCTCCCTCCCTCCCTCCCCTCCTTCCTCCCTCCCTTCCTCTCTCCCCTTCCTTCTTTTCTCCCTCCCTCCCTCCCTTCTTTCCTTCCTCCCTCCCTCCCTCCCCTTCTGTTATGTATTGAACGTAAGCGGCTAGGCCGCATGGCGATCGCTACGGAAGGCGACCCCTGGGTTCCCGGATGTGGCTCGCCAGACGCCCCGCCCACCAACATCTGTGGCGGGAAGTTTAACCGACCAGGATTGGCCTGGTCGGACGAGGGGGCAGTTCCGGGTTATGTATATAAGCGGGGCCCGGCCCACGTGTTCCCTCTCTTGTAATGTGCTACTGAATAAACTATGTTGCCTTCAAACCATCTCGGTTCTCAGTACATTACACCTTCCTTCCTTCCTCCCTCCCCTTCCTTCTTCCTCCCTCTCTTCCTCCTTTCCTTCCTTCCTTCTTCCTTCCCTGGATATAGTGGGATGTAAATAAGTGATTATCTTCATAAGGGAAGGCTCATGGGAAAGACAGTGGAGGTAAGAGATGGCTCACCAAGGCCTTCCTCTGCATAGTCTTCTTCAGTGGTCTCCCTTCCAAGTACCGACCCTGCTTATCTTTTGAGCTCTCACTCATTGGGCTAGATGCTGATGTCCCTCATCACAATGAATTGTGTAGCGATACTAATCTGTAGAGAGTCAAATAATTCTGAAAAGATATTTTATAAACATTTTTTCTGTAAGATCAATTGAAATCATTCTAGGGCTAACACTTTTCCAGATCCAAGCCCATCACTCCATTGTTTATCAAACTTTTCCTCCCATAAAATATGTTTTGTCAAATGGGACAAATGAAACACCCAGCAGGCAGTGTCTCTTCTCTCCACCCCTCCCCTTCCAAACCAGGGGCAGCCAAACTTGCTTAACATAAGAGCCATGTAGAATAAATGTCAGATATCTGAGAGCCACAAGACATGAATGTCAGATGTTTGAGAGCTGCAAGGCAGGCAGGGAGATAGGCAGGCAAGGAGGAAGGAAGGAAGGAGGGAGAGAAATAGATCGGAGGGGCAGAGGGAGAGCTGGAAAGAAAGCAACTTTAACTTCAAATGCCGCCCCCAAGATCCCGGCTGGCTTGGCTTGGAGAAGTGCTTTAAAGAGAGAAATGCCTTCTTCAAGGCAGCCAATGGGGTGATGGGGGCATTGAGAGCCACACAATCAGGGCTTTTTTTGAGCAGAAATGTACAGGAACGCGGTTTCGGCTGGCTTGATGCAGGGGGTGTGGCCTAAACACGCAAATGAGTTTTCTGCTGGGCTTTTTCTACAAAAAGCCCTGTGCAAAACACTGATGATGTCAGGAGTGTGGTCCTAATATGCAAATAAGTTCCAGCTGGGCTTTTCCTACAAAAAACAGCCCTGCACACAACATGTGTGAAAGAGCCACATGTGGCTCCCGAGCCGCAGTTTGGCCACCCGTGTTCCAAACAAACAGCAAGGGACGTTCAGCCTTTTCCACCATGAAGCCCTGTCCGACCAAGCTGTTTAGTGGGAGGTTCTAGGACGTGGCACAGGTACGTGAGGAACAAAGGGAGGCAAAGCTGGACCAAGACAAGACAAGATTCTGGGAAGAGGCTGAGAGGGGCTGTGGCTGGTTGGCAGACAGCATACTTTTCTTTCGAAAGTGCCCGCTTCAAGGCTTGTCATCTCCAACAGGGAATGGTTTTGCTCCACTTCATACCCTGGAGAGTTGTAGAAGAAGAGACAATGTGAATCAGTGGACTGATGTAGGGTGTTTTTACATTCAGTTTGATCGAGAGTTTTAGAGTCTTCAAATCGCCTGCCACTGTTCCGCTTTATTATTTTCCTTTTACATTTAAGCGTTTCAATTGGGGGGGGGGGTTTGTCTGTGATCAGAGGGCAGTTGAATACCAGCGCTTAGTTAAATGTATACGATTGCTTGGAAATCGTGTCAACACTGCAAAAACAATACAAATTGAAATCACTAGATGAGGCAAGCAATGATATGTAAAAATTTCAAGTCCTGTCAATTCTCATGCAAATCACTGCACCTTGTGGTGGCTTTTTGGAGGAGTCTTTTAAAACACAGGAAAACTTTTGCAATACACGTTTGAAATGCCCTGTAGAGAAAAGACCAGACCAAAACCTTTTGTGGCGTCGTCGCAACCCAGCTCACTGAAACAAATGTAAATGCCTCGGGAAGCAACGATGCGAAACAGTTTATGGGAACGTTATGTAATGTAAAAGGTGAGTTTACAATGCGGAGATAGAGAGTCGCAAACTGCCAGTGTAAAAATACCCGTAGTATCAATTGGCATCGACACTGTCAGGGGAGGAAGTGGGAAAGAGTTTGCTAGCTGGCTGGCTAGCAGCGGCTGGAAAAAGATCAAGCTGCATTTGTTTATTTCTGTGGTGCCAGGTAGCTGATACCAAAGGCAAACGCCTCCATTTTTTAATCAGACTTTTCCTTCCATAAAATAAGTTTTGGCAAATGGGACAGTACTTCTGTGCTTGGAATGTTGCCCCTTTGGTTCTTAGTTGATGTACCCTAGAGCAGGGTGGCCAACGGTAGCTCTCCAGATGTTTTTTGCCTACAACTCTCATCAGCCCCAGCCATTGGCCTTGCTGGCTGGGGCTGATGAGAGTTGTAGGCAAAAAGCTGGAGAGCTACCGTGGCCACCCCTGACCTAGAGCTTGATTGAAAGTCTGGCACAGAAAGAGAGAGAGATGCCATCTTCTGGAACAGGGGTCACTGGAGGTAGATATTTGTGAATTCCTGCATTGTGCAGGGGATTGGCAGGGCTTTTTTTTGTAGCAGGAACTCCTTTGCATATTAGGCCACACACCCCTGATGTAGCCAATCCTCCTGGAGCTTACAGTAGGCCCTGTAAGAAGAGACCTGTAAGCTCTTGGAGGATTGGCTACATCAGGAGTGTGTGGTCTAATATGCAAAGGATTTCCTGCCCTTTTTTGGCACCAGGGACCAGTTTTGTGGAAGACGGACAGGGTGGGGAGATGGTTTTGGGATGCTGCAACTGTGCACTTTATTTTCATTTGTTTGGTGTGGTGGTTAAGTGTGCAGACTCTTATCTGGGAGAACCAGGTTTGATTCCCCACTCTCCACTTGCAGCTGCTGGAATGGCCTTGGGTCGGCCATAGCTCTTTGCAGGAGTTGTCCTTGAAAGGGCAGCTTCTGGGAGAGCTCTCTCAGCCCCCACCCACCTCACAGGGTGTCTTTTGTGGGGGAGGAAGGGAAAGGAGATTGTGAACTGCTCTGAGACTCTGAAATTCGGAGTGGAGGGCAGGATATAAATCCAATGTCGTCTTCTTCTATTGCTACATTGTAATATATAATGAATAAAATATACAATTCACGGCCCGGTTGCTAACAGGCCATGGACCGTTTTCCGGTCCACGGCCCGGGGGTTGGGACCCCTAGATTAGACCTGGAGGACCCGTATTGTATGGTTTTTGATTTGTGGGATTGCCCCCTTGAACAGGTCTTTGGAGAGGTGGCATGTCAATCCCAGCAATAATGAATGCAGAGTCCTTAAAATATCCTGTACTTCCATAACTGAAATTAGATGTTTCGTATCAGGTAGCCGGCTCCAGGTTGACTCAGCCTTCCATCCTTCTGAGGTCGGTAAAATGAGGACCCAGCTTGCTGGAGGAAAGTGTAGATGACTGGGGAAGGCAATGGCAAACCACCCCGTGAAAAAAAGTCTGCCGTGAAAACTTTGTGAAAGCAACGTTCACCCCAGAGTCGAAAATGTCTGATGCTTGCAAAGGGATTACCTTTACCTTTTTACCATGGTCATAGAATCATAGACAGAAGATGAACGGTACACTCCTTCTATGTGGGATGGTCCGTCCACTTCCACCGAGCACACAACTTCAGGAGGGACGCACATGGAGCAGTGAGAGAGGTAGGGGACACCACCTAGCCAGCCAGATCAGCCGAATCAACCCTGGCGATTATGGGGTGACAGATGTCGCAGCGAGATTGCCCTCACATCCATAGAATCACAGAGCTGGAAAGGAAGAAGAAGAAGAAGAAGAAGATGATGATATTGGGTTTATATCCCACCCTTCACTCTGAATCTCAGAGCAGCTCACAATCTCCTTTACCTTCCTCCCTCGCAAGGTAGGTGGGCTGAGAGAACGCTTACAGAAGCTGCCCTTTCAAGGACAGCTCTGCGAGAGCTATGGCTGACCCACAGTCATTCCTGCAGCCGCAACACCCCCCCCCCCCAAAACAAAAACAAAAACCCTCTGAGACCCCTGGCCAAACTGGCCTGGAGAAAAATTCCTGCCTGACCTCAAAGTGTCGATTGGCATTTTTCTGGGCCTGTAAAAAAGGGGCATGAGAACTAGGCCCTGATTCAACCCTTCCTGTCCTCCTTCTCATGATCTGCCTAATTCACAGAATCAGCATTGCTGTCAGGTGGCCACCCAGCCTCTGTCTAGAAACCTCCGAAGAAGGAGAGCCCACCACCTCCCGAGGAAGCCTGTTCCCACTCAGTGGTTACCCGCTTCCAGCCCTTTGTATAGCAATTGCATCAGTCACTGTTTTGGCACCCAGAGCTTAGGTCTTCCCCACTGTTGCTCTAAGTGGTAAAGCATGTTCTAGAGGGGGAAAACGCACACACACACACAAATGGTAGATTCTATGCCAAAGTAACTCCCCTCTGGTATACGGTTGATCCACCTGAATTAATCAAAACAATTGGTCCTTGGGAGTTTGAATGTGTGAGTTTGGCAACAAGAGGGTAGGGTTTTCCCCCCTTTTTTCAAAGCAGGGCATGCCTCGCTTGCTGGAAGAACTTGAAAAACAACACCCGAGGGTGTTTCCCTTACCCTGGAATGCCTGTGCCCTAGGAAAATAATGGTTGATTCCCAGAAATCACAATGCAGAGGTGGGGCGAATGATCCTTAGGAATCCTTTCAGTTTCCCCTCCTCCTCCCTAAATCCCCACTTGACAACAGAGGTGTCAAAAAGATAAAGCGCTCCTTCTCCTGCCATTCATACCCAGCTCTTTTAGAGGGCAAAACTAATCTACCGTCCTTATTTCAGTCATTCTTCTGACAACCCACCGAGGAAGAGTTTTGGGACAGCAGCGCTTGGGGATTAGGGTGGGAAAAGAAATGTCCTGGTTTGCCCGAGGCCACCCGGAAAGCTGCAGGGTGAGCCAAGAGTTAAGGATAGGTGCCCGGTCTCTCCCCGCCAACTGGGACCTGTTGGCATTTTGGAAAGTGGACTCTTTTATTTCCTTCCAGAATTAAGCTCCAGGAAAGCCTACAGCCATTGTAAGGGACATCACAAGCTCTGTCAAATCTAAAACCAGGAGGAGAGGCACCATACTGCTCCTCCTGATGTATGCAGGGAAGAAGACGGAAGAGGAGGAGAACTGACGTTGTCCTAGCTATCTAGCTTGCTCAGGACTGGATCGACATGTTTTTTGAGGGGGGGGGGGCGAAATTAAAAAATGATGCCCCCTTATCGGCCATTCTGGCTTATGGTCCCATAGAATACAATGGACTCCATACCCAATTTGGCGCCCCCCCCCTCAGTCAGCGCCCGGGGCAAGCACCCCCCTCTGCCCCCCCCCAGGTCCGGCCCTGCTCTGTGGTGTTTGTCATCTTGGAGGACTGATTGAGAGACATTCCAACAGGGACTTCCCCAGTACACTATCTCCTTGCCCTTAAAGAGCCCCTAGGGTATATGATTTGCCCCAATGGGGAAACTTTACATGCCCCATTGGTATATGTGGGGCAAATAGTGCTCCCCTGGGCCTTTTCAGGTTGAGGAAATGACACAGAAGGGAAGGCTGATGCTAGAATCCCCAAACCTGCCTAGGCAAATGGCAGGAGACTTTGGGGGAGTGTGTCTAAGGAGGGCTGAATTTCAGGAAGGATGTGATGTCACTTCCATATACCACTCTAGGAGAGCCAGTTTGGTGTAGTGGTTAAGTGTGTGGACTCTTATCTGGGAGAACCAGGTTTAATTCCCCACTCCTCCACCTGCACCTACTGGAATGGCCTTGGGTCAGCCATAGCTCTGGCAGATGTTGTCCTTGAAAGGGCAGCTGCTGTGAGAGTCCTCTCAGCCCCACCCACCTCGCAGGGTGTCTGTTGTGGGGGAGGAAGACAAAGGAGATTGTGAGCGACTCTGAGACTCTGAGATTCGGAGTGGAGGGCGGGATATAAATCCAATATCTTCATCTTCTTCTTCTTCTTCGCATAGGCTCTATGGTAAAGACCATAGAGACACAGGGGAATTCCTAGAGCATTACTACCGAGACTGTTCGTTCTTTTTCTGCTCAGTTGCTCAAAGATGGGAGATTGGGACTGGGGGTGGGAAATAACCTTCTGGGATGCCTAGCTGAAGCCTACCATCCTCGTGAGCCATGGCCACAATCTGGATTAAACCCCATGCACCTGCAAACTGAATTCCCAGCAAAGGCTTGACAAGTGCATGTGAACTGTGCAGACGTTGGGAGGGCTTGGGGAAAAATAATATGACATTGGCCTCTTAGTTTCAGGATCTAATGTTCGAATTCTAGAGGGAGAACAGGGAAAGAGAGGTGGGTTACTCAAAGGACAGAAGATGCGTGTGAATAGAGGATAGTTTCAGTGAGTTCATATTAAAATCCGCTCCTCAGCTTGTATGAGAGCCAGCTGTGGTGTACTGGTTAAGAGCAGAGGACTCTAATCTGGAGAACCGGGTTTTATTCCCCACTCCTCCATATGCAGCCAGCTGGGTGACCTTGGGTCAGTCACAGTTCTCTTAAGAGCCGTTCTCTCAGAGCTCTCTCAATGCTACCTACCTCGTGGGGTGTTTGCTGTGGGGAAAGGAAGGGAAGGAGACTGTAAGCTGCTCTGAAACTCCTTCAGGTAGTGAAAAGAGGGATATAAAACCAACTCCTCCTCCCTCCTCCTCCTCCTCTTCTTCTTCTTCTTTGCTAGCATATTGTACTGAGTAAATTTGTACCCTGTCCATCATCCAAGGAACTTGCAGTGGCTTTTTTTTGAGCAGGCACACACAGGAACGTAGTTCCGGCTGGCTTAGTGTCTTGGGGTGTGGCCTAATATGCAAATGAGTTCCTGCTGGGCTCTTTCTACATAAAAGCCCTGTGTGAAACAATGGTGATGTCATGGGGCGTGCCCTAATATGCAAATATGCAAAAGTCCTGCTGGGTTTTTTCTACCCAAAAAAGCCCTGAGTGGCATACATTGTTACTCTCCCCTGTTTTTCCTTGCAACAATCCTTTGAGGTAGGTTAGTCCATATAAAAGCAACAGCTGCAAGGTCAGTGAGCTTCAGTGGGAATGAGGATTTGAATCAGGACCTAGTAGAACTCTCCAATCCCCCCCCCTGCCCCCTCCGCCAAGCCACGGTGCTTGGCTCCACTCGGTACTATAGGGTGCTACATGAATGCTACCAAGATAGCAGCCGGGGATGCAATGCCAACAATATGGAATGCTGCAGATACAAACAAATTTTTCTCTGCCTGAAATCGTATTTAAATCAGATGGTGGCCTTGCTAGTTAAGCTACCTGCTAAGACACTGTGTACAGAAGACCTCAGGTAGCTGGGAGACAAGATCTGTGCCTGAGATTGTACAAAGCCACCAGTGCTCATTCAAGGCCAAACCGCGTGTGACTCTGACGATCCAGATGTTATAATTTGGCGCTAAAACACATGCAAGCAAGGAGCCTGATTTGGTTGGGGGCTGCAGGGCTGAGAAAAGAGAAGATCCATGGTTCAGTCAGTGCATGTATGAAGCTGCCTTATACTGGATTAGACCCTTGCTCTATCAAGGTCAGTAGAGTCTATTCAGCCTGCTAGTGGATCTCCAGGGCAGAAGTCTTTCACATCACTTAGTGCCACCTGGTCCTTTCTCTTGGAGATGCTGGGGATCGAACCCGGGACCTTCTGCATGCCAAGCAGAGCCTCCACCACTGAGCCATGGCTCCTCCCCCTATTTTCATGTGCAAATTAGTTCCTTCTACAACCCCCTCCCCTGCCTCCCAGGGTTCTGAGGATACTTGGGAAGAAGTGTGCTATAAAAATGTAATAAATTAAGGGAACAAAAACAAACCATGGATGAAAATACTTACTGTTTGCAATTGAAGGAAACAATCTCTAATTACTACCTTTTTTAAAACAGGACTTAGTGATTGTCTCCCTCCTTGGGCCACTGCTTCGAGTGCATGTAGGCAGTGGAGTCATTTCCATAGCAACCAAGGCCATGTGACAAAGCCTTGAGAACTGTATCTCTTCCTCCCATTCCAGTTCCCTTTGCTTGATGCCTATATCCAAGCAGTCAAGTTCCTAGGGGGATAACTTTGGAGCAGGGCATTGGATTGGTATAGTGTGACACCAAGTGCATCATGATCTAGCCAGCATTGAACACATGAAGCTGCATTATACTGGAGCAGACCCAAATTCAGTACTGTCTACTCAGACTGTGACTCTCAAGGGTCTCAGGCTGAGATCTTTCACATCACCTACTGCCTGGTCTTTTAATTGGAGATGCCAGGGATTGAACCTGGGACCTGCTGGGTGTCAAGTGGATGCTCTACCACTGAGCTACGGGTCCTTTGAGGGTGTGCCTTGTTGAATGCCATATACCCCTACTGGTGTACCAGGAGAGTTTCATAGGGCTTGCTTTGAGAAGATGGAATGGAGTGTCATCTATATATTGGGGACAACTGACTCTAGATCTCTGGACAGAAGATCTCAGAACCAACAGATATCTGAAGACCAAGATTATTTTAGTGCTAGGCAGGGCTTTTTTTGTAGCAGGAACTCCTTTGCATATTAGGCCACGCACCCCTGATGTAGCCAATCCTCCTGGAGCTTAAATAACAGTTTGTGTTCAGATATGCACCTTTAGCACAGGAAGAGAACAGAAAAGAATTAAAGCTAACCTTCTCACTAAACCTGAGTTCTCCCTTTGTTTAGGAAACTGTAAGTTGTCTTGTTCAAGAAAAGGCTTCAACATTGACATATTGGTATTATTAAAACTGATTTAAATGTGAGTGATGGACCAATTAATCAAAAGGCAGATGATAGAACACATGTAATGAGTTGACAGACATGTTTACTAAGGGTGCTGCTTATTCATCTCCTGTGATCTGTTATAATTGGAAATTTCGCCTAAAAATAAAATCTTGAGAGAAAAACAGTGGCTTCCACTTGAATTTTGAGAGGCTTTCACTGAACTGACTCATATGTTCTCTGTTAATGGTAGTGCCACCGTGGTGACCCATTTCTCTCTCTTTTTTTTCAAATTAAAAGTTTTATTGAATTTCAAATACAGGAAAAGGGAAGAATCTACAGGGAGATATGGGGAAATCAGGGTTGGAGGGGGAGAGCAAATGTCTCTCTTGCTTACATTTTCTTTCTTATTACAAACACATCTAATTCAATTAAATCTCAATCTATATATTAGGGATGGCCAATGGTAGCTCTCCAGATGTTTTTTGCCTACAACTCCCATCAGCCCCAGGCATTGGCCATGCTGGCTGGGGCTGATGGGAGTTGTAGGCAAAAAAAAACATCTGGAGAGCTACCATTGGCCACCCCTGCTATATATCATTTACAATTAATATCTTCCATTTTGTCTCTTATAACATTCTATCTCTTTATAACTCTTACTTTGGCTTACAAATACACCTTTCTTAATTGCACCATCTTATTCAATATATTATACAATACTTATCTTATATTCTTATATACGAATATGTCGCCACTTAGTTGCCTCAAATTGCAAACTTATACTACACCCAACCAATCATACAGTGGCTGCCAGATCTTCTTATTGTCTTGTATATTTCCTTCGCGTAATTTTACAGAAAGACAGTCCATTTCTGCCATCTCTGATGGCATGCCTATATGTACTATGGGAAGGAGAAGATGGATGGATTTTTCTCACACCATTATATAAGGAGGAACTTGTTGAATACTTGGAAAAAATACAATAAATATGGTGATGAGAGAAAACCACTTTGGATTGTGCCAACAGAAGTTATAAAGTTGTCTTCAAATCCACAGGAAGAAAAACGTGTATCATATAAACAACTGCTAAAGATCCATGGAGGCAAAGTGGAATTGAAATCGGCCGAAGAGTTGCAGGATAAATTTAATTGGTTTCAATTGCAACAAATTAAAAGCTTGATAGAGAATGATAGTAGGAATACAGGTATAAAGCATGAACAAACAGAAATGGAAAAAATGCTGTTGGGTGAAAATGAAAAACTGATTTCAAGGACTTATAAGCTGTTACTGAAATGGTCTACAGAAGAGGAGGTGGTGAAACCTCAAATGATAAAATGGGCAATAAATTTTAACAACGAAATACAAAGGGAGACGTGGGAACACCTATGGAAGAACTCTATGAAAATATCGACGTGCTACAATATAGAAGATGAAGAAGATATTGGATTTATATCCCGCCCTCCACTCCGAAGAGTCTCAGAGCGGCTCACAATCTCCTTTCCCTTCCTCCCCCACAACAGACACCCTGTGAGGTGGGTGGGGCTGGAGAGGGCTCTCACAGCAGCTGCCCTTTCAAGGACAACCTCTGCCAGAGCTATGGCTGACCCAAGGCCATTCCAGCACCTGCAAGTGGAGGAGTGGGGAATCAAACCTGGTTCTCCCAGATAAGAGTCCACACACTTAACCACCACACCAAACTGGCTCTCCAGAGAGAACTGTTTGAAAGAGAACTGTTTGAAAATGTTGTATAGGTGGTATATGACACCTAAAAAATTAGCAAAAATGAACAATCAAGCTTCAGATAGGTGTTGGAAGTGTAAACAACATGAAGATTCTTTCTATCATATGTGGTGGACTTGCGAAAAGGTGAAACAATTTTGGCTTATGATTCAACAAGAGATTTCAAAAATCTTGAGCTATAATATTAAGAAAGCACCAGATGTCTTTCTGGTGGGATTACAAATGGAAAGCTTTCCGAAGCGAGACAGGACATTGTTGTGGTATTTGCTTTCAGCTGTGAGAACACTGTATGCGCAAATGTGGAAGCAGGACAAAATACCAGAAAAATGGGACTGGATCTTAAAAGTACTAAACTGGAGTGAAATGGATAAACTTACTAGAATCTTAAAAGACTGTAATTTGGAGAAATTCAAAGAAGACTGGGAGAAATTCCAAAACTATGTGGAGAAACACTGGAAAGTTAAGAGACACTTAGTGGTTTTTAATAACATTAATTGAACTTTTAAAGGGAAGAGAAAAACTATGATTATTGATATTTGATTTAATATGCAAGTTAGACGAATAAGAATTAAGTAGAGGATAAAATATAATAATCATCTTTGAGTTAAGATAATGGTAATTTTTAGTGAAGATTCTATAATTGCGAATTTTACCTTTAGATTTCCCTGCAGCCGCTGTGGCCGGACCTGCCTGTCCCACATTGGTCTTGTCAGCCACCAGCGAGCCTGCAGCAAACGTGGACTATTGCACCCTTCTTAAATCTTCGTTCGCGAAGCCAAGCCGAGAGAGAGATATATATTAAATACTGGCGGAGGTCATGAATTAGAGGTGAGGGGGGGGAGGAAAATTTGTAATGTATCGTATTGGCTGATTATTTTTGGTCTTTGATAGAGATACATTTCTCAATATATTGCAAAAATAATAAAATTGATTTACACATTTCTGCCGTCTCCGTGATCCATTTCTCTAGCTCTGTATCTGGGCCTTAAAACAATTTAAATGGCCAGCGGTAGCTCTCCAGATGTTTTTTGCCTACAACTCCCGTCAGCCCCAGCCAGCATGGGTGTTCCCTCAATGACCCTTCCTTCCTCCTAGGGTAGCCAGCACTGTATTGAGAAATACCTGGAGATTTTGGAAGCGGAGCCTGAAGAGGGTGGAGTTGGGGACAGGAGGGAGTTCAGTGGGGTATAATGCCATAATGTCCACCTTCCAAAGTGGTCATTCTCTCCAGGGGATTTGATCTCTATCGCCTGGAGATCAGTTGTAATCCAGCCATTCTCTGGAGATCTCCAGAAGATCTCCAGCCATTCTCTGGAGGCTGGCAACCCTACCCCGCCCCATATTTTAATGGCTGTTTCTGTGGTTTTGCATAGATGTGTTAGTTTTGGTTTTAATTGGTTTTATGATCTGTTTTTATCCCCGCTGTGTTTTTAAATTGTTAGCCACCTTGGTGGCCCTGATTGGACAGAGAGGCAGGATATAATTTTTTAATTAGTTAAGTTAAAATCCGCCCCCCCTCCTTTTTCCGATTGGGGGATGGAGAACCCCAGGTAATAGCATGGTGGAAGAATTAGAAAGTGATAGCAGGACAGGGGAAATCAGCAAAAATTGTTCCACCTTTCATCCATGGGAGTGTTAGGCAGTATCCAACCCAATATAATTTGACAGCTGAAGAAGAAGATATTGGATTTATATCCCACCCTATACTCTGAATCTCAGAGTCTCAGAGTGGCACACAATCTCCTTTACCTTCCTCCCCCACAACAGACACCCTGTGAGGTAGGTGGAGCTGAGAGAGCTCTTATAGCAGCTGCCCTTTCAAGGACAACCTCTTCAAGAGCTATGGCTGACCCAAGGCCATTCCAGCAGGTGCAAGTGGAGGAGTGGGGAATCAAACCCGGTTTATGCCAGTTGTACAAACATTTCATGTTTCCATTATCCCCCCAATAGCTTGAGTTCATAATGCAAATTAGCAAAAAGTCCAGTTTTCAAATAAGAGGATAAAGGACAAAAAAGTCCTTTCAGCCTTCACAAGATACCCATTCCAGATATTTCAAGATGTTTTAATTCATATCTTCCTCAGTTTTCAGGTTGTTAAATGGAACCCGATTTCAATTTGTACACAGACACAAAGTTCATAGCTTTTCGGATGAATCAGTTGCACACTTCTACAGATATTGTGTGTATGCACACAAAAGCTTATACGTAAGAACATAAGAGAAGCCATGTTGGATCAGGCCAATGGTCCATCCAGTCCAACACTCTGTCACACAGTGGCGAAAAAACAACAACCACCAAGTGCCATCAAGAGGTCCACCAGTGGGGCTAGAAGCCCTTCCACTGTGCCTTCCCAAGCACAAGAATACAGAGCATCACTGCCCCAGACAGAGAGTTCCAACAATAAGCTGTGGCTAATAGCCACTGATGGACCTCTGCTCCATATGCTTATCCATTCCCCTCTTGAAGCTGTCTATGCTTGTAGCCGCCACCACCTCCTGTGGCAGTGAACTCCCGGAATCAAATACCCGGAATCAACTTTGTTGCTCTTAAAAGTGCCACTGGACTCTAACTTTGTTCCTTGAAAGCTAGTTAATTTTGACCTCACTGATAGTCTGAATGGGCAGATTGCCCGTAATGCAAAAAACAGCAATCCTTGGTTTAGGAGGAAAGAGTTTCCAAGTTTGTACAGGCAAATGTGCACTGTCATCAAAAGAACTGTCCCCCAATGCCTGCATCATTCTGGGCTTTCCTTTCCTTTTCCCCTTACTTCAGAACTCGTGCCCTCTTATCTCTTGTTTATTCAGATCACTCTATAACAGTTGCCACTTTGTCTCTGGATTCTGTCCAAACATAAAATAAGGTGGTGGTGGTGTGGGGGGGGGGAGGAGGGGGATTCTGTTTGGCTTTGCAGAATTCCCATCACCATTTGTGTCCTTTTGCTGAATCCTTCTTTGAACATGGAGCGACAGAGGGCAAGCTAGTGGTTCAAATTCTAACTGCTCCTTGCCTGCTAGCAAGTTCCCTTCCCGTGGATGTCACTTTGTCTGCATCTCCAAACAGCCTGTAGTTACACTAGCAGCATCTTTTTGCTATCAGCTCAGTTACTAACCTAGTGAAAAACATTTGGAGACAGGACCGTAGCCAGGATTTCATGTTTGGTGGGGCCAAGAACAGGATTTGTTGTTGTTGTTGTTGTTGGGGGTGGGGGGACTGGGGGGCCACCCAATTTGGCAGTCCAGGGCTCTCAGAATTATAAGCTGCCTTGAGTTCCACAAGCTAACCCCCCTTCACCTGGGCAGTCACAGCAGCTCTGGTCCCCCCACCCCTTTTGCCTATTAAGCCACACACCCCTTATGTAGCGAATCCTCCAAGAGCTTACAGGGCTCTTTTTCCAGGGCCTACTGTAAGCTCTTGGAGGACTGGCTACATCAGGGGTGTGTGGCCTAATATGCAAAGGAGCTCCTGATACAAAAAAAGCCCAGCCAATGGGCATTCATAACAACAGAGTGGATGCTTTGAAATAGAGAACCAATTCAGCCACTGGTATTTGAATCCGTGGGTTGCCAGTTGGAAGCCAACCAAGATGCTTCGCTGTAGTCATGGATATCTGTGGGCTGGTGGCTTTCCGATTTCAAGGCTTCCGTAGGTTGCAGCCATCAAAATATTTAGGGTTCACTCCTCTCTGCTTAGCAGCACGGATTCAGAAGTTTCTGGTGTCCAAACAGAAGCTGAAGAGACGCGCTGCTTCCTCAGGGCATTGGCGACCAATTAGCGAGCCATGCACTGCTTCTCTGATGAAAATTCCATGGTAACCGAGGGCACTGGTTTGTTGAAAATAGCTTCAGAGGGGTCGTGCCAGCTAAACAGAATGACTGAACCATGGTGCTGATCTAAATTTCATTTCCGTAACACGGCTCCTGCTCTATTTTGGGATTTGTCTTCCAATTGGATATTTCAAATTCTTCACATGGAGAATTGGATCAGAGCCATTTTGCATCTGCCATGGAAGGCTTTCAGGCCACAATAGGGGTGTGTGTGTGTTAATGGACTCGACTGCAAAATTTGACCTTCTGGGTTCTCAGGTTACATGGCTTGCCCATGAGCTTGGAATACTGCCTAGGTGATTTATTTATCAAACTGAGATCTTGCTCTTCCTGCAGAGTTCTTCATGGAGGAGAGGTCCATTCGTGCCGACTAGCGACGGTCTTGGAAGTTAAGCAGGGTCAGCCCTGGTTAGCATTTGGATGGGAGACCATCATGATCCCTACTCAGAGCAGGGGTGGAATTCTAGCAGGAGCTCCTTTGCATATTAGGCCACATCCCGCTAATGTAGCCAATCCTCCAAGAGCTTACAAAAAAAAAGCTTTGTAAGCTCTTGGAGGATTGGCTACATCATGGGTGTGTGGCCTAATATGCAAATGAGCTCCTGCTAGAATTCCACCCCTGACTCAGAGGCAGGCAATGACAAACCACCTATGAACATCTCTTACTTTGGAAACCCTGCAGAGTTGTCAGAAGTTGGCTGTGATTTGATAGTTCTTCACACACGAACCGGCTGGGTACAGATGGGCAGCTTGGGACAGCAGCCTCTCAGCTCAGAGAAAAAGCCAGCACAGTCCGAAGCGGCCCGGAGAGGTCAGATAGTGCGCGCCCTGCTGCTGGAAGAGGGATAGATTGAGCGCACTCTGGAGGAGAGGTCAGACCACTCATGTGCATGGGAGGTGCTTCCCTGGTGCTCCTTGGCTGTTCAGACAACTGGGAAAGGAGGCAGGGAAGTGCTTCAGAGTTTTGCTACCACTTAGTAAGCGGTAAGAGAACATAAGAGAAGCCCTTAGTGAGTGGTAGCTTTTTAAGGCAGCAGAGGGGCGCCGGAGGATGAATAAGGGTGCGAGTGAGGCGGGACTCAGATGTGTTGCAAAATTCGGCTGTGGGGAGTTCCCGCGTCAGCCCAAATAGGCGATCTGTATGGCAATGATACCACTCTTATGGCCGAAAGTGAAGAGGCCCTAAAGAACCCCTTGTTGAGGGTGAAAGAGGAGAGCGCAAAAGTAGGCTTGAAACTCAACATCAAAAAAACTAAGATCATGGCATCCGGCCCCATCACTCCTTGGCAAATAGAAGGGGAAGACATGGAAGTAGTGACGGTCTTCATATTTCTGGGATCCAAGATCACTGCAGATGGTGACTGTAGTCATGAAATTAAAAGACGTTTGCTCCTTGGGAGGACAGCTATGGCGAACCTGGGCAGTATAATAAAAAGTAGAGAAATCACCCTGCCAACAAAGTCCATATAGTCAAAGCAATGGTATTCCCAGAGGTAATGTATGGCTGTGAGAGCTGGACCATAAGGAAGGTCGAGCGCAGAAGAATAGATGCTTTCGAGCTGTGGTGCTGGAGAAGAATCTTGAGAGTCCCTTGGACTGCAAGAAGATCCAATCAGTCAGTCCTAAGGGAAATCAACCCTGACTGTTCCCTGGAAGGTCAGATGCCAAAGCTGAAGCGCAAAGACTTTGGCCACCCAATGAGAAGGGAGCACTCCCTGGAGAAGATCCGGCTGCTGGGAAAGACAGAAGGCAAAAGAAGAAGGGGGCGGCAAAAGATGAGATGGCTGGATAGTATTACTGATGCAACTAACGTGAATTTGAACAGACTTCGGAGGATGGTGGAGAACAGGAGGGTCTGGCGTGACTTGGTCTATGGGGGTCACAAAGAGTCAGACTCGACTGTGCAACTGAACAACAACAAATTCAGCCACAGACACTTGTGTTGTGGTGACCAAAGTGAACCTCTAAATCACAGATCCAGGGGGCAACATCAGGTGAAGGCTTCAGCCTGTATGCTCTGTTTTTGGTCCTCCAGAGGAACTAGTTGGCCACTATGTGAGACAGGATGCTGGACTAGATGGACCACTGGTCTGATCCAGCAGGGTTCTTCTTATGTTCCAATGAAGGCCTCAGCCTCTATGCCCTGTTGTTGGCCCTCCAGAGGAACTGGTTGGCCTCTGTGTGAGACAGGATGCTGGACTAGATGGACCACTGGTCTGATCCCTCAGGGCTCTTCTGATGTTCTAAGCCTCAGCTTCTATGCCCTGTTTTTGGCCATACAGAGCAACTGATTAGCCTTAGTGTGAAACAGTATGCAGGACTATATGGAATTTAGACTGGCTCTAAACATGAAATAGGCAAAAAGCGTTTTGCTGTGGGGCCTTGAACTCACATTGAACTGCTACTCGTGGAAAGCAACTCTGCGTCCCACATATTGCTGCTTTGTATGAGGGAGCAGGCCAGTTTCAGTGAAACACTGTGTGGGCGCACAGTCACACATGAACACACATGAGGCTGTCTAATATTGAATCAGACCATCAGTCCATCAAGTCAGTCTTGCCTACTCACACTGGCAGCCGCTCTCCAGGGTCTCAGGTGGAGGTCTTGCACATCATTTACTGCCTCGTCTTTTTAACTGGAGGTGCCAGGGATTGAACCTGGGACCTTCTGCATGCAAAGCTGAGGCTCTGCTGCTGAACCACAGCCCATTTGCCTCATTTGATTCAGTGTGAATCCCCAGTTCCCACCTGGAGGCTGGCACCCCTTATGTTTGAAGAACAGCAAGAGAAAGGAGAGGCCACAGGGAGGAGGGGAAAGAAGCCTGACCTTCCTTCATGTCAGGCCTCGTTTTGGGCAGGAGCTCAGAGGAATAGAGCTCCGGAACCTCTAAATTTTATTGTGCTCTTTCTTTCTTACCCCTGCCCCCCAAATACTTGCTTCTGGGCTCCATTGTTCAACATCTCAGTGGTAACTTTGCTGAACTCTAAAATCTGACAAACTTTCTAATATTTCTTCCCACAAAAAATGGGAAAATAACCAAAATATATGAAGCAGACAGACAGAAATCCTCCTCATGCCACTGAGGCCACATAGGAAAAAGTAATTTGAAAAGTATGATGGGAGCAATATTCCCTCTAAGCTGTGGAGTTTTGTGAGCAAAAATTCTACTTTGTGAGCTGCTGGCGTTAAAGCTGTGAGCTCCTGCATAAATTAGTTTGTTCTGGGGCCATTTTTCCTGAGCCAAGACAGAAATGTGTGAGCTACAGGCTAAAAAACTGTGAGCTAGGTCATACTAACTCAGCTTAGAGGGAATAGTGGATGGGAGTAAGGTTCAAGAAGCATTTTAAGGCAGACGCTGAGGTGATGTAATTTAGTACACCTTCTGGTGATGTCAGGGGCGTGTGGCATATGCAAATGAATTATGCAAATAAGTTGTGCTAATGAGCTCTGGCACTTCTTTTCCTATGAAATGACCCCACTTCATTTCATTTCGTTTCTGGCCTCTACATGCAGAGGAACAAGTCTACTCACTCACTGAGCACGAGGGGTCTGTGTGCATTCTTCAAAAATAGTCCTTAAAGTGAAATTCCTAAGACAAAACCAGAGGACGCTCCAAATTCAAAAGGCTTCCATTCAGATCCTTGAATTCTGACAAAAGTAAAATATGCTTCATGTTGACTCTCACTTCGTTGTTCTGTTTCGACACCTCCCTTCCCCAGAGGCCATACAGAGGCCATTTTCTAGAAGATACCCTACTCCTTCCTGGGCGTCACCTGACATAACCGTTGTGTGAGGTGCTAATTGTTAGCAATGAAGACACACAGGTATCTTTTATTCTAAAATGGCCTTTCGGTTCTATGTATTAATTATCAACAACACCTTCAGCTTTTCCTCTTATTCAGAACATTCGCTAAGCGCTTCACGGAGAGGATGGTCCATCTGGCGCAGGCCTTTTCCTAATTGGGCCTGTAATTCCCCCATTTGATTTTCTTCTCTTTCCCAGACTTCAGGGGGCCTCTCTTGGCCTCCAAGAGAACATGAATATAATAGATAATGGCTATCAGAGCTAATTCCCTGGATGCATGCCATCTGGCCTTCTGGACTGTTTTTTGAAAATGTGTTCGGTCTCTTGATATTCCTTAGCTGGTTTCTCCAATAACAACATTGCTTGTTGACCTTTGTAGAACATGTGCTCAGTTTTAATGATTTCCCCCCTCATTATTTTAACCAGTAACCAAGATGTTCAGCAGGGCTTTTTTTGTAGCAGGAACTCCTTTGCATATTAGGCCACGCATCCCTGATGTAGCCAATCCTCCTGGAGCTTACTGTAGGCCCTGTACTAAGAGCCCTGTAAGCTCTTGGAGGATTGGCTACATCAGGGTGTGTGTGGCCTAATATGCAAAGGAGTCCCTGCTACAAAAAAAGCCCTGAAATTGTTCAAGGTATAAAGTATGCCCCGATTAACTGATTCTGTCCTCCAGCACTGTGCGGGTTTTTGTCACTTTTTTGGGAAGAGGCAAGTAGCTGTGATGGTCTGAAGCAACAGAATTATGTTTGAGTACAGTGGCACCTTTAAGACCAATACATTCTAGGCATAAACTTTCGAAAGCTTATACCCAGAATTAAACTTTGTTTATCTTAAAACTGCCACTGGACTCAACTGTGTGAAGATATGTAAGGCCAAAACATGTTTCAGAAGGGTAATTTGCAAATCGTCCCCTGAATATCTATTTAATTTAGTTTACTTATGTTATTTATAGTATGCCTTTCTCACTTAGACTTAAGGTGCATTTCATAGCTTATCTATCCACCCAATGGTTGCAAACCTCCTGGTGAGGTCATCTCCTAGAATTACAACTGATTTTCAGCTTACAAAGATGAGTTCCCCTGGAGAAAATGGTCATGTTGGGAGGTGGATTGGATGATATTATCCCTCACTTAGGTCCCTCCCCTTCTCAGACTCCGCCTCCTGAGGCTCCACCCCTCAAATCTCTAGAAATTTCCTAACCCAGAGCTGGTCACCTTAGCTCACCTTCCACCATCTAAAGGCCCACCTAGACAGTGTTTTCCACAGGGGGGCAGGATTGTGTAACTTTTCTGTCCCTGTGGCTGCTGATACAGTGCAGCAGCTATAAGGCTTACACATAGCAGGTCTTAAAGGTGGATTCTTACTGTGGCTTCAGACCAACAGGGCTATGCATTCTAGGTCTCCTTTTAGTTTTCCTTCCTCATTCCTCCAGCAATGGCCGTGCCCCCGCAGGGCTTTTCCAGTTCCTGCTCAAAAAAAGCCCTGGTGTTACTGAAGTTAAATGGTAGCAATCATTTTATGGCTGGCTCTGCCTCTTGTGGCAGCTGTTTTGTGGCAGCCATTTTGTTGCTGCACCACAGAGCCACGTCAGAATTCCAAATGTGCAGGGTTGCCAAGTCCAATTCAAGATATATCTGGGGACTTTGGGGTTGAAGCCAGGAGACATTGGGGGTGGAGCCAGGAGACTTTGGGGGTGGAGCCAGGAGACATTGGGGGTGGAGCCAGGAGCAAGGTTGTGACAAGCATAATTGAACTCCAAAGAGAGTTCTGGCTGTTGCATTTAAATGCCTTCCCTCCATTGGAAATAATGAAGGATAGGGGCACCTTCTTTGTGGACTCATAGTGTTGGACCCCCTGGACTGATCTTTGTGAAACTTGGAGGGTGCTTTGAGGAGAGGCACCGGATTCTATGCTGAAAATTTGGTGCCTCTACCTAAAAAGGCATCCTCCCCAGAGCCTCAGATACCTGCAGATCAATTCTCCATTATACCTTATGGAAATTGGTTTTCATAGGGAATAATGGAGTGCTCAGCAAACACCCCCCTCGCTTTCTGATGACCCTGAAGCAGGGGGAGGGCCTCCAAACCGGGGGATCCCCTGCCCCACCTGGGGATTGACAACCCTCCAAATGTGCCCACAGGCTTAAAAAGGCTGGGGACCAATGTTCCTATAATTTCCCCGCCCCCACTGAATGGAGCAGTTCACATCCTGAGCAGAATATAACTTCTGTAGCCTTAAAATGGGCAATGGGGAGTGCAAGACCCTACGCGGCTCCAGATTGCTGCTGAGCAGGGCTTCCTGTGTTAATGAGTGGCCACTCTAGGGTTGCCAAGTCCTCTTCATCTCCTGGCGGGGGACATTTGTGTGTGCATTTTGCATATGTACCATAGAATTTTAACCTCCCAAATGTCTAGAGTGTCCGGGAAAACCATAGAGTTTTCCTGGAAACACCTACAGTGGCCCTGCACGGGCAGCACCATTTTGATGACATCACTTCCGGTTGACTTCATCGCGCCAGCGATGCAGGGGGAGGTCCCCCCCCCAGCCCAATGTGGGCTGGCGGATTGGGAACCTCCTGGGCGGGAGATTCCCTGCCCGGACTGGGGGCTTAGCAGCTCTAGGCCGCTCACATGCACAGCTTAAATGGAATGAAGTTGGGGACCCCCATGGGGAGTCTGGTCTCCCACTATAGGGGAAGGCCTCTCACTCCATGCCTCCAGCTAGTTGCTGCTGTAGGAGAAAATGGAAAGGTGCCACTTCAGTGATGCCACAACGTTACTGTCAGTCACATCAGGGGTGGAATTCTAGCTGGAGCTCCTTTGCATGTTAGGCCACACACCCCTGATGTAGCCAATCCTCCAACAGCTTACAAGGCTCTTTTTTTGTAAGCTCTTGGAGGATTGGCTACATCAGGGGGTGTGGCCTAATATGCAGAGGAGCCCCTGTTATAATTCTACCCCTAAGTCACCTAACTGGAAGGGGGAAGGGGTGCGGCTCAGTGGAAGAACCTCTGCTTGGCTTGCAGAAGGTCCCAGGTTCAATCCCCGGCATCTCCATTTAGAAGAACCAGGCAGACCTCTTTCTGAGATCCTGGAGAGCCACTGCTAGTCTGAGCTGACAATACTGACCCTAATGGACCCAAGGGTCTGCTTCAGTATAAGGCAGCTTCATGTATTTGAGAGATGTTGCAATGTTGCTCTAGCAATCGTTCCGATCTACAAGGATGCGTGATGTCACTTCTGGTTATGCAATCAGAAATGGTGCCATGGTGTCACATGATGCTGCAGAACACCTAGCCCCACTCCTGGGGTGGCAGCCCTACTCCCTGTCCCCACATCAGCCTGACAAGAAATACAGTGTGTGTGTGTGTGTGTGTGTGTGTGCGGGGGGACATTTACACTTTTCATCCAAATGCCTAGTTATTTCTGCACTGCTACTCTGAAGTGTTTCTTGAGGGCCAAGGATTACCTGAACTTGCATGAACTGGTGAATGTGAAGGAACAAAATATAAAAAGAGACATCTCCCCCACTTCCTGCTTTCCCCTTAGGGCTTTTACTTCTAGCATGATAGCCTGTTGTGTCTATTTAAATGGAATGAAAAAGATCTTTAAGAGGCTTGGAGGAGGGGGACGGGGGAAGGGCAAAGGCCTTGTCTGAAGGCAGCTTTGGCATTCTCTCCCAACGCCATTCTCGCAAACGAATGCCTGCCAGGGCTTGCTTTGCAAGTTTACTTTCTGTTCAGATAGGATCAGGGGAACGTCTCCGGCCTCACTTGCGAAGGAAATGGAGCCCTTGCCAGAAAATATATCACTGTGCCCACGCAGCATGCAGCACACAGCCCAGCCCCGCCTGCTGGAAATTTCTTCTTTGGCTCGTGGATGCTTGGCGTGGTTTCTATGCTACCTGAGGCTACATTTATAATAAAAGCACAACGTACGTGGTTGCCATTGGTGCGCTTGGTTGAGTGTGGCCTGCCATTGATGGCCTAAGTGAGCTCGGTGGAGAAGAGAGGAGCAGGGAAGATTGAGCGTCCTGAGGAGAATGTGGAAATGGAAGACGATGGCTTGTTGTTCTTATTCCCTCAGACACACGCCCATCCCAAGCCCTGTTCTGTACCCAGAACTCTGTTAACACAACACGCTGTTCATTGTAAACCAGGTGTTTGCCAATGAGGCGCTGAAATTTGTGGTTTCAGGCTGGTCGGAATGTTTGATGGCTTAGTGCTTTTTCGATAAACAAAAGGACCTCATTTTCTGAGGAGTTCAGGGTGGCCTATCCATGATGCCTCACAGATACATACAATTTTACCTCACAACAACTGCGCAAGGTACCCTAGGCTGAGAGACAGTGATGGGAACCAGGTTGTCCATTGCGAGAGGATAAAAGAAACTATATACAAACACTTTGTAACCCTGTTCATTTGGGGAGTTTGGCGTGCCAGTGCAATTTTCCATCAACAGGTAGCTTGAGAAGGCTAGGAGGTTCACGTTTCAACTTGAGGCAGGCAGCTTGGGAAAGCTGTACGCGTGCCTTGAATTTCTGACACAACACAAACAAAAGTGAGATGAGCAATGGAACAAAACATACTTTTGCTGAAACAGCATCTGTGCAAATGTAGCAGAGGGTGTGGGTGTGGGGGGCAGGGGGACATTAGCCGGGATAGAATGATTCATCATCAACAACAATAATAATAATGTGATGGCTCCCACATTGAGGAATGGCCTGAAGAAATTGGGAAGGCCTCCCCACTTCTTAAGAGCTCCATGGCGCAGAGTGTTAAAGCCGCAGTACTAAGCTCTGCTCATGACCTGAGTTCGATCCCCAGCGGAAGCTGGGTTTTCAGGTAGCCAAGGTTGACTCAGCCTTCCATCCTTCCGAGGTTGGTAAAATGAGTACCTAGCTTGCTGGGGGGGAAGTGCAGATGACTGGGGAAGGCAATGGCAAACCACCCCATAAAAAGTCTGCCGTGAAAATGTTGTGAAATCAACGTCACCCCAGAGTTGGAAACGACTGGTGCTTGCACAGGGGACTTTTCCTTTCCTTTTCCCCACTTTTATCATTCACAGAATATTTGTGAAACAGAAACATTCAGGAGGGCATTTTTAATGAAAGAATTATCAGGTTCAATTTGCAGCAGGAATCCCTTTGCATATTAGGCCACACTCCCCTGATGTAGCCAATCCTCCAAGAGCTTACAGGGCTCTTCTTACAGGGCCTACTATAAGCTCTTGGAGGATTGACTACATCAGGGGTGTGTGGCCTAATATGCAAAGGAGTTTTTTGCTACAAAATGAGCCCTAACTTAGAATTATAATATAATGGAACACTTGCTACAAGGGATAGTATTGTAGTCCATTGTAATATTTATTGTGTGCAGCACCACCCTTTTTTACTACATTGTCCTCTGCCTTTGTAACTCCCTTTCTTCATTATCGTATGCAATACTTCAGACTAAGGCTGCCAAGCCCCCAGTCAGGGCAGGGAACACCCCATCGCTGGTTCGTGTTCCTTGCTGCCACTTCAAGAGGTGGCAGAGGGAAAATTAGAAATTAAATTAAATATTAATTTTGTCGGCATGCATTATAATATTATTTCCAGAAAATAGCGGGAGGGTTGGTGTGGTTGACTTTTACCATAGAGTTCCTGTCAATTCCTAGAGCTACCATCATCATTTCTGAGTATTCACCACAAACACAACTCCCCCCCGCCCCCACAATGTTCCCTCCTTCTTCTAGTTGCTAAATCAGTGGCTAAATGCAGCAGAATCTAATCTGGAGAACTGGATTTGATTCCCTACTCCTCTATATGCAGCCAGCTGAGTGACCTTGGGTCAGTCCCAGTTCTCTCAGAGCTGTTCTCTCAAGAGAAGTTCTTTCAGAGCTCTCTCAGTCCCACTTATCTCACTGGGTGTCTGTTGTGGGGAGAGGAAGGGAAGGTGAGTGTAAGCTGCTCTGAGGCTCTGAGTGAAGGGTGGGGATAAATCCTCTTCCTCCTTCTTCGCTTGGCCTGACAACCCTACCTCAGACACTTTCTGTTGTTTTGCACAGTTTTTCTCTATGTATTGTTTTCCAGTTCTGTAATTCTATTTGGATGGGAGACAACAATGGAAGTCCAAGGTTGCTAAGCGGAAGCAGGCATTGGCAAACCACCTCTGAATATCTCTGCCTTAAAAACCCTCCGGGTCACCTAAATCAATCGGGACTTGACACCTCTTTCAACCACCAATCGTAGTCCAACAACACTGTTTATTGGAGGTCTTCACTGTCCAATTGAATTGCTTTTCATATTTTGTAATCCCCCTTGAGTCTCAGTGAGAAAGATGGGCAAAAAATGAGGTTTATGCTGCTACCACTACTAATCCGTTACAAGGCCCGGTGAAGCAGACTTCTCATCCAATAGTAAAACTAAGTGGGTGGGTTAATAAAATAGATTTTTTAAAGAATTTTTGGATCTACGGGCGATTTAGGGAATTTTGATGCTAAATGTTATGCACATTTGCTCAAAATAAATCCCACTGTGGGTCAGATTGTGACGAACATATCACATATATTTATTTGTACATCTGCTTCCTTCAGATGTTTCACAAAATGGGATTTTTATATCAAAAGGGCAGGTAGATGAAGGGAAATGAACTCTCTTCCTTTCCCTTGTTACAGGGATGATGTTCTAACTCAGGGGTGTCAAACATCTGGCCTGCGGGCTTTGATCAGGCCTGTGGGGCTCTTTTCTCCCCTCTCCTGTCTTTATCCTTTGAAGCTCCAAGGCTAAGTCTCTTAGGCCGTTTTCGCACTAGCGTTTACTCCGGCGTAGCACCCCATTTACCTCCGGATCTTTTCCTGGTTTTCGCACCTGTTGCTCCGGCGCTGCGTCTTGCTCCGGTGCTGCAGGGGTTTCACGCCGGAGTATCTAGATCCACCTCCTTCCGGAGTTTTTGAAAACCTCCAAATCCACACCGGATCCACTCCTCGGAGTTTGCTGTGGGAAATCCATCCACGCTGGATCGACTGCTTTGTGGGCGTCACCCTCTCCCTTTCCGTCCTCCCACCCCATCCACCCCCTTGGCCAATCATCAGCCGTTCGCGGCGCTTCCCAAAAGTGCCCGCACGGCCATTTTTTAAAAAAAACTTCATATTTCTTGCGTAATAGCGATATTTCGAAATTAACAAAAAAAACCCCCCTCCTGCGTTATTTCGCTGTTGCGTTATCTCGCAACTACATTATACATTGTTGGCGGGGGGGGGGGGAGAAATCTAGTGCCGGCGTGGGCCAAAGCGTTCATGTGTGTGTGTTTTAAAAAGGCAATGCCTCCCTCAGCTGTGCCACCAGGATTTCTGGACCTGCACAAAATCGCCATGTATAAAATGGGAAGTTGGAGTCCTGCATTCTTCTCCCTGGCTACATTCCGCTCGGTTAGAAAATAGACGCGAGCTCGCTCTTCACACGCGCCACAGAAGGGGAAGGAGAGAATGGGGCGGGGGGGGGGAGCTCTGGCGGCAGGAATCAGTCAGGTCCCCGTTGCAAGCACCAGCCAGGGAGGGGAAAGAGCGCAGAGGAAATCCCAGCTTCGCCACCCGGGAGGGAGCGAGGCTGGGAAAGGAAGAAGCTGCCACACACACACACACACACAAACCCCTCGATTTCTCTCTCTTCGTTATTGCGATATTTCGCAACTTCAGAATTTGGGGGGGGAATCTAGTGCTAGGATTCTCCACTGTGAATGCTTCTGTTAATACATAAAGGGCTGTGGAGGATTCTACAGCTGCAGCCAATCCATAAGCAGCAGCAGCACACGTGATGCGGTTTGTCCACGAAAAGAAGGGGAAGGAACAGCTGTGACTGCCGATGTTACGTTAGTACGTCCTTACGCAACCAGACTTGCGCTTAAGCCAGTTTGGTGTAGTGGTTAAGTGTGCGGACTCTTATCTGGGAGAACCGGGTTTGATTCCCCACTCCTCCACTTGCACCTGCTGGAATGGCCTTGGGTCAGCCATAGCTCTGGCAGAGGTTGTCCTTGAAAGGGCAGCTGCTGTGAGAGCCCTCTCCAGCCCCACCCACCTCACAGGGTGTCTGTTGTGGGGGAGGAAGGTAAAGGAGATTGTGAGCCGCTCTGAGACTCTTCGGAGTGGAGGGCGGGATATAAATCCAATATCTTCTTCTTCTTCTTCTTAAAAAAAAAATGATTGACAGGGCATCGAACTCAAGTCGATGCCAGTGGGAAAACGATTTGAGCCGGGGCTTCATGGAAAGCGACTCCGCAAATGAGTCCATGTGCAAAAACGAGGAAAATGAGCCGGACATAATTGCGCCGTGGAATAAGGGGAGCAAACGCTAAGTGCGAAAACGACCTTACAGTTCCCAGGCTCTTTGCAGCTCTGAGACTGAGCCTCTTTCAGTTTCAGCCTGGGAGCTTCAAAGGCTTTTTGAAGCACCCTTTGAAGTTCCCAGACTGAGTCTCAGTTCCCCTGCCCTTCCTGCCTTTCTTTGCTGGCTAATGCAAGGAAAATGTGGGTTGGATTTTAAGATCCATTCCATGTTTTCCTTGCAGCTTTGTCTGTGCTCTGCAGTGGTTTCAAATGGAGTGGAGATTGTTACATTTTCAGTATTCCTATAGCCAGCTGAAACTCATGCTTCCTAGAGTTGTGTCCTTGCAAACAAAAGGTTGATGCTTTCAGCCAGCTTATCTCTGCTGAATGGACCTAATCCATTGAGTACTCTAATGTGGGAATCCACAGCCAAAGGGGGACATTATACTGGAAAGCCATTACCAATCTGAGTAGAGGGGGAGGAGGGGGGAACGAAGAAGCTTACAATGCCATTTCATTGTTTCCACAGAGTCAGAGCCTTCTGCTTTTTGTTGATGTTTTATTTTAAAAATTGCATTGCCAAATCTTACTATTCCCCCACCTTTCCAATTCAAACATAATATTGGAAGAGTTTTAAGCATGTTTGTATTTTAATTTAAAAAAAAAAAACACACACACACACCTTTAATTGTCTGTGTCCATTGTAAAGTTTATATCTCCACTACCTGGCATTATATTTTATGACCTCATGGCCCGGCTTGACAAAGTCCCATTTGTGTCAGATTCAGCCCTCCTAACAAATGAGTTTGACACCCCTGTATCAAGAAGAATGATATGAGGCTACCACTATAATGTAGGCTTTTTGCAGGAAGCAGAAAGTGGTGGTTTAAATGGCTCTCAGCCATTTAATGGTTGACATCCCACTGGGGGGTCGATGGCTCTCAGCCATTTAAGCAAAACCAAGTAAGAACCACAGTTTGAATTTGTTGGTAAACAATGGAAAACTGTGTAGCACAATAATGTTATGTCAATAAATAATTATGACAACAATCTCTGTATCCAACCTCTAGCATATTGTAGTAAAGAAAATAAATGCAGTTGACAAATAGGCACTGTCCATAAGATTAAACAAATCATGCCCATAAACAATATCAGTGCACCATCTAAGTACTATTCCAAAAATTATCTTGAAGTGGATCATTGAAGAATAACAAAGGAATGGACGCGGCAGCCAAATCAAGAAGCTCAGGACCGGTTTCGGTAAAGACATCTTCTTCAGCTTTTAGGCTCATTCAAGTAGACATAGTGCAAACACTTTGTAGCTGGAATTGGGAGAAGCAAGTCCAGCTACAAAGTGTTTGCACTATGTCTACATGAAGGATTATAGACTGGAGCTTCCATAGCCAACAGATATTCATTATTGTAATGGCTGCAGTTGGAGCCTAAAAGTCTGAGTTGTGGTCCTATGCAAAAAGGGATCCTCCAAAGTCTGACCTTGTTGTCAAGGCTGACCTTAGAAACATAGAAACATAGCATTGGAAGGTACCTCCGGTATCATCTAATCCAACCCCCTGCACAATGCAGGAAATTCACAAATACCTCCCCCCAAATTCTTTGGGACTCCTAAGTTTCTTGGGACTTTTCTGCATTGTCTCCATGGCACAGAGTGTTAAAGCTGCAGTACTGCAGTCCTAAGCTCTTCTCACGACCTGAGTTCAATCCCCAGTGGAAGCTGGGTGTTCAGGTAGCCAGCTCGAGGTTGACTCAGCCTTCCATCCTTCCGAGGTCGGTAAAATGAGTACCCAGCTTGCTGGGGGGTAAGTGTAAATGACTGGGGTAGGCAATGGCAAACCACCCCGTAAAAAGTCTGCCGTGAAAACGTGAAAGCAACGTCATCCCAGAGTCGGAAACGACTGGTGCTTGCACAGGGGACCTTTCCTTTCCATTTTCCTTGCTTGTGTGTTCCTGGAGTATATTCAGAGAGGTGCCCCTGCCTCCAAGATCTGGTATTCCTTGGAGGTCTCCCAAGGCTATTAGCCACAGGGTATTGCTGGAACTCTGTCTGGGGTAAGTGATGCTCTCTATTCTTGGTGCTTGTGGGGGGGGGGGCAACAGCAGGAGGACTTCTAGTGTTCTGGCCCCACTGATGAACTTCCTGGTGGCACTTTATTTTTTTTTGCCACTGCGTGACACAAAGTGTCGGACTGAATGGGCCATTGGCCTGATCCAACATGGCTTCTCTTATGTTTATCTGAGTACTTGCCAGAGCCGACCCTGCTTAGCTTTTGAGATATGACGAGATTGGGCTTGCCTGAGCTATCCAGTTCAGGGCTCAAGCCCCCCTTTTTGAAAGGACCTAAAATTTATCCAACTGTAGAATCTGTTGGGTGTAAACACAGCACCTGAACAGGCTTTCCGGGGGGGAGGGCAGTTCAGCCAAAATAGCCCCCTGAAACATTTTGTTGTTGTTCAGTTGCACTGTTGAGTCCAGCTCTTTGTGACCCCATGGACCAAATCACGCCAGACCCTCCTGAAACATTACAGGTGTTTTATTTTTGCATCTGTTGTCCAGTGAAATGGGATTCTTGAAGGGAAGTCAAGAAGCTCTCCCCTTGTTTTTCTGCACGTGGGGGGCGTGCCCTGGAGCCAGCAAGTCTGGGACAGCAGCGGTCAAAGGAAGCGCGGCTCTTGAGAGAGGAAGTCGGGCGTTCCAAGGCTGAAGCCGGCTGAGTGCTGATTTTTCTTCCTGAAAGTGGAAGCAAAGAGAGAGAAAGAGGGGGAGCTAACCAAGTCATATGGGAGGGAGAGAGGGAGGAAGGAAGAGGGTCTGAAAACAGGCCACTGATGTCACTGTTGCCAGAAGATCTATAAAGTGGCTGGATTCCTGTAGCGGGCTGTGTTGTTTTGTTTTTAAACACAGTCAGAAAGGATTAAACAATTGTCAAGGGCAGGATAGAAAATGGCTATAACGGGCATTAAAAGAAGCCGGGAGATTGAGTTAATTTTAGAAAATGCAACGCTCTGAAGCAGCTTTTGAGCATGAATGTCCTGAATTTGCTGCATGACAGACAATGAGCAGAAATAAATAAAGGCTCCTCTGATCTCCACCTGCAGCAGAGGCTGCTGACGGTGTCTCTGCATGAGTTGCAGATCTGGCCTTTGGATCATGTGAGAACGAGATACTCGGTTGCAACTTTGTGACAGATATGAACGGATCATCCCTGATGCAGAGACCCAGCAGGATTAGCTATTCTCAGAGAAGAAGAAAAGCCAAGAACAGGGATTCGTTCAGAGGATGCAACAGATCGGGTCCTGTGATGATAGGCTGTGTTATATTATTGCTCTGTGGTGTTGGTAGAGTGTCATCCAGTCGCAGCGGACCTTAAGCAACCCTCCAAGGTTTTCAAGGCAAGAGATAAACAGAGGTGGTTTGCCATAGCCTGCCTCAGCGTAGCAACCTTGGACTTCCCATTCAAGTACTGAAGCAGGGTTGATCCTGCTTAGCTTTTGTGATCTCATGAGATCAGGCTAGCCTGGGCCAGCTGGATCAGTAGCAATGATTAGATCTTTTTAAAAAGCCCTCCAAATGCCCTCCGGCGATGTGATGGGGTGCCAACACAGGGGAAACGGTGGCTGATGGAGGAAAAATTGGAGAAAACATCTATGAGGCTGGTATGAATGCCTCTGCAATCTTCTTTCACAGATGAACTGTGTTGAACTGGATGGGCCACTGGCCTGATCCAATATGGCTTCTCTTATGTTCTTATGGAGCAGAGGTCCATCAGTGGCTATTAGCCACAGTGTATTGTTGGATCTCTCTGTCTGGGACAGTGATGCGTCTTCTTAGTGCTTGGTGGGGGCACAGTGGTAGGGCTTCTAGAGTCCTGGCCCCACTGGTGGACCTCCTGATGGCACCTGGATTTTTTTTGGCCACTGTGTGACACAGAGTGTTGGACTGGATGGGCCACTGGCCTGATTCAATATGGCTTCTCTTATGTTCTTATGGAGCAGAGGTCCATCAGTGGCTATTAGCCACAGTGTATTGTTGGATCTCTCTGTCTGGGACAGTGATGCGTCTTCTTGGTGCTTGGGGGGGGGCACAGTGTTAGGGCTTCTAGAGTCCTGGCCCCACTGATGGACCTCCTGATGGCACCTGGATTTTTTTGGGCCACTGTGCGACACAGAATGTTGGACTGGATGGGCCATTGGCCTGATCCAACATGGTTTCTCATATGTTCTTATGTGTGACACAGAATGTTGGACTGGATGGGCCACTGGCCTGATCCAACATGGCTTCTCTTATGTTCTTATGTGTGACACAGAGTGTTGGACTGGATGGGCCATTGGCCTGATCCAACATGGCTTCTCGTATGTTCTTATGTGTGACACAGAGTGTTGGACTGGATGGGCCATTGGCCTGACCCAACATGGCTTCTCTTATGTTCTTATGTGTGACACAGAGTGTTGGACTGGATGGGCCACTGGCCTGATCCAACATGGCTTCTCGTATGTTCTTATGTGTGACACAGAGTGTTGGACTGGATGGGCCATTGGACTGATCCAACATGGCTTCTCTTATGTTCTTATGATGAAAGGATCCTAGGAAGAAGGGAATATGGTTCAAAACAGTATGTCTAGGAAAATAGACCCCCTCCCCTCTTTCTGCTATGAATTTTTATGGGTATCTAGCCATCACATCTTCTGTCCATACCCTTGTCAAAGACTTATGACTCCCAAACACTTTCCCCCAAGCAGGTGAGATTGCAAAGCCAAGATCAAAGCTGCAATTCCAGCAAAACACCTTCAGTTTCATGCACTAAAGACCCACTGGCTTGCTGTTTCCTGTGTTTTCCTGAAACACAACCCCTTAAAATAGCCAACAAAGGATGTCGGAGACAACTTGTGCGTCATGCTGAGGCCGACACGAGCGGTTGGCCCAGTAAGTGGTCATCGGCCTTTTCCCTCTTCCCTCTCAGACGGAAAGGCTGGAATGACATATGGGGAGAAGTCCTGGATTTGCAAAGCTCCATCTGGTGGGAGTCGGGTTGCAGCTCTTGCCTGGGAAATATCTGGAGATTTGGGGGGTGGGGCCTGAGGAGGGAGGGGTTTGGGGAGAGGAGGAACCTTGACAAAGTATAATGCCATAGAGTCCACCCCGTAGAGCACCCCTGTGACCCCAGCGACACAGCCTGGATCATCTTCTTTTTTCCTGGTAAGTCCCACTGCGAACCAGCTGATTGTTGGCAAGGGGGAAGTTCTGGTTGCAGAGGAGGAGGAAGAAGAAGAGTTGGTTTTATACCCTCCTGTTATTACCCGAAGGAGTCTCAAAGAGGCTTACAATCACCTTCCCTTTGTCTCCCCACCACAGACATTTTGTGAGGCAGGTGGGGCTGAGAGACCTCTGAGAGAACTGCTCTTGAGAGAAGAGCCCTGAGAGAATTGTGACTGACTCATGGCCACCCAGCAGCTGTATGTGAAGGACTGGGGAATCAAACCCGGTTCTCCAGATTAGAGTCCACCACTCTTTACCACTACACAGTACAACCACAATATTAGAGCCAGTTTGGTGTAGTGGTTAAGTGCACAGACTGTTATCTGGGAGAGCCAGGTTTGATTCCCCACTCCTTCTTGGGTCAACCACAAGTTCTCTCAGAGCTGTTCTGATCAAGAGCAGTTCTGGGAGAGCTCTCTTAGCCCCACCTACCTCACAGGGTGTCTGTTGTGGGGAGGGGAAGGGAAAGGAGATTGTAAGGCACTCTGAGGCTCCTTTGGGTAGTGAAGGGTGGGGTATAAATCCAATTTCTTCTCCTCCTCCTTCTCCAAACTGTCTCCCAAGCTGACCCCACCACCTTCTCCCGCGCGGGAGGTTCCCAACCACATTGGGCCAGCAGAGGGAACCTCCCCCTACATCGCCAGCATGATGACACCACTCGGAAGTGACATCATCGCGTTGGTGATGGTGCGCAGTGGCCGCTCTAGGTGTTTCTGGGAAAACTCTATGGTTTTCCCAGATGCTTTAGCAATTTGGGAGGGAGAACTCGGTGGTACAATAGGTGCCAAATGGCTAGAGCGTCTCATCCCAAATGGCTAGAGCGTCCCCTGCTTCAGGACGAAGGGGACTTGGCAACCCTACCACCACCGTGGAGGAATCTGGCAACCTTAGATCTTAACCAAAAACCTGGACAACAAGGGAGGCGGTTCCATCAGTTGTCTAGACTCTGAGCTGCTTAGGGCTTTTAAGGTACAAACCTGTACTTTGAATGCTGCCCAGAAATCAATAGCCAGCCAGCCAGTCTAGAGCTCAGACTAGTATGAGATCAGTCAGTAGATTTCATTATTAAGGGAGAATGTGAACCTTGGTCTGTACAGACAGGTACCCAAACCACACAGACTATTTCTATCTTCCCTCTGTACTGTTCTTACAATGGACAGTAGGGTTGCCAGGTCTCCAATATAGTGGGAGACTGCTCACTGTCTATCACCACTCAGTAGAGGGAAATGGTACAAAAATCAGCCTTGTGGCAACACTGTGATGTCACTTCCTGGTCATACCCAGAAGTGACATCATCATGGCAGTGTGACGCTCGAGGACTCACTGGAAACTCCGTGAAAATCTTCACCTGGCCATTTTGATGCATTAAACCTCTTTTAAAGAAAAAGGGGTGGGGTGGGGCTGGTAGCAGGAACTCCTTTGCATACTAAGCCACACACCCCTGATGTAGCCAATCCTCCAAGAGCTTACAGGGCTCTTCTTACAGGGCCTACTGTAAGCTCCAGGAGGATTGACTACATCAGGGAGGTGTAGCCTGATATGCAAAGGAGTTCCTGCTACAAAAAAAGCCCTGGGAAAAAGATACATTTTCTCTAGGCTGTCAGCAATCTTAAATTCTGCCCACCTCTGCCAGTCTCTCACCAGGTTCCAGACACCAGCTGACAACTCAAATGTATATATGTAATATTTTGCCACAAGCGCTCTCACTACATTCAGTCTAAACATACGTTCCCTCTCCAGGATCAGATTATAATAAGTTCTACCAGCTTGAAGGAGAGGCTGCATGTAATTGGGACTCCCTGTCTGGGCTTCCAAGACTTTACCGCAACTCCCCCTGGCCCCGAAGCAATTTTTCACCCTCAAGAAAAAAACAAGGTGATGACTGAAAGGATAAATCAATGCATGTTCCTGGGACTCTTTTAAAAATCAAGTCAGACCACCCACGTGAAAAATTATGAGGGAGCAAAAGGATACTGGACTGACAGTGTTGACTAAGCGTCCTATCTGTCTGTCGGTCCTACCTAAAGAGCCAGTTTGGTGTAGTGGTTAAGTGTGGGGACTCTTATCTGGGAGAACCGGGTTTGATTCCCCACTCCTCCACTTGCACCTGCTGGAATGGCCTTGGGTCAGACATAGCTCTGGCAGAGGTTGTCCTTGAAAGGGCAGCTGCTGTGACAGTCCTCTCAGCCCACCCACCTCACAGGGTGTCTGTTGTGGGGGAGGAAGGTAAAGGCGATTGTGAGCCGCTCTGAGACTCTTCGGAGTGGAGGGCGGGATATAAATCTAATATCATCAGCATCAGCATCATCAACATCATCGTCTTCTCCTTCTTTCTGTCTATACATCTATTTATCCATCCATCCATCATCTCTCTATCTGTCACCAGGGCTTTTTTTGTAACAGCAACTTGTTCACAATTAGTCCACACACCCCTGATGTAGCCAATCCTCCAAGAGCTTACAGTAGGCCCTGGAAGAAGAGCCCTGTAAGCTCTTGGAGGATTGGCTACATAAGGGGGTGTAGCTTAATATGCAAAGGAGTTCCTGCTATAAAAAAACGCCCTGTCACCAGTGTTTACTCTAAGCTGAGTTAGTGTCAGCTAGCTCACAGTTTTTTAGCCTCCAGCTCACATATTCTTGTCTTAGCTCAGGAAAAATGGCCCCAGAGTAAACTAATTTATGCAGCAGCTCACAGCTTTAATGCCAGTAGTTCACAAAGTAGAATTTTTGTTCACAAGATTCCACGGCTTAGAGGGAGTATTGCCTGTCACCCTCTCTATTTCTGTCCCTTCCCCTTCCTCTCTCTCTGTCCCTTCTCTCTCTCTCCCCTGCCTCTCCACTTGTCATTCCACTTTCCCACACATCAAAAATGAAAACTTTTCAACATTAAAAACGTTTCAAGAAGTCAGACCCTCTAACCTACACCACATTGGCCCTCATAATCTCTCTGTGATCTATGCCACTGTACTATGGCCTTGATCTGTGACGATGCCTCTCGCAGCTGCTGTTTAGGACTACAAAATGTGTTAGAGATCGAGACCAATTATCCCCGATCTTTTTGAGCTCCCAGCCCCCTTTAGAATTTTGACACAGTGTGGTGGGCAGTGCCATAAAATGGCGGCTGCTGGAGGCGGAGCCAGCCAGATGCTGCCGCTTACCTTCAGTCACACAGGAAGGATTCTCGTGCACAGAAGCGGGTAATGGAAAACCACTACTGAACCATGTCCTGTCCTTTTAATAGAGGCTTAAATGTGTGGAAAAGGGCTACTGAAACTTGTAACGCTATAGAGAGGAATACCATCACTTGGTGAAATAACATCCAATTAAACTTCTGTGTAGGGGACGGGACATTTTTGTCTCCAGGCTTCTGGCAACCCTTGATCTTTATCTTTTCCCCAGGCATCTTCAAAGCCTTTGGTGCAACGCAGGAATTCTTGGTCTTTGGCTCTTAGAACTTGGCTTGCAGCTGTGTGGCTCATCATCTGTGTTCAGTTTGCCCTGGGAGAGCACTTCATTATTTGTTTTCTTACTATACATACTAGGGGCGGCCAAACTTGCTTAATACAAGAGCCATATAGAATAAACATCAGACGTCTGAGAGCCAAAAGACATGAACGTCAGATGTAGGTAGGTAGGTAGGTAGGTAGGTAGGAAGGAAGGAAGGAAGGAAGGAAGGAAGGAAGGAAGGAAGGAAGGAAGGAAGGAAGGAAGGAAGGAGATATTGGATTTATATCCCGCCCTCCACTCCGAAGAGTCTCAGAGCAGCTCACAATCTCCTTTACCTTCCTCCCCCACAACAGACACCCTGTGAGGTGGGTGGGGCTGGAGAGGGCTCTCACAGCAGCTGCCCTTTCAAGGACAACCTCTGCCAGAGCTATGGCTGACCCAAGGCCATTCCAGCAGGTGCAAGTGGAGGAGTGGGGAATCAAACCTGGTTCTCCCAGATAAGAGTCCGCACACTTAACCACTACACCAAACAGGAAGGAAGGAAGGAAGGAAGGAAAATAGAGGGAGAGAGCAGTGGAAAGAAAGCAACTTGAACTTTAAATGCATTCTCCAAGATGCCAGCTGGCTTGGCTTGGAGAAGTACGAGAGAAATGTCTTCTCCAAGCCAGCTGATGGGGTGGTGGGGGCTCCAAGAGCAACACAATATGTGTGAAAGAGCCACATGTGGCTCCCGAGCTGCAGTTTGGCCACCCCTGATATATACAATATGTGTTTGGGGAGGGAAGGCAGCATGGTATAGCCCAATCTTGTAAGAGCTTGGAAGTAACACAGGGCCGGTACTTGGATCAGAGACCACCAAGGAAGACTCTGCAGAGGAAGGCAATGGCAGGCCACCTCTACTTCTTGCTATCCTTGAATCACCCTTGCTGGGGTTGTTGCAAGACCAGGGCCAGCCCTAGACCGTCTGGCATCTCAGGCAAGGCTAATTTCTGGTGCCTCCCCCCCGCACTGATAATGTCATCGAGTCACATGGGGGGTGTCATCGAGTCACATGGGGGGTGCCCAATTTGGCACCACCAGAACAATGGAGCCTAGAAGCAAGTATTTGGGGGGGGGGGGCGTTGTGTAAGATAGAAAGAGTAGAATAAAATTCAGAGGTTCCAGAGGTCCGCCACTGTGATTGCCTGCCCAAAATCAAGCCTGGTTCTAGGGTTACCACTTATCTGGGAGTTCTTCTGCCCCCAGCTCCTGTTATTTGCTGATATTCTGCCAACCAGTGAGGGAAAAAAATAGCTGTCCATGCAATAGCATTATGTCACTTCCAGGAAAGACCTGGCATTATGTCCCACTGCTCTAGGAATTGCCAGAATGAGAAACTCTATGGTTTAACTGGATTTTCCTAGAAAAGCCATTGTGCAAAGGTGCCCCCACCCCCGATTTCTGCTTGTGGCCAGCAAGTTCTGACTGGTAACCTCACTCAGTTCCCATGAGGCAGTGCTCTTCTGCACATATGCAGATGATTGAGCTCTAGACAGTTTCCTTGTCTTTTCATTTATGATCACCAAAGTGGGTACCGATGAAGGAAAAAGGAACAAAGGAAATGGCCTCTCTAATTCACTATCTTTTAAGGGTAAATTTGTGTGTGTGTGTTTGGAAGATGCAAACAACAGACTGGGAGATGCTGGCTAGCAGTAGGTCTAATTTGGGAAATTTCATTCAAACCATGAAGTGGTGATGTGGAGATCTGCTCTCATTTGATGCTCTCAACATGAAGATTAATTTTCCTGTAGAAAGATACAAGACCTGTCGGAAGCGTGACACAAAGAGGGTATTCTTCCTCTCGTGGCACATACGTGAGCCAGCACTACAATCAACTACCCATGACGTTGGCACAGCAAACTTGCCAATGCAAATGTTTCCTCCTATGCAGGAAAACGGAACATGCAAAGCAGCCCTGGAGATCCAGAAAAGAAGGTCACGGCGGGCTAGAGGTCGGTTATCTTAACCAGCCAATTCTGATGTCACTGGGAGATGCTATCCTTTTTTAAAAGCAGGCTTATGAAACAATCAACTTGTCTTTGTATATTCATGTCAATGTGTTGTAATACAGCATAATTATCATTTTGGGGCAGGAAGGTAATATGGTATACATAGCCTGATCTCATCAGATGAAGAAGAAGAAGGAGAAGAGAAGAGAAGAGAAGAGAAGAGAAGAGAAGAGAAGAGAAGAGAAGAGAAGAGAAGAGAAGAGAAGAGAAGAGAAGAGAAGAGAAGAGAAGAGAAGAGAAGAGAAGAGAATGTATTTACACCTGCCCTTCACATGGAGTCTCAGAACAGCTTACAATCTCCTTTCCCTTCCTCTCCCTCTTCAAGAACTGCTCTGAGAGAACTGTTAACTGACCCAAGGTCACTCCAGCAGGTATATGTGGAGGAGTGGGGGATCAAACCCAGGTCTTCCAGATTACAGTCCACGCACTTAACCACTAAACTGGCTCAGAAGCTGAGCAGGGTTGGCGCTTGGATGGGAGGCAGGCAGTGGCAAATCACCTCTGCTTCTCTCTTGCCTTGAAAGTTCCTTCTATGATTCTATGAAGCCACTTCCAGGTTCCCCCCACCACAGAAATGACCTTGCGGTGCATCCAATGCTGGACACGCCCCCCCTTTCCACCTGTAGCCAAATTTACTGGCGGTTGGCCACCCTTTGTAAGTGGGTAAGTTGCAGTCTGTGACAATCCAGGAGGTGAACGATTGCCATTGCACATGGAATGTGCAATATCCAACAATGCAGCCAAAGACACATCTGGTGTTATATGCCTCTGCCTAAGGGTAAGACTGGACCTGGCTACACCCTTACGTTTCCCAGCTATCGTCCCTTACATTGCATAGGAAAAGGAGGTCAAGCCTGTATCAGAGTGTCATAGTTATTGCACAAAGGCACTGCTGCTTAGTATTTGAAGCACAACAGTGCGGTCACGCCAGACTCTGCAGTCTTTCCTGCTTTGGCTTCCTCTGCCTCCTCCTCCCCCGCAACAAGATCTGAAGAGGGCTGAGGAAAAAGGAGAGACCGGGCATCCAGTCCAGAGTGCTGAGTTTGATTTTACTACAACGGTTGCACTATTGATTCCCAGCTCTGCATTTCCCTTACAGCTGAGATCACATCCAGTGGGAATTCCCAGTGGAACTCTGCAGAACAATGGAGCTCTTCAGAAACCCCTCCTCTGCTGCGAGGTTGCCATCCTTCCTCCTCCGTTCCAGTCTCCTGATTCGTCAGAGGCATTGACCTTGGACGGTTTCAAAGGGTTTTTTTTTTCTGGCTCCGCCCACGCCTACCATGTGGCTGTGCTGCTTATGGCTTCCCTGGGTTCTCTCCTCCGCCTACCTCCTTGAAAGACCTGTGGGCTGTCTCATTTGTGAGAACTGTTCCTTACGCTGTGCTTATTTCTGTACATCTCACTGTTTCAGAAGAGAGCTCCGCCTAAACACGATTGAAAATATAGCGGAGGAACACCCCCCCACCCAAACTTGATACAGTTTTAGGTTTTACCTATTGTGAAGAAAAAGAAGACTGCAGATTTATACCCTGCCCTTCTCTCTGAATCGAAGACTCAGAGCAGCTTACAATCTCCTATATCTTCTCCTCCCACAACAGACACCCTGTGAGGTGGGTGGGGCTGAGAGGACTCTCCCAGAAGCTGCCCTTTCAAGGACAGAGTCTCAGAGCGGCCTACAATCTCCTATATCTTCTCCCCGCACAACAGACACCCTGTGAGATGGGTGGGGCTGAGAGGGCTCTCCCAAAAGCTGCCCTTTCAAGGACAACCTCTGCCAGAGCTATGGCTGACCCAAGGCCATTCCGGCAGCTGCAAGTGGAGGAGTGGGGAATCAAACCCGGTTCTCCCAGATAAGAGCCTGCGCACTTAACCACTACACCAAACTGGCTATTGTGGGTCCCACAGCAAGCATAGAAACAAAGCTGGAAGGTACATCTGAAGGTCATCTAGTCCACATCTGAAGGTCATCTAGTCCAACCCCCTGTGCGATGCAGGAAATTTACAGCTCCCTCCTCCCACTCCCCCAGTGACTCCTTCTGCATGCACAATGAACATATAGGGTTGCCATGTCCCCCTTGGGGGACAGTGGGTACAGTTGTTAGATCCAGGTTGGGAAACTCCTGGAGATTTGGGGACAGAGCCTGTGGAGATTTCAGTGGGCCGCAATGCCATTGAGTCCAACCTCCAAATCATCCATTTTCTCCAGGGGAACTGATTTCTGTGGTCTCGAGATAAGCATAGCTAGCTTCAAGAGGGGATTGGATAAGCATATGGAGCAAAGATCCATCAGTGTCTATTAGCCACAGCGTATTGTTGGAACTCTTTGTCTGGGGCAAGTGATGCTCCGTATTCTTCATGCTTGGCAGGGGATCTCCCAGACAAGGCAGGCAAATGGCAACCCTGGGCAAAAACAATAAACAAAAACAATTGAAGCATAAGGGCAAGAAAAAAAGCTGTGATTCTCAGAAAGCTGAATTCACTGCCCATTACCACCTTCTGCATATTGTCTTTGCACAGGAACTCCTATTAGGCCACACCCCCTGGCATCACCATTGTTTTGTAGAAAAAGCCCAGCAGGAACTCACTTGCATATTAGGCCACACCCCCTGATGCCAAGCTAGCTGGAACTGCGTTCCTGTGCGTTCCTGCTATAAAAAAAAAGACCCCGACTAGCAGTTAACTATGCAGTACAGACCATCTTTTCTCCGTCGCCATCTTAGTATTTCAGTTAATTTTATCTGATTTTTTTTAACTTGAAATTTCTTGACTATAAGTTTTATATGTTGTTATCCACCCTGAGCCCATTCTTGGGGAGGACAGGTTATAAATAATAATAAACGCCATCAAGACTGGGGGAATTCCTAAACAGTTGCACAGTTTTCACATCCCCGTTTCAGCCCACTTCTCCAATGGTTGAATGATGAGGCCTATGGGGATGAGGTCTAGCGGGGGGAGGAGTTCGCCCGCTAAAAGTTGACAACCAGTTTGAGGTTTGTACAGGCTCTCAAACTTTTGCAGCCTACCTCCTATCCCCCACCTGCTGGCATAATGTTAACACTGGCAAAAGTGCTTGCATAAATATCAGCAGTCACACTGATCTTGATGGGAGTGAAAAACAACACCCCGCTTTCCATCATGAGGAATAAGAAGAAGAGGATGAGGAGGGGGAGAGTTCGATTTATACTTCGCCCTTCACTCAGAGTCTCAGAGCAGCTTACAGTCCTCTTCATTTCCTCTCTCCACAACGACACCCTGTGAGGTAGATGGGGCTGAGAGTTCTGAGAGAGCTGTGACTGACCCAAGATCACCCGGCTAGCTCCCTGTGGAGGAGTAGGGAATCAAAACCGGTTCTCCAGATTAGGAATTTCCAACCCAGAGTTGGCAACCCCCGGGACCAGTTCCAGAAAGTTTTGACTGGGAAGATGTGGAGAGTATAAGGGTTATTTAGTCCTCCTTCCGCTAGCACTGTGACCCTGTTGTAAGTCTCCCCAGAATTGCATTTTATACCTTTTCAAAATTGGAATTTTCTGGGTCACGTTGAGTTTGGCCTTGAAGGTCTTTTCTTAGAAACTGAACTCTGGAGGTGGGGTTTCCTTCCAGCAGGAACAGATGCGAGGGACAAACTCTTCCCTGACTCTCCTCCAGTCTGAGCTGTTTAGAGGAAAGATGAGATAAAAATATACAGATGGGCGGGTGGGGGGGGGGGGTTGCTTAGGGATGGACAACACCACCAGATGAAGCACAGGCCTCCTCCATGCACCAATCAGTGGAATAATGCTGTACTCATTGTGTCGATTGACAGTGTTGGAGCCAGTGGGAGAGCTTCCTACATGTGCAAGTTTATTGAGCATCTCTGGGTTCCTCCCTTGCAAACCAAAAGACCTTGCGATACCCTGCTCTCCTTCCTTTGCAAGGAAGGGCGCAGACCTGGATTGATGCCTGAGAGGAGACTGAACACTTCCAAAGGAGACGCCTTTGTTATGCCTTCAGTTCCAGTGGAGGAGAAGGCTCACACTCTTTGCTGACGGACTTGGAGAATCTCACTGTGCCAAAGACGTGCTCTAGGGCACATTTTTCAGTGTATCAGAGCCAGGCATTGAAACATGTTATGCAACTGCTTCTTATAGTTATTTATATATGGATTATGAATAAGGCCTGTTGTGGGAATACATACAATGGGCTCTAGAAAGAGGTTCTGGGCAAATGCACCGGCCTTGGCATTCAACATTAATTTGCTGTGGTGTCATAGCATGACAACAATCACGCAGATGCTGAAGCTCAGCATTCCTTTCTGCAGTGTGTTGTTGGTGCCTTTTCCTGTCATATTTGGCTTTGTGGCATTTAGCATCAGCATGTGATTGTGGCGTGATCTATCTCTTTTTTTGCTTGGCATGGTTGTGTTATGGTATACCATAGAGTATCCACTTCAAGGTGGCTGTTTTCTGTAGAGAAATTGATTTGATTTCAGCTTTCCATCTCCCCCCTGCAGCCTCTACCTAGGAAAAGTACAGTCTTTCTTCACAGTGGAGACCAAAGCAGGAGCAAAGCAACGTCAGCAGGGTATAATGACACAGAGTCCACTCTGCAAAGCAGCCATTTTCTACAGGGGTATACAATGAAGACAGATTCCAGTATACTAGTATGAACAAAAGCAAAAACAAACCTCACCGAAATAAACAATACTTTTTCAAATGATAACACAGTATCCTTTAGGCACAATATTGTCAGTGATGAGACTAACAATATTTGTGGTGTGGTATGAGCTGTAATGAGTCACTGCTCACTTCTGAAGACAAATTTTGGTAGTCATTAAGATGCTACTGGATTCTGACGCGATCCGGCTAATCTAGGCTACCCAGGTCAGGCCAAAACCAGCAAGATTTTCCTGGAGATTTGATTTTCAAAAGCTTACATCCTGGAAATCTTTTTGGTATCTAAGGCTCTACTGGACTTTAATCCAGCTCTTCTCATATTTTGTTGAAGTATGGATAGTTAGCAATGTAGGGGGGGGGAACCCACCCAAAATGTTCATAAGGAATTATACTTTGTAGAACTTCTTCCAGCACTGAAACACAACAATGAGGGTGGTAAAAATATCAGGAAGGAATTCTCCAAACCTCATGTCATGAAAAATGATTTCTCCATATCGAGGCACATCTAAAAGCACTGAATCTTGGAAATGTTTGAACATAGTTAGCCAACTAGGAACTCTCAGTTGGAAATATGTGTGTGAGATAAGTACTACGAAGTCACTTCTGTTTTACAGTGAGACCAGTTTTGCACTAGACCTTTAATTCTGGTTTAGCTGTCTTTAAAATGACATTCTACATTAGAATCACAGCAACCAACTCTGACTCTATAATTCTATGATTTTAGTGTAAAATGTCAGCTTGGGGAAAGGGCTAAACCAGGATTAAAGGTCTAGTTTGAAATCAATCTGACCCTATGAACTAAGGACCTTGAAAATGCCCTGCCATTAACAGTGTTGCTCAGTTCTTGCCGTGGTTTCCTCGAGGGAGTCAACCCATCTCATGTTGGTCTTTCTCTTTTCCTGCTGCCTTCCACTTTTCCTAGCATCGTTGTCTTTTCCAATGAGTTTTGTTTTCTCAAAACATGACCAAAGTACGATAGCCTCAGTTTGGTCATTTTAGCTTCTAGGGAGAGTTCAGGCTTCATTTGATCTAGAACCTATTTGCTGGTCTTTTAGGTGGGTCATGGTATCCTTAAAACTCTCCTCCAACACATTTCAAATGAATCAACTTTCTTCTTCAGCTTTCTTCACTGTCTAACTTTCACACGTGGAGAGTATAATAATGGATTATCTTGATCTTGGTAGCCAATGACAATTCTTATCCTTAATCAGGGGTAGAATTCTAGCAGGAGCGCCTTTGCATATTAGGCCACACCCCCTGATGTAGCCAATAATCCAAGAGCTTACAAGGCTCTTTTTTGTCAGCTCTTGGAGGATTGGCTATATCAGGGGTGTGTGGCCTAATAGGCAAAGGAGCTCCTGCTAGAATTCCACCTTGGCCCTTAAGAATCCTTACCCAATCCTTATCCTTAAGAGTCTCTTTTAGATTCTTCATGGCTGTCCTTCCCAGTCTCAAACTCCTTATTTCTAGGTTGCAGTTTCCCTTTTGGTTGATGATGGAGCCAAGGAACAGAAAATCTTTAACCGTTAGAGTTGTGTAATTCCCCAGTAGTCATTGTTGGGTGTGGTTTAGAATGGCTGGACTGGTCAGGCAGAGTGCTCCTTCTGAGCTTCAGCGCAACAGCGTGGCCTAGTCAAATGGTTACCACACTATCTCACAAATTGTACAGAGAGCCTTGCTTTAAGTTAAGAAACCAATACTGGTGGATTTATTCAAAAGGAACATAACATATTAGTGTAGTGGAGAGAAAGAGTGACTAAACTGTTCTAACCAACTGGATGGCTTTGGATTGTAGTAGGTCATCGGCTTAGTTCAGTTCAGGAGAAGAGACACCATGCTGTTCCTCCTGATGCATGCAGGGAAGAAGAAGAAAGAGGAGGAGAACAAACAGGAAGGGAGTTCTCTGAGATTACATTCTACCCAGGGCAGGCTCGCCCACTAGGCAAACTAGGCAGTTGCCTATGGCACCGGGGGGCGCCAAATTGGGCTCCCCCCCCGGTGCCCAAGACAAATGGCTAGTTTACCTCTCCCCCAACACTGCTGCAGTGTTACACTGTTGGTACCGCCAACCCCATCCCTTTCCTTCTGCCGCGCTCTTCCCACCCTCCACCCCCACCCTCCCATGTGATCAGAGGAGTACGCCGCCCTACCAGCTTTCATGCTGCTGGCAGCATCTGTGTGTTATTTGAAGAGAGAGCTGGAAGAGGCTTTGCTCCCCCCTCCTTTCCGGCACAGATGCCGCCAGCAGCGTCGAAGCCAGTAGGGCCGATCCTGATCGCAGCGAGGGGGGGGAGGGCATGATGGAGTGCAGGGAGGGCGAGAGGAGGAGGAGGCAGCGGCGGTGGCCAAGGAGCCTGCCTGGGGCACCATGTGCCCTAGGGCCAGCAGTGATTCTACCAATTAGAGAGGGTGAGTGACAGTAGACAGGAAGGAGACTGATATCTGATATCTATGAGCCTATCTATCTAGCTTGCTCTATGGTGTTTGTAGTCTTGGAGGACTGAGCAAGAGCCATCATCAGTCTGTTCTTCTAACAGTCATTACTTTTTGTCTCCTTGATGCTCTCGCCTTCATTAGTAGTCATTTCAAGTCTTCACTATTTTCTGCCAGTAATTTGGGCAAGATCCAGAAGACATGCACATACTCCTACATGGCCGAATTGTGTGTCTCTGTGTGTTTGTGCAACTTTGCACACGGATGAAAATTCATAGAAGCAAGAGCCATGATACTTTCCCCATTCCCCATTGCTACACAAACGTAGGAAGGAAGTGGTTTAAGACTGAAGCAGTCGGGTAGTTTCAAGCACAGACTTGAATCGCATGCCCAGTTTTTGGGCTGAGCATCACTGCATGCTTGATTTGTTGAAGTCCTTTTCAGGGTGGGGTTGGGCGCCACATGGTCAGAGAAACATCAAACCAAATTGTAATTCTCTTGAAACATCAATGATGTTCCACCTTAGCGGTAGTGTGGCTACTGAATCAAATCCAAGATGTTTTAAGATTCCGTTGATTAGACTGCAGTAGCCTCAAGAAATGTCTAAACCCAGCATCAAATTTTTCCAGTTGAATTGCCTCTGGAGAAGAACTTGATCCAGATGATGTTGCCAAGTGTAGCATCTATTCATTATTATTATTATTATTATTTTGCATCAGACTGTTCTCCCTCTCCCTCCTTTGGAAGCCTGAAGTGGGAGGAGGACGAGAGAGTGTGGATGGCAGAAAGATATGGCAGAAGACCTTCTCCAGCTGTCTTTCCAAGAAAGTCCTTTTGGGTCATCTATGCAGAGGAAGACAAGGACTTGCCAGATAAGATAAGTCCTGGACAAGATGTTCACACCTTGGGAAGGTGTCATTTTGAAAGAGACCAGGTGAAGAGCATCTCCTCCCACCACCAGCACCACTTCTTGAGATAAGGACTTGTCCTGTGACATGGGCCAAGTCACCTATCAGAAGTGAGCAGAGCCATTTCTTCAACACTGATTCCAAGGTTGGCTTTTCTTTTCCTGTAAAGTTGCAGCCAACAGGCTTTGCAAAGCAGGAGAAGTTCAGAGGTAATTTGCCTGCCTCTGTGAGGTGAACCTAGACTCTTATATGGGAGAACCGGGTTTGATTCCCCACTCCTCCGCTTGCACCTGCTGATATGGTCTTGGGTCAGCCATAGCTCTGGCAGAGGTTGTCCTTGAAAGGGCAGCTGCTGGGAGAGCCCTCTCAGCCCCACCCACCTCACAGGGTGTCTGTGGTGGGGGGAGAAGATATAGGAGGTTGTGAGCCACTCTGAGACTCTGTCCTTGCAAGGGCAGCTGCTGTGAGAGCCCTCTCCAGCCCCACCCACCTCATAGGGTGTCTGTTGTGGGGGAGGAAGATAAAGGAGACTGTAAGCCACTCTGAGACTCTGGGATTCGGGATATAAATCCAATATATTCTTCTTCTTCCTTGGTGGTCTCTAGGGGTGGGCAGGAACTGGGAAAATGTACTTTGTGATGGTTTGTAGTGTGCTCTCCACTTGTGAACCACAAACTGTCAAAAACCTTTAGGGATTAAATGAAATGGCTCTGTTCATTTTGTGATGGTTCTGTTTCTGAGTTTCTCCTCCTCCATCTGCAGACTATGTTAAAAAAATTATCCCTCTTCTCCTCTGCACTTAGGCCTCCTCCCAGGGCTCTTTTTCTAGCAAGAGCTCCTCTGCATATTAGACCATGCCCCCTTGATGTAGCCAATCCTCCAGAAGCTTAGAGGACTCTTCTTACAGGGCCTACTGTAAGCTCCAGGAGCATTGACTACATCAGGAAGGTGTGGCCTAATATGCAGAGGAGCTCCTGCTAGAAAAAGAGCCCTGCCTTCTCCTGTGGCAGCCATTTTATGGTTGCACTCACCAACCTGTGTCAGAACTCCCAAAGTCCCCACAGGCTCAGAAAGGGTGGGGATGCCTGGTTTAGTTGAAGAGGATGTGTGTTCTGTGTCTGAATCCATTGAATGCGCACAGAACTCCTCTATAGGCTCCAAACCTAGGGATGCTGAGTGTTAGAAAAAGAGGAACAGAGTGCCTGATGAAGCAGTCTCTGCCACACAAACGCTGATGCTGGAATATATTCTCTTGGTATCTAATGTGTCATTGGACTTGTGTTTTGTTGCAATAGACCAGTGCAGGATTAAATCCTGTGGAGGCCCATAGGCAGTCAAAATCTTGGGGTGCCCCCTCGTAAATTATCTCAGAGTCAGAGCGCCTGCCCCGCCCCCTGTGGCCCCCACTGCAACCTGCAGGCACCTTCTCGAAAGCCCCTTTGATAATGCTGCAGGGGAGAGGCAGAGAGAGGCAAATTTGGCGACGACGCTAGCAGCAGCCTCACCAGGCAAATCGGGCAAAGAGTGGCTCGGTTGCTGACTCCTAGGGCTGCCAGCAGGGGGGAAACTGGGGAAGGGGGAAGCTGGCCCAGGGCTCCTAAAGGCAGGGGAAGAAGAAGACCGTAGATTTATACCCCGCCCTTCTCTCTGAATCAGAGACTCAGAGTGGCTTACAATCTCTTATATCTTCTTCCCCCACAACAGACACCCAGTGAAGTGGGTGGGGCTGAGAGGGCTCTCACAGCAGCTGCCCTTTCAAGGACAACTCCTGTAATAGCTATGGCTGACCTCAGGCCATTCCAGCAGCTGCAAGTGGAGGAGTGGGAATCAAACCTCGTTCTCCCAGATAAGAATCCACTCACTTAACTACTTCACCACACTGGCTCTCAGAGCCAAGTGCCTACTTGGCCTAATCGTTAATCCACCTCACAGTGCGAGGTGGATTAACAATCGAGCCCTGATTGACACAGGGCTTTTTTTCTGGAAAAAGGGGTGCCATAACTCTTCAAGAGGGGAATGAAGGAGAAACAGATGAACTAGATTAAACATTTTTTGGGGGAGAATTTTGTTTCCATGAAGAGATACCAGAACTCTGTTCCACCACGTTTCCCGCCCCCCTATAAAAAAGCTCTGGACCAAGACGATTACCCCTCTGGAATTAGGATCTGGTTATGTTTACAACGCTATAGCCAAGAATGGAGAGATCTGAAATGCCTCGTTCACCTTGGCCTTTGTGAAGGAGACTCAGAGTGCACGCCGCAGTTATTTATCGAATGCACAACGGGCTGGAAAGCCAGCAGCAGGCAGCTTTAGCCAGACCCTTTTCTCGGGTTTGTGCAAACAAATATTTCCTTCCCCTGAACTCTGCGTCAACTCCATCCAACCCGTTCTTTGTTGCATCACGTACTTTAGACTACTGATCGGTGAATGGATAGTCATGGTTATTTTATAAGCTTACAGCTTATAGCTTGCACATTCAAATAAACATTTAATGTTAAGAAACATGATGCTACTAGATGTGCACAGTCTTTTGCTGGTGAGCCTTAGGGAGAAAATGCATGTTTATCCTTCCTTCCTCCCTCCCTCTCTCTCCTTCTTCAGCACTTACTTGATGGTCGTTTTCGCACTCACCTTCCGCCGGCGCGACCCCCCTCTTCACCGCGCAGGATCTGCACGGATTTCACACTAAACGCTGCGGAGCAGCCAGAAAAGCCGGAAGCTCCCGGCGCAAAAGCTGCTCAAAATGAAACCGCCAAAAAGCAGTTTGGCGTTTGCGCAGCTTTTGCGACGGGAGCTTTCGGCTTTTCTGGCTGCTCCGCAGCGTTTAGTGCGAAATCCGCGCAGATCCTGCGCGGTGAAGAGGGGGGTCGTGCCGGCGGAAGGTGAGTGCGAAAACGACCGATGTGTCCTTCCTCTTTTCTGGTATAACTCTTTGACTCGCTAGGCTTGTCACCTCACTGGTTGTCCCTTACTCTACCTGCTCTCACATTGGGAGAACATGAGAAAGAGGGGAAAACCCAGATGTTGCAGATGCAATGACATCAGTTCTGGTGGCTGCATCCTTACACTCTAGGAATTTCCCCAGTCTCTATGGTCTTTACCATAGGGGCAAGACTGTCACGTAAGCTGGTGACATCACTTCCGGGTCTTCTAGAACTGCCATCGCCATGTTCTACCACTCTTCCCATGCCCTGCCCCTTCCCCAATTGCTCCTGGGATTGTAAGGTACAGGCCTGAGAACCCTATGAACAGCTCACTTCCCTTCCTTGGTCTTACAGCAAGCCAGGCTTCAATAGGCCCATGCAGACTGTACTGGTCTGCCCTACCTTCCATGGGACTGGCTCCCCCTGGACCTATGCCCCCCTACCTGTTGTTTGGTGTGTTACCTGTTGCCCAGATGATGTGATGTCACTGCAAGAAGAGCTGCAATGAGAGCCAACTTGGGGTAGTGGTTAAGAGCAGTGGACTCTGATCTGGAGAACTGAGTTTGATTCCTCTCTCCTCCACATGAAGCCTGCTGGGTGACCTTGGGCTAGCCACAGTTCCCTCCAATCTCTTTCAGCCTCACCTCCCTCACAGGGTGTCTGTTGTGGGGAGAGAAAGTCAAGGTGATTGTAAGCTGTTCCGTGATTCCTTTGGGTAGTGAAGAGCAGGGAATAAAACCAACTCCTCCTCCTCCCCTTCCTCTTCCTCCTCCCCCTCCTCCTCTTCTTCTTTCTTCTTCTCCTTCCTCTTCCTCCTCTCAAGGTCAGTTTCTGTTTCTTGGCCTTTGAGAATTCTTTTTTGGTTAACTGTACTATAGCAGATAATTTAGATGTATGCAAGAAGTAGAGTTACCATTAGAGTAGCCATCTCCTGTTTTAGTTGGAGACCTCCCAGCTCCCAACTTCCACAAAGGCTCAATAGGCTGATGGGGAAAAAATAAGGGGGAAATTGGCATCAACAGTATGATGTTATTTCTAGGGCGATACCAGAAGTGATATCAGGCCATTCCAGGATTTAGCAGAAATCACCTAGTAAAACCATAGAGGTTCTACTGAATCCTATAGCAGCATGATGACACTTCAGGGTTCAACCTGGAATTGACATCACACTGTCACTGTGCTCTCTTAGGGTTGCTATCCTCCAGGTAGGACCTGGAGTTCTCATGGAATTACAGCTAAGTTCCAAACCATAGAGACCAGTTCCCCTGGAGAAAATGGCTGCTGTGAAGGGTGGACTCTATGGCATTATACCCCTCCAGTTTGGTGTAAGTAGGTAAATGTGCGGACTCTTATCTGGGAGTTTGATTCCCCACTCCTTCACTTGCACCTGCTGGAATGGCCTTGGGTCAGCCATAGCTCTTGTAGGAGTCGTCCTTGAAAGGGCAGCTGCTGCAAGAGCTTTCTCAGCCCCACCCACCTCACAGGGTGTCGGTTGTGGGGGGAGGGAAGGTAAAGGAGATTGTGACTGCTATGAGACTCTGAGATACAGAGTATAGGGAGGGATATAAATCCAATATCATCATCATCTTCTTCTTCTTCTCTGAGGTCTCCCCAAATTCTACCCTTTCCAAGCTCCACCCCCAAATCTCCATGAATTTCCTTACCAGGATTTGGTAACCCTAGAGAGGTTTCAAGCATACTGTTATGTCTTGAAACATAAGCCGATGTACCGCATGGCGATCGCTACAGAGGCGACCCCACGGGTCCCCGGATGTAGCTCGCTAGACGCCCTGCCCATCAAGATCTGTGGCGGGAAGTTTGACTGGTCGGGATTGGACTGGTCAGACTGGGGGGGGGCAGTTCCGGGGAATGTATATAAGCGGGACCCGGCCCGCGTGTTCCCTCTCTTGTAATGTACCACTGAAGAAAGCATGTTGCCTTCGAACCGTCTCGCAACTCAGTACATTACACATACCATGACAAACTGAACACAATGAGCTGTGGGAACTGGGCCGCATTTATTAAAAATGAAAACAATTTATGTCTCTTTGCATTCCATGCTCCCACTAAAAGCCATGAGATGTAAAAGCTCTTCATTTGGACTGGATCATGCTCTGGGTGTGGCTTGCCATAAGACTTCCTTTTCTAGTTTATCTCTTTTTCTATATTAGGCCTGAATATGGCCATGGTTCTTTTAATTCTTTTTTTTTTTTAGTAAGTCATGCCTACCAGACTCCGAAAGAACTACTTTATTGCCGATTCCTGTCGGAACATACCTGGCTCTGTGCTTCTGTGGGGGTTCCTTTTATGGGTGAAATACAGAGCCAATAAATACATGTACATGAAAAGAAATTTCCTAGGAAATATTGCCTTTTTTGTTGTTTGGAAAGTTCACCTTGTTCTTCCTGGGGATCTGTGAAACCAGCATGTTGTTTCACGTCCTGGGTATATAAAGTGTTCCGCAAACAAGATACAAGGGCTTCGGATACCAGCTCTTGTCAACTTCAGCTTTTCATCAATATCACATCACATGGGGGGGGGGGGAAGCTTCCATGACCTTATTTTTTGGGTTTCCAGTGAGCACTGAAATCTTTCTGTACTTTGTCATAGAAATCTCTTTCTCAGGTTCTAATAAGCTCTCTTAACAGGCCAAGGAAGGCAACAAAAGTTGAGAGTAGAGTTGCCAAGTCCAATTCAAGAAATATCTGGGGACTTTGTGGGTGGAGCCTGGAGACTTTGTGGGTGGAGCCAGGAGACATTGGGAGTGGACCTAGGAGAAAGGTTGTGACATGCATAATTGAATTCCAAAGGGAGTTCTGGCCATCACATTTAAAGGGACCTCACACCTTTTAAATGCCTACCCTCTACTGCAGGGGTGGCCAACGGTAGTTCTCCAGATGTTTTTTGCCTACAACTCCCATCAGCCCCAGCCATTGGCCATGCTGCCTGGGGCTGATGGGAGTTGTAGACAAAAAACATCTGGAGAGCTACCGTTGGCCACCCCTGCTCTACTGGAAATAATGAAGGATAGGGGCACTTCCTTTGGGGGCTCATAGCATTGGACCTCCTGGTCCAATCCTTTTGAAACTTGGAGGGTATTTGGGGGATAGGCATTGGATGCTATGCTGCAAATTTGGTGTCTCTACCTCAAACAACAGCCCCTCCCCCCACAGAGCCCCAGATACCCATGGATCAATTCTCCATCATTCCCTGTGAGAATCAGTCTCCATAGGGAATAATGGAGTGCCCAGCAGACAACCCCCCACCCCAGCTTTCTGATCCTGGTGGGGGATCCCCCGGTTTTTCCGGCTCCTCTATACTGCCACTCAGCTGGCCGGCAGGAGAAAGCCCTGCCCCATCAGCCACCATCTGCCTTCAAATCTTGGGAGGTTTAGAAGAGGCTTGCAACAATTAAATATTTAATTGTTTTATACTTGAAATTGTTTAAATTTTATGTTTGGTTAATTGTGGAAGCCGCCCTGAGCCATTCGTGGGAAGGGCGGGATATAAATCTCGAATAAATAAAAAATAAATAAGAAACTGTTTATGTTTCTGAATGTGTGCGTGCCTTTAGATCTCAGCAGGAAAGCTGCAGGGGGTGGGGCAAGCAGACAGAGCCATGAGCTCTCAGTCCCTCTGTTTGTTTGAAAGTAAAGTTCACCTCCTAGGCTGTTCTTTCATATTCATATTAGTCTGAAGAAGATGGTTGAAATACAACTGTTGGTATATTCAGCAACGTGAGTAAATTGCCCCAGTGAGATCACAAAAGTGTGTGCTTGCTAACTGGTTTATTTTGGCTGCTTTGTGAGAGTGTGTGTGTTCACTTTCATTTAGTGGGTGTGTAGCTGCTGGGGGGGGGGTGAGGAACTGGACTGTATGCAAGGGAACTGCACTGCTGTATTTTTATTCATTTTAGGGAATGGGAAAGTCTCCTGGCTCAACTCCCAATGTCTCCTGGCTGCACTCCCAATGTCCTCAAATATTTTCTGAGTTGGACCTGACAACCCTAGACCAGAGTAGCTCTGTAGAGTATGGTACTGTAAAAATATCATTGCCAGGACTTGAACTGAAATGTCAGGGTTTAGGATTCTAGAAAAAAGGGGATTATGTTTGGATAAACATATGGAGCAGAGGTCCATCAGTGGCTATTAGCCACAGCGTATTGATGGAACTCTCTGTCTGGGGCAGTGATGCTCTGTATTCTTGGTGATTGGGAGGGGCAACAGGGTGAGGGCTTCTAGTGTCCTGGCCCCACTAATGCACCTCCTGATGGCACCTGTTTTTTTTGGCCACTGTGTGACACAAGAGTGCTGGACTGGGTGGGCCATTGGCCTGATCCAACATGGCTTCTCGTATGTTCTTAAGGGGGGGGGGGGAACTCCCAGTAGGAGGAAGGGCGGGCTCTTCTCAGCCTGGCTTTAGATCCTCTATATGTATATAGCCAATGGCCAATGGCTATATACATATAGAGCCATGGCCAATGGCTGGGGCTGATGGAAGTTGTAGGCAAAAAACATCTGGAGAGCTACCGTTGGCCACCCCTGCTCTAGGCTTGTCATTAGTTACATCTGAGCTATACTGGTTAGAGTTGCCAGCTGGCAGGTGGGGCCTTGGGATCCTCTGGAATTGCATCTCATCTCCAGATGGCAGAGATCAGTTCCCCAGGAGAATATGGATGCTTTAGAAAATGGACTGTCTGACGTTGTACCCTACTGAGATCTAGGGTTGCCAAGTCCAATTCAAGAATGAGCTGGGGACTTTGGGAGTGGAGCCAGGAGACATATGGGGTGGAGCCAGGAGAAAGGTTGTGACAAGCACAATTGAACTTCAAAGGGACCATCAGTTCCCTTGGAGAAAATGGCTACTTTGAAAGGTGGTCTCCGTGGCCTGCTGAGGTCCCCTCCCCTCCCTAAACCCTGCCCTCCCCAAGCTCCAAGCCCCCAAATCTTCAGGAATTTCCTAACCTGGAGTTGTCAACCCTATTTCAGATGGGTATTGAGCCTAGGATATTCATAAGGTTGCCAGGATACCCCATCACCGGGCCCCACTGCCGATCAGCTGGCTGGTGAGGGACTTCAACTGAAAAAGAGCAAGGCCCAGCTCACATTGCAACAACATGAGCCTGCTTTGGTGGGGAGGGCAGGATATAAATCAAACAAATAAATAAAATCATCATGATGGTGACATCAAGGCAATGCTCTATGGTAGAAGCCAAATTTACCATAGAGTTTTGGCCCAAATATTAGAGTATCGCTCAATGTTGCTGTGAGATTACATCAAGGGCTTACCTTATTTAATAAGCAGTTTCAGAGTCATACTGTGTACCATTTTCATCTGTGTTATGTTTTGGCAGCTTTAAGTTTGTATACGAGTCTTGATTTTCTGTTTCACACTATCTTGTAACTTATTTATTTCTCAATAAACTGTTTTTCAGTAAAAGAGGGTTTTGTAGCAGGAACTCCTTTGCATACTAGGCCATATTCCCCTGATGTAGCCAATCCTCCAGAAGCTTACAGGTGTCACGGCTGGGGCCGGGTCAGGCAAAGTCCAGGGGCAGTCTGAGGTCTGTAGCCAGTAAGCAGGAGGGTCCGAGGCACCAAATCCAAATCACTGTACAAGTATCACAGGTCCGAGGTCCAGAAGCCGAGGTCAGGGAGTCCAGAAGTCACAAGCCAAAGTCAGGGAGTCCAGAAACCAAAGTCAAGCCAGAGTGGATGCTAGAACGTCGGGGAGATGACTACTTGCTTCCACAAAGCCTCCTCCCAAAGCCTACAGCTATATAGCCCTCTGCTGGCTGTTGCCCATTTGGGCTAATTGCTGGCTCAGAGAGGCAGCCAGGATCCTGTTGCAACTCAAGCATCCTTGCTCTTAGAAGGGCCAGAATCGTCTCAAAACTCAGGGCTCAGGGAGCGTCTTGCTTGTGAGCGTGCCGCCCTCCTCCGATCCCTGAGGTCCTGACGGAGGCGGTCACGCACACGCGCCACCCGAGAGGGCGAGGCAGGGGGGCTGGGATCTTCTCCAGCAGGAGGCAGGGGCACTGGTGCAGGTGGCAGGGGCACAGTTTCTTCTGCAGGCTCAGCTTCCTCTGCAGGGTCCCCAGCACCCATGACAACAGGGCTCTTAGTACAGAGGTTACTATAAGCTGCAGGAGGACTGGCTACATCAGGGGTGTGTGGCTTGCTATGCAGAGTAGCTCCTGCTACAAAAAAGCCCTGTTGATATCACTTCCAGGTCATGCTGGAAGTGACATCAACACATTTTTGCAACATCAGCTAGGCCTCCCTCCCACTCCTGGTAAGCCCCTCCCCCCTGCTGGTTGCCATGAGGAACCTGGCAACCCTAAACGTTCAGTATTTAAAGCACAATAGTCTGCTACAATGAAGAGCCCCGTGGTGCAGAACGATAAAGCTGCAGTACTGCAGTGGGAGCCCTCTGCTCACGACCTGAGTTCGATTCCAGCGGAAGCTGGGTTCAGGTAGCCGGCTCCAGGTTGACTCAGCCTTCCATCCTTCCGAGGTCGGTAAAATGAGTCCCCAGCTTGCTGAGGGGAAAGTGTAGATGACTGGGGAAGGCAATAGCAAACCACCCTGTAAAACGTCTGCCGTGAAAACGTGAAAAATCGTCACCCCAGAGTCGGAAACGACTGGTGCTTGCACAGGGGACTACCTTTACCTTTTTTTTTTTTTAGTCTGCTACACAGCCCCTGGAGAAAATGGTAGCTTTGAAGAGAGGACTATATGGCATTATATTCTGCTGAGATCCCTCCCCTCCCCTCCCCAAACTCCACTCTCCTCAGGCTCCACCCCCAAAATCTCTAGTTATTTCCAAACAAACTTGGGCAACTTGAGTTACATACGGCCAGAGTGTTGCAAAATATCTCTCTCCGCTACTTCCAGCCAGGCCTTCTTTTTGTTTCAGGAACTCCTTTGCATATTAGGCTACAACCCCCTGATGTGGCCAATCCTCCAGGAGCTTACAGGGCTCTTTGTACAGGGCCTACTGTAAGCTCCGGGAGGATTGGCTACATATCAGGGATGTGTGGCCTAATATGCAAAGGAGTTCCGCCTACAAAAAAAGCCCTGCCTCCAGCACTGCCTTGGGAATGATCTTAGGAGAAATGGAAGTCCATATGGATTTTATGGGAAGGAAAGTGACATCAAGAGGTCAGTTTGGTGTAGTGGTTAAGTGCGCGGACTCTTATCTGGGAGAACCGAGTTTGATTCCCCACTCCTCCACTTGCACCTGCTGGAATGGCCTTGGGTCAGCCATAGCTCTCGTAGGAGTTGTCCTTGAAAGGGCAGCTGCTGTGAGAGCCCTCTCAGCCCCACCCACCTCACAGGGTGTCTGTTGTGGGGGGAGAAGATATAAGAGATTGTAAGCCACTTTGAGTCTCTGATTCAGAGAGAAGGGCAGGGTATAAATCTACAGTCTCCTCCTCCTTCCAGCTTCTTTATATAGATCATTAAAAATATATATAAGTAGGTTTTCAGCTGCAGCATAATTGTTCCCTTTCTTTTCCAAACTGTGGAGGAAAACAAGCCCATGGTCTAGTTTTTATGTAAATGAAGAAGAATCCAATGAGGAAGTTTAGAAATCAACAACACCAGGAGATAGAAAGAGACCTCTTGAAAGCCTAGTCCCCTCCCCCAAAAATGAGCTGGAAACCAGGGAGAAACAGGGCCTATGGCTGCTTGTTGAAAAGAACGGTTATCTTTCAGAAGATCTCTGCCTGCCTGCCTGCCTGTTACGAGTGGGCCACCACCTTGCGTGCCCTGTCAAAGTGCCAGGGATTTTGCAAGACGTCCTCGGTGGGCAAGTTTCAGCAGTGCAGAAAGTATGTAGGACAATCTGGTGCCAGGCTCGTTCTGGGCACGCACCCACTGCAAAGCACTCTGTAGCTGACAAAAATACTTCCTACTGCTGCTAGGTTTAAATCTGGGGAATGGCGCTGCTGTGGAGGCGGTGTTCTCCGTGCGTTGCGATGGGAGAGGAGGATGGGTTTCAGCATGCCCTCCTTGAGAGCAGCTGTGAGGATGGGAATCGTGCTGGAATTTTACATGGAACGGGCTAAAATTTGCCTGTGACCAGTCCCCCCCCCCCCCCCAAGACACCTCTTCCGGCCAGCAACTGGCTCAGGTGCTGTGATACGGAATGTTCACAAACATTCAAATTGCCCAGAAGGAACACGCCAGCGATTGGAATCATGACAAACGGAGAAGATGCTGTGTAGAAAGCAAATTGTCCCTTGGCTAAGAAAAACCTTAGAAGAGCTTAAGAAAGGGAGAACTTGGTGAGTAGGCAGTGAAGCTTGAGAGAGAGAAAGGGGTGCAAGGCTGGTAGTTGCTAGGGAGTGGGGGAAGGGAAGCAAAGCAGGCAATAACCGGGCAAGCAGGTCAGCAGAAGAGCTAGTAGGGGCAGTTTGATGCTGCTTGTCCTTAAATTGTTTTGGCTGCGAAGCCAAGACAAAATCTGAGGCTTTATTTGACTGGGTCGCTTGACAATGGCAAAGCCACTAGGGTGGAGTACCACCTCCTGGCCACCTGTGATGCCCAAGTGCCAGAGAGAACGAGCCAGTGGCTCCCTCTTTGGGTGACCTGCCACCATGGCGCTGACAGAAAAGCACTTGGGTTGGACTGCTTCTCATTCCCAACCAGAGACTGCCTCTACCTTCCATCACTACCACAGGTTTGGGCTGGCTGGCTGGAAGGAGGGATAATGCAGCAGAGATGGGGAAACGTAAACGCTGATGGGGAAGCTTAATTGGTCAATGGGCTAAGAGTCAGGATGTCTGAAGGAGGTGGGATTGATTGGTTGAAAGGCAAGGAGGAGGGCTGAAGAGCATGCTCCTACCAAGCACGGTGGAGAGTGCTAAGCTGAAAAACGAGCTCCCAAGCCAATAAACTAGGGGTGGCCAAACTTGCTTAATGTAAGAGCCACATAGAATTAATGTCAGGTGTTTGAGAGCCTCGAGACATGAATATCAGATGTTTGAGAGAGGAAGGAAGGAAGGAAGGAAGGAAGGAAGGAAGGAAGGAAGGAAGGAAGGAAGGAAGGAAGGAAGGAAGGAAGGAAGGAAGGAAGGGAGGGAGGAAGGAAGGGAGGGAGGGAGGGAGGGAGGACAAACAAAGAGTGTAGGAAGGTAGGTCTCTGGTAGAGGCCTTCCACATCACCTGCTACCAGATCTTTTTAACTGGAGATGCCAGGGATTGAACTCAGGACCTGCTGCATGCCAAACAGATACTCTGGCACTGAACTATAACCTCTCCCTTGCCAGCTTTCTGGACCTTTGCATTCCCTGCCAACATAGAACTAGAGCCCTGTTCTTCAGGATGTTCAAACTGGAAAGCTAGATTCAAATCTAGGACTATCTTAGAGACCAACAAGATATTAAGGGTCTAAACCAGGGGTGCTCAACGGTAGTTGTCCAGATTTTTTTGCCTACAACTGGGGCTGATGGGAGTTGTAGGCGAAAACATCTGGGGAGCTACCATTGGCCACCCCTGGTCTAAGCTTTTGAGAATTACAATGCTGCCTGCATCAGATACTCATCAGAGAAGAAGAGATTGAGTTTATACCCTGCCTTTCACTTGGAGTCTCAGAGAGCCAGTTTGGTGTAGTGGTTAAGTGTGCGGACTCTTATCTGGGAGAACCGAGTTTGATTCCCCACTCCTCCACTTGCACCTACTGGAATGGCCTTGGGTCCGCCATAGCTCTCGCAGGAGTTGTCCTTGAAAGGGCAGCTGCTGTGAGAGCCCTCTCAGACCCACCCACCTCACAGGGTGACTGTTGTGGGGGAGGAAGGTAAAGGAGATTGTGAGCCGCTCTGAGACTCTTCGGAGTGGAGGGTGGGATATAAATCCAATATCTTCTTCTTCTTCTTCTTCTAATCTCCTCTCCCCACAACAAACACCCTGTGTGGTAGGTGGGACTGAGAGAGCTCTGCTCTTGGAAGAACTGCTCTGAGAGAGTTGTGACATACCCAAGGTCACCTAACAGCTGCATGTGAAGGAGGAATGGGGAATTGAACCTGGTTTTCCCAGATTAGAATGTGCTTAACTACTACACCAAGCTGGCTCTACTGGATCCAAATCTAGCTCGTCTTCTGCAAAGTAACACGGCTGTTCTCTGAAACAAACTGGAAAAATGTGATGGTTACCTTTTACTCCCATATGGTGGGGATGTTTTTTGTTTGAGTCCCAATATGAACATATGACGCTGCTTTCTACTGAATCAGACCCTTGGTCCATCAAAGTCAGTATTGTCTACTAAGACTGGCAGCGGCTCTCCAGGGACTCAAGCTGACGTTTTTCACGCCTAATTGCCTGGACCCTTTTCAGTTGGAGATGCCGGGGATTGAACCTGGGACCTTCTGCTTCCCAAGCAGATGCTCTACCACTGAGCCACGTTCTCAATGTTGAATGAGAAGCATTTGAAACTGTGCCTTCATAGAAAAGCTCATGCAAATGAGCAGCTGGAGGTTTTGGAGTAAGAAGGTTGAGCAATGAGACCAAAAGTTTGAAAAGTTCCCTCTGGATCTTGGCTCAGTGAATTAAAGATCACATATTGAATTGTGTGCACTGAAGATCTTTCGAGGCATGTTAGCAACATACGTCTCACCCCTTCTGGTGACATTTTAATCCGCAGGGTACACATTTCTTATACGTACTCCATATGGGATTGCACGTGGAATCCAGAAACCAATTGCAATCTCATTATACCAGGGTGAACTATCAACTGTTATATGTCACAGCGTTTAACTTGGAACTAAAGACTGCTACTAGCTTCAACAGTGCTTTTCAAGGTTCTTTTGTTTGTGAGGACAGAAAGTACTGAAATCTCTTACGCGATGGTACTGAACCCCAGTACAGTTAGCGCACTCCTCTTCTATCTCACCCCTCTGTTTCAAGAACTGTGGGCAGAGGGGCACTTTTCTCCATTCTTGGTGGCTTTGCCCAATCATAAATAACTTTTGGAGGCAAATCTATCAAGAAGTACAAGATCTTACATCATACTCTCCACCATTTACGCCTGAATATGCTCTTTTAAATCTTGTAGGTACCTCGAACATTCCAGAACATGCAGGGGAATTGATATCGCATATGTTTGTGGCTGCTAAATTTGCAATAGTTCTAGTCTGGAAGCAGCAATCTCCTCCCTCACAACAAACCTGGTGGTTGAAACTGTGGGATTACTTTGCACTGGACAAACTCACTTATGATTTAGGTCCCCATCGCCCTCAACAAATTGCTTCCTTGAGTTTTATAGAAAAATGGCATCCCTTTATAGATAAAGCGTTAGCTGATAATAACATTCCTAGCAACTCATACCATGCTATACTGATGTCATGTCAATTGTTATTGTAATTTTGCTCTAAGATGGCTTATGATGTATGCACCTACTTCCTCGTTCTGTATTGGTACCTGGCGCACACTCTTTGATTTGTTGATGTACTTGTACCATGCTTCTCAATTCAATAAAGCATTTTAGAAATTAAAAAAAAAATACTAGTCCCTGGGAGACCTGGGTGTGAATTCCTGCAACAGCTCTGTTCATGTTATACTGAACGCGCGTAAATGCTTCATGCACATGTGTACAGCTGTTTGTACGAGAGAGCTAATGCGTGCTCGCTGCTAACGTGGTGTATTGATTAAGAGCGGCGGACTCTACTCTGGAGGGCTGGCTTTGATTCCCCACTCCTCCTCTCCGTGAAGCCTGCTGGGTGACCTTGGGCCAGTCATGGTTCTCTCAGAACTCTCTCAGCCCCACCTGCCTCACAAGGTGCGTGTTGTGGGGAGAGGAAGCTGATTGGAAGCCACTCTGAGACTCCTTAGGGTGCAGAAAAGCAGGGTATAAAAACCAATCCTTCTCCTCCTCCTTCTCCTTCTATGAAACTAGCCCTGACATGGATAGCCCAGGCAAGCCTGATCTCATCAGATCACAGAAGCTAAGCAGGGTTGACCTGACTGTCGGAGTCCAGCTCTGACACCTGTGGTGCAAGAAAGGAAACACAGGGAGACGTCTGATAAGGCACAAAGCGTGCACGACTTCGTTGCGCAGGATCAGTCTGCCCCAGCCTCGTCGGCACCTTCTTTTATTGACTATATGACATCGCAGCACACTACCAACAGCAGCCTATGAAGCATCGAGTATAATCTGCCCAACAACAAGGGGCGCATGCGCACACCCACAAGCATTATATACCTTTCCACACGGCACTACAAAACTTCTTTGCACATCGCACTCCTTTGCCCGCTGCACACTTGCCGTCTCTGCACTTGGCCCTCTAGGGCCTTGCACACTACACTCCCACACCTGACGAGTGCATGAGAGACCTCTTTGGAATACCAGAGGCAGGAGGCAAGGGCAGGCTTTATTTAGCAACCTCTCTGAATATTCTCCATGCCCCAGTAGGGGTCAGTCACCAGAGATCACCATGACTTACAGGAGCAGGCACGCACACATGTGAGCATACGCACACACATACACATTTTAAAAATGAAACCGGAGGCCAGGGCCTGAATAAATGTCGGGTTGAAATCACATGTTCAAATACATGTGCGTTGAATGCCACGTGGCCAGGGGTGGAATTCTAGCAGGAGCTCATTTGCATATTAAGCCACACCCACCTGATGTAGCCAATCCTCCAAGAGCTTACCAAAAAGAGCCTTGTAAGCTCTTAGAGGATTGGCTACATCAGGTGGGTGTGGCCTAATATGCAAAGAAGCTCCTGCTAGTATTCCACCCCTGTACATGAGTGTTACCCAACACAGGTAGAAAGAGAAATCAAAGGTACACAGTGGAAGGACTATATGTGTATTCATGTAGAGAGAGCCGGTTTGGTGTAGTGGTTAAGTGTGCAGACTCTTATCTGGGAGAACAGGGTTTCATTCCCCACTCCTCTACTTGTACCTGCTGAAATAGCCTTCAGTCAGCCATAGCTCTGGCAGGAGTTGCCCTTGAAAGGGCAGCTGCTGTGAGAGCCCTCTCAGCCCCACCCACCTCACAGGGTGTCTGTTGTGGGAGAGGAAGGTAAAGGAGATTGTGAGCCTCTCTGAGACTCAGATTTGGAGTGGAGGGCAGGATATAAATCCAATATCATCTTCTTCTTCTTGTGAATGGGACTTCTGCCATGGAGGCTTGTTGGTTGACTTTGGGCCCAGTCAGTCTCTCTCTAAGGGTGGTTGTTGTGAAAAGAACATGGAGAAAGAAAGAACAATGTAGTAAGCTGCTTTGGGTTCCTGCTGGAGAGAAAATTAGACTATAAACAGAGCTTTTCTTGAGCAGGAACACACAGGAATACAGTTTCAGCTGGCTTGGCACCAGGGGGTGTGGCCTAATATGCAAATGAGTTCCTGCTGGGCCATTTCTACAAAACACCCTGTGCGAAACAATGGTGATGTCAGGGGGTGTGGCCTGACATGCAAATGAGCTCCGGTGAGCTTTTCTGCAAAAAATAAATAAATAAAAAGCCCTGTGCAAAGACAATATGCAGAAGGTGGTAATGGGCAGTGAATTCAGCTTTCTGAGAATCACAGCTTTGTTCTTGCCCTCATGCTTCAATATATATATATATTTTTGCCCAAAGGTTGCTATTTGCTTGCCAGGTCTGGGAGAGCCCCTGCCCCTGGTTCCCATTTCATGCCACTGCCCCTAAGGTGGCAGGAGAGAAATAATGAACAAAACTCACCATAGAGTGATAGCATGAGGTCATGTCCAGGGCAAACAAGAATAACATCATCGTCATCATCATGGCTGTTTGTAGAAAAAGCCCAGCAGGAACTTATTTGCATATTAGGCCACACCCCTGAAACCACCATTGTTTCACACAGGGCTTTTTGTAGGAAAAGCCCAGCAGGGACTCATTTGCATATTAGGCCACACCCTGATACATTCCTGCTCAAAAAGCCAGTATTGTTGTTTTGTTGTTATTGTTATTACTATTGCCAGGGCTTTCTTTGCGTATTAGGCCACACCCCTCTTATGAAGCCAATCTTCCAAGAGCATACAGGGCTCTTGTTACAGGGCCTACTTGGAGGATTGGCTACATTGGGGAGGTGTGGCCTGATATGCAAAGAAGTTCCAGCTACAAAACTTATCAGCCAGTCTCAGCCAGTTTTTTTTTTTGTCTGCGTTCCAGTTCAGTTCTGCAATCCTAGTTATGCTGCCCTGTTCGGTGTAGTGGTTAAGTTATGGAGTGCATGTAGCTGAAACTTATGTGTATGGAGTGCATGTAGCCTCATTTATCAGAAGCTATCCATGCAAGCCTAAAACAGCAGCCCAGTTTGGTGTGAACAGTTTAGCATTGTTTCATGGGAAGTTCCTTTGTTCGAGACACCACCCTCCATTAGCTAATCTGCCTAGCAGATCTGTCAGGAACCCAGTACATAGCAACAAACATTACAGCCAACTCTCCCCCCACCCCCACCCCCCCAATAATATCTATGTGTTATCAGCATCTCACTGACTGTGGGGCTTAATTTTCGTCACTGATTGTTCAAGAGAAACGGGGCTGAGTTTTTAAGCAGCTCTTTGTTGACAATAAATAATCTTCGGAAGGGCAGACTTCCTTTCGCAAAAGACATTAAGAGCATTGCACACGATGTGGATTTTTTCACGCAATTTGGCGCCCCCCGAAGTCCGGCACCCTAGGCAATTGCCTAGTTTGCCTACTGGCACGACCGGCCCTGCTTTGGATCTTCATGTATTTGGATGGAAGCAGCCATTTTTGCTGCAGTTCTACAGTCATAATTCTGGGATATCTCCAGCTCACCTCTGTAGGTTGCAAACCAAAAATATATCGTGATCTAATAATGAAACACTCAGTTTTCGTTCAAAAGTTAATTTTAATACTTTTGACTGAAACTTTTGAATGAAAATACGACACTTCTAAATACAAGCTCTCTTTTAGCACTCAGCACTTTATTGTTGGAATTAGTTTTCCCATGAAGATTTATATTTGCTTCGATGCTGCAGATTTTTTGATAAAAATTGCCCACCCTGTGAAATATCGTACTAATGGGTAGAAAAAGCCCAGCAGGAACTCATTTGCATATTAGGCCACACCCCCGGCACCATTGTTTCGCGGAGGGATTTTAGTGGCAAAGACCCAGCGGGGACTCATTTCCATATTAGGCCACACACCCTGACACCAAGCCAGCTGGAACTGCGTTCCTGTGAGTTCCTGCTTTAAAAAAAAAAAAAAAAAAGCCCTGCTAATGAGATGTGGTAATATAACTGTATTTGAAATTTGGCAAATTTGTTATTATTGCTATTGAGTGTTTTTGTGGATTACGATATATTTTCGGTTTGCTATCTCCACATGATTCTCCCTCTTTATATTCACCTCTGTAGGTTGCCAAGCCCCTTTGTAACCCACCTTTTACATTACAGTTTGCCATTCTTCAAAGTCTCAGCCGTTGTTTTTTTTTTGTCTGCGTTCCAGTTCAGTTCTGCAATCCTAGTTATGCTGCCCTGTTCGGTATAGTAGTTAAGTGCGCAGACTCTTATCTGGGAGAACCGGGTTTGATTCCCCACTCCTCCACTTGCAGCTGCTGGAATGGCCTTGGGTCAGCCATAGCTATCGCAGGAGTTGTCCTTGAAAGGGCAGCTTCTGAGAAAGCTCTCTCTGTCCCACCTACCTCACAGGGTGTCTGTTGTGGGGCGGAGTCTCTGATTCAGAGAGAAGGGCGGGTTATAAATCTGCTGTCTTCTTCTTCTTCTTCTTCTGTTTATTGGATATCTTTGCTGTGAATCTCAGAGAGAAAAGGGGTATATAAATGAAAGTAAATAAATAATACTTCCAGAAGAGGAGGAGGAGGGGGAGGAGGAGATTGGATTTATATCCCTCCCTTCTCTCGGAGTGTCAGAGCAGTTTACAAACTCCTTCCCTTTCTCTCCCCACAACATGCACCCTGTGAGTGGGTAGCTGTGTCGATAGGTAGCTATGTTGAGCTAAAGCAATAGAACAAATTTAATTTAATTTTAATAGTAAATGGTTTAATTCTGAGTATAAGCTTTTGTGTGCATGCATCTTTATCCAGAAGTTTGCACATGCACACAAAAGCTTATACCCAGAATTAAACTTTGTTGGTCTTAAAGGTGCCACTGGACTCAAAACTTTGCTCTAACACTTCCTGTTCTCTTTCTTTCCCTTGTTACACCTCACTTGCTATTAGGCTTTTTCTTTCTTTTTTAGCAGGAACGCACAGGAACACAGTTCCGGCTGGCTTGGTGTCAGGGGATGTGGCCTAATAGGCAAATGATTCCTGCTGGGCTTTTTCTATGAAAAAAAGCCCTGGGTGTTGTACATTCATATGCGGGAGAGAGCCATGGAGGTCACTGTTTACTTACTGTGGTTTTACTTGTGAACTGCCACATTGGGCCGGTGGGGGGAACCTCTCCATGTGTCGGCGGCGCAATGACATCACCCGGAAGTGACATCATCGTGCCAGCAACGGGGTACGGTGGCCACTCTAGGCATTTCCGGGAAAACTCTATGGTTTTCCCAGATGCTCTAGACATTTGGGAGGAAAAACTCTATGGTATAATAGGAGAATACAGAGGACTTGGCAACCCTATCTTGAGTCCAGTTTTCAGGAAGGGTGGTAAACAGGACTTTTTTTGTAGAAAAAGCTCAGCAGGAAGTCAAATTAGGCCACACCCCCTGACACCATCATTGTTTTGCGCAGGGCCCAGCAGGAAATAATTTGCATATTAGACCACAGCCCCTGACGCCAAGCCAGCCGGAACTGCGGTCCTGTTCATTCCTGCTCAAAAAAAGTCCTGGTGGTAAAGAAATTCAAATAGTCAGACTGGCAGCAGCTCTCCAGGTTCTCAGGCAAAGTAAAAGGCCTCAGTCTAAGACGCTGGAGAGCTGCCACCAGTCTGAATAGGCAATATTGACTCTGATGGATCAAGGGGCTGGTGCAGTATAAAGAAGTTGAGAGTCAAGATGGGCTACTGCAGACACTTGGGAAATTTTTGCCTTTACTTGAGAGGACATCCTGGCACAGCCAAGTGCAAATACCAAAGCTGTGATTTTCAAGTGAAGATGTTGGGATTTCCCCCTGCCCTCTAGCTTAATCAGAACAATAACGATAAGAACAAGGCCAGGCAGGTCCAACGGCATGCGCCACATGCCCGGACAGAACATCTCCTGATTTGGAGCAATGCTAACACTGAACCCGTTCCATCCTCCATTTCCCAGTGGAGGAGGCAGGTTGGCTTTGGGCAAAGATAATCAAGACACCTCCTGGTGCTCCAGTGCCCGTGAAAAGTCATGCAGATGACTTTGTGGCTGGCTGGCGGAAACAAGGTCAACGACTCATCTCGTTTGCTAGAGGAACATACGATAAGCATTAGACCTAATAGTAATTACTCGATAGTAATTTTTGGAATAATCTGTAATAGTTTGCATAAAAATTATTTAGGCACTTAAGAATTCTTAGCAATGCTAACTTAATAGTTTAATGATAATATGGGTTCTATTAGATTGATTGTATTTTGATGCAGGAATTATTGCCTTAACTTTAATCTTGATTTCATCTCGATCTCTCTCCTTGGATGGAAAATGGTCTACATATCTAGACACATCTATATACCTTAAAATTCTTACTAGATATTTCATTGTATGTATGTACGTATTTATGCTTGTTTATAACCTGATTCCATAAGATTAATTAATTGTATATGAAAATATTGATATTAACTTGTATATTTTCAAAATTCAATAAAAAATATAAATTTTTAAAAAAGCATTAAGCAAATAAGATGGGCTGTAATATGGTTACTGCTGAGCAAGATTTATGGGGGCGGAGATAGAGATGCTAAGCAGTGCCTGTGAGAGGGCAGGTACCCCAGCAAAAAATTCTAAACAGAAAAATAAGGCCTCATCTACTTTCAGGAAGTTCTCACTATAGAGTTCCTGGTAGATCCTAGAGCTACCCAGAAGTAAATAGGGTAGCTCTAGGATTTAAGGAAAACTCTATGGAAGCAAGCAAGCAGGGCTTTTTTTCTTTTTCTTTTTAGCAGGAACGCAGTTCCGACTGGCTTGGTGTCAGGGGGTGGGGCCTAATATGCAAATGAGTCCCTGCTGGGCTTTTTCTACAAAAAAGTCAAGGAAGGAAGGAAGGAAAATAGATGGGAGAAGGGAAGAAGAAGAAAAAGAAATTAGATTTATACTCCACCCTTCACTGAATCCCAGAGCAGTTTACAACCTCCCATGAGGAAGAAGAATTGCAGATTTATACCCTGCCCTTCTCTCTGAATCAGTCTCAGAGCAGTTTACAATATCTTCTTCCCCCCCAACAGACACCCTGTAAGGTAGGTGGGGCTGAGAGAGCTCTCCCAGAAGCTGCCCTTTCAAGGACAACCTCTGCCAGAGCTATGGCTGACCCAAGGCCATTCCAGCAGGTGCAAGTGGGGAATTAAACCTGGTTCTCCCAGATAAGAGTCTGCACACTTAATCACTACACCAAACTGGCTCTCAACTAGGAGAGATGGAAAGAAAGCAACTTTACCTTTAAATGCGTTCTCCAAGCTGCCAGCTAGCTTGGCTTGGAGAAGTGATTAAAGAGACAAATGCTTTCTCCAAGCTGTCTTATGAGGCAGTGGCGGCTTTGAGAGCCACACAATATGTGTGAAAGAACCACATGTGGCCTTTCCACCCTTGATTTCCATCTGGCAAAACACACTTTGGGATTTCTTGCACCTGCACCCAGGACCAGGTCTACATGTTTTTTGAGAGGAGGCGAAATTAAAAAATGGTGCCCCCTTATGGGCCATTCTATCTTATGGTCCCATAGAATACAATGGACTCCATACCCAATTTGGCACCAACGGAGGGGCGGGCAAGCACCCCCCTCTGCCCCCCACAGATCTGGCCCTGCCTGCACCTGCTGGAATGGCTTTGGGTTAGGCATAGTTCTGGCAGAGGTTGTCCTTGAAAGGGCAGCTGCTGTGAGAGCCCTCTCAGCCCCACCCACCTCACAGGGTGTCTGTTGTGAGGGGAGAAGATATAGGAGATTGTAAACCGCTCTGAGTCTCTGATTCAGAGAGAAGGGCGGGGTATAAATCTGCAGTTCTTCTTCTTCTTCCTCTTTATGTACGGCAAAATTACCAGCTGCTCTCTCATAACCAATCTAGAACAATATCAGAAATCATTTCAAGCTCTGTGGTTCCCTGTGGTGGAACAACGGCATACTACCAACGAATCCGTATTATGCTCAACTAATCCTTTTTTAGTGCTTTATTCTCATTTCCTCACATTTATTAATGATGAAATATTTAGCATAATATAACATGCTTTGCTTGATCATAATATTTTCCATTACCTTATATATTATGTATTATGTATACAAAGACATCTGATTATTATTTTCTGTAATCACTCTTATCATGGTTCTGCAGTTGCTTGTTTCGTACTATTTTGGATTGCTCAATAATAATATATATAAAAGAGCCACATGTGGCTCCCGAGCCACAGTTTGACCACTCCTGTGTTATAATATTGAGATTTTGATATGAATACATTTAAACTGACCCAATTGCCCTTGGTTTATCCGATGTAACTTTTTTTCGTCATCAGAAATGGAAACTGATTGTTCTACAGCCCGGCAAACATCTTCACAAGAGGCCTGCACGAAGATACTTAATGAAGCAACTTTCTCAACTTCATCCGCAAACCACTCTAGCGTAGATTAATAGCAACAACATAATAACAGTCAAATGCCAGCTGTGTAAATGGGAGATGCGTGGACGCCAGGCGCCTGTGTTGACTTTTAGTGTCTGTGAATGAGTTTCCACCTCAGTATTCAAGTGAGCAGAAGAGTCTTCTGAACCAATAAATGTTGGAAGGACTCGTTCGGCACAGGTAAAATGATATCTCTCGCTACGATTGAACAAAAGAAGCCAATATTAATCCATTTCAAAAAGTGACATGATGGATATGCAAACTACCATTTGGGACATTTACATAACATATTGAACCAGGGCTTTTTTGAGCAGGAACGCAGTTCTGGCTAGCTTGGCATAAGGGGGTGTGGCCTAATATGCTGAATGAGTTCCTGCTGGATCTTTTCGGCAAAAAAGCCCTGTCTGAAACAATGCTGATGTCAGGGGGTTTTGCTAGGGCTGCCAAACCCCCGGTCCGGGCGGGGAATCCCCTGCCTGGGAGATTCCCAACCTGCTGGCCCACATTGGGCCGGCGGGGGGAACCTCCCCCTACATCGCTGGTGTGATGACGTCATCTGGAAGTGATGCCATCAAAATGGCGGCACCTGTGCGGGGCCACTCTTGGCGTTTCCAGGAAAACTATGGTTTTCCTAGGTGCTCTAGCAATTTGGGAGGGAAAACTCTATGGTACATAGAGAAGCTCTGGGAAGCTGGGGACTTGGCAACCCTAGGTGTGGCCCAATATGAAAATAAGTTCCTGCTGGGCTTTTTTTTTTTACAAAAAAAGCCCCATATTGAACTATTTTGGCTCCTCTTGGCTTCTTCTCATTGGGTTGGGCTACTTGGGTCTCCTTAGTGACCCTCATCTTGTAATCCTGTCAGGAATCACATGGTTTAAACCTGGCTCAGTGCTCTGTCCGGGTGGCCGGGGAGAGTGCCATGTTCAGTCTCCCCTGCACCTAGGGCTTTTTTTTGTAGCAGGAACTCCTTTGCATATTAGGCCACACCCCTGATATAGCCAATCCTTCTGGAGCTTACAGTAGGCCCTGTACAAAGAGCCCTGTAAGCTCTTGGAGGATTGGCTACATCAGTTGTTTGTGGCCTAATATGCAAAGGAGTTCCTGCTACAATAAAAGCCCTGCCTGCACCACTGCGCCCTCTCTTCATTCAGGGAGCTTCTTGGCTGACTGAGAATTTGAACGTGGGTTTTCCTTGAACGACCTTGAAAGCTTGCTGCTGTAAATCAGTTGCGACTTGATGGCACATACATACACACAGGGCTTTTTTTTAGGAAGGAACACACAGGAACGCAATCCCAGCTGGCTTGGCGCGAGAGGGTGTGGCTTAATACACAAATGAGGTCCTGCTGGGCTTTTTCTACAAAAAAGCCCTGTGTGAAACAATGGTGACATCAGGGGTGTGGCCTAATATGCAAATGAGTTCCTGCCAGGCCTTTTCTACATAAAAAGCCCTGCATACACATCACACTTGGTTTCATAGGGTTGCCTGTCCCCTGCTGGAGGTGGGGGATCCCCCACCACCAGGCCCAGCCCCCTTGTTCCCAATCAGCTTGTCAGCAGGGGGACTTATCAGGAGCAGGAGGTAGGCCCAGGCTGCATTGCTGGGAGTGTAGCAATACCATGTCCCTCCAGAGCATAAAGGAAGTGATGTCGTCACATAAGTCACAGTGTTACTCTGGTATTTGGGCAGTACTAGTACCAATGCTGGTTGTGGGCAGGCACATTGTGGGGGTTGGTGTCATGAGCCTGTGGCAATTAGGCTTGCTAAGTTGCATTCAAGAAATATCTGGGGACTTTGGGGGTGGATCCAGAAGACATTGGGGGTGGAGCCAGGGGCAAGGTTGTGACAAGCACAATTGAACTCCAAAGGGAGTTCTGGAAATCACATTGAAAGAGCCTGCGCACTTTTTCAATGCCTTTCCTCCATTGGAAATAATGAAGAATGGGGGCACCTTCTTTGGGGGCTCATAAAATTGGACCTCCTGGTCCAAACTTTTTAAATGTTGGCGATTGTTTTGAGGAGAGGCGTCAGATGCTATGCTGAAAAGTTGGTGCCTCTACCTCTAAAACAGCCCCGACAGCCCCAAATACCCATGGATCAATTCTCCATTATATCCTATGGGAATTAGTCATAGGGTATAATGGAGTGCCCAGCAGACATTTCCCTCCCCCCCCCCCCCACTTTCTGATGAACCTGAAGCAGGTGGCGGGCCTCCAGATCAGGGGATCCCCTGCCCCCAACTGGGGATTGGCAACCCTAATACACACAGACCCCTCCTGTCTTTGTTTCTAAATTCCCTCTGACAAGCCCAAATTACATCTGTGCGGCCTGCTCTGTCAGGAGGCACCCCTTTATTGTGTTGGAAAACGACATGTGTCTTAATGCCGGGGTTGTTTGCCGTACAATCTCACTTCCTTTCTTCTTTAAAAGGCAATACCCCACCTGGCCTAATTAAGACCCGAATTTTCGCCCTCAGCTCTGCTTAACAACTGCTGCCTAGTGAAAGATTTTCAGGGAATTGGCCGATATCTGATACACGGTTGAGCAGACCCATTCAAAGGTTATATTTGATCCTCGCTCTTTCTTGTCTTTGTCGCCACGAGTCCACCTGCTCGCCACAGCTCTTTCTGTCAGGTTTGTCCTCTAAGAAGGAATCTTATTAATCTTGCAGTGAAGTTCGAGTTACATGGGGAGCTATGTGGGGGAGCCCAGATCCCCCCTTTCTATTGAAGACTGCGGCTTGGCATTGTTTTCTTAAGATTTAAAGTCTCCAGACTAGATTCGACCCAATGAGACAGTAACAGATGATAGGGAGCAAGAGAGAAAGGGCGGGGGGAGGGAGAGGAAAACTAGGGGGGAAATGGAGAACAAAGATGCGTGACAGAGAAAATAGCCCTTTCTGGCAACTAGGACCGCAGTTAATTGGAGTGAAGGAAAGAAACGGCCCTCATAGAACCTTCCGGCCCTCTTCCTCAAAGGGTTGTCAGATCTCCCCTAGCGGCCAGCAGGGGGTGGGGGGCTAGTGGCCAGCTCCAGGTTGGGAAACTCCAAGAGATTTGGGGATGGAGCCTGGGGAGGACTGGGACCTCAGTGGAGTACAATACCATACACTCCACACTCCCAAGCAGCCATTTTCCCAGGGGAATTGATCTCTGTAATCTGGAGATGAGCTATAATTCTAATAGGGTTCCCAAGTCCCTCTACCACTATGGCGGGGGACTGTATTCTCGTGTGCGCTTTGCACGCGTGGTGCAATGACATCACCTGGAAGTGATGGCATCCTGCATCAATAAAACTATATTCCTAGAGCATCACGCTGGGGACTCTGGGACTTGCAGTAAACTTTTACCGCAAGTCCTAGAGCATCCTCAGCATGACATCCCCAGTGCAATAACATCAGTTCTGGGTGACGTCATCGCACTGGGGATGGTTTTCCCAGCCGCTCTAGCCATTTGGGAGGTTAAAACTCTATGGTACTTTTGCATTCGTCTTGTGTGTGCAAACGTCCCCCGCCAGGGGATGAGGAGGACTTGGCACCCCTAGTGGAACTGTGCCTGCTTTTAGAAAACATGTTTCTTGCACACATTTTTACTGATAGATGGTAATGCAGGGGTGAAGTTTTGTTTTATGTGGGGTTTACATAGAAGTTTCAGTGGATGAAAAATGCAGCATTAAAATTTATTATATTTATTCGTTTATGTGAGTATTTATACCCCCTACTTCCTTCCCCAATGGGGACCTAAAGTAGTTTGCAATATCATTCCCCCCCTCCTTCATTTTATTGTCATAACAACTAGGGCTTTTTCTGAGCAGGAACACACAGGAACGTAGTTCTAAGTTGCTTGGTGTCGGGGGTGTGGCCTAATATGCAAATGAGTTCCTGCTGGCCTTTCTCTACAATAAAAGCCCTGATAACACCAATGATCCTGTGAAGAAGGCTAAGCTGAAAGTAGGGTTAACAACTCCATGGTGGGGAATTCCTGGAAATTTAGGGTGTGGTGCCTGGAGAGGGTAGGATTTGGGGAGGAGAGGGATCACACCGGAGTATAATGCTACAGAGTCCACCCTCCCAAGCAGCCATTTTCTCCAGTGGAACTGATTTCTATAGTCTGGAGATCAGTTGTAATTCCAGGAGAGTTCCAGGCCTCATCTGGAGGCTCGTAGCCCTAGATGAATGCGTGAACTTCCATGGCAGAGTGGGGTTTCAGGCCTCACTCTCTCAAATCCAAAGCTAGCCCTCTAAGCATGACACCGCACTGGCTCCCCCACCACAATTGCTTATGTGCTGCTGGCCTATCTAGTTTTAGGCATTGGGTGTAAACATTTTTGTTCACTAGGTCTTTCTCTTGTTTGTATCAGGGTATGCATAAGTGAGTTCTCCCTCCTTCTCACAATTGCCAGCCCCGCCAGTGGAGGTTCCCCACTGCCAGGCCCCAGCCTCCACCGCTGATCAGGTGACTTGCAGGGGAACTTAGCAGCAAAAAGAGGAAGATCCAGGCCATGACACTAGTAACATGGTGGCATCACTTCTGGTATGCACAGGAAGTGACGCCATCACACTGGTGATGGCAAGGCAATGCTCTGGTATTTCAGCAAGAACTCTATGATAGAAGCCATTTTTACCATAGAGTTTTTGCCCAATACTGGAGTGCCACTACGATGTCTCAGTGCTATGATGTCACTTCCAGAGCACACTCGCTGGTGCTATTGCCTGGACTTTCCACTTTCTCTGGGTAAGTCCCCCTCCCCCCAATTCCTTCAATTCATTTTACTTTACTGATCGGTTTACTTTGTTAGACCCTTGACTTTTATTGGGCAATACATTTTAATTGGTTTTTTAAATACTGTTGGCTGCTGTTTAACTAATTATGATTGTTTACTACTAGCATGTTTTTGAAATGGTGGTTTTATGAAAGCTGTCTTGCAACATACTTAGCTGCGGGTTTGGAGGGTGGTTTTTAATAATAAATCTGCAGGGAAGATTCAGTGGGAAGAAGGGATGCCTAACTTAGTGGTTTTCCCTCTGATTATTTGGAGTCCATAGGGTTGATCGATCGATCGATCCATCTATCTATCTATCTATCTATCTATCTATCTATCTATCTATCCATCCATCCATCCATCATCTTTCCATTATCCATCCATCCATCCATCCATCCATCCATCCATCCAGCCAGCCAGCCAGCCAGCCAGCCAGCCAGCCAGCCAGCCTGCCATCCATCCATCCATCCATCCATCCATCCATCCATCCATCCATCCATCCATCCACCTATCTATCTATCTATCTATCTATCTATCTATCTATCTATCTATCTATCTATCTATCCATCCATCCATCATCTTTCCATCATCCATCCATCCATCCATCCATCCATCCATCCATCCATCCAGCCGTCCGTCCGTCCATCATCTATCTATCTATCTATCTATCTATCTATCTATCTATCTATCTATCTATCTATCTATCTATCTATCTATCTATCTATCTATCTATCTATCTCTGACTTCAGACCAGAGGCAGACCATGAATCAATAAGAAATGTAAAATTCCATTATTAAGATCCTGGGTTCAAGGACACATTTTGGCTTGGCACCTAACAGACTGTATGGTAGGTACCAGAGAGCCTCAAGACTGAGGTCATTCCAAAGGTGAGGTGCCATCACTGAAAATACCCTGTCTCTAGTTACTGCTCATGTCACCTCTGATTGTAGAGGAATAGTAGGGTTGCCAGCAAATGTTGGGAGATTTTGAGGATGTGATTTCAGTTTTCATAGGATGCTCTTGGAATTTTCTCTAATCTCTATGGTCTTCACCATATGGGGAAAATTCCTAGAGCATCATGAGGGAGGCCATTTTCCAAGCCTTTTTCCAGCTAGTGTGGTATAGTGGTTAAGAGCAGCAGACTCTAATCTGGAGAACCCACTCCTCTACATGAAGCCTGCTGGGTGACCTTGGGCTAGACTGGGGACTCCCAAGTCCCACCTACCTCATGTCTATTGTGGGGAGAGCCACCATGGTGTGGTGGTTAAGACCAGCAGACTCTAATCTGGAGAACCAGGTTTGATTCCCCACTTCTCCTCCACATGAAGCCTGCTGAGTGACCTTGGGTCACTCACAGCCCCCTCAGAACTCTCTCAGCCCCACCTGTCTCACAAGGTGCCCATTGAGCTGAGAGGAAGGGAAAGAGATTTTAAGCCACTTTGAGACTCCTAAAGATAGAGAAACGCAAGGTATGAAAACCAACTCTCCTCCTCCTCCAAGACTGAAGACTGGGGCTAAGGGCAGAGGTTTACCCACTGCAGGCAAACAATGGCACACCTGCTGGAGTGACCTTGGGTCAGTCATAAGTTTGTCAGAGGCTGTTCTGGAAAGAGCAGTTTCTGTCAGAGTTCTCAGCTCACAGGGTGTCTGTTGTGGGGAGAGGAAGAGAAAGGAGATTGTAAGCTGCTCTGAGACTCCTTCGGATAGTGAAGGGTGGGGTATAAATCCAAGTTCTTCTCTTCTCTCCTTCTAAGACCCAGAGAGCAAGAGTTTGGGAGTTCTTAACTGGCGGGATGGATAGTACTTTGAATCATTTCTGGTTCCCTCACTTCCTCCTCCAGTATTCCTTTGAAGCCGGCAGGCGTCTTTCTGTTCTCTGTGCTGACACTTTTGCACGGCCTCTATCAGTGCTCTGGAAAACCACATCGGCACTCAGTGCTTCACTTTGTCCATCTTTGAAACGATAAGCCTGAAGTGGCCCTTTATCTTCACAGCTCGTTTAAGGGGACATTTTTAAAGTGAGCTGGAGTAAGATCTGCTTCTTATATTGGTAGACCAGACAAGACGGGCTTCATGGTTCCATTTCCCTTTCAGTGTGACCTGATTTGTAGCCATCTTTGACAAGTGGCCTTATTAAGAATCAATCTATGTATTGGCCATCTTGGGCATGGGTATTCTTGCAGCAGCCTGCAAACTCCCTAGGTTCTGTACAGGCTGCTAAAATTCATGCAATGGGTTCCGATCACCCTCTGTTCAAAGTCAATGCAGATTTACTTAACAACAGGGGTGGAATTCTAGCAGGAGCTCCTTTGCATATTAGGCTACACACCCCTGATGTAGCCAATCCTACAAGCGCTTACAAAAAAAGAGCCTTGTAAGCTCGTGGAGGATTGGCTGCATCAGGGGTGTGTGGCCTAATATGCAAAGGGGCTTCTGCTAGAATTCCATCCTTGCTTAACAACAGAATTACTCCAAGCCATTGCAGCCGCATGCTGAGATTGCCATGAGAATGGTCCCTGATCCCCCAAAGACATAGATGTTTAAACTCTGCATTCATGGCTGGCCCAGGCCATCTGACCCCCTAGGCAAGGCTAACTTCTGGTGCCCCATCCCTGCACAGATAATGTCACTGAGTCACATGGCATGCCCAGTTTGGTGCTCCGGAAGGCCAACACCCTAGACAGCTGCCTAGTTTTCCTAGTGGCAGAGCCAGCCCTGTCTGCATTAATCAGTAGGAATATCCTGAGTCCTTTGGATGGCAAGGAGATGAAAGCAGTCAGTCCTAAGGGAAATCAACCCTGATTGTTCCCTGGAAGGTCAGATACTGAAGCTGGAGCTCAAATGCTTTGGCCTCCACGTGAGAAGGGAACAGTCACTGGAGAAGATCCTGATACTGGGAAAGATTGAAGGTAAAAGAAGAAGGGGATGGCAAAGGGTGAGATGGTTAGACAGTGTTATCAATGCAAAAACCATGAATTTGAGTGGACATAGGAGGATGGTGGGAGATAGAAGGGCTGGAGTGATGTGGTGCATGGGGTCGTGAAGAGTCGGACTCGACTGTGCGACTGAACAACAACAAACATCCTGAGAACTTGTGTGTGTGTGTTCAATGTCATCAAGTTGCTTCCAACTTATGGTGACCCTATGAATGAATGACCTCCAAAATGTTGTATCATCAACAGCCTTGCTCATGTCTTGCCAGATGAGGGCTGTGGCTTACTAGATTGAGTCAATCCATCTCATGTTGGGTCTTCCTTTCTTCCTGCTGTCTTCAACCTTTCTTAGCATTATTGTCTTTTCCAGTGACTCTTGTCTTCTGATAAAGGGATCAAAGCAAAGTAGCCTCAGTTTAGTCATTTCAGCTTCTAGGGAGAGTTCCTAATATCATGTTAGTCAAAACAGGGATGAGCATACGTCATGCTTGAGGGATCTACTAGGGCAGGAGTGGCCAAACTGTGGCTCAGGAGCGACATGTGGCTCTTTCACACATATTGTGTGGCTCTCAAAAGCCCCCACTGCCCCATCAGCAGGCTTGGAGAAGGCATTTCTCTCTTTAAATCACTTATCCAAGCCAAGTCAGCCAGCATTTTGGAGAATGCATTTAAAGTTACAGTTGCTTTCATTCCACATCTCTCTCCCCATGTATTTTCCTTCCTTCCTTCCTTCCTTCCTTCCTTCCTTCCTTCCTTCCTTCCTTCCTTCCTTCCTTCCTTCCTTCCTTCCTTCCTTCCTTCCTAACCTCCTTCCCTCCTTCCTTCCTTCCTTCCCTCCCTCCTTCCCTCCTTCCTTCCTTCCTTCCTTCCTTCCTTCCTTCCTTCCTTCCTTCCTTCCTTCCTTCCTTCCTCCCTCCCTCCCTCCCTCCTTCCTTCCTTCCTTCCTTCCTTCCTTCCTTCCTTCCTTCCTTCCTTCCTTCCTTCCTTCCTTCCTTCCTTCCTTCCTTCCTCCCTCCCTCCCTCCCTCCTTCCTTCCTTCCTTCCTTCCTTCCTTCCTTGTCTCGTGGCTCTCAAACATCTGATGTTCATATCTAGTGACTCTCAAACATCTGACATATATTTTATGTGACTCTTATGTTAAGCAAGTTTGGCCACTCCTCTACTAGGATTTTTTTTTGGAGGGGAGGGGTTGCAACAGGCAGAGTTTAACAATGGGGGCAAAAGGTTCCTCCCATTGAGTGGGAATAATTACAAAATGGCTGCTTCCCTGAGGATGGAGCTCATCACAATTCACTACTGAGCTGTACACTGGGGTATCTGAATGTATAAGACCGCATTGGGGGCTCCCCCACAAAACTGTAAGAATGCTACACAAAGGCCTTGTCAAAGATAGGCAATGAATAACGCCATTATATGGTTGAGGAGCATTTTATTTGCAGTTCTGAAACACATATCAGCATTTTTATTGGGGATGCCAGGCCCCTGGTGGAGGCAGGGGATCCTCCAGTTTCGGGGGCTCCTACTCATTGCCAGTCATCTGGTCAATGAGGGGAAGGCCCACCCAGAAGAGCGGCCACCAGTGGCCACCCCTCTCTCCCCCCTCCTGTGAGATTTAAAGGGCCCCCCAGCAATGCTTCCTCTAAGCTGTGGAGTCTTGAGAGCAAAAATTCAGGGGTGTGTGGCCTAATATGCAAAAGAGCTCCTGCTAGAATTCAACCCCTGAGTAGTACAACCCAATGTCTCCCAATTTGTAGTGAGAGAACTATATAGTCTTCTTATAGGATCATTACTAGTGAAAAGGCATGCGCTTTGTGTATTTGAGAGTGCTCTGTGAATGCTGAGTATTACTAGAAATTACAAGGCCTTAGATACCACTCTAGGGCTACACCAGTGAAGGCACTTGCGGAACATCTGGTTGCCAATATGTGTAGCACCAGATCTCCAGACAACCAGGTCAGCTGAAAGGAAGTTTGTGAGTACTTGAGGGCCAGACATTTCCATGCACACCTCAGCCGTGACATGAGAAAATGTTTGCAGATTCTTTTCCTTGTCATGGAAATCCTTTCAAGGGGGGCTTGAGTGCTTCAGCTTCTGTAGCTGTGCTATGTTGGTAACAGCCACTTTGGGTTCTCAGGCTTTAAAAAAAGAGTGTTTGTGACATGCATGTCAATCTCTCAAGTCCGTGTTGCAGCTAACACATCGGTTCCTGTTGATACCACATCGGTCTTACTGTAAACTGCATCCTGTTTCTATACTCTATGGGAGTTTTGTGTTGAAGAATTGTTCTCACTGGAAGATGCTCTAAAAGACATCATTCCAGGAGCTGATAATGAAAAAAAAAATTAAATGGCACATCCTAGTGCCTTGAATTGCCCATTTCCCAAGGAAGGACGTTGTACCATAGAGTTTGCTCTATACCCACAATATAGCTATGCTCTTGCACAAATTGTTCCCTACTCTTCTGGACTGACTTAATAGAAGGATAGACATGCCAACCTCTAAAGCAGGGGTGGGAAACGTCCATCGCGAGGGTCATTTATGGCCCTCAAGATCATTTGGTCTGGCCCAGCTGGCCAGTGAGGATTGTGGGGCCCAGCTGCACTGTGCAGTGGCCTCCCCAGGGCCTGCCTGGCCAGCAGGGATCACAGGGGACAGCTGCGCTGCACAGCAGCCACCCTGGGGCCTGGCTGGCTGGACAGGATAGCTGCAGGGCCTGGAAAAGTAACTGTCACAGTTCAGGTAAGTTTCCCCCTCATGTATTTATTTCCCTTTCTATTTTTTCCTCCCATTTCTTTGTTCCCCTAAATTCCCCTTTCTTCCCCCATTCTTTATTTCCCTTTCTTCCCCCTTTATTTTCCTTCATTACTCTTTCTTCCCTCCCTTTCATTTCCCTTTCTCCCTTCCTTCCTCCTCCTCCTCTCTTCTCTCTCTGTCTCTCTCTGTGTGTGGAGCCTGAGTGGTGGGCATTGTGAAGGATTGCTGCTGGGGTATGTGGGTGCCTTTAAAGGTCTTCTGGGAGCAGCTGCAGTTTTCACATTAAGGGAGGGAGGAGGGAGGGGTGGCAGGGATGGGGGGTGGGAGCCAGCTACCACCAGTTCAATTTGCACTTGATTATCCCAGATGGTGTGGCCTAATATGCTAATGAGTGTGTGATCTAATATGCTAATATTAGAGAATGTGGTCTAATATGCTAATAAGTTACTGCTGGGTTTTTTCTACAAAAAAAGCCCTGGACCCAGGCATTTGCCTCAGGTGGCGGGCCAGGTGTGTGTGCCAAATTAGGCTCTCCCCACATGACTTCAAATAGAAAAACAATTATTTGCATTAATTTTGCCAGCCTGAATTGTTCTCACTTGGCGGAGCACTGTTTTTAAAGTTGATAATTTTGTATGGCCCGTGAATAATACTCTAAATATCCAAATGGCCCCTGGCAGAAAAATGGTTCCCCACCCCTGCTCTAAAGGAAAGTTAATCTCCGTCAAAGTATGTAAACTCTTAACCCCCTCCCCACTCCAGTTCAATATCAAATGTTTGTTCTTAACTTTACTTCATTCTTCCAGAATATATCTCAAGAACAAAAAACCTACTTATTTCATAAGAAAATAACACAAGTATCTCAGAGCCTGTGTTTTACAGTCAATTTCCTTGTGAACAGATGTCACTGAAGACCTTAATTCTATCAACTTACCCAGCTACCTACCCAGCTACATAGATAGATAGATAGATAGATAGATAGATAGATAGATAGATAGATAGATAGATAGATAGATTTTTGTAGACAGAACCCAGCAGGGACTCATTTGCATATTAGGCCACACCCTCTGACATCACCACTGTTTCACACAGATAGATAGATAGATAGATAGATAGATAGATAGATAGATAGATAGATAGATAGATAGATAGATAGATTTTTGTAGACAGAACCTAGCAATAACTTATTTGCATATTAGGCCATACCCTCTGACACAAAGCTAGCCAAAACTGCATTCCTATGCGTTCCTGCTTAAAAAAGAAAAAAAAAAGCCTGGAACTTGTCAGTATAAGCAACGCTTTCAAGAAAGTCATTGCAACAAGGCCTTTTTTTAAAAAAGAAAAAAGCCCAGCAGGAACTTGTTTGCATATTAGATCACACCCCCTGATGTCACCATTAGTTTACACAAAGGTTTTTTTGTAGAAAAAAAGCTCATCAGGGACTCATTTGCATATTAGGCCACACCCCCTGACACCAAGCCAGCTGGAACTGAGATGAACGGAGGTGATTTGCCATTGCCTGGCTCTGTGTAGAGATCCTGAACTTCCTTGGTCATCTCCCATTCAAGCAGGGCTTTTTTGCGGCAGGAACTCATTTGCATATTAGGCCACAACCCTGATGTAGCCAATCCTGGAGCTTACAATAGGCCCTGTACTAAGAGTCCTGTAAACTCTTGGAGGATTGGCTACATCAGTGAGGAGTAGCCTAATAGGCAAAGGAGCTCCTGCTACAAAAAAAAGCCCTGCGTTCTGTCAAGTTCCTTGCCATTATCTTCTTGTCTCTGATGCGCCTAAGAAAATGTTTGCTTAGCTTTGTCTTTGAGAAACCGAAAGTTACGTGCCTCCTGAGAAACAGCCTGGTACTCAGCCACAGCTATCTCTGGGTATTTCATAGAATGCTTTGTAGTGTGAGAACCAGGGCCGGCGCGTGGGAGTCGGTGAACTAGGCGACAGCCTCCCTCCGATCCCGCCTCCCCCACCACTCGGCGCGATCGGCTGCGCCTCGGCCCTTCTGCTCCCACCCTCACCCAGCGAGATCACAGCATGTCGTGCCCCCGAGCAGCGCAGAGTGCTCTAAGCGTGCCTGCTGCCTTCGGGAGTGGAATTCTAGCAGGAGCTCCTTTGCATATTAGGTCACACCCCCTGTTGTAGCCAATCATCCAAGAGTTTACAAGGCTCTTTTGTAAGCTCTTAGAGGATTGACTACATCAGGGGGATGTGGCCTAATATGCAAAGGAGCTTCTGTTCGAATTCCAGCCCTGGTCATTATTGAAGGGGGAGCTAGCCCTGACACATTCAAATACTGATCAGGATTGACCCTGTTTAGCTTCTGAGATCTGACAGGATCAGGCTAAACTGGCCTATCGAAGTCAAGGCTCTAAGGTGTCACTGGACTTAAATTTTGCTCTACCATTTTACTGAGTTTTCTTTAGAGGCATGAACCATGACAACCGTCAATGAAGCTGTGTATCTTTCCCTAGCACCTCTCCAAAATAATAACACTTCAACTCCTTGTCCAAACAGTTTCTCTTCAGCCTAATTCTCACAAAGAAGAGACTAGAGATGGTGCAGCTGCGTCCGGGATAGTTTATCGCCTCATTTGCTCTTTAAGAGAACCAGATCTCTGTCACCAAGCCGTCTCTGCTGATCTTCCAGACATCAATAGCCATCCAGTGGCCGTCTTCTACTTTGTCTAAACAATGTCAACTGACCATCCGTGTTCTTCTGCATGCAATCAAGTTCTGTATTCTTATTACATCAATTAGTGTGATGTGTCACTGTTTCCTTTTGGGGGGTATTTTTTGCATTTGTGTGTGTGTGATGTTACACTGGCCCTGATAAAGGGATTTTACTGTTAGCCAGCTTGATGTAGTGGTTAAGTGCGTGAACTCTCATCTGGGAGAACTGGGTTTGATTCCCCACTCATCCACTTGCAGCTGTTGGAATGGCCTTGGGTCAGCCATAGCTCTCTGAGGAGTTGTCCTTGAAAGGGCAGCTTCTGGGAGAGCTCTCTCAGCCCCACCCACCTCCCAGGGTGTCTGTTGTTGGGGGGGGGGGAAGGTAAAGGAGATTGTGACCGCTTTGATACGCTGAGATTCAGAGTGTAGGGTGGGATATAAATCCAATATCCTCTCCTCCCATTCTTCTTCTTCTTCTTCTTCTTCTTCTTCTTCTTCTTCTTCTTCTTCTTCTTCTTCTTCTTCTTCTTCTTCTTCTTCTTCTTCTTCTTCTTCTTCCATGAAGGTATATTTACAATATTACTTTTTGCTGTATATGTAATTGCTGCTGACCTAAGGCCAGATAAATTTTAGCTCCTATATTAAGTGTGTATTGCCTTACAAGTGTAAGAGGGACTTAGTTGTAGAATCATAGAATCATAGAGGTGGAAGGGACCTCTAGGGTCATCTAGTCCAACCCCCTGCACAATGCAGGAAACTCACAAACACCTCCCCCTAAATTCACAGGATCTTCATCGCTGTCAGATGGCCATCTATCCTCTGTTTAAAAACCTCCAAGGAAGGAGAGCCCACCACCTCCCGAGGAAGCCTGTTCCACTGAGGAATCGCTCTAATGGTAAGGAAGTTCTTCCTAATGCTGAGCCAGAAACTCTTTTGATTTAATTTCAACCATTGGTTCTGGTCCTACCTTCCGGGGCCACAGAAAACAATTCCTCACCATCCTCTATAGGACAGCCCTTCAAGTACCTGAAGATGGTGATCATATCACCTCTCAGCCGCCTCCTCTCCAAGCTAAACATCTCCAGCTCCTTCAACCTTTCCTCATAAGACTTAGTCGCCAGATCCCTCACCATCTTTGTCGCCCTCCTCTGGACCCGTTCCAGCTTGTCTATATCCTTCTTAAAATGCGGTGCCCAAAACTGAACACAATACTCCAGGTGAGGTTTTACCAGAGCAGAGTAAAGTGATACCATCACATCACGTGATCTGGACACTATACATCTGTTGATACAGCTCAAAATTGCATTTGCCTTTTTAGCCACCGCATCACACTGTTGACTCATGTTCAGCGTATGATCCACTAAGACCCCTAGATCCTTTTCCCACATACTACTACTAAGACAAGCCTCCCCCATTCATTGGATTTTTCCTACCTAAATGCAGAACTTTACATTTATCCCTGTTAAAATTCATTTTCTTGGTTTTAGCCTAGTTTTCCAGCCTGTCAAGGTCATCCTGTATCCTGTTTCTGTCTTCTTCTGTGTTTGCAACCCCTCCCAATTTAGTATCATCTGCAAATTTAATAAGCATTCCCTCTATTCCTTCATCCAAATCACTGATAAAGATGTTGAACAAAACAGGTCCCAGTACAGATCCTTGAGGCACTCCACTTGTCACTTCTCTCCAAGAGGATGAGGAACCATTCACAAGCACTTTTTGGGTGCGATCCGTCAACCAGTTACAGATCCACCTAACGGTAACAGGATCCAAACCACATTTTACCAACTTGTCAACAAGGATAGTATGTGGAACTTTATCAAAAGCCCTACTGAAATCAAGATAAACGATATCTACAGCATACCCCCTATCCAGCAAGGTAGTCACTTTCTCAAAAAAAAGAGATCTGGTTAGTCTGACATGACTTGTTCTTGAGAAATCCATGCTGGCTCTTAGTAATCACATCCATTCTTTCTAAATGTTCCAGGACCGACTGTTTGATGATTTGTTCTAAAACTTTTCCAGGTATAGACATCAAGCTGACGGGTCGGTAGTTACCCGGATCCTCTTTTTTCCCCTTCTTGAAGATGGGAACAACATTCGCCCACCTCCAATTTTCCAGCACCTCTCCTGTTCTCCAAGAATTTTCAAAAATAATATCTAGAGGCTCAGAAGTTACATCCACAACCCTTGGATGCAATTCATCTGGCCCTGAGGACTTAGTTTCATTTAAAGAAACTAGGTGTTTATGTACTACCCCTATGCTGATCCTAGGTTGGAACTTCATACCCTCCTTATATGTTCTGTTTTTGCAGTGTTGAGCACCATTCCCCTCAGAAGAGAAGACTGAGAAAAAGTAGGAATTGAGCAGTTCTGCCCTCCCTTCATTACCTGTTACAATTTCGCTTTCTTGCCCTCGCAATGGGCCTACCATGTCCTTGCTCTTTTTCTTACTCTGAACACCCTTTTTTGTCATTTTTAGCATCTTTGGCCAGCCTAAGCTCATACTGAGCTTTAGCTTTCCTAACTTTTTCTCTACAAGCATTGGTGATTTGTTTAAATTCATCCTTGGTTATAAGGCCCTCCTTCCAATTCCTAAAGGAGTCTTTTTATTTCTCAAGTCTTTAGAGAGCTGTTTATGGAGCCACTTTGGCTTCTCTAGGCTTTTTCCATTTTTTCTTCTCATAGGAATCGTCTGTGATTGCGCTTTCAGTATTTCGCTTTTAAGAAACTCCCACCTCTCCTAAACCCCCTCCCTCCTAAGTATTTCTGACCATGGGATTTTACCCAGCATAGTTCTAAGTTTATCAAAGTTTGCTTTTCTGAAGTCCATCCTATAAGTCTGACTACGTATAGCTTTCCCCTTCCCTAAGAACGTGAATTCCAAAATCACATGGTCACTACTGCCCAGGGTGCCCACTGTTTCCACTTCTTCAATCAATTCTTCCTTGTTGGTGAGAATCAGATCCAAGATAGCAGATCCCCTTGTTTCCTTCTTCACTTTCTGGAAAAGGAAGTTGTCAGCAAGACAAGTCAGGAATCTATTTGACTTTTCATTTTTAGCAGAGTTGGACTTCCAACAGATGTCCGGGTAATTGAAATCTCCCATGATCACTGTATCCCTTCTCTTGGACAACTTCGCAATCTGCGGTAGAAGTATCTCATCCAAGTCCTCTGCCTGACTTGGTGGTCTATAGCAGACCCCCACAATAATATCACTGTTGTTTCTTACTCTTTTTATTTTTGCCCAGAGACTCTCAACTGAGCTGCCATGCTCCAACTCACATATTTCCTCACAAGTATATACCTCCTGCACATATACTGCTACGCCTCCGCCCTTTCTCATTTGCTTATCCCTTTTAAATAAGTTGTACCCCTGAATCCTAATATTCCAGTTGTATTTGACCTCTGAAGAAGGCCTCTGCATCCAAAACATGTCATGTCATATATGGCTCTTCCATGTGCATTTGTCAGTTTGATGATTTTATGAGGCTTCATTTGGGGCCCTACAAGGTTTTTATATGTTTTTTGCAATAAACACATGTACTTTTGTCTACAACTACTGATGTTTTTAACTTTTGGCCCCTTAAAAAAGTAGTCCACCGTGCAAGTTTGGTGTAGTGGTTAAGTGTGCAGACTCTTACCTGGGAGAACCAAGTTTGATTCCCCACTCTTCCACTTACAGCTGCTGGAATGGCCTGGGGTTAGCCATAGCTCTCACTTGAAAGGGCAGTTGTCCTTGAAAGGACAGCTTCTGGGAGAGCTCTCTCAGCCCCACCCATCTCCCAGGGAGTCTGTTGTGGGGGGGAGGTAAAATACAAATACAACTATGGTCAAATACAACTAAGTCCCACTTACACTTGTAAGGCAATACACACTTAATATAGGATCCAATACACTTAATATAGGAGATTGTAAGCCACTCTGAGTCTCTGATTCATAGAGAAGGGCGGGGTATAAATCTGCAGTCTTCTTCTTCTTCAAGTACCAGTCATTTCCGACTCTGGGGTGATGTCGCATCACTACGTTTTCACAGCAGACTTTTTACAGGGTGGTTTGCCATTGCCTTCCCCAGTCATCTACACCTTCCCCCCAGCAAGCTGAGTCCTCATTTTACTGGCCTCGGAAGGATGGAAGGCTGAGTCAACCTTGAGTCAGCTACTTGAACCCAGCTTCTGCTGGGATCGAACTCAGGTTGTGAGCAGAGAGCTCGGACTGCAGTACTGCAGTTTTACCACTAGTATTCTAAACTTCCTTTTGGAGGTTTTTGCCCATGCCTGAAAGTCATGGTGACTTCTGGCTACTCCATCTGGGGCATGAGGGACATTAAGAGAGGTGGCTAGATACAGCCTGCCTCTGCCTCCTGACCTTGGTATTCTCTGGAGGTCTCCCTTCCAAATACTTGCCAGGGTTGGCCCTGCTTAGCTTCCAAGATCTGGCTTGCTTGGGCTATCCAAGTCAGGGTGTTTGATGTATCATTGTTGAATGCCATCTGTGCATTGCAGTTCAAACGGAGCTTCTTCTTTCAATTTAGGGCAGCTATAGGCGACTTGTTCTCATCAGAGCTTGGAAGTGATGTAGATCAGTACTTGGATGGAAGACCACTAAGGAAGACTGGGGCCGTTAGGCAAAGGAAGTCAACGGTAAACTACCTCTGCTCATCTGTTGCCTTAAAATCTGTTGCCAAGAGTTGATTGAGACTCAACGGCATGCTTTGCCTTTTGAAAAGCTTTCATAGCCCAGATAGGGCTGCCAAGTCTCCGGTCCGGGTAGGGGCTCCCCCACACGGGAGGTTCCCAACCTGCCAGCCCACATTGGGTTGGCAGGGGGGAACCTTCCCTTAAGTCATCGGTGCGATGATGTCACCCAGAAGTTATGTCATCGTGCTGACGATGTCATGTGCAGCCACTCTAGGTGTTTCTGGGAAAACTCTATGGGCGTTTTCGCACTTAGCGTTTGCTACCGATATTCCGCGGAGCAATTATGTCTGGACCATTTCCCTCGTTTTTGCACTATTGTCTCTTTTGCGGAGCCGCTTTCCATGAAGCCCCGGCTCAAATAGTTTTCGCACTGGCATCGACTTGACTTCGATGCCATGTCAATCATTTTTTTTAAAGCGCAATTCCAGTTGTGTAATTGCGTAACAACGTAATAGAGAATCCCCCTTTTTTTCGCGGACAAACCATCACGTGACGCTTCTGCTTAAGTATTGGCTGCAGCAGCAGCATCCTCCACACAGCCTATGCATCTCCGGTAGTCCCAATGCAAGCCCTTAGTCTTAGTGCGGCACTCATGTGCGACCTCTTGTGTCCCATGGCATGCATTGCCCTAGATATTACCTCGTAGACATCTATGTTTTTGTGGCTAGCGGTCAGCGCCTTCTGGATCTTATCCTCAGTCCAAATGGACAGCAAGGCTTCTGTTTCGCTCTCACGCCACGAAACACCACGAGCCCCCATCGGCTTGCTGCTGGATGCCATTGCACGTAGCTGCTGTGCGGTGGTGGAGGCAGTAAGCTGTTCAATGGCATCCAGCAATACCGGTCCCTTCTTCCTCCCAGTGTTCTGTTTGGCTCATGCAAATTGTGACGATCGCTGCTACTCGCCTCATGATTTGTCACTCCCTAATTGACGGTGATGTGGGCGATTCCCTGATCCTCGTACAGCAGTTGCAATTCTCGTGAGACCCTCCCCATAAGACCCATAAGATTCTCGCGAGCCCCCCCCCCCAGGGATCGACCCTGATGTATATTGAGGAATTTATATGACGAAATTTCGTTGTTGCGAAATAACGCAACTAAGCCAAATTTTTTTTTAAAAAGGGTTACATGGAAAATGGAAAATACATGGAAATACATGGAATACATGGAAATACATGGAATACATGGAAATACATGGAATACATGGAAGGGTTACATGGAAAATAACAAAAACCGCTGTTTGGTATAAAAAAATGGTTTTGGCTTTTACTCAGCGTAAACTCTAGGAAAACTACAGGAGCTATGAATTGGCAATTGAGGCTATTCAACCAAAGAATTTTTTTTTTATTTCGAAGTATCGCTATTATGCAAGAAATGAGAAGTTTTTTTAAAAAAATGGCCGGGCGGGCACTTTTGGGAAGCACCACGAACGGCTGATGATCGGCCAGGCCAGCTGCGTACATGATTTGAATTGCACGCCCCAAGGGGATGGATGGAGTGGGAGGGCTGAAAGGAAGAGGGTGCTGCCCACAAAGCAGTCGATGCGGGATGGGATGAATTTCCCACAACAAACTCCGCGGAGTGGATCCAGTGTGGATCTGCAGGTTTTAGGAAACTCCGCTAACATGCGCATCCAGATACTGCGGGGTGAAACTGCTGAAGCCCCGGATCAAACCGTGACCGCGGAGCAACATGTGCGAAATTGAGCAAAAGATCCGGAGGTAAATGGGATGCCACCCCGAAGTAAACGCTAATGCGAAAATGCCCTATGGTTTTCCCGGAAGCTCTAGGCCAGGGGTGTCAAAAGTGTGGCCCGAGGACTCATATCAGGCCCTCAAGCAATTTACTGTCATTTGCTTCCTTCTCTCTCTCTTGCTTCCTTCTGTGTCATTGCTTGCTTTACCAGGCTTGCTCAATTGTGCAGGAACTACAGAGTAAAGCCTCTATTATTTTCTGTTGGCTGACCAGCATATGAAATAACTTATATCCAAAAGCTTGCAATGCCAGTCATTTCATGTTTTCCCCTGGGCCATAGGCTCAAAGCACTGACCATGAGATTTCTGTAATGAATGTCAATAAACCAAGAATAGGTTTGCAAATTGCACACCTGAACGACACCTGAACAGCCTACTCAAGATTGCTACAGCACAGACATTATCTCCATTATCTTTATGCAATAATTCAGAGCAAGAGGTGTCAGTTTTCAGAAACTGTTAAATAAACAAAATATTGAAGAGTGTTAATCTTTTAAGTATATATATATTTTAAAAATCTTTCATTATGTTTGTCTGTGGCCTTTATAACGTTTATATCTCTGCTACCTAGCATTGCATTTTGTTTCCGGCTCAACATTAGGAAGAACTTCCTGACAGTTACAGCGATTCCTCAGTGGAACAGGCTTCCTCAGGAGGTGGTGGGCTTTCCTTCCTTGGAAGTTTTTAAACAGAGGCTGGATGGCCATCTGATAGCAATGAAGATCCTGTGAATTTAGGGGGAGGTGTTTGTGAGTTTCCTGCATTGTGCAGGGGGTTGGACCCTGGAGGTCCCTTCCAACTCTATGATTCTATGACACACATTTTCATGCAATAATTCAGAACAACAGGTGTCAGTTATAAGGAACTGTTAAATAAACAAAATATTGCAAGAGTATATTTATGAGGGCCAGATCTGGCATAAATGAGACGTTGGGCCAGGCCATGTGTGTCATAAAATGTAATGCCAGGTAGCAGAGAGATAAACTTTATAAAGGACACAGACACAGCAATGGCAAACCACCTCTTCTCATCTTTTAACCTGAAAACTCCATGAGATGGAACTCATGAGTTGGCTTTGATTCAGCAGCACAATTTGTGCTTGGGCTTTTGTCTGTAAACTTGTCAGCCTCTTGGACTTTTGTAGGTATAGATACTTTCCTTGGCCATGGTCAACTTGAATAAAGACCTTGCTTCTACTGAACATCAGGGCTTTTTTTTTTTTTTTTGAGCAAAAATGCACAGGAACGCAGTTCTGGCTGGCTTGGCATCAGGGGTGTGGCCTAATATACAAATGAGTCCCTGCTGGGCTTTTTCTACAAAAAAGACCTGCTGAACATAGTTTTACTTATTTGGACCCCTTCAACTGAACCCAAATTTCTCTGTCAGAAATCTCTTGGGATTGCAACTCAAGGTGACAGAGATCAGTTCACCTGGAGAAAATGGCTGCTTTGGAAGCTGCAGTCTCACATTTAACCCTACTGAGGACCCTCCTGTCCCCAAACCCTGCCTTCATCAGGCTCCACCCCCAATCTCCAGGTTTTCCCCAGTCCTAGAGTTGCCAATCCCCAGTGGGGGCAGGGGATCCCTCGGTTTGGAGGCCCTCCCCCTGCTTCAGGGTCATCGAAAATGGGGTGAGGGGAGAGAGATTTCTGCTGGGCACTCCATTATTCCCTATGGAGACCGATTCCCATAGGGTATAATGGAGAATTGTTCCATGGGTATCTGGGGGGGGGGCTGTTGGCAGAGGAACCATATTTGCAGCATAGCATCCAGTGCCTCTCCTCAAAATACCCTCCAAGTTTCAAAAAGATTGGACCAGGGGGGTCCAATTCTATGAGCCCCCAAAGAAGGCACCCCTCTCCTTCATGATTTCCAAAGGTGTGCGGTCATTTAAATTTGATGGCCAGAACTCTCTTTGGAATTCAATTATGTTCGTCACAACCTTGGTCCTGGCTCCACCGCCAATGTCTCGTGGCTCCATCCCCAAAGTCCCCAGACATTTCTCGAATTGGACCTGGCAAAGCTACCCAGTCCAGAGCTGTCAACCCTACTCGGCTAACAATGAAAGTTTAAAAAAAAGTTGGATTCTAGCAGCACTTGTTGTGGGAGGGGGGAACAGTGGGAGGGCATTTGGAGTTCTGCACTGTGACACAGAATGTTGGGATGGATGACCCAACATGGCTTCTCTTATGTCCTCCTAGAATTTGCAGTTGTGTTTTGGGGTTTCTTTTGAAAATTATATTAGAAAATAAAGAAAAACTCCAGTATTTTGAAGAGGAAGCTTTTTCGAATTGTTTTTCGCATTTGCTCTCATAATAAATGCAATTGCAAAAATCACTGAGTTCCTTTTCCGTAATAATTCTTCAAAGCGGGGCCTCCAGCATTTCCTGTTTGCTTCAGAGCTTTCAGACCCATCTTTATTTCCTCGTTTCTTCTTTGTGTTTGGCTGTATGCGACAGTGGTTGAGCTGTCTCAAACAAAAACATTCACCCTATGTTATCAAAGTCAGAAATCAACCCCAAAGGCTGCAATCATGAACCCGTTTTCTGAACGCTTTCTGTTAAGTTTGCAGCTGAAGCCAAACTTTTACGCAGAGAGTGGCTTCATGGAAGTAACGATGTTTACAAAGCTGTTGGCAGCGATTGGCTGAGCTTCCCCTATGTCACGGAAGGGTGAAGTAGGGTCAAGGTCAGGAGGCAGCGGCGGCAGCCCCTTTTTCAGCGGCTCGCCAGTTTGGTGTAGTGGTTAAGTGTGCGGACTCTGATCTGGGAGAACCGGGTTTGATTTCCCACACCTCCGCTTGCACCTGCTGGAATGGCCTTGGGTCAGCCATAGCTCTCGTAAGAGTTGCCCTTGAAAGGGCAGCTTCTGGGAGAGCCCTCTCAGCCCCACCCACCTCACAGGGCGTCTGTTGTGGGGGAGGAAGATAAAGGAGACTGTGAGCCACTCTGAGATTCGGAGTGGAGGGCAGGATATAAATCCAATCTCTTCTTCTTCCTCCTCCTGATGCTGCTGGCCTGCCCCCTCACCCCGGCACTGACAATGAGCGCATGGGGGGGGGCAGCATAGAAGCTGGGAGCCTCTGCCGTGGTTTTACCCACCGATCGGGGGGGGTGCCTTTAGATAGCCTAGGAGCGCGGCACCAGACCGCCCATTCTTGGGTAATGAAGTAGAAGGGGAAAGGAGGGATGAGGAGGCTGGGGAGCACAAACTAGGCATTTGCCTAAGGGGGAGGGGGAAGACCGAATTCAGTGAACCCGCCCTGCCAGCGCTCTAGGCAACTGCCTAGTTTGCCTAGTGGGCGAGCTGGCCCTGTGTGTGTATGAAACTACACTATCCCCATTTATATTTTTGCTTATGCATTTCTGGATCCAGGCCACTGCTGTTTTCTGAACTTCAGAAAGATAGCTAGCTGTGGTTATTTAGGCTTTTCGCCAGCCAGCATTGTTGAACTTGCTGGGAGAGACTGTTCTTCATTCTAATGATCTTTCTTTTTTTAATTGCCATTCAATTAAAATCCCCCCTCCCCCTAGTCTTCTTGGGAAAGTCCCTTTAACTTGCTTGTTTCGGCTTCCAAGCATGTTGTACATGGATGATAAAATTTATCTGCCCCACGGGGGAGGCTGCAGGGATTTAATTATTGTTTTAGAGAAGGCTTTGAAAGTGAGAACAGAACAGCAAAATTTAGCCCTTCAGGCCTGGCAAGGCTGTTTGCAACTAAAGAGGGGAGTTTTCTTGTGGTCAGGCTGTCTGAGCTGACTCTGCAGGTAGGAGTTTGGAATCCAAATTGGCTGGGGTCTAGGATAAGTGGAGAGATGGAGAGGAACATATTCTGGGCCCCAAAGAAGAACAAGAAAGAAAAGTCGTTTCAAGTTTGGAGAGTTAATGCTCTCACAAATATGCTCAAGTGCTAGCAAGCATACCAAATGGAAATCCACGTGCCTCTCTTCATTTGTAGGCCAGGGGAGCAGGACAAATATTGTCGGCTTGCACATTTAATGTGCGCATTTACAACTTTGCTTCCCTGAATCCTCATTTTATCTTGGACTTTCATTCTCTTCCTCTTCTGGTTAGAGGCAATACTGAAGCTTGGTTTAATATGAAACTCAGGACCGGATCTACATGTTTTTTGAGGGGTGTGTGTGCAAAATTAAAAAATGGCACCCCCTTATCGGCCCATTCAACATTATGGGCCCATAGAATAGAATGGACTCCATACCCAATTTGGCGCCCTCCCCCTCCTGTGGCGCCCAGGGCAAGCACCCCCCTCTGCTCCCCCTAGATCTGGCCCGGATGATACTGTTGTTATAAGGCAGGGTTAGTGGCCTGGGACATGGGGAGCATGTGATGTGTTGGCAGCATTTGCAGTTACTATGTCACTTTCCACTACAACCCGGAAGTGACTGTGGGGAGCTCTAGGAATTGCTGGAAACTCCATGGTAGAACAAACAAAGAGAAGGAATAATGGTGATTTAAACAAAGCGAAAGGAGACCCAAAGGAAATGTTATTAGCACGAAAGGCCCCGGGGCCTGTAGATCTGCTTCAATTCCGCAGGGCCTGTAAAACAGAGCTCTTTCGCCAGGCTTTCAACTGGAGCAGTGGGCGTCGCTTGTTACCAGCTTCCCTCCTTCATTCCATCCCATTGCTGTAAGATCTGCTGGACCTGGACAATAGGCTGGACCTGTCTGGGAGGCAGAACCTGCCATTTTAGTCTCTATTGTCACTCTGCAGTTTTAGATTTTATATACCGTATTTTAAATTGGTCTTTTATTGTTGTTGGGTTTTTTTTACTGTTGATTGTTTTTATGATGTAACCCGCCCTGAGCCTTTCCTCCGGGAAGGGCGGGCTAAAAATCGAATGAAACAAACAAATAAATCAATGAGCATGAAAATTCATAAAAGCCAGAATTAACTGTTAACAGGCATTCAAATTCCATGTAGGCAGATGTTCTAATGGTCCACGAAGTCCATTATGAAGACCTTGGGGTATTTTTATTCCAATGTAGGCTGCAATTGGCTATGTGAAAGGAGCAGGAGGGATTAAGAACAGATCATTGCTCCCGGCATCCCATTTGAGTGATTGCAGACCATCTGTAGCAGAATTTTATTGAAACGAAGAATAAAAATATCCCGGGGTCTTCGTAATGGACTTCGTGGACCATTAGAACATCTGTCTGCATGGAATTTGAATGCCTGTTAACAGTTAATTCTGGCTTTTTTAGGTCAAGTCAAGTTAGCCTTTATTGGCATAAAATATATAGATATATATATCAGAGCAAATTGGATAAAAAAAAAGATAAAATGGAACGATTGCATACATCTATATCAGGAAAAGCATTAACAAACTATTTCTATGAGATCCTCTGGCGTGCCTTTAAAACAGAATAAAGAAACTTAGCCACTTTCTCAGTGACGCTAGATGAAGTATCGTTCAAAAGACTATAGACCTTAAGTGCATCAGAACAATCAACCATGCTAAACAAAAGAGGATGTAAATACTTGTGACGAAGATCTGTACACAAATTATGATAAAGAAGAATATGAGTAACTGACTCCACACATTTTTGCTTACAGAGACAGTATCTGACTGAGTAGGCTGTCTTGTTAAATCTACCATAAAGAATGGCGGAGGCCATGGCGTTGCATCTGGCAAGGGAAAAAACTCTACGCTGCTGTGGCACCTGCAAGACAGATATGAGGCCATTTCCCCAGTACTAAGAGAGATCTCAAAACTCAGTGGGAAACAAGTTTTCTTAGCCAGACTGTATAGATCTTGGCGCTCAATATCCAGCAACCTGTTTTTAATTTGTTGGACTGCGGTGGTGAAGGACAGCATGGACAGTAGCTCTAGGGATAAACCCATTGCTTTGATTTTTCTCTCAATATGTGCTGACCAATTTGACAAATAAAATTCAAAGAGCATTTGAGAGATATCGCTCCCTGGTTCAGAGTTGTAGTGCAAGCGTGGCCAGAATTTGAAGGTCATGAGCCATGCACTAGTAACCATTAAAGACATGCCAGTTTCTAAGCAGATAACTGCATATGGGACACATTTTGGCATGCCCAGAATTTTACGCAAGAATTTGGATTGGACATGTTTGATAGCACATTCATAAGATCCAATCCAGATTGGGATGCCATACAGAAGTTGTGAAATCACTTTGGCTTTGAATATTTTTATGGCAGCTGGCACAAATTGGTTACCTCTGCCATAAAAAAGCGAGCTATGGCGGATGCACTGATGTTGGCTATCTTCACTGCATACTTGCGATGGGTAGACCAAGTCACATTATATCGAAAATAAATACCTAAGTATTTAAAATACTTGACTTGCTCTATCTCTTTACCATCAGTAACCCATTTGTAAAATCTCCACTTTTTTGAGAAAAGGAAGATTTTGGACTTCTCATAATTGAGCCGGAGCTTATTACTAGTAAAATACAGAACACAACGGGACAACAGACATCTTAAGCCCACTCTAGAACAGCACAACAACACGGTACGGTCAGCAACAAGGGTACATGTAATGCACCGAGTTTTGGACTATGGCAGTCAGGACCAGACAGCTGAATAGCCAGGTCATTAAGGAAGAGATTGAATAAAAAGGGAGCCAAAATGCAACCCTGCTTGACACCCTTATTGGCAGCAATCATCGATGTCAGGTTGCCTGCTAATGAGCATTTGATCTGGCAGGTGGTAGAAGTGTGTAATCTCTTAATAAGCATAAGGAGTCTTTTATCCATGTTTAGTTTATCTAGCTTAATCCAGAGGAGGTCCCTGTCAACTGAATCAAATGCGCCTTTTAAATCTAAAAAAGCAACACATAATTTCTGGTTATTTTGCACAGTGTACTTGTTGACTAGATGGGATAGGGTAATGCAGTGGTCTAAAGTGGTCTTCCCTTTGCAGAAGTCCAGCTGTTCAGGGCCTAGAATTTTTTCCTGAAACATCCAGACATTGAGCTTGACTAATAGATGTTTGGAATAAAGCTTGCCAATGATGGAGAGTAGGCTAATCCGGCTTTTATGAACTCCATGGTAAAACCATAGAGTCTCTGGCAATTCTTAGAGCTACCAACAGCATTTAATTTTTTTTTCTTCCACTGTTGCTCCAAGCAATGGTGGTGATCTGGCAACCCTGTTATAAAGCCAAATTAATGAACACCTTTTACGTTTGCACACACATCAATTATGCAACTGCCGTTTAAAGACTGGGTTTATATTTTCATGTGTAATGCCAGAAAAAGAGCACTCTACAGTAAGGCCTTAGATAGAAGTGAAATAGCACCATTGTAGAGAGGCCTTGATGGGCTTATAAGGGTATAACTCTGCTTAGGAATGTACTAATGGTGTGCAGGAACTTCAAGTGTGAACTTTAATCCTCAAAAGCCATTGCTGGGGATGGGTTCAACTTGGATCTTTTACATTTTTTATTCTGCCCTTTATGCAAGGAGATTAGCTTGGTACACACGTTCAAGAGCCAGTCTGGTGTAGTGGTGAAGTGCGTGCACTCTTATCTGGGAGAACCGGGTTTGATTCCCCATTTCTCCACATGCAGCTGCTGGAATGGCCTTGGGTCAGCCATAGCTCTCACAGAGTTGTCCTTGAAATTGTAGCTGCTGGGAGAGATCTCTCAGACTCACTACCTCACAGGGTATCTGTTGTGGGGAAGGAAGATAAAGGAGATTGTGAGCCGCTCTGAGACTCAGTGTAGGGCAAGATATAAATCCAATCTCTCTCTCTCTCATCTCTCATCTATCTATCCTATCTTCTCTGTCATATTATCCACACAACAACCTGATGATGTAGGTTACCAGAATGTGAATGACTGGCCCCAAGGTGCTCCATGACAATAGTGGGGATTTGAACCTGTGTCCCTTCAGATACATGTTGCAGGGGGGGAAGGCTGAAGCTCCTCCTCCACATGCATCCTGCTCCTGATTCTAATTGAGAAGCACTCATGTGAGAATTGAGGATAACTTGAAACTCACATTGGACCATTTTATATCTGTCACAGGGTGGGGACCCCAGGCCCATTACATATGGAGAGGCAGTGAATTTAACTCCCCCCCCCCCCAGAATTTAACACATAAACACATGAAGTTATCTTATACTGAATCAGACCCTCGGTCCTTCAATATTTGAACATTCCTCTGGGCGAGTAGAAGTAGGATCCCAAGCTCCCGCTGGGAGTGGGGTTTTCGGGGGACCCAACCCACTGGTATGGAGTGGGCTGCTGGGAGGATCCCCACCCCCAAGAGCTCTGTCATGCACAGCGGCATGATGATGTCACCCAGAAGTGATGTATCATGCTGGGCATGTTGTGTCAGGATGCTCTAGGAATTCGGTGTGTGGGGGGGGACTCTATGGTTTTGCATGGGGACACTCTAGCAATTTGGGAAAAACTCTATGGTGTCATAGAGTTCCTCCCAAATTGCTAGAGTGTCCCCGTGTGAAACCATAGAGTTTCCCTCAAATTCCTATAGCATCCCTTAGCAACATGCCCGGCACAATATGCCACTTCCCCCGCTGGCAGCTGGTGGGGACTTGGCAACCCTAAGTACAAGAAGAAGAGAAGGTTATGATACCCTGCTTTACTGTACTTTATGGAGTCTCAAAGCAGCTTACAATCACATTCCTTCCTGTCCCCACAACAGGCACCTTGTGAGGGGCTGAGAGAGTTCTGAGAGAACTGGGACTGCCCCAAGGTCGCCCAGCAGGCTTCACATGGAGGAGGAGTGGTTGAATCAAACCTGGTTGTCCAGATTAGAGTCCACTGCTCTTAACCCCTACCTCACACTGGGAGTTAGTGGTGTTAGTTTGCTATCTATGAAACCACAGAGAGCCTTAAGGCTCTAGAAATACTAATGAATGTACCATGGTGTAAAGCTTTTGTGAGCTGGACCTGACAGCCGCAGTGAATTCATTTGTCTTCAAGGTGCCACTACACTCTCTGTTCTTTTGTCAGTATTTGATACCAGGAATTCTATTTAAGAGTACAAATCTGTTTTCTCTCCATTATACAGCTGTTCCACTGAAGCCCGTGGCATTACTCTAAAATTGGCAGCTTGGGGAATGGACTGAGGCCTCTGTTTCTTCCAGTGCCTCAGTATGACTCAAACTGCTGACCTAAAAAACCCAAAAAGCTCTCCCTCTGTTGAATAAAAAATGAAGGGGCAGACTTTAATGATGGCGCTCAAAGCATTTGCCGGAGTCAGCGATCCTCGATCCTCTCAGACTTATCTATTATTTAGTACACTTGCTTTCTAGATACGGAAAAAGCCATGACAGAAGTAAGAGTGGGCAGTTTATGGAATCATTTGATATCATTTTTGTTTTTAAAAAATCAGCTGTTAAGGCTGGGGGGGGGGATGAAACTGCACGCTTACAACAAGCTGCCGTTGTGCTTCGTTTGGTTCTTACAAATGGGGATTGGAAGTTCACAGGAAGGTTATGTTCTATTGTAATGTGGTTTATTGGCTGCCAATCCCCAGGTGGGGGCAGGGGATCCCCCGGTTTGGAGGCCCTTCCCCCCTTCAGGGTAATCAGAAAGCGGTGGGGGGGGGAGGGAAATGTCTGCTGGGGACACCATTATTCCCTATGGAGACCAATTCCCATAGAGTATGATGGAAAATTGATATGTGGGTGTCTGGGGTTTGGGGGCCTGTTGTTTGAGGCAAGAGGCACCAGATTTTCAGCATAGCATCTGATGCCTCTCCTCAAAACTCCCTCCAAGTTTCAAAAGGATTGGACCAGGGGGTCCAATTCTATGAGCCCCCAAAGAAGGTGCCCCTATCCTTCATTATTCCAAAAGGAGGGAAGGCATTTAAAAGGAGATGTGGTCCCTTTAAATGTGATGGCCAGAACATCCTTCTGCTTATCTCAACCTTGCTCCCGGCTGCACCCCCAGTGTCTCCTGGCTCCACCCCCAGAGTCTCCTGGCTCCACCCTCAAAGTTCCCAGATATTTCTTGAGTTTGATCTGGCAACCCTATTGCCAAATTAGGGACACTAAAGTGAGTTAGGGAGGGATAGGTAGAACGAAGCATCCCTCTCTCTGGGCTTTTCTGCATGCACAGCTTACCCAAGATTTGCAGAGTAGTCAAGCCATGAAGTCTGGTTTCAGGTTCCATGCTTGCCTTTTGCACCATTCTTTCTCCTCCAGATTTTTGTTTTCTTTCGAGCCGTTGAATTGTGGTGTGTTTTTTCTGCACATATAACATTAAAAAAAATGTACTTTTCCTAAGAGGGGTGGGACATCAGGTAGGTGGGTCTGAGAGAGCTCTCCCAGAACTGCCCTTGAATAGAACAGTTTTGAGAGACCTTGCTGCTGACCCAAGGTTGCATCAACAGGTGCATGTGGAGGAGGGGGAGAATCAAACCCAGTTCTCCCAGATAAGAGTCTGCACACTTAACCACTCTCACCAAACTGGAGTGAAAGACAGCCCTGAAATGACTTGGGGGGAAAAAACTGTGGTAAAAGTGATCACAATAACATGAAGAAAAAGCAAGGACGAATCAAACTGAACCCTAGCACAGGAAAATGTGTGCAGAAATGAAAATAAAAATCAAGGCGTTTGGCGATATGAACTGAAGCAAAACACTGATGTGAGAAAGCCCTCTGTTAGGGCCTAATTACCCACTATGTTTTCCCCTGGGAAGAAAAACCATGGTCTGATATTCCATGCTTCCCAGGGGCCAAGTTCAGACTGGGACAGTGGCATGGGAAGTAGGATTGCCAGGTCCAATTCATGAAATATCTGGGGACTTTGGGGGTGGAGCCAGGAGACTTTGGGGGTGGAGCCAGGAGCAAGGCTGTGACAAACATGATTGAACTCCAAAGGAAGTTCTGGCCATCACATTTAAAAGGGAACACATTCCTTTTCACTTATCTGGGAGAACCGGGTTTGATTCCCCACTCCTCCACTTGCACCTGCTGGAACAGCCTTGGGTCAGCCATAGCTCTGGCAGAGGTTGTCCTTGAAAGGGCAGCTGCTGTGAGAGTTCTCTCAGCCCCACCCACCTTACAGGGTGTCTGTTGTGGGGGAAGAAGATATAGGCGATTGTAAGCCACTCTTGAGTCTCTGATTCAGAGAAAAGGGTGGGGTATAAATGTGCAGTCTTCTTCTTCTATTAAATATCTTCCTTCTATGGGGAAATAATGAAGGATAGGGGCACCTTCTTTTGGGGCTCATAGAATTGGACCCCCTGGTCCAATCCTTTTGAAACTTGAAAGGTGTTTTAAGCAAAGGGATTGGTTGCTATGCTGAAAATCTGGTGCCTTTACTTAAAAAAACAGCTCCCCCAGAGCCCCAGATACACGCAGATCAATGCTCCATTATACCCTATGGGAATCAGTCTCCATAGGGAATAATGGAGTACCCAGCAGACATTTCCCTCCCTCTCCCCTTGCTTTCTGATAACCCTGAAGTGGGGGGAGGGCCTCCAAACTGGTAGATCCCCTGCCCCCAGCGGGGGATTGGCAACCCTAATGGGAAGAGAGGAAACTTCGATTCCACCCCTCCCCCCACCTGCAACAGCCTGGAAGGATGCCATTTTCCCCATTGGAGCTGCACATGTTTTACGAGGGATACCAGCTTCGAGGTAGGTCCTGGGGATCCCCTGGAATCACAGCTTATCTTCACATTACAGAGAACATTTCCCCTGGCTTTGGAGGGTAGACTCTGTGGTATTGTACCCCACTGAAATCCTCGTCCTCCCCAGGCTCCATCCCCAATGTCCAGGAGTTTCCCAACCTTGACCTAACGGTTGCCACATCCCTCTGCCGCTATGGCGGGGGACTCCTCTCTTGTGTGCTTTGTGCATGAAGCATGATGATGTCACCTGGAAGTGACCTCATCGTGCCGGGCATGTTGCACCAGGGATGCTCTATGATTTGCAGTATAAACTCTATGGCTCCATAGTGTCAGCAAAGGGTTCATTGAAGTTTCAAAATGATCAGACTTGTCTTTGTTCAAAAACTAAGCTTCATTTATTGATTACAACAATGCTACTCTCTACACAGGTTCTTTGAAACTGATAACGAGTAAGGAAAGGTATTGGCATTTATGGACATACATCAAAGCATTGGGGTTTTAAATCACTTCTCATAATAAAGTTGCAGTCTGTCTTTTGGAAGTGCTCAGTTCACACGCCTCTTATCTCCCACATATGCAAACTGTATCTTCCTCCCGGTGGTGTCCTTGCTCGGCTCCAGCAGGCGCCTGAGAAGCGGCCGAGCATTTTTGCACTTCAAAGACCTCACTGGCCTTTGGCACCTCAATCACCTCCTCCTTCCCCCTTTTCACATTCTACAATGGCACTAGTGTTAGTAGGCAAAGATTCACAGGGTTAGCTAGCAGTAAATAAACATTTCAAACAGCAGAGTTAGTTTCAATGGAACACGAGCTGACACATAGAGTACCGGAAGTACTTCTATCACCCAGAAATGATGTCATCACACCAGGCACATTGTGCTAAGGACACTCTAGGATCTACAGCAAAAACTCTAGAGTATTACGGCAAATCCTAGAGTGTCCCTAGCACGTGCCTGGCACGATGACATCACTTCTGGGTGACATCATTGCATTGGGCATGTTGCGTGATGACAAGGCCCTTTGGGAGCAGGGATCCCCCTGGTGGCCTGCTCCATTTTGGTGGGCCGCCCTCCCCCCCCAAACTGAGGTATCCCTCACCCCTGGCAGGAGTTTGGCAGTTCTACTTGACCTTTTAACCTTTTCTCCCGTTCCCTGCCGGTGGCCAGGGGGAACCCAGCAACCCCATGCTCAATATGCTATGTATCCACAACAGGTCAAATTGTAGACCCCTTAATGTAATTTTAGGCTGGGAAAGTGGTGCGAGCTGAAGGTCTAAGCCCCCTATTCACCATGCACCGTGGCCTTGGTTTGAATTGTCCAGGAAGCGTGGAACTTCAGAATACACCTCTCTGTCCATGTTTGGGGGAAAAGTTAATGTGCCAGCTCCTTAGACCCCTGACTCAATCTCTCTGGACCCTCAAAAAGCATCCCCTCCACACATCCCCTCCCCAAAAGAAGCTTTTATGCAAAATGTGCACATCCATTGCAACTCTAGTAGAAACATAGTAGTGTATAATCCTATCCCGTAGGCTGGGGTGGGGGATCCCCTGATTTTTGTGGCTTCTGCCTGCCACCAGGCACCTAGCTAGTGGAGGAAACCCCGCCCCAAACAGCGACATCGTGCAGTGACGCTCTGCTTTTGGGGCACAACTCTATGGTTTGAGGACAATTTTACCATAGAGTTTTGCCCCAAAATCACAGCTTTGCTACATGAAGTCATCATGTTGGGGACATCATGCAAGGTCCCTGCCCCCTCCAGGAATGTCCCCAATTCCCCTCCCATTGGCTCGAAGGTAGAACCCAGCAACCCTATCCTTAACTCCAGGGCTGGAATTCTAGCAGGAGTTCCTTTGCATATTAGGCCACGCACCCCTGATGTAGCCAATCCTCTAAGAGCTTACAAAAAAGAGCCTTGTAAACTCTTGGAGGATTGGCTACATCAGGGGGTGTGGCCTAATATGCAAAGGAGCTCCTGCTAGAATTCCGCCCCTGCTTAACCCTAAAAAAATCATAGGGGAGTGGCGGTTCAACTCAACAACATACTTTGAAAAATACACTTTGGGGGGATGGAGGTAGGGGGAATGATCTCGCAGTTTTCCTTTATCCCAGCTGACATGCAAAGCCGAAGGGGCTCAGACTGAATTGAATGGCTTTCCTCGGGGGTGATTGATGGTCACTCTGGCTCTGGGAGCTCCCAAAATAATCCTAACAAATGTTTTCCCAGTAGCACCTGGCATCCCACCAGAAGGCAGCACTAGCATTTCCTAAATACTGAAAAAATGACTGTCACCACAGATGCCAGGGCTAAATATAACTCTGGTGAGATGGCAGCCTTCAAAAGGCGGGAGGGAAGCAGATACTCACCGTCAACTGTGTGCGCTATCTATTGGCTCCCCTACGCCATACCCACCCAGGGAGATTAGTTCCCTGGGTATCTGATGCAGAGTGGGGACAGTTAAATAATGTTGTGAGCCAACTTTTATACAATGGTCAGTTTCTGAAATGAGAGTGGATGGGGCACAATCCTGCCTAGAATTGTTCATAATGCATGGGTTAAAAAGTGGCTTTGGAACTTAGCTATAATATATTTTTAAAAATTGCTGCATGTTACAGTATGGAGGCATCTAAAATTTATTGTCTCTTAAGCTAGCAAAGCTTTCCTGCCAAATAGAAGCAGCCCATACAGGGAATCCAGAAGAAGGGAGTGGAGACTTGTATCTCGTGGCCAAGCAATATGGGCAGGGGTGGAATTCTAGCAGGAGCTCTTTTGCATATTAGGCCACACACCCCTGATATAGCCAATCATTCAAGAGCTTACAAGGCTCTTTTTTGTAAGCTCTTGGAAGATTGGCTACATCAAGTGGGTGTGGCCCAATATGCAAAGGAGCTCCTGCTGAAATTCCACCTCTGAATATGGGGAAGAGGCCATGGCACGCAGACGGTCCCAGGTTCAATCCCCAGCATCTCCAGTTAAGTGATCTGACAGTAGGGGATGAGCAAGAATTAAAGTTCAGGAATTGGGGGGGATCCTTGGATAAGACGGATACAGCGTAGCACCTTAACTTGGAAGAGACCCTGGAAAGCCGCTACCAGTCTGAGTAGACAATACTGATCTTCAGGGCTTTTTTGTGTGTGGAAAAAGCCCAGGAGGAACTCATTTGCACATTAGGCCGTACCCCAACATCACCATTGTTTCACTCAGGGCTTTTTCCGTAACAAAAGCAAAGCCGGAACTCATTTGCATGTTGAGCCACACCTCTGATTCCAAGGCTGCTAGAACTGTGTTCCGTTGCATTTCTGCTCAAAATAAAACCCTGCTGGTCTTGATGGACCAAGGGTCTGATTCAGCATAAGGCAAATTCATGTGACCTCAAACTGGCCTTCCTCCGACAGCAGCCAGACTGAGAGTTTAAAAGGCTCTGGAGCAAGACAAGTTGAGTAGCCCTAGCAGTTCTACAAGCCTGTATTGCAGTTCTTCAAGCCCACACCAAGTTCAGCAGTTCCAACAATGGCCATTGGCTTGCTCATCTACCCCTCCTGCAAACCAGCGGCAGTACAGAAGGAGGCAGTTGGTCAGCTGATGCTAGTCACCAGGGCTTTTTTTGTACAAAAAGCCCAGCAGGAACTCATTTACATTTGGGGGTAGGTATTTGTGGGTTTCCTGCATTGTTCAGGGGGTTGGACTAGATGACCCTGGAGCTCTCTTCCAACTCTATGATTCTACATATTAGGCCACACCCCATGGTGTCACCACTATTTCACACAGGGCTTTTTTGTAGGAAAAAAGCCCAGCAGGAACTCATTTGCATATTAGGCCACACCCCCTGTCGCCACACTGTGTTCCTGCTCAAAAAAAGCCCTGCTAGCCACCATTGCAGCTGAGCCAAGTGGCTCTCAGGGGCACTGTGGAATTGTTGGAGCATGGCCATGTTTTCTCCTTCTAGGGCAGCAGCCCATTGGGAAATTTCCCTGTAAGTTCAATGGGCAGTCCACTCTTGCCTTCAATGTTGGAGACAAGTCCATTAACAGCTTTTACAACTGGGCACATATTTCATGTCCAGGTTTGAAAGCTAAAAGGGAAATATACTGCTGCAAGAAGTTGTGGCAGCCGCAAGCATAGATAGCTTCAAAAGGGGATTGGATAAGCATCCACAGCAGAGGTCCATCGGTGGCTGTTAGCCGCAAGGTCTAGATGGAACGCTGTGCCTGGAGAAGCGGTGCTTTGTACTCTTGGTGTCTGAGGGACAAGAGTGGGAGGGCTTCTGGAGTTCTGGCCCCTCTGGTGGACCTCCTGATGGCACCTGGGTTTCGGCCACTGCGCAACACAGAATGTTGGACTGGATGGGTCATTGGCCTGATCCAACATGGCTTCTCTTATGTTCTTATATGAGACACAGAGTGTTGGACTGGATGGGTCATTGGCCTGATCCAACATGGCTTCTCTTATGTTCTTATGTGTGACACAGAGTGTTGGACTGGATGGGTCATTGGCCTGATCCAACATGGCTTCGCTTATGTTCTTATTTATATCTTGTTTTTTTTTCTCCTTGTGAGGCTCTAAAGCTGATCTCAGCAAGGATAGAAACTAACGATACAGATAAGCCAGTAAAGAAACAACAATTATATCTGATCTAGCATGGATTCTCTTAGGTTCTTAGGCAACAAAAGGAAAGATTTATTTATTTATTTTTGCAAACATTTATCTTTCCTCCATACGATCATTATTCAAAATATGTCAAGAAAAAGCAGATCGTGTAAAATTAGGCAAGTCCAAAAGAAAATTTCACATATTCTCAAATGCAATCACCCTGACCATAACAACAACTACTTCTTCTTCTGTTACTACCACTTCTAATAATACCAGTGGGCTCTTCTTCCTTGGAGGTTTTTAAACAGAGGTTAGATGGCCACCTGACAGCAACGCTGATTGTGTGAATTTAGGCATGTCACGAGTGGGAGGGCAGGAGGGTGGCATCAGTGCTTAGTTCTCCTGGTCCTTTCTTACCTATCCAGGGAAATGCCAATTGCCACTTTGGGGTCAGGAAGCAATTTTTCTCCAGGCCAGTTTGGAAAAGGATCCTGAAGGTTTTTGGGCCATCTTTTGGACATGGGTAAGAGCCCCGTGGCGCAGTGTTAAAGAAGATGACGACTTTGGATTTATATTCCGCCCTCCACTCAAGAGTCTCAGAGCGGCTCACAATCTCCTTTACCCCGCCCCCCCACACACAACAGACACCCTGTGTGGTAGATGAAGATATTGGATTTATGTCCCGCCCTCCATTCTGAAGAGTCTCAGAGCGCCTCACAATCTCCTTTACCTTCCTCCCCCACAACAGACGCCCTGTGAGGTAGATGAAGATATTGGATTTATATCCCGCCCTCCACTCCGAAGAGTCTCAGAGCGGCTCACAATCTCCTTTCCCTTCCTCCCCCACAACAGACACCCTGTGAGGTGGGTGGGGCTGAGAGGGCTCTCACAGCAGCTGCCCTTTCAAGGACAACCTCTGCCAGAGGCATGGCTGACCCAAGGCCATTCCAGCAGGTGCAAGTGGAGGAGTGGGGAATCAAACCCGGTTCTCCCAGATAAGAGTCCACACACTTATCCACTACACTAAACTGGCTCTCAGTACTGCAGTCCTAAGCTCTGCTCATGACCTGAGTTCGATCCCTGGCGGAAGCTGGGCTTTCAAGTAGCCGGCTTGAGGTTGACTCAGCCTTGCATCCTTCCGAGGTCGGTAAAATGAGTCCCCAGCTTGCTGGGGGGGGGAAGTGTAGATGACTGGGGAAGGCAATGGCAAACCACCCCGTAAAAAGTCTGCCATGAAAACATTGTGAAAGCAACGTCATCCCAGAGTCAGAAACGACTGGTGCTTGCACAGGGGACCTTTCCTTTCCTTTGGGCATGGAGCAGGGGTCACTCACTGGGTATGTGGAAGGGGGAGGTATTTGTGAGTTTCCTCCATTGTGCAGGGGACTGGACTAGATGACCCTGAAAGACCCTTCCAATTCTATGATTCTAGTGTTACTACTACCACCAACTTGCTTGTTTTTAATCTTTTGCTTTGCCAAGTTCTAAAATGCTATTTTTTATTGGCACCACATTAGGTTGTTGCTCCTTATTGTTAATGTGGCTTCATTCCAGCCATTTTTATCCCATTGGGGTTCTGGAACTAGAAACAGCTCAGGAATTGGTGGAAATCCCTGGATAAGATGTTTGCAGTAGGGCATCTTAACTTGGAAGAAATGGAGAGATAGAAATGAAAAGTTCTTTTGTGGTGTGTCTGCCCATTTCTGACGCTCTTGCAGTTTTTGACTTTGCATCGAACACATTCAACAGGTGAACTGACGGTGTTTGAAGGCATCAGAAGCGTCCTACATTCTGGGATCCGGAAGATTCAGGCCTCTGAATTTGGAGGTTCTTCTCAGTCACTATGGCTAGTAGCCATTAATACCATGTACCCTCTAGGAATCTGTCTTATCCCCTGTTAATCCCTTCATCAGACACAAGTAGGAACGGAGATCTAAATCCTGTAAAGAATGCTTGGAAAATATGCAAAGGTACCATTCACAGGGGTAATTTGTAAAAAAAGAGGTGGTGGTGTTCATTAGCACAATTCATCTGCATATAGCACACACACCCCTGGCAACCTTAAAATGCTTTTTGAATCATAATTGTCATAACAAAACCCATCATACTTTTAAAATTACTTTCTCCTGTGTGACCACAGTGGCAGGATGAAGATTTCAATCTGTCTGCTTGATATGTTTTGGTTCTTTTCCCTTTTTTGTGGGGAAAAATATTAGAAAGTTTGTCAAATCTTAAGAGTTCAGCAAAATTCTCACAGGGGCTTTGAACAATGGAGCCCAGAAGCAAGTATTTGGAGAGCATAATAAAACTTAGAGGTTCTGGAGCTCTGACTGAGAGAATGTTTTGGAGGGTGTAATATAGTATCACCATATGCCAGAAGCAACTTGATGGCGTTTAATACACACATTTATTTAGAACAAGAGTGGCCAAACTGTGGCTCGAGAGTCACACGTGACTCTTTCACATATATTGTGTGGCTCTTGAAGCCCCCACCATCCCGTCAGCCTGCTTGGAGAAGGCATTTGTCTCTTGAAATCACTCTTCCAAGCCAAGCCAGCTGGTGACTTAGAGAATGCATTTAAAGTTAAAAGTTGCTTTCTTTCCACCTCTCTCTCACTTATCTTCCTTCCTTTCTGGAGAGCCAGTTTGGTATAGTGGTTAAGTGTGCAGACTCTTATCTGGGAGAACCGAGTTTGATTCCCCACTCCTCCACCTGCACCTGCTGGAATGGCCTTGGGTCAGCCATAGCTCTGGCAGAGGTTGTCCTTGAAAGGGCAGCTGCTGTGAGAGCCCCCTCAGCCCCACCCACCTCACGGGGTGTCTGTTGTGGGGGAGGAAGGTAAAGGAGATTGTGAGCCGCTCTGAGACTCTTTGGAGTGGAGGGCGGGATATAAATCCAATATCTTCTTCTTCCTTCCTTCCTCCCTCCCTCGTGTTGCGGCTCACAAACATCTCTGTGGCGCTTACATTAAGCAAGTTTGGCCACCGCGATTGAGAGCATCTCTTTCTCCCAAGCACATTACTGATCCACATTGCTACAACACTGCAAAAAAAAAAAAAAAAGCAATCTTAACGTGACAAGTATGGTTGAGGACCATGCTTTACTGAAGCATATCAGTGCTATGCTGCATTAAAGTATCCTGATGCATTCATACATATGGAGCTACCAAGATCATATTTTACACAGTGTGCACGCAGGGCTTTTTTTTGTAGCAGGAACTCCTTTGCATATTAGGCCACCCACCCCTGATGTAGCCAATCTTCCAAGCGCTTACAGGGCTCTTAGTACAGAGCCCACTGTAAGCTCCAGGAGGATTGGCTATATCAGGGGTGTGTGGCCTAATATGCAAATGAGTTCCTGATACAAAAAAGCCATGTGTGCATGTATGCATTAATTACATAGTAGAGGTGAAACACACCTGTGCAGTGCTCCATACAAAAAGTTAGCAATAAAAACACAGAGAATTCAGAATCTATCGGTTCCACTTTGGAGACGAGTGCAGGTCATTCCGAATGACATAATCTTTTTGTTTGTTTGTTTTTACACGGATCGAGCAAGGAATCTGCCAGTGTAAAGCTCATGCATGTCCATGCATAGAGTATTATCTTAGCAGAATATTTTGCAAATGGACCTGTCTGCGGCCAGAAATTTAGTGCATCGGGGTAACATCGGTGCCCAAAAACAAGTAAGTAGAAGAGAAAGGCAGAGAGCTGGTTCGACGCTGCTTTCTGGAATGCAAGTTTCATTGCCTTTTGAAGCCTCAATGAGAGCAGGCTGGAAGCATTTGATGCCGGCGTCCACCCAAAAGCTCCCAGGGTTCTTCCTTCTCTCCTGGAAGTTGCACTCCAGGCTCTCGCTAATGGAGACCGTCATGGGAACCGTTCCTACAGCAGACCAGGTAAACAAACCGATATAGAACAGATTTACTCGGCAGAACAGCTGGGCAGAAAAGCTGTACGGTCAGTGATGCCGTTGCCATTTACACGAAAATAGCCGATTTGGGGCCTCCTGGACTACACACAAGCTCTTGTAAGTTGCCGGCGGGAGTTTATTATAGCACACGTGCTTACAGGGCTTTCCTTTTTTAACTCAGCTACTATCTGGATCACGCAGACTCATATCTCAAGAGTGAAAGAGTATCGTGTGGGTCCTTACAATGGCAATCACCGCCGGCAAGCCCAAGACATTATGGTGCCGTTGGTGGACATCCCAAAAGGCATTCCCCAGCCTCCTGCAAAGTGACGTGGTTCTCCAAAAATCCTACCCACCTTCTTTTGCAGCCCCTGTTCAATTTCTGTGGGGGTTAGGATTGCCAGGTCCAATTCAAGAAATATCTGGGGACTTTGGGGGTGGAGTCAGGAGACTTTGGGGGTGGAGCCAGGAGCAAGGGTGTGACAAGCATAATTGAACTCCAAAGGGAGTTCTGGCCATCACATTTAAAGGGACTGCACGCCTTTTAACTGCCTTCCCTCCATTGGAAATAATGAAGGATGGGGCACCTTCTTTGGGGGCTCATAGAATTGGACCCCTTGGTCCAAACTTTTCGAAATTTGGAGGGTGTTTTGAGGAGAGGCATCAGATGCTGTGCTGCAAATTTGGTGCCTCTTCCTCAAAAAACAGCCCCCTCAGAGCTCCAGATTCCTGTAGATCAATTCTCCATTATACTCTATGGGAATCAGTCTCCATAGGGGATAATAGAGTGCCCAGCAGACTCCGCCCCCTGGCTTTCTGATGACCCTGAAGTGGGGGGAGGGCCTCCAAACCGGGGGATCCCCTGCCCCCACCTGGGGATTGGCAACCCTCGTGGAGGGAGACAGGACGCGAAGGGAGATTTCCTTGGGAGATTGTACTCCATGGGTCACTGTCTTCTTTAATGGAAAATAAAAGTCTGTTATCTTGAGGCAGCTGCCTGGATGTTATCTCTTGATACCTCTGCAAATACCCTTGGAATGGGGGCCTTTTCTAGCTACCCAAACATCTGACCAGTTCAGGCAAGTAAAGTTTGGCAGCACTGATAGCATCATTCATATGTCTGGGGTTTGGAAAAAAGATGCTTTGCCACATCCTTGGAGATCTTCAGCACATGCTGTTCTGCTTACAATCACACATAAATTCCTGAACCATCTTCAGGACTAGAGAATAGAGTAAGACACAGAGTATTGGTTGCAGGTGTGTAGTTCCATATCAGTAATCAGTTCTTCCCATTGTTTCCTTTTAACTTGCAATCACTCCCCCAGCTCGATCTGTTAGAACAGGGGTGGCCAATGGTAGCTCCCCAGATGTTTTTCGCCTACAACTCCCATCAGCCCCAGCCATTGGCCATGCTGGCTGGGGCTGATGGGAGTTGTAGGCAAAAAACTTCTGGAGAGCTACCATTGGCCACCCCTGAGTTAGAAGAGCATACTGGTGATGTTCCTTGCTCAGTCCTCCAAGACTACAAACACCATGGAGCAAGCTAGCTAGATAGGTTCATATCAGTCTTGTTCCTGTCTGGCTCTGCTTTCACTCACCCTCTCTAACCAATAGAATGTAATCTCAGAGAACTTCCTTCTTCCTGTTCTCCTCCTCTTTCTTCTTTCCTGCAAGCATCAGGAGGAACAGCATGGTATCTCTCCTCCTGCTCTGAGCTAAGCAGATGGACTACTACAATCCAAAGCCATCTAGTTAGACAGAATAGTTTAGTCACTCTTTCTCTCCACTACACTTGCTTGTTATGTTTCCTTTTAAATATATCCACCAGTATCGGTTTCTTAACTTAAAGGAAGGCCAGATTGTGAGAGAGTGTGGTAACCATTAGACTAGGTTACGCTGCTGCGCTGAAGCTCAGAAGGAGCACTCATCTGACCAGTCCAGCCATCCTAAACCAGACCCAACATGATCTACCTCACAGGGCTCTCTGGAAGGAGAAAATGGTAGATACTGCCCTGAATGGCTTAGAGGAAAGGTGAGATAGAAATCGATAGGTGGTGGTGGAAAGTGTTGTGAAGTTACAACCAACGTGGTGACCCTGCAGAGGTTTTCAAGGCAAGAGACGAACAGAGGTGGCTTGCCATCGTCCGCATCTGCATAACAACCCTGTATTCCTTGGTGGTCTCCCATCCAAGGACTGACAAGGGCTGGCCCTACTTAGTTTCTAAGATCAATATCGGGATAGCGTGGGCCATCCAGATCAGGACAAGATAGGCAGAAGAAGAAGATTGTAGATTCATACCCTGCCCTTCTCTCTGAATCAGAGTCTCAGAGCAGCTTATAATTTCCTTAATCTTCTTCCCCCACAACAAGACATCCTGTGAGGTGGGTGGGGCTGAGAGAGCTCTCACAGAAGCTGCCCTTTCAAGGACAACCTAGGGGAGGGACTGTGGCTCAGTGTTAGAGCATCTGCTTGGGAAGCAGAAGGTCCCAGGTTCAATCCCTGGCATCTCCAAAAAAGGGTCCAGGAAAATATGTGTGAAAAACCTCAGCTTGAGACCCTGGAGAGCCGCTGCCAGTTTGAGAAGACAATACTGACTTTGATGGACCAAAAGGTCTGATTCAGTATAAAGCAGCTTAATATGTTCATATGTTCAACCTCTGCAGGAAGCTATGGCTGACCCAAGGCCATTCCAGCAGCTGCAAGTGGAGGAGTGGGGAATCAAACCATGTTCTCCCAGATAAGAGTCTGCACACTTAACCACTACCTGGAGTGGAATTCTAGCAGGAGCTCCTTTGCATATTAGGCCACACACCCCTGATGTAGCCAATCCTCTTGGAGGTTACACACTCTTGGAGGATTGGCTACATCAGGGGTGTGTGGCCTAATATGCAAAGGAACTCCTGCTAGAATTCCACCCCTGACCACTACACCAAACTGGCTTGGAAACAGGAAGCATCGAAGTTCTTCCAAATACATGGCTCAGATACCACAGGACATTTTCATTTATGGAAGGGAGTTCTGCCAGCAGAGCAAATCTTCCTTGCCTCCTCCTTCTGTCTGTAATAAAGAATATGCCCCCCAATGATGCTTCTCGAGGACAGTAGGCTCCCACGAACAGCATGCGGGGAGGGGGGAGTCAGAGATCTGCAGTGAGAGGGGGAAGCAGTGAAAATGTGTTCCCCTTCCATCAGTGGGCATCTTCCATGGGATCCCCTACATCACTTAGAACCTCTGGAGTGTTTCTGCAGATGCAAACATGTTGACCCACAAAGCATCCTTTTCTCATTGCAGCCTTAAATGCCCTGAAACACTGCTCCTGGAAGACAAAAGGACTTCCCAGCACTCCACTGGAGGGGGTGACAGAGTCATGCTGTGAAGATGGAAATCCATCATGAGAACATAGACCATAAGAGAAGCCATGTTGGATCAGGCCAATGGCCCACCCAGTCCAACACTCTGTGTCACACAGTGGCCAAAAAACCCAGGTGCCATCAGGAGGCCCATCATTGACGCCAGGACACTAGAAGCCCTCCCACTGTTTCCACCCTCCCAAGCATCAAGAATACGGAGCATCACTGCCCCAGACAGAGAGTTCCATCAATACGCTGTGGCTAATAGCCACTGAGGGACCTCTGCTCCATATGTGTATCCAATCCCCTCTTGAAGTTGTCTATGCTTATAGCCGCTGCCACCTCCTGTGGCATCCATCTGCAGAAATGTTCCACTGGAACCAACTTTGGGGCTGTATTCACTCTCCCCCGAGTGGCTTTCCAATGTGTCATGTTTCAAATTAGGTAGCACTTCCAAGTGATGGAAAATGTCCCATGTTATTAAGCGTTGTTGTCACCATTACAACAACCCTGTAAGGTAGATCAGGACCATTATCATCATTCATGTATTGGCAGTCGCTGTTCGATACATATCCCCAGCATTTTTAGGAACATTCGCCTGTCTGTTCAGACTTTCGTGGAAGTTCAGCTGAGAACGTCACTGTGATCCAGGATATGCGGTTGTCCTGGAGAGCTCAGGGAATATGAAATTGATTGAACATATACCACTACGCTGTAAAGACAGCAGAGAAAAGCTAATCCATAACGAGGTTCTATGGGTTTTCAGACGCTGAAGTAAGCCGGAAACTATTATTTGACCCTAATCCGCAGTTCATATTGAATTGTGCTAAATTTTCAGTCATAGCTCATAAAATTCGCAAAGAAAGTCCATATGTAATTTAGAGGTAAAATGATTTTTTGAGGTTCAGGCTTACATGAGTGCTTTCAAATAGTGTTTTTAATGTAAATATTGTAGACAAAAGAACCAAATTTTAAAACTTTGTATTATGATGGTATCCACAACGTTTGTGTGGTTTCAGTTTTGAGATTCGTGCTGGTTATCTACTGAATAAACTACTACCGGTATTGAGCTCCAAAAAATACAGTTGCCGAGGGGTGGCATTCTAGCAGGAGCTCCTTTGCACATTAAGCCACACACCCCTGCTGTAGCCAATCCTCCAAGAGCTTACAAGGCTGTTTTGCAAGCTCTTGGAGGATTGGCTACATCAGGAGTTGTGTGGCCTAATATGCAAAGGAGCTCCTGCTAGAATTCCACCCCTGCAGTTGCCCCAGAGAGTATAAAGTTGCCTGAAGTCAGCCTTGAGCCAGGATTGAGGGAGCTGATGGCAGCTTGCAGAGAGGCTCTGGGGCCAAGGAAGCAAAGACAGCCTGGTTGTAAGCTGGCGAATTTTCGTCATTAGGCATTCGTTCCCTTGAACTGACGATTCTCCTGTCGCTCCCGTCTGAAGGAGACAACCGAGCTATTCTTAGCCCAAACACCCTGTGATTAGAGTGGGAGGGGAACATCCCCCTCTTCAGGGAACTGACAAGATTTTTCTTGGGTTCAGCAATTGAACGGAGGGGCATTGAGGGGGTGGGGGGAAGACTTGGTATGATTGGCACGCTACAGCCATCTTTTTACAGCGGCAGAGGATCTCCGGGCAAGGATCTTGTTGAAACAGTATTGGGGGAAAGGAAGGATGTGGAGTTGACTGCAGCTTACTTATTAACCTGGCACAGTAAAACAGTGCCGGAGATAAAAGAAGAATGCACACAGCTGAACTCCAGCTAGCCCCATAAACAGAGACAGATGCGGAAAAATTGCAATGTTTGATGAAGGGCAAGTGCACGCTGGATGGATCCAAAGCCTCTAGTTAGGTTGAGGGAAGGGTGGGGTCTACATCAGAGCTGGGCCATGGACATTAAGAGCAAGCGTAGTAACAGGTGGGGGACTCAGGACACATAGCAACGATTCTCAGTTGTGAATTCATTGCTGCTGCAGGAGGGGCTGTGGCTTAGAGGTAGAGCATCTGCTTCATATGCAGAAGGTCCTGGCATTTCCAGGTAAAAGGATCAGGTAGCACAGGGGTGTCAAACATGCGGCCCGGGGGCTGAATCAGGCCCCCAGAGGACTCCTATCAGGCCCCCGAGCAACTGGCTCTTGTCTGCTTCCTTCTCCCTCTCACTTGCTTCCTTCTGCAACTCAACTTGCTTTGCAAGACTTGCTCAAGTGTACAGGAGCTACAGAGCAAAACCTCTATTTTCTCCATTGGCTGAGGCTCCTTCCACTCCTGGTCCCCTGGGGAGGGAGAGAAAGAGTCACAGCTTCCTAAGTTCCCTGGATCCCATGGGAGAAATGCAAAGAAAGCACCTTTAAGACCAACCAATGCTAATGTTATAAGCATGTTTTATTTTAAGTAAACAAAAATAAATCTTTAGTCATGTTTGTCTGTGTCTTTTAAAAAATCTATATCTCCGCTACCTAATCTTAAACAGGTACACACATGGCCCGGCCCAACATGGCCTCATTTATGTCAG